>NC_139681.1:83668147-84268147 GCF_964106915.1 Podarcis gaigeae | reverse complement strand
GGACCTGGGACCTTCTGAATGCAAATCAGTGCCTCCCAACCGAGTTATCTACTACAACAGGCCAGATAACTAAGACTGTATGAGTGACATGGGCGAAAGTCCTATAGTAAAGTATGTTTTGGACAGACAGCTGCTCACCCTGGTTCCGTTAATGTTCCATAAATAGCCTTTCTTCAAGAAGAAATGGATGAGCCAGTGTGGTGTAGTGGTTAAGAACGGTAGTCTCGCAATCTGGGGAACCGGGTTCACGTCTCCGTTCCTCCACATGCAGCTGCTGGGTGACCTTGGGCTAGTCACACTTCTTTGAAGTCTCTCAGCCTCACTCACCTCACAGAGTGTTTGTTGTGGGGGAGGAAGGGAAAGGAGATTGTTAGCCGCTTTGAGACTCCTTAAAGGGAGTAAAAGGTGGAATACCAAATCCAAACTACTCCTCCTCCTCCTCCTCCTCCTCCTCCTCCTCCTCTTCTTCTTCTTCTTCTTCTTCTTCTTCTTCTTCTTCTTCTTCTTCTTCTATCCCTTGAGTTAAGAAAGTGTGGATCCTGCTGGGCAGGAGTAGAGCACACATACCTGAATGTTGTTATGTGTTCACAGGTCACCTGCCACTAGTTTTATCAGCCATACATGTCTGCAGCTGCTCACAATCTAGAACAGGGATGAGGATCTTGTGGCCAGATCAGGATGTTGCTGGCTATCTCAACATCTCTGACCACGTTGGGGAGTTGGGAGTCCAAGATATCTGAAGGACCACAGCTTCTCCAGCACTGATCTAGAGGATGATGATGTGTTTAAGAATTGCTTTTTACAAAGACATCACAGTGCAGTGAAAAAATATAAAATACAATATAGAAAAATATGAAACTTGCCTAAAACCCAGCGTTTAAACACCATAAAACAATTCAATTAGGTAAACATGTCAAGAAAAGAAGCATAGCACAGCTAAAAACATCTTGTCTCCCAACCATAGCACCACAAAGCAAAGCGTGTTCTCACTAAAAGGAGAGCACGGGTTGCGGATGGGGCTATACAAGGCACCCCATGATTGCTAGGCAAGTTAAAGCCAGGGCTTGTTTAGATGGGAGGATCTGGTTATCTGGGGAAAGTTGATGTTGCAAACTTAGGGGTGGGGTCAGTGGCTATTTAAGCAAGGTCCACAGCTTTCTCTTTCTCTTTTGCTGTGGACATCGGATCTCCCGCCCGCCCTCCCTTGTTGGGCTTCGCTTGACCTTGCTATGCCTGTCATGGGGTCGTTCGCCTTGGTGCGGGGGCCCAGTAGGAATTTACCTCTTGGCTGATTAGTGTGTGCCAATTGGGTTTTGCCTACTGCGTAGCAAATCGTCACAACTTGTAAGGTTGGCGGTTAGGCATTGGTTAAAATTGGTTGGTGGAGGGGTATGGATAGGCTGGGCCTGCCCCTCCAATGCTGCACGGGTATTCCGTTAAAGGAATTCTGGAACTTACCATCCCCTTCGTCCAAACCCTTGGTGCAGGGTGCGGGCCGTGTAAGTTCCAAGGAGCATGCGGGGATTAGCTGAGGGTCTGTTTCGCAGCTCCAGTTGACCCTGATCTTGCTCTTCCGCACTGACTACGGAGTCAGGGCTGTCCCCAAGGCGGGGAGGACAGATAGTCTAACCAATGCCTAAGCAACCACTCACAATTTGTATTGATAATAAAGTTGTGGCCAAAATTAAGCCAAAAACCTTAAACAAAAATAATGTGTGAAGTTTGAGTTATTGGGTTTGGGGTGTCTTGGGGACCTCAGCACGCAATCATGATCCTGGGTCCATTCCCGAGAACAATCACACCAGCTTTTGAATGCCTGGCAATACAAAAATGTTTTTGCCTGGTGCTGGATTGATGTCAGAGTCGGCATAAGGCAAGCCTTCCATAAACTATAATTTTGCTATGATCAAAAAGCATTAAAATATCCTACATGCAGTGCAGATGGTTCAAGGAAGAAAGGGAAACCAAGGAGTACAAATCATGTCAACCATATCATTATTTAGACAAGGGATTAAGCATCTAGAAAACATTTTGCTATTTACAGATGGGGAACTCTGAGTCTAAGCCAGTGGCAGAGGGTGCGGCCACCCCAGGTGTCATTATGGGTGTGTGTGTGTGATAAAATGACAAAAATATGAGTTTTTAAAAAAAGGGGGAGGGGGTTCACGAAACCTTTTAGTTCAGTCAACACAATAAAAAGTAGCTGGCACTGGGCCCCACCATAGCTGTCAACTTTTCCCTTTTCTTGGGAGGAATCCTATTCGGAATAAGGGAATTTCCCTTTTAAAAAGGGAAAGGTTGACAGCTATGGGCCCCTCACCATGGGGGCCAGCACTCACCATGGGGCCTGCAGTGTGCCCGAGCCACACATCTCTCTGGAAGTGATGTGGTGGCTTGAGGACCTGCAGGCTCAGCGCTGCCTGAAAAGGCAGCGTGGAGCTTGCGCCTGCCCACAGCCTCTCCCTCAGCCACCCTACAGATGAGGGGGAGGCTGCAGAGAGGCTCCACACAACATGCCCAGCCCCATGGGTGGCTCGCCCTGCTCCCAGCTGCAGGGTGCGTGCGTTGCACCGGGCACCTGAGAGGCTAGCTACGCCTCTGGTCTGAGCCTAACGCAGTTGCCATCAGTGAGTCCAATGCAGAGATCTCAAAGCACATGCAGAGTAGATAACTCGAGGTAGTGAGCCAGGCCACATGTTTAGGCCTGTCCTTTCAGATGTAATATACGGGCGAGAGATTAAGTATGCAGGATATAGACACTGTTCTTAAGGAAACTAAGCACAGAAAAAATCACTTAAGGAATTAAGGGCAACCTAGTCAGATGAGTGGGGTACAAATAATAACATTATTAAAAATAATTCTACCCAGAGTAGACCTATTGAAAAATGTTGACCAATGTCTATTTCAATGCACCTACTCTGAGTTGGAGTAGCATTGTATTTGGCCCTGTGCTGGTTACATTTGTGCGACAAGATTGTAGTAATCTCTGCAATTTGTTGCAGGTAGGATGAATGTCTCTTTAGGTTAGGCAGCGAGCAGAGCATTCAATGAAATGGAAGTCGCAAAGAATGAGAAATGTCCCATTTAATTGCAATAATGTGGCTACATAAAATCCAATTATGTAATAAAAGGCTGAGTGAATGAAAGTCACAGCCTGTGTTAAAACAACACTTACTGATGAAGATATAAAAGTAAACCATTCCTTCCTACTCTTGATGTGTGCTGTTGTTATATGCACAAGATGACATCTTTCTCTGCTGCAGCAAGCTTATGTGGAACTTCCTGCAAGTCGATCATCAATCCACTGTAGAAAATGTGTAGCCCAGCACTTCCACCCCCTATATGTGTTATTCTATAGAACACAACATCAACAATGTTCACATCTAGCCTTCTCCAGCCTAATGCACTCCAGGTGTTTTGAACTCCAACTCCCATCAGCTCCAAACAGCATGGATAGCTAATGGTCAGGGAAGATGAGAATTGTAGTCCAAAATATCTGGAAGGCACCATGTTGGAGAAGAATGAGGCATGCTACCCATTGCCTTCATGTTAGGTCTATTTTTATTGGAATTTTATTTACAACATAACATAAACCCTTCAACCCCCCATACACAAATCCACCCTTATTAGACGTGAACATAACATACAGTGAGCATAACATACAACAATACAAACAACCAAATAAAAGACTTCCTTTATCCTGTATCTGGCCTCCTTATTTACTTCTTATAAACTGTTTCCTTTATGAATAATTATTAAGATTTTTCTAATTAGAACTTAAATATCCACAAAGTCTCCTGAAGACATCAATCAAAACAGGTCCAGGTATGTATTTTAGGGCACTGCTAGCCATTGCCTTCAAAGCGTTTTGATCGGGGTATCCCAAACTTGGGTCTCCAGCTGTTTTTCAGACCACAATTCCCTCTGCCTCTTCCCTTGCGCCCTCCAGAACTTGGCGCCCCGGCACCCCGGCACCCCGGCGCCCCGCGCCACTAGCCTCTATGGGTAAGGAGCCCCTGGCTCTGAACTCTTTGTTTATTTTTTATTCCATTTATATTCCAACCTTTCTCCAATGAGATAAAGGTAGTGTACAGAGCTCTCCTCCTATGAATTTCATCCCCACACAACCATGTGATGCAGGTTAGGCTGAGAGTGACAGTGACTGGCCGAAGATCACCCAGTGAGCTTTATGGCTGAGTGGGGATTCGAATGCTGGTCTCCCAGGTCCTAGTCCAACACTTCATTTTTTTAAAAAATAAATTTTTATTAGTTTACATCAAAAACAACAAAAAAAAACATATTAGTTTCACATCAAATTTTTCACAACTTATTCCTTTTCAGGACTTCCTTCAGCTTTTCCGTAAATCATCCATAGTTATTATTTAAATTACGCATTTCTTAAATTTATATTGACATTATTAATATCTTTCTTTCTATTCCCTTTAGACAATACTTCTTAATTTTTCACAGTGCTTCTTTAAATGCCTTTAGCATTATCTGTCCCTCACTTATATGTTCCAGATATTCCACAAATTTCCCCCAGTCCTCGATGAACTTTTGGTCTCTTAAATATCTAATCTTCCCTGTCAATTTGTCCAGCTCCGCATAGTCTAACAGCTTCATTCTCCATTCTTCCACAGTCGGTATTTCCTGTTGTTTCCATTTCTGGGCCACCTAGTCCAACACTTCAACCATGACATCATACTGGACTCCACTAGATTTTCAGAAGTGGCTTAACGTTGGGTGGCAGATCTAATAAAATGCGAAATTATCAAGCGAAGAAACACTTGAAAAGCAGAATAAAGTACTTCTTCAATGCAGCCAAAGAGAAAGCAGCAAAGTTCTCTATCCCAGAGGTAACCAAACTGGCTGCCTATATTTTTTAAGCAGAGCTCTGGTTGAAAGGTGGATTCTCCTTTCTAGCCCCCCTGCTTGAGCTGTGCATAATTCCCCAAGTCCTGCAGTCAGATTTTGGATCGCTGACAATATTGGTCAGAGGGGAAGACAGAAACACAGGCCAATGAGGCACTCGGAGCATGTGATGTTCCTGCATCACCAAAGGTTTCTTGCTTCGTCTGTTCATCCCGTGTGCCTGGGCAATACAACAGGTGTCGTAGCAGGCTTTCAAACCAGCTGCAGCAAGACAGTCCTGCCCCACAGCTGAGGTTAGTCTTTGTACACAGATGCAAAGGTGTTTTAGGAAGCAAGAATCCCCAGAAGAATTACTAGGCGTCCTGCCAGGCTGGAGCCACAGAAACAGGTAAACACCTAACTGAGCTGGGTATGATAAAACAACAACAACCACCCTTCCTTTGTGCATACAATTCAAGATGGTGTTTTGTACGTCTTTTTTTAGCCTGCTGCATCTGCTTTCTCTCTCTCTCCCCCCCACCTTTCTTTGCTGAAGATAATTAGTGGAGGTCCAATCACAGAAACACTTTGCAAGTAATACGTATGTCCAAGGCAAATTTAGAAGAAACTTTGTGCGCCATTCTGTTGAAAAACCTCACTTCCCCATCCTTTCACAACCGCTGGTTCACAATGGAGGTGGGTGACGTGGGGACATGTAAAATGACATACAATGGTACCTCGGGTTACAGACTCTTCAGGTTACAGACGCTTCAGGTTACAGACTCCGCTAACCCAGAAATAGTACCTCAGGTTAAGAACGTTGCTTCGGGATGAGAACAGAAATCGTGTGGCGGCAGCAAGAGGCTCCATTAGCTAAAGTGGTACCTCAGGTTAAGAACAGTTTCAGGTTAAGAACGGACCTCCAGAACGAATTAAGATCTTAACCCGAGGTACCACTGTACTGCTCTTGTGGTCATGTCTTGCTTGCGGGTTTCTCACCAGGCGTCTGGTTGGCTACTATGAGAACAGGATACTGGACTTGATGGGATGTTGGTCTGATCCAGAAGGCTCTCCTTATGTTCTCCCCCCCCAAAAAAATGTTTTTTTAATTGATTTTCCATTTTAAACAAACAAAATACGATAAATTTTACCAGTCATTCACACACTTCCTTATCCATCACTCTGCCGAGCTGTGACTTCCCTCCCTCCAACAGGTTTTCCTATTTCAGTCTACTTCTTCTTGCAGTTTCTTCTTATTTTGTCAAGTCTGCGTTGTAAGATTTATTTCAGTCCTGCTAGTGTCTTCACATTTCTACAGTTATTAATTATATAATCCATGAATTTACTCCAATCTCTTTGGAATTTTGCTTCCTCCTGCTTACGGATCCTGCAGGTTAGTTTTGCTAGTTCCACATAATCCATCATTCCCGTCTGTCACTCCTCCACCATTGGTAATTCCTGTACTTTCCATTTTTGGGCAAACAAAGTTCTAGCAGCAGTCATTGCATACCTAAATAACCTTTAATCCACTTTTTCAATTTCCTCTCCCATCAAACCCAGCAAAAAGGCTTCTGGTTTTGGGGGAAGGTATATTTAAGCATCTTTTTCAATTCATTGTAAATCAGTTCCCAAAATGATTTTGTTTTCTCACGTGACCTCCACATGTGATAAAAATCGCCATCCTTCTCTTTACATTTCCAACATAATTTACTACTCATCCTATACATTTTTGCCAATTTCGTAGGTATCAAGTACCAGGCTCTCCTTTTGTTCTTAGAGTAGAGCACCAGGGTTGGAGACTAGGCTTGGTGCCAGCATTTATTTATTTATTTCATAAATTTATATACCACACGATTGTGAAGAACCTCAAACCAGTTTACCGAGAGATAAAACATAAAGAAAATAAGAGGGGGGCGGGGAATCACAACCATACTTTAGAACATACAAAAGTGAAACTACTAAAACAGATTGAAATTACCTCGACTTTCTAAGAGCTGTCAATATACCACCATGGATAAAACCCCCCAAAGTTAGCAATATACAGCCAGGCATTCCTCTGTTTTGGCATGCAGTTTAACAATTATACTTAACAACAATCATCATGCCTAAAAGCCAGGGGTAGCCTCACCATCGATGAATTCGTCTAATCTTCTCATTAAATCATTCAAGTTGGTGATTTATGGTAGCCAATTCCACATACGCTGTGTTACTTTGGGTAGGGAAAAACACTCAAGGAGAGTGCGAAGCAGAGTCGGTGAGGGGCATAACCTGAGGGGACATATTTGCCACGGGGATGTGGTTCCCCATCCTTGCTGTAGTGTGTGGTTTGGCTGTCACTCAGAGATACACAAATGCTGTTTCGTCAAGCATAACAGTAAACACATGTCACAAATGCTTCACGCCTGTAAACAGGAATAATAAGCTACTAAATGTAAAAGGGTAGATCCATACGTAATTAATTACTTGCGGAACCTCAGAGGGGCTGTCCGACGTAAGATCAGTGTAACCACGTGATAATCCACAGAGTGTCACGCACAATTTGCAGAGCTCCAAGATGGGTGCAAGCTTTTGGTTCCTGTTCGAAAGAGCATCTTGACAATGACAAAGCCATTGCGCGGAACTGATCCACTTAAAATGCGCAGCGGAAGTCGCTTGGCATACGGCGGCTGACATGATAAGAGGCTGCACTGTGTTTTGACTATGCGGCCTCACACTCCAGGGTGTAATACTTCACATCACGTTATATGTTTATGTATTCTTTCCTACAGGGAGCTAACGGGGGTTTACATGTCATTCCGAGGTGATCTCCGATCCAAGGAGCTTATAGAGACAACTCACTTGCTTTCTGCAGGAGACTTTCGTCATGTTCCTCTAAACTTTCCCCTCCCTCTCTTTTAACTGCTCGTCACTGACTGGCTCTTTGTCATTATGTAGAGATATAATTTATTGCGGGTTTTGCTGTACATTTCTTCAAAGCTTTTGATGGGGTGGAATATAAGCAATCAACATACGTTTTAGAAATGGCTCCACAAACGCACAGTTCTTTATGCACTATGTAGGAGTAAGCCCAACTGAAAACAAAGGGAAAATTACTTGTATACCTGAAGGAGCATCTCCACCCCCATCGTTCAGCCCAGACACTGAGATCCAGCGCTGAGGGCCTTCTGGCGGTTCCCTCATTGCGAGAAGTGAGGTTACAGGGAACCAGACAGAGGGCCTTCTCAGTAGTGGCGCCCTCCCTGTGGAACACCCTCCCTTCAGATGTGAAGGAAATAAGCAGCTATCCTATCTTTTAAAGACATCTGATGGCAGCACTGTTCAGGGAAGTTTTTAATATTTAATGCTGTACTGTTTTAACACTTGATTGGGAGCCGCCCAGAGTGGCTGGGGAAACTCAGCCAGATGGGCAGGGTATAAATAAATTATTATTATTATTATTATTATTATTATTATTATTATTATTATTATTTCTGGGCAGATATGTTTTGTTCTTGGAAGCTGTCTTCTACTATGGGGGAAATCCTGTGGCAAGAAGAGCAACTAAGGATGCAATGGATTTCTGGCTCAGACAGCTGATTCCTGGCTCAGCCACATTCAGCCAGCCTTAAATTCTCAACCTTGTCTCGTTCAAAAATACAAATGTGTAACTTGCTCATCCCAACTGAGCTGAACCTGGCTAATCCGTGGCATGTTCAATCCCCCCAAAAGGGTGTGTGGCAGGGGCAGGACTGGGGCAGTGAGTTAAACTGGACCCTAACCCCATTCAGCCCAGTCATATGACCTGGCAACTCAGCACAGAACACTATTTTAAAAGGTTTTCCCACCCCCCACAACATAGGCACAGCAGCAGGCGCCCCACTGCTGAACCTGATTTGGGTATGGTGTGAGGTTAATTTACACTGGCTTGTTTCACACCAGTTCCTTGTGCATAGACTTGCTCCTCAAGTCAAGAACATTGGATCCTCTAGTTTAATATTGTGTACACTGGCCGGCCATGGGTTCTCTCTCAGTCGTACCTGGAGATGCTGAGAATTGAACATGGGATTTTTTGCATGCACTGACCTTTTGCTGATGCTCTACTGCTAAGTCATGTTGCTTCCCCTTTTTATAATGTGGCATGACTTTTATAAGCCACTTTGGATGGAAAAGTGGTCTAGAAATATTTCAAAATATATAGGATTGTACTGTTACTGTATAGTTAACCGTATAGTTAAAGCTATGGTTTTCCCAGTGGTGATGTATGGAAGTGAGAGCTGGACCATAAAGAAGGCTGATCGCCAAAGAATGAATGCTTTTGAATTATGGTGCTGGAGTCCCATGGGCTGCAAGAAGATCAAACCTATCCGTTCTTAAGGAAATCAGCCCTGAGTGCTCACTGGAAGGACAGATCCTGAAGCTGAGGCTCCAATACTTTGGCCACCTCACGAGAAGAGAAGACTCCCTGGAAAAGACCCTGATGTTGGGAAAGATGGAGGGCACAAGGAGAAGGGGATGACAGAGGACGAGATGGCTCGACAGTGTTCTGGAAGCTACCAGCATGAGTTTGACCAAATTACGGGAGTCAGTGGAGGACAGGAGTGCCTGGCATGCTCTGGTCCATGGGGTTACAAAGAGTCAGACACAACTAAACAACTAAACAGCAACAACAACTGTTACTGTACAACACACATCTTCCTGGTGGCTGACAAAATGGTGAATACACACAATACACACCAGATCAACATTTAGGTTGGACTTCTCTGGGAGTAAGCCTCATTGAACTGAATGGGACTTCCATCTGAGTAGACATGATAAGATTGCATTTACTTAATATTTGCACACATACATTAGCAATAGAAACACAGAGGCAAATAAATTAAAGTACTATACGGCTCTTGGATTTTTATTTATTTTTGCTGAAGATAGGTCTAAAAGCCAAATAAAGCAAAAAAAAAAAATAAAAAAAAAATCACCCTGGATGGTGCTGTTAACCTAGAAGGCATAAAAAGTAATTTAGTTTTTAGCTTGAGGTGGACAAAGTACGGAGTGGGAATTTGATCCAAAGTCTAACAGCTTTGGTGCCCATTACATTTCACCAAGGATATCATTATTTCATCTTAGGATCCTGCTCTAAAAAATTAGCTTTAATCGACTTGTGTAACCTCCATTTAGCACACTCCCCAGAGATTAATAGAAATACAATGGCAGAGGTCTTTCCTGATAAAGCAGTATCTGCAGTTATTCATTATTAAATATGTACATGCAAATTTCAGTCCCATCAGAAATGATGCTTCAGCTTAATTAACTTTGATTTATGAACTAGCAGGCAACAACTGTGTGAGTGGGCAGATTATTCAGTTGGATAATGCTTCCCTCCATTGCCTGGGAACAGGCAGCGGTAAAATATGATGTACCTCAATCATGTAGCTTTTTGTAATAAACCTATGGAAATGCCATGGGTAAATTTGAGCCACCGAATTAAACCATTAACTGAGTGTGCTCCTTCGACTGCAGAGAGATGATCACCTACACATCATTGCGCCCATGCATCAAGGCTGTCAACAACAACGTTTTGCTTTGCAATAGGTAACAGAGTGGCTTGAAGGAGCCTCCAGGTTGTAGGTCCATGGATCAGGACCATCAGGTCCATTGTCTCAGGACCACGAATTTTAGATGGCAGATGAGTTAACTGGTGTAGCACCTGTTGAATTCTAGCTAAACAGCTAGTGTATCAGGTTTCCATCCGGGCACATGTAAAGGGCCAAAGCTCAGTAGTAGAGGATGCATGCTCTGCGTGCAGGTCTCATGTTCAATCCCTGGTATCTCCAGGTAGGCCTGGGAGAGACTCTGCCAATCAGTGTTGACAGTACTAGGCCAAATTACTGATCCATCCACAGTAATTATTAAATTTGCAGATGATACTACCATAATGGGCCTAATTGCAGGCGGAGATGAAAGAGCGTACAGGGGGGAGGTTCAAAAAGTATCTACATGGTGCTTAGAGAATAACTTGCACCTAAATATTAGTAAGACAAAGGAGATGGTGTTGGACTTCCGGAGGAAGAGAGGGGAACCTGCCCCGTTGTATATCAGTTGGGGGGGGGGCTGTGTAGAGAGAGTCTTCTCCTTTAAATTCCTGGGAGTTTACCTTAGTGAGGACCTCACTTGGAAAATCAACGTAACTCAGGTGGTCAGAAAGGTCCAACAGAGAGTCCATTTCCTCAGGGTCTTGCGAAAGAATAATGTTAAACAACAACTGATGAACAATCCTTTCATATTGTATCATAGTGTGGTATGCTGGCCTGACAGCCACGGACAGAAAGTCTCTACAGAGGGTGGTGAATACAGCACATGATATCACGGGCTGTCCCTTGAGTCTGCTAGATGACATCGCAAGGGATCGTTGCCTTAGGAGAGTGAGAAAAATTCTCAGGGTGACTCACACCCCGGCCATCACCTCTTTAATCTTCTACCCTCGGGCAGGAGATATAGAAGTATAATCAGCCATACCAACAGGCTAAAAAATAGCTTCTATCCGTGAGCTGTTAGGCTGTTGAACGAAAAATAACATAGTGAAATTGACTTGCAAGGTGGTGTGTTGTTTGATAAGAGATTGAGTGTTGGGGGGGAGGCTCATTGTACACAGGTTGTACAATTACAATAAAGGTATTATTATTATTATTATTATTATTATTATTATTATCATCATCATCATCATCATCATCATCAAATGCACTGTGTATGATGTTCTAATAAACTTGGATGGCTTTAAAAGAAGACTAGACAAAAACATGAAAGTTAGGGCTGTCCATGGCTACTAGCCATGATGGCTGTGTTCTCCCTCCTCTGTTGGAGACAGTAGCCAAGGATTGGGTTGAGCAAGTCCTGTGAAGAGTGTGGCATGAGAAGGGGTGTGGCTTAGGCAGAGCCCTGAGTGCTGGGCAGAGATGCATGGACAGGTGCTCAATACCTGCACTTGCATTTGCAGTTCCCCTTCCTTAATGCCTGTGTTCTACCTCTACTCTCAGAGGAAGAACGTCTCTGTATACCCGTTGCTGGAAATTACCAGTGGGGAGAGTGCTGTTACACTCAGGTCCTGCTTGTGGACTTCCCATGGGCATCTGATTGGCCACATTGCGAGAGGAGGATGCTGGACTAGTTGGGTCTTTGACGTGATCCAGGAGGGTTCTTCTTATTGCATGTATGCCAATATTATCTTAGATGCACTAAGTGGTATCTCACTGGCATTAAAGAACCTGACTAAGTTAAGTCCATTAATTTAAATGGGTTTACTCCAAGGGAACCTTCATTGAGCACCACAGACTGTCACTGGTTGACCACTGTGAGAACAGGATCTAGACCTGGACTAGATGGGCCATTGGCCTGATCCAGGAAGTCTGTTTGTATGTCCTTAATAGTATGACTCAATATAAGGCAGTTTCCTGTGTTCCAAATCCATCTTGAAAGCCACATTCACAAGATACTATCTGTGACCAGGATCTGAAGGGTGCAGTGCCTACAAGGAATCTTAAGGCACACAGACCATCACTTACCATTAACCTCGTGGCCAGCTCACAGTTTCTCATATCTATAGGGGATTACCCTTAAATGGGTTCTATTATACCTGCAGCTCCCTCGGCAGTCACTCAGCCAGCACATGGCTGGGACTGAATGCCTTTTATTGGAGATCTGATGGTTCAGAAGACAGCCCATTTGAAATCTCTCTGAAGTAAGTAGAGAGATATCACATTCTCAGACTTGTACAACCTCTTTTCATTTCTGAAGTTCCCCCAAATAGAGCTGATCTACCAGACAGCTCTAATTCACAGACCTAAATCCTCTGCCGTCGCATCCATCACAATCAATCACACTTCACTGTGAATTGATCTTGCTTTGCTAAGATAGAAGATGGAGACAAAGTCAATGAAATAAACATAGCTAAACAAGGACTTCTGTAGATCAGTGGTGGACATTGGCATCTCAAATTTCAGTGGTGCCTTGTGTGATGCCAAAATCCAGTGTTGTCGCCCCCTCACCTTCTGTTGGATGTCATAGTTGCAGTGCCTGATGTAGTGCCACAGAAGCACTGGTGTGACCACACCAGTTCTGCCTAGGATCCCCTAGATCCGCCTTTGCTATAGATTCCTCCCTTGTAAGCCCCAGGTGAATTGTGTACTTTGTAAGGAAGTTAGGTGGCTCCTTGGATTTGTGTGCTTAAACATAGGGTGGAGTAATTAGAACAAGAGTGAGCAACATGTGGTCTTCCTGATGTTTTTGGACTCCATCTGTCCCAGCCAAAATGGCCAATAGTTAGATGATTGGGAGTTGTCCTTCATCAGCTCCTGGAGGGCAACATGTTCTCCAGCCCGGATTTAGAAGTAGATGTGCCGTTCTTTTTTAAAAAAAATATTTTTATTCAATTTTCAATACAAGATTTAAACTTACATTTTCAATATTATCACAGATACATAATTTTGACTTCTTTCAGCTCATCCGCGAATCTTCCATTTTCTAATCTTCTATCTGCAATTCTAAATTTAACATTGCTTTTTATTTTAAATAAACCTATTCCCTTGTTCCCTTTTTTACAGTGTTTCCAATATTATTTCTTCACAAAGCTTCCTGTAAACCCACAAACATTATTTGCGTATCACATATGCTTTTCATATAGTCCACAAATTTACTCCAGTCCTTGGTAAACTTGTGATCTCGTCGGTTCCGGACCCTTCCATAATTTATCTAATTCTGCGTAGTCCATTAATTTCATTCTCCATTCTTCTATTGATGGTAATTCTTCCTCCTTCCATTTTTGGGCCAGTAGTATTCTTGCTGTTGATGTGCTGTTCTTGATGAGTTCTTAACATTATTAGTAGCAGAGGTCTCCCATTACCCATAACACCATAAAAGACAACATCTCCAAAGGTCTTTCCAGTTTTCTCGGCTAGAGTACTGGTTCACTTGAAGTTGTGGCATGAAAGGAAGGGAGAGAGAAACTTTTGTTATCAAGTCTAGATGGAGCTGAGCTCAATCTCACTTTCTCTTTGGCTCCTTATGCACGAAATAGGCTAAATTATGAGAATTGAGCGGTGTGTATCTGCAGTCCAATCGGCTTCTCTTCCTTCACTTCATGCCTAACCAGGGATGCTAGGCTCATACTGAAAAGCAAATCTGAAGCTCAAATGGAGTGAGTTCAGTCGCTCACAGAGCCTTAATGGCTACACCTGGAGAACTCAGCCAGACATCTAAGTGCTCTTAGATTGGTAATGTATTATGATGAACAAAATTGCGAGCAAGCAGGAAACTGCTTTGGGGTACTGTGTCACATGTTCCAGATTTCGCAGATGGAACTGCAAAGGTGACACACATGATATCATCAAATGTTGGTACAGAATGAGCCATTTTACAAACAAATCTCAAGTGCATCCATCTATGAGTGGGAGGGTTCAGCAGGGCTTCTTCTTCTTCTTCTTCTTCTTCTTCTTCTTCTTCTTCTTCTTCTTCTTCCCCTAGAGTAGCATTTCCCAAACTTGGTTCTCCAGCTGCTTTTGGGCTACAATTCCCGTCATCCCTGTCCACTGATCTTGCCAGCTAGGGATGATGGGAGTTGTAGTCCAAAAAAAGCTGGCAACCCAAGCTTGGGAAACACTGCCTTGGGGTTGAGCTTCCCCTTGTTAACATTTTCCTGATGTGGCTAATGGGTGGCCAATCCTAGTAAAAGCTGCAGGGAGGGTGCTGAAAGTTGCAGGTTTTACGGCAACAAAGCAAAGAGCTGACAACAAAGGCACACATCAGTGAGTTTCATTCCAGCACGAGCCTGGATTCCAACGGCACTGACAACTCAAGAGCCGGCACACAACAACACTCGACATTTCTCTGATATCTGAGCTACAGATGAGAAAGCCCCCATAAAAGAAATACTTGAATAACTCACACTCTCCTACCACCCGCCAGGATTTGAAAAGAGATTCATTTTCAAGAATGGAATCTGTTGAATTGTTTTCTTTTCGTAATGCTCGTTGGAGTCTGTTCCATGGGTTACATTCACTGTTTATGTTTCATTAAACCATGGTAACACACCCCTTCCCCCTCCAACTTTCCATATCAAAGAACAGAGACTCAGGGTGTGCTTACACAAGTAAGGGGGAGGGAATCTGATACTTACAGAGCTTTCATCCCTTTTAACTAATTTTGCCCGCACAAACAACAAACTCTAGATTGCCACTGAAAACCAATCTCTGTTTCACTAAAGGTAAAGAGACCTCTGACCATTAGTTCCAGTCATGACCAACTCTGGGGTTGCAGCACTCATCTCGCTTTACTGGCCGAGGGAGCCGGCGTACAGCTTCCGGTTCATGTGGCCAGCAGGACTAAGCCGCTTCTGGCGAACCAGAGCAGTGCATGGAAACGCCGTTTACCTTCCCGCCGGAGCGGTACCTATTTATCTACTTGGACTTTGACAAGCTTTCGAACTGCTAGGTTGGCAGGAGCAGGGACCGAGCAACGGGAGCTCATTCCATCACAGGAATTCGAACCGCCGACCTTCTGATCCGCAAGTCCTAGGCTCTGTGGTTTAACCCACAGCGCCACCTGCGTCCCTACTATTTCACTAGTTTATCTTAATTTATTGAGATATTTATAAACATAATGACATATTCCTATAAACAATAAAAAGAAAAAAATGTTATATTTGTTTTTTAAGTACATAGATGTTTACCAATATAATTTATAAGCATAATCATTACCAAAGGTCAATCTGGTGGTTGTAAACACACTCACACAGTTATTCCATCAAAATTATGGTTTGGCTGGTTTGGCTTTGGCACTCAAGTTGGGCCATAGCTCAGCTGTAGAGCAAAATGCCCAGGTTCAGTTCCCGGTATCTCCAAGAAGGGCTAGTGATGTCCTCTGTCTGACACACTGGAGAGTCACTGCCACTCAGTGTATACAACAAGGAGCGTGTCTTGGTGTAAGGCAGCTTTTTAAATTCAAAACTGTTTTCTGAGCTAAATGTTTGCAGTTGTAGTTTGCGCAGGAACAGATTGCCTGTGTATTGACAACAGATTCAAATGGATAATCCGAGAGCATGAAAACCTGCAGCATGAAAACCTGAAGTTAACCAAGTTTGAATGGGAGCAGCCCTTGGATGGAAGACGAATGGAAGCCCTAATATAATGTGCTCTGAGAGTCCCGAGGAAGAACAGGAGATTCTGAACTGTTCACTCCATGGGGGCAGAACCATTACACCTCATTTAGTTTTAAAACTGATTCAATAAAGGGAGTACCATTGCACTAAAGCAGATAGTGTGGCACCAGGAACATAATGGAAAGTTACTCTTCTGCAATTCTGCGAGTGGTGGAATAAGCTTTAATTTTTGGAACCCACGATCTGTGACCATCTGGTCGCAAGTAAAAATGATGGGATTTAGATGGTAATCTTTGTTGGCAGTGCCATAACAGCAGCAAAAGTGTTGTCACTTAATGGCTAGAGTACAGAGACTGAGAGCCAAGGAATACTCTTGCATCCCACTCCCCTTCCCTGAATGACTCAGCAGCCAAATCTACAAGCTAGTCCTTTTCTTTCTCTCCAGCTGGCTTATAATTTTTATAGCAATCAGTTCAGCCCATTGTAAGCAGTTAAGAGAAATTCCACAAGGACTTCAACAAGCTTTCACTCCACCATTGATCCTAGCCTAGACTGACCCATACAGGGTGCATTGAGTGCAGCTAGCAATTCAGCAGCTGTGAACCTGCACAGCCCCTGGTCAGCAGTTTCCTTGCCTTCCCTGCCACCTCTTGACAACCTCCAGTAAGTGCATTGCGTCCCCTCTACTATGCAGCAAATATCAGTAGTGGAAGTGGTTCACAATTTAAGGAGCTGCTCCTGCTGCTGAAATTATGGTGTTGAGTTTTGCCAGGGATAAGAACACAAGAAGAATCTGCTGGATCAAACCAAAAGCCCATCTAGTCTAACACTGTTCTCACAGAGGTCAACTAGATGCCCATGGGAAGCCTACAGCAGGATCTGAGTGCAACAGCACTTTCCTCTCCTGTGGTTCCCAGCAACAGATATTTAGAGGCATATCATAGAGATAGAATAAAGTCCTGAAGGTTGTGGAACCACAGGCCTCCAAAATAAGGTGTCCATACAACAGTCAGGCCTCAGGACTATCCCCAAGCCACGCCGCTTCCTGTGCCACACCCCTCACATGCCTTGCTCCACCTCCTTTTGTCTGGGGCTCCTTGAACTTGGATAATGACTCTTAACTTGCTGCAATGGAGATATTTGTGTGCAGAAACCCCTGATCGTAGCCTGCCGTAAAAAGGTAAGAATCACATCTGTTGCCCTATCTACCTTTTCCCTGTGGCTATGCCCACCCACTGGTACACAAAACCCAGAAAAAAATTCCTCACACCTGATTTAGCCAGTGGATCCTTCCCAGCTCCAGTTCCTCGAGATCCTTTTAGCTGTAGATGCCAAGAATTCAACCTAAAACCTTCCACTGATTGATGGCACTCCTGGTGGCTAACTGGACAGTATGGGTGAAACCCGCTGCTTATACAGAGCCTGTCCTGTTCACTGAGATTCAGAACCCAACAGGCTATTTCAGAGACGTTGGAATAGGCAGAAAAGGCTTGAGGACGATAACAGTGCAAGGGTTCATAAGTACTGGCTATTCTGAACCTCCATCTCATCATCTCTCTTGCGTCTTTAGAAATGGACAGTCCCTCATTTCAATAGAACACAATGCAAAATCTATGCATTTTGCTTGCTGTGCATGTGAAATTAATACACCCACCTCCCAGGTGCAGCTGAAACACTTAAGCCTGTTATGCTACAGAAATACTGAGCCCCCTCCCCCATTTGTCGCTTCATTCACAAAGAATCACGACTCTCCTTTGACATTTAACAGATGTTCCAGTAGGTGGCGATAGAGCACTTCCAAGCCAGAGAGGTAGGCAAGAAATAGTATTATAACACAATTTTTTGGAGTGTCTGGACCAGCATCAGTGATCTGGCAAGCTTGTTCAGCCTTGAAGATTGAGCATGGCTATGACCCTCTTCAAGCATTTGCCCTCCTTCTTGCTGCCCCATCATAATTTGGGGGGTGCCTATTAGCAGCAGGGTGCTGCCTGGATTTGGGGAGATGCAGCCCTGATTTTCCAGGATCCTGTTAAGAGTTCTTCAGTGAGATTCCCGGTCTTGACCTTGTGTAGAAATGAATTTCCTCCACTGCAAGAACAAGTTTCAAAGCTTTGCTGCAGAGCCGTCTTAAATACCAGCTTCAATAAGACAAAATAACAAAGTAACACACTGAAAACCAGCAATGGGTTCCAGATCTATATGCAGTTCCATAAACTTCCTCTCTCAGGTCCCAGAGGTAGATCCTAAACTTGACTATCATTGGAGAGCTTCTCTGCAACTGCTGCTGCTTTCAGCCATCTTGGACAAGCACACACAGGCTTCTCAAGTTTCAACTTCCTGCTGTGAGAGCTCCATTTCTCTGTGTTTCATGGGGATGCCATTCTATTTTTGTGTATAATTTTTATTATATTTTCTATTTTACAATTTAGAATATTCATTTAAACAACCTCAAAACGTCAACAATTTCCCTTCTTCTCTTTCCATGGTTCATTTTGCATATCATAAATCCCTGCATATTTTACATAAACTAAACGATTCAGTATTCCATTATTACATCCATCAAATCTTGTTTACACTGTTGAATTTATATTAATGCTGCCAACGTTTTCAAGAGCACACAGTCCCCCCCCCATATATTCAATAAACATTTTCCAATCTTCTTTAAACGTATGCTCTTCTTGTTCTCTTATTCTGTATGTTAGGTCTGCAAGCTGCGCATTTTCCACCATTTTAAGTTGCCATTTTTCTTTAGTTGGGACCTCGCTACTGGATATGCCGTTCTAATGACCACTGTGATGTCATGGTAATGGAAAATTACAAGCCTTCTCTGATGTTTTTGCCAGACTAAAACTTCTTGCTTAAGGTAAACTTCCCTCTACAGTATCTTAAATACAAGGCATCCAAATGCAGCATTTTATGTACAACAAACCTTAACAGATTCCACATGAATAGCGCAGGCTCCCCTGAGCAGAAGCTCGCCCTCCAACACATGACAAGCAGCAGAGGCAGTGAAAGAAAGGAAAAAGCTAGTGGACCTATCCCACAGCTTCCCCGCTTTGTGTTCTGATTGAGCCCAGAAAGCATTTGTGTCAAATGCTGAACTCCAATGCTGAGGTAGATAAAATGTTACCTCCATAGAAGCTGAAGAAGTAATACAACAGGCTAATACTCGCTAAGATTCTTTTGTAGCCCTGCTTAAGTACAGTGGTACCTCGGGTTACATACGCTTCAGGTTACGGACTCCTCTAACCCAGAAATATTACCTCGGGTTAAGAACTTTGCTTCAAGATGAGAACAGAAATTATACTCCGGTGGCGTGGCAGCAGCAGAAGGCCCCATTAGCTAAAGTGGTGCTTCAGGTTAAGAACAGTTTCAGGTTAAGAATGGACCTCTGGAACGAATTATGTACTTAACCTGAGGTACCACTGTACAGTCGTACCTTGGTTCTCGAACAGAATGCGTTCTGGGAGTCCGTTCGACTCCCGGAACCATTCGAAAACCAAGGCGCAGCTTCCGATTGGCTGCCGTGGAAGCTGCGCTGGATGTTCGGCTTCCGAAAATCATTCGAAAACTGGAACACCCACTTTCAGGTTTCAATCATTCGGGAGCATATTTGTTCAGGAGCCAAGGCGTTTGAGATCTAAGGTACAACTGTATGTTACAATGCCAGTTATCCCTAATCATTGGTCATGAAAGCTGGGACTGATGGAAATTCATGTCCAGCATCATATGAATTGCCTTAGGTTTGCCTTAGGTTTCCCTTCCCTGCTGCCCAGCATGAACCACGATTTTGAAGAGTCAGCATCTGGTCTCGTGGTGATGCTACCTTTCCCTGATGCTACCTATTTCTAAAGTAACACACCAGAACTGTAAAAGCCTATAATGTCGTGGCTCTATAAATATTGTATTATGGATGATTTACAACATTAGTCAGAGTAGACCAGTGGAAATCAATGGACTTGAGTTAGCATAGCGTACTTTGATTTTCATATGTTTTTGACATTTGACTGCTGAGCAAGCTTAGCCATCATGGAATAAGAGGAGAGGTTCTCTTTTCAACCAGGAGCTAGTTACATAACAGGAAGGAGAGAGTAGGAATAAACAGACAGTGGCAGGATGTAGAAAGTCCCCCAATCTGTGCTTTTTAACTTCACAATCTAGAGTTAGGGCTGAGCAGCGAGGTGGTCAAGTTTGCTGATGATACTAAAATCATTCAGGGTGGTTAAAACAAAAATGATTGTGAAGCGCTCCAAAGAGATCTCCTCAAACTGAGTGAGTGGACCATAAAATGGGAAATGCAATTCAATGTAAACAAGCGGAAAGTGACGCACGCCAGGGCAAAAATGTAATAAGATTTTCCTACAGTACAGCCTGGATGGAAGGCTGGCAAAAACTCATTGTAAGGCAATGTTCATTTTAGCTGAAAGTTTAGTTCACATATAAAAAAATATAAGAAATAAATAAATGAGTAATAGGGCAGGTTATGACGAATCAAGAAAGTAGCTTGGAAATATACCTTCTGAGGCCCTGAGTTTCTCTAAACAAGCAATTTATGGAGTTCCCTTTGAGTGTGGACAGCTAGCTGGTCTCAACAAACGTCATTTGTGGATAAAGAGGTTAAAAAATCCCAATGCACAATCCAGGAGCAGCTTTCTAAAGAAACCTGAACAAAGCTTACTTGTCTGGTTAGCGCTTAGAGTGTTTTGCTGTCATATTTGAAAGAGTGAAGGAGACAAAGGGAGAGTAGAAAATAACTGGTTCAGCCAACCACATTTGCTAAGAGAGCATAGGCTTTTTATCCTGTATCTTGCAAAGCCAGTAAGCTCTCATTATTAGACATTGATCTTCTAAGAGGCATTGCTGAACTTCTTTTGTGCCTTTCATCCTGGCAGTTGCATCATAATAGATGGGCTTTATACTGAGGTATGTTATAAAACCATGGTTTTTGCAAGACTATTCTGTGAATAGTCAATTTCAGCTATTGGGCTTAAGCATGCTCAAATACTGCATATTTTATTGTGGCCCGCAAACACCTCAATAGTTCTGATTTGAGCGGAACATCCCGGAAGCCATCCTAGTTTCTGACTGGATACCCAGAATGTCCCTTTTTTTGGCCTGACGCTATGGCACAAATCAGCTGACTCACACCAAAATCAGCTGACTCACACCAAAAACACAAGCATCCCAATTTCGACCAGTGAAATGTTGGAGGATATGAGCTTATTTGGATCATATCATAAGGAGATTTGCCCACACAGAAGAAGCATTTCCGAATGCAGCTTCCGTCCTGGATTGTGAGCTGTGTACATATACTAGGTGCTGGACAATGCCCACCTAAATTCATATCTGCATAGTAATACATATATGCACAAACGGAATTCCCATCCCTTTACTCTCTCGGGCCACAGGGACATAGGGAACTGCCTCATTCCATGTCAGGCAACTGGTAGTCTAGTTTAGAATTATCTGCACTGACTGGCAGAGGCTCTCCAAGTTTCAGGCAGAATTCTCTCCTAGGCTTGCCTGGAGGTGCCAGGGACTGAATCTTCTACCTTCTGCATGTTCCTCCACTGAGCTAAGACCCTTCCACATATTGTTGTAGATGACCATGAGCTCATCAGAATGAGTTTCATGCCTGGAAAACATTTTCTCACTCATAACCAGGGAAGACCCTGATTGCGCAATGGCAAATAATTAGATGAATTGCAGTCTTACTTATTTCAAGCTGCTTATTTCAGGTTCTAATGAGACTGACCTGGTCCCGACACATGTCCTGACATCCTTCTAAACTGGGCATCATTCTACGCACTGCACACTGGTGCATGTGTGCACGCAGCTATATAATGGACCAACACCTGGATCAAAGCTTGTCTTTTAAGACTCACCTTAGAGAGAGGCATGTCTAAGGACTGTCCTGGGAAGGGTGGCTAGGGGAGTAGTCATGTTCAGATCTTCCACTTCAAAATTTACCACTATGCCATTTTTGAGGGGGAAACTTCAGGCGTTGCCAACCTTTTTGGGAAAATGGACACATTTACAAACTGGAGAAACTGTCACAAGCATGACACATAAACCCAACAACCAAGTCCACTCCACAATGTTTTCTATTGGCTGCAACAGACTGTTTCTTTCAGGCCTACTTTCTGTGTGGCATCAAGGAAGGCCTCTCTGGGCACAAGTGTTCTTACAGGTACCATGTTGTCAATGCATGTTCTAGGATAACAGTACAGGCCTTTGAACATTTCACTGGAAGCCACTTGGCCCCCAGGAAGTGTAGGTTGGATTGCTACCTGTGTGACTTCTGGTCTTGGGAATTTCAGAAATCTCAGCTAGAAGTTTGATCATTCTCTGTTTCATTGCATTGTGTTATAGTGACAAAAGATTGCAGCACTGAGAATTTTTACTGCATTTGGTCCTTTTCTTTTTTTTATTATACTTTTTAGGCATAATGCTTCATGAAATAGGACCCATTTAATTAACATTTTGACTCGAGCTTTTCTTTTCTCTCTTGTATATTTCTCATACTTTATGACCAGGCAACGTTCCTCCAACAGCAACAACAAATTGTGTGAAACACGGAAATACAATTCTATTACGTGGTGTTGAAACAGATAATTAATATGAATAAAATATGATTTTATGCAATTATATTTTTATGGCTATTGTAATTGGTTTTCTTGGCGAAAACATTATAAGAGATAGTCCAGGGTAGAATTTGCCTTGGCATCAGAGAAAAGAAAAGTGTATATCCATCTGCCCCTTTTTTTATCTGCTCTTCCCATTTGACTGGACGGGAGAGGAGAGAAAATCAGTTTGGTTGACATTTTACGACAAACCTACCTAATTTGCAGTTCCTGAAATATCACCAACATGCAGTTAATCCTTTGAACTGAAATACAGCCGCTTCTTTGAAATTCTCCTTTCTCCAGATAATGTGCACAAAAATGCATTATATGTGTGTTAGGAGAAATGTGCCCATTGTCTCAGAGAGAGGGTAACTGATCAAATGGCAAAGCCGTAGCTTCTTGCTCATAGTTCTTAGAGGTACGAAGTTGCATTCTCCTGCTCCAGAGGGTGGGATCTGAACCAATGGATTCAAGTTACAGGAAAGGAGATTCTGATGAAACATCAAGAAGAATCTTCTGATGCTAAGAGCTGTTCAGCAGTGGAATGGACTTCCTCGTAAGGTGGTGGACTCTCCATCACCTTTAAAGGAAAGGTTGGAGGACCATCTGTCAATGGGAGTTGGCCACACAATAAATAAAGGTCCTCTTAGCAATTTACATAAGAATTAAAAGCAACATGCAATAAAACATTATGAAAACATTACTTAAAACACAGAAAAGCAACGACTCCAATTCCCTGCATTAAGAGCGGCGTAAGCAACATAAAGGTAAAGGTACCCCTGCCCGTACGGGCCAGTCTTGACAGACTCTGGGGTTGTGCGCCCATCTCACTCAAGAGGCCAGGGGCCAGCGCTGTCCAGAGACACTTCCGGGTCACGTGGCCAGGGTGACATCGCTGCTCTGGCGAGCCAGAGCCACACACGGAAACGCCGTTTACCTTCCTGCTGGTAAGCGGTCCCTATTTATCTACTTGCACCCGGAGGTGCTTTCGAACTGCTAGGTTGGCAGGCGCTGGGACCGAGCAGCGGGAGCGCACCCCGCCGCAGGGATTCGAACCGCCGACCTTTCGATCGGCAAGTCCTAGGCGCTGAGGCTTTAACCCACAGCGCCACCTGCGTCCCCCGTAAGCAACATACCAACATTTTAAACCCAAGAAAAATAATCTGTTCCAAGGACAAAAGAAAGGCTTCTCCATGTCTCTCTAATCTTAAAGCAAATGGGTAACTAAGTGATTCTGTTTCATCTGCATGCATTTTGTTTTAAATATTCTGTGAATGATCAATTCTGAATGTGTGAAAATAATAACAACCATTATTTTGTTAATAATTATATGGACAATTTGGAGAATCAGAAATCTATTTTATTTAAAGGCACCAAAGGATCTTAATGTAGGTGCCATGCTACTCCCCCTGGGGAGGGTATTCCACTAAAAGTCCTCACTTTGGTAAACCACCCATCTCACCTCTGTAGGCAGCGGAAACTTGGAGGAGGGCCTGTGATGATCTTGAGGTCTGGGCAAATCTAAATGGAAGCAGACAGTCCTTCGGGCAACCAGTCTCCAAGCCATTTGTTCTGACACCAAAGGGAAAGTCTAATGATGAAAGAGCCAAACTTTCTCTAATTGTAATATTTTATTTGAATGTAGCGTATTTGATGCTGGGAGAGAGAAACAAAAAACATACCCAACTCATGACCAAATAGTAAAAATCAACACCCCTCCTACCCTTTGCTATTCAAGTTGCTTCAGTCTCCATGGTGCTTCACTGTGCCTTTTTTGGTTTGTTTGTTTGTTATTCTGCTGCGTTGCCTACAGCATCCTTGGTCTCATTTTCCCTCGCTTCAACTTTATCTATGGTCATAAAACCATAGAGTTGGAAGGGACCGCAAGGGTCATCTAGCCCAACCCCCTGCAATGCAGGAATCTAATGACCTATGAGAGAATCAGTGAGCAGATAGATCAGTCCATGAAATTTAAGAAATCCAAGCATTCGCTTAGAACATTTCTTACCTGTACCTGAACAAACAAATGTAATTCTATTTGGTAGGTCCTTTTAAAATTGTCTTTGTCACTTACCTGTGTTGTTCATGAAGGAAAGCTGTAATTACAGACACAATACATCATTTCCGTAGCAACAATGCACAGCTTCGGCATAAAAAGGCATGATACTATGTCAGTTTTTAAACATGGAGTTTACTGTGTTTGCATAGAAAATAATTCAACGCGAGTTGATCATAAACAGTGTTTTGAATTTGTTAATTTCTTCATCCTGCCTCTGTAATTGGAGGTGGTGCCTCAGTTAAAAGGAACAAAAAACAAAAGTAGCAGCATTCCATTTATTTTGGATGATTGTGTTTTGCCTGGAAATCATCCTAGGGGATGATCACATGGCTAGTTCCACTGGGATGAGCAGCGTAGGATGCAGTGGTTCTCTGGCTCAACTGGCTGATGCCTGGCTCAGCTGGGATTAAGTCCCCAACCCTGGTTTAGCTGAATATATGCTGGCATAGTTTATTAAGTACCCAATACCTCAAGGACCACCTCTCTCCATATGAACCAACCCAGACCCTGAGTTGGTTCTCTGAGGCCCTTCTTCATGTGCCTCCTCCACGAGAGGTCTGGTGGGTGGCAACATGAGAACAGACCTATCCTGTGGTGGCTCCCTGTTTGTGAAATGCTTTAAATGCTTTCCCCAGGGAGGCTCACCTGCTGCCTTCATTGCATATCTTTAGGCGCCAGACAAAAATGTTTCTCTTTAATCAGGCCTTTTGGCTGATGATTATATGGCTTTTTAAATGTGGTTGTGGAAGAGGGGTGATTGGTTTGTTTTCGTTCATGTTTTTATTATGGTTTTTGTGTTCTCGTTTTGTATTTTTATGTTGTGAACCGCCCTTTGATCTTTGGACGAAGGGCAGTGTACTACTACTACTACAAACAAACAAACAAACAAACAAACAAACAAACAAGGGATGTGAATGGCACTGTGGTCTAAACCACTGAGCCTCTTGGGCTTGCTGATCAGAAGGTCAGCGGTTCGAATCCCCGTGACGGGGTGACCTCCGTCTCAGCCCCTGCCAACCTAGCAGTTAGAAAGCATGCCATTGCAAGTAGATAAATAGGTATCGCTGCAGCAGGAAGGGAAACGGTGTTTCCGTGTGCTCTGGCTTCCGTCACGGTGTTCCGTTGTGCCAGAAGTGGTTTAGTCCTACTGGCAACATGACCTGGAAAGCTGACTGTGGACCAGTGGCGTAGCGTGGGTTGCCAGCACCCGGGGCAAGGCAAGTAATTTGCACCCCCTAACCCGTGGATTTGCGCCCCCTAACCCTAACCCCCAGATGTTGCGCCCGGTGCGGCCAGCCCCCCCTGCACCCCCCACGCTACGCCACTGCTGTGGACAAATGCCAGCTCCCTCGGCCTGAAAGCAAGATAAGTTCCACAACCCCATAGTCGCCTTTGACTGGACTTAACCATCCAGGGGTCCTTTACCTTTACCTTACCTTAATAATAATAATATCTATAGCAACGTGGACTAAATCCTTGTGTAATCAATAAGGAACTCAGATTCAGGATCGCCATGCAAAACCATACTTTGCTTATCCATTATGCTGTTTGATTCAACAAAAGCATGTGATGTTCAGGCTGTCTGTCAGCAAAATGCTCCAAGCAAACTCAAGATGCATGGTATTCTTTGGTGCTGCAAAAGAACAGACCGGTTTTCTTTTCCTGGGCGAAGTCGAGCACTACAGATTTATGGGCTTCTTCACTCACTGCACTACCTGACAGTTCCAGAACAGATGTACAGCCTCCAGGCTTTCTTATATTGCCAGAAACTGGTATCCAGCTGGGAACTGTGGTAGGATTTGCAGAAGGGAGCAGGTTACCTGATAACAGCGCGAGGGAGGGAAACGAGAGAGAGCACACAATGGAACCTAAAAAAGACTGACCTATCACTTCATCATTCTCTTTCAAAGATGCTGCAGGTACATCACCAAGGTTACATGGAACAATTTGTGCCTTACAAACCCTATTGTGGTTCCCTGTGGAATTGAACTGCTATGTCTTCATGCCCAGAGTGAATGATAAAGGTGCATGGCACAAAGCCTGCTTCCACTTTCATGAGAAATGGTAAGAGAAGGAACATGATCAAGTGGTGTCTCCCCCTCTTGTGCTTCCAGATTTCATGCGATGGGGGAGAGATGTGCTTATCTTCATGCAGGGCAAAGTGCCTGGAGTTAGTATTGTAGGGTTAATGGCAAGGATTATGTTCCACCCCTGTCCCCAGCCCGTGGATCAGCTGCTGGTAGGGATGAATGAACTACTGGCGGAGGAAGAGGAGTAAGGGGGGAGTGCAACACCCCCCGGCAGCGTGATGCCGATGGGGTGTCATCGTAGTTGTTCCCGCACCTGCGCTGGGCGCCACGCCCCCACAGGTGGTGTGCCACGCCCCCAGGGCACACGCCAACCCCACCCCTGCCTGCTCTCCACCCCCCCCCCAGTGCTGCAGCATGAAGCTCCACCACTGGAATGAACCAGTCCATTTTGCTTCCTCTGAATCTCTTGTATCTTCAAACTTCAGCTCACCACATTTCTGTAACAGTTTGTGATTTTTTGTTTTGTTCGAAAGTGGTTATGAAAATTGGTCAGAATTTCCGTGCACCTCTGTCTTAACATACACATTTTTGTATGGATTTTGCCTAGTATACACAATTTGCACGCAATTTCCCCCTGAGTGGCCTGGAGATCTTCTGGATTTTGAACTTGTTGCTACAGGGCGCACAATAGAGATATAATAAGCTCTGTTGCTGACAACAAAAGAAAGCTGAAATCAGAACAAGCTGCCTGCTAAACAACGGAAAGTAATTACCTAATAATTTGTGAGTGGCTTTGAGATGATGGAGAGCCTTGAGCGGTGAAGGGATCCTAATCCGTAGCAGCAGCTCATCGTTCTGCATCTTGCTCACCTTTTCCTTGCCCAAACCAAAGAAAACTCGGTACGTCTCCTTTTGCTTATAATCAGACTGCTATTGTGCTCACAAGCCGAATGTAAGAAAAACAGATTTACAAAACGTTATCGATCTCCAAGTGCTCTTTGGTTGATTAAGGCTGAAATCTTACACACACTTACCTGAGAGTGAATCCCATGGGGCTCACTTTTGAACAGACGTGCTAGATTGCACTGTAGGAACATGCATCATTCCAGTTCTGAAGAAAAGACAGGGAGTGGGTGGAGCTGGCCTTTCCTTTTTGATGGAGCTATTGTTTAAAATATCAAAAGGTTATCTCAACTGAAATCTCACGTCGCACAATGTGCAGAACAAAGACCGACAGAAAGAGGTGAGTGGAAGATGATTTCCCCACCTATGCCTCCTCCTTCAGCAGACTTGCCTTTCCCAAAGTTTGGGGGACCCTGATGAATGGGGTTGGCTGTGTTATGAGAGATTGAGGAAGAAGGGTGAGAGACTGCCTGAAATCGGGCTGAAACACTTTCTGTGTACAGGAATTCCCCCACCTGATTGTCTCTGCATGACAGGCCACCCCATACGGAAGGGGCTCTGACTCTAGTGAGAGGCTTTTCTTGGTGTCTTATGGGGCTGCTTGCGGGAGATGGGGTGGGGCAGTCACATGTCACCCATCTCCTTCTGCTGGCATTTTTCTACCTCCTTCTCTATGAAATCTGAGAGACATCGGATGAGAAAATGTTGGAGAAGGTGTTGTAGATTAGTGTTAGAATTCCTGCTCCGTGATTGCAGTCATGGGATTGCTGTCTTTCACATGATGGTATATGTTTTGACTCCACAGAGTGGGAAGTGACAGAGACAGGATGTTTGTGTTACTGTGTTCTGTGAAGTGGGACTATTGTCCTTTGTTCTTTCTTTTTGCTGTCTGATTCTAGAGAGAGAGAGAGCCATTTTGCAGTGCTCCGTGTGTGTTTATATGTATGTAAAGGAGATTAGCCAAAATGCTGAGTTCTGTCACGTGAACTGTGCAGACTCTGTGGATCCCTAAGTGTGCCAGTGTCGGTTGGCATCGGTCGCTGTGATGTTCGGGCAGAAGAAAGCTTTTGTAGCTCCCAAACGAAAGACCAGGAGGGAGAGAACATGCCAGTTGGGCATCTCTCTCTCTCTCTCTCTCTCTCTCTCTCTCTCTCTCTCTCTCTCTCTCTCTCTTTTTAATATAATTTTTTATTGTTTTTTTCAACACAGATTTAAAGACAAAACAAGACACCATACATAAACAAACAAAACATATAAACATGTATAATTTCAAACCTAATTTTCATAAACCTTACTTCCCAGACTTCCCCTTACCTCTCCTTTTCTGCATCCCTATTTTGAGATTTTTTCAACAACTCCTTACACCAATTGTCTAATTACTTATTTTCTTTTTTAGCTTCTTTTCATACTTAATCAATTGTAGCTATAATTCAATATTTTCTTTTCCCTTGACATTTTAGCACTCTTCAATTTTACAACAGTTCTTAAGATATACTTTAAATTTCTTCCAATCTTCTTCCACCGTCTCTTTTTCTTGGTCACGGATTCTGCTGGTCATCTCCGCAAGTCCCATATAGTCAATCACCTTCGTGTGCCATTCTTCCAATGTGGGTAGTTCTTGTGTCTTCCAATACTTTGCTAAGAGAATCCTTGCTGCTGTAGTGGCATACATAAAAAACGTCCTGTCCTTCTTAGGCACCAGTTGGCCGACTATGCCCAGGAGAAATGCCTCTGGTTTCTTATGAAAAGTACATTTAAGCATCTTCTTAATTTCGTTATAAATCATTTCCCAGAAGGCCTTAATCCTCGGGCAAGTCCACCAGAGGTGGTAGAAGGTACCTTCAGTCTCATTACATTTCCAACATTTATTATTGGGCAGATGATAAATTTTTGCAAGCTTGACTGGGGTCATGTACCACCTGTAAATCATTTTCATTATATTTTCTCTTAAGGCATTACATGCCGTAAATTTTATACCTGTGGTCCATAACTGTTCCCAGTCAGCAAACATAATATCATGACCAATGTCTTTTGCTCACTTAATCATAGCTGGTTTAACTGTCTCATCTAGTGTATTCCATTTCAACAGCAGGTTATACATTCTTGACAAATTCTTAGTATTGGGTTCTAACAGTTCTGTTTCTAATTTTGATCTCTCCACCTGGAAGCCAATTTTCCTGTCTTGTTTGAACACTTCCATTATTTGATAGTAATGAAGCCAATCTCGTACCTTGGACTTCATTTTCTCAAAATTCGGTAATTTGATTTTTCCACTCTCTTGCTCTAATATTTCACAATATTTTGGCCATTTCGATTCCATATTAAGTTTTTTCACCTCCTTAGCTTCCATTGGTGACAACCACCTAGGGGTTTTATTTTCCAACAAATCTTTATATCGAATCCAAACATTATATAGTGCTTTCCTGACAATATGGTTTTTAAATCCTTTATGAGTTTTTACCTTGTCATACCATATATATGCATGCCAACCGAATCTGTTATCAAACCCTTCCAAATCCAAAATGTCTGTATTCTCAAGAAGTAGCCAGTCTTTCAACCAGCAGAAAGCTGCCGATTCATAGTACAGTTTTAAGTCCGGCAGGGCAAACCCCCCTCAATCTTTTGCATCAGTTAATATCTTAAATTTTATTCTGGGCTTTTTGCCCTGCCAGACAAATTTAGATATATCTTTCTGCCACTTCTTGAAACAGTCCATTCTATCAACAATCTGTAATGTTTGGAACAAGAATAACATTCTAGGCAATACATTCATCTTAATTACAGCAATTCGGCCTAACAAGGAAAGTCTCAAACTTGACCATATTTCTAGATCTTTCTTTATCTCTGTCCAACATTTATCATAGTTATCTTTAAATAAGTTCACATTCTTAGATGTCATGTTAATCCCCAAATATTTCACTTTCTTTGCCACCATTAATCCAGTTTCACTTTGAAATCTCTCTTTTTCAGCATTTGTTAAGTTTTTCTCCAAAACTTTAGTCTTTTGCTTATTCAACGTAAATCCTGCTACTTGACCAAAAGCTTGAATTAGTTCTAAAACTCTTTTCGTACTAGTGTCTGGCTGTTGTAAAGTTAAAACTAAGTCATCTGCAAAGGCCCTCAATTTGTATTGTTTAGCTCCGACCTGAATTCCTTTAACCAGCTGGTCCCCCCTGATCATATTTAACAAAACCTCCAGGACAGATATAAAAAGTAGTGGGGATATTGGGCACCCCTGACGTGTCCCCTTTTCTATAGGAAGTTCTTCAGTAACCACATTGTTCACAATTAATTTCGCTTTTTGTTCAGAATATATTGCACCTATACCATTTTCAAACCTTTGGCCTACCCCCATCCCATGGAGATTCTTCTTCATAAAATTCCAGGAAATGTTATCAAAAGCTTTCTCCGCATCCACAAATATTAATACCGCCTTCGTATTAATGTTGACTTCTAGCAATTCCATAATGTCAATTATATTTCTCACATTATCTGACAAATGCCTCCCTGGGAGAAAGCCAGCCTGGTCCTTATGAATCTCTTCCACCAACACCTTCTTTAATCTTTTTGCCAAAATGTCAGCAAATATTTTGTAATCCACATTAAGTAATGATATAGGGCGGTAGTTCTTTATCTGGTTCTTTTCAGTCTCAGTTTTTGGTATAAGTGTAATAAATGCTTCTTTCCACAATTCCGGTGCCTTTTTCCCCTCTAAAATTTCATTGCAGACCTCCTTCAACGGTTGTACTAACCATTCCTTCAAAGCCTTGTAATATCTGGAGGTCAACCCATCTGGTTCTGGAGATTTCCCTAATTGCATATTTTGAATGGCACCCTCTATTTCATGTTCTGTTATTTTCTCATTCAAAACCATTGTACTTTGTTGTGAAATCTTTTGTAAACCATATTTCTTAAGAAAATCGTCTATTACTCCTTCATTCTCCGGCCCTCTTGCATATAATCTTCTAAAGTAACTCTGAAAACAGTTACTAATCTCATTTGGTTTATAAATGTTCTTTCCTTCCACCTCCAAACTTGTAACTGTGTTCAATTTTTGTCTCTTCTTCAATTGCCATGCTAGAAGTTTCCCACATTTGTCTGCTGATTCAAATGTCCTTTGTCTCATTTGCTTAATTTTCCATTCTATCTCTTGATTCAATAGTTCCATATACTGCATCTGGTAAAACTTAATTTCTCTTAAAATCTCATGAGACTTTGGTTTTGACCTCAATTTCTTTTCTCCTTCTTTCATCTTTTCCAAGATCTTATCTTTCTTCTCATTTTGTTTCATCCTCTTTAAAGAATTCTGTTGTATTAGGAAACCTCGCATCACGGCTTTACTTGCGTCCCAGATTATTCTTTTCTTGACATCTGTCCTCAAGTTTATCTCAAAATAGTCTTTCAAAGTTTTTTGGGCCTTCTTGTAAATCTCTTCATCTCTAAAAAGGGTGTCATTCATTCTCCATCTGAAGGAACCAGCTGTTGTTAGTTTCATCTCCATCTTTACGGCGTTATGGTCGGAGCAAGCCTTTGGGCAGATTTCTACTTTTTTTTATCTTTGGAGCCATCCCACTAGTAACCCATATTTGGTCAATTCTTGTCCATGTCATGTTTGCTTCAGAGAAAAAGGTTCCCTCTCTTTCCAGAGGGTTCCTTGTTCTCCAGATGTCAATCAAATCCATATTTTCAGTCATTTCAAAGAAAGTCTTTGGTAATCTCCCGTCCTTGGAGACCACCTGTCTTTGTGCTTTGTCCATGTTTGTGGAGACCACACCATTCATATCTCCCATCATAATTACTTTATAATCCAAATGGTCCATTAAAGTCTCATGCAACTTCTTGAAGAATTCTGCCTTCCCTTCGTTTGGTGCCTAAATTCCAACTGTCAAAAAATTTTCTCCTTGGACTTGTATTTCAATTGCCAAAAATCTTCCTTGTTCATCTTTAAAAATCAGCTTTGGGGCCAACTTTTCCTTTGCATAGATCACCACTCCTCTTTTCATAACTTTGTCTGATGAAATAAATTCCTGTCCTAATCTTTTATTTATAAGCAGTTTTCTGTGTGCCCTGGTCACGTGGGTTTCTTGTAAACAAATCAAGTCCAATTGTTCTCTTTTCAAAATGTGAAAAACCTCACGCCTTTTTCTGGGAAGGTTCAAGCCATTGCAGTTCCAACTTAGAAATTGCAGAGACATCTTGTTGTTTAGTTAGTCCCTCCTCCAGCTGCTCCCTGCTTCTGTTCTTCCTCTGTCTGTGGTTTCAGTCCAAATGTTAAATTTAGAATATCTGCTTCTGAAGTCCGTTCCACCACTCCCTTCTGAAGGTCCTCCTCGTTTCTTTGCAGGAATTGTTCTTTGTCTTGCACTGTTCTTATTTTTACTTTCTTTCCTTTGTAGTTGAAAGACAAACCTTGTGGAAATTCCCACCTGAAAGGTATATTGTTACTTTTCAGCAGGTCAACCAGGTCTTTGTAATGAGTTCTCGCCTCCAAAATGTATTTAGGGATGTCCTTGTAGATCTGCACATAAGCGTCTTCGATCTCTAAAGTTTTCTGATAATGTAGATTTAATATTTTGTCTCTTTCCTCTTTGGATCTTAAAGTTATCAGACAATCCCTTGGGCTCTTTGTGTTTTGTCTCTTGCCCAATCTGAAGGCGGCTGTTATCTTAAATTCTTCTTCCTTCAAGTTTACCTGCCAGAATTCCGAAAACTCTTTTGTGAGAAAGTCCACCAGGTTATCTTTTTCACTTTCAGGGACTAATCTTAGTCTCAAATTTCTCTCTTTCCTCTGTAGGTCCCACAAAGACAAGGTCACATCATGTTCATCCAACTTTTTACAGACTGGTGCCAATTTTTCCTGTGTTTCAGCAGTAGTTTTAGCTTCTTCAGCAATTTTCCGAGTTATGGCATTTTCTTCAATCAATTTATTTATAGTTTCTGTATTAGATGTAATACTTTTAGTATTCAGATCTAGTTTTGTTGAAAGTTCTGTCAACTGTTTGGTATTTTCCGTACTCTGCTTTGTAAAACTTCTAAAGATTCATTTACTTTAAGTAATGCTTGTGTCACTGGATCCATGGGTATATTTGTCACTTTTTCCTGCCCGGCTGCACCTGCTGGCAGTAGGCTTGATATTGAGCCCCTTTTCTTTTGTGCGATTTTACTTTTAGCTCTTGTTGTTATCTCTTCTGGTGGGCCACTCATGTCCCAAGGTCGTTCCCACAGGAGCAGCTTTTAGATGGAAAAATCCACTGACTTGTTTTTTTACAGTCTGTTTCGCAACTGTTACCCCTCAGCCCTCTAGAGGGGGTAATTCAAAGTATCCAATATACACGAAAGCAAAGAAACAGAAAGTCTCCAAAGAAAAAGTTTTTAGCAACAATCCTCCAATGTATCCAATGTATCAAAACTGTCAATTAATAGATTCAAGTGAAAGTCTCAAACTTGCAACAAATAAAGTGAGATCATGCCAGTTGGGCATGTGTGTCTACCAGGGTCCTACCCGAGTGCAGGACGAGCTCCTGACACCTTTGCATACAGAAGACCCTATCCCAGGGATGCCTCAAAATACTTCCTGCCTGAAACCTTGGAGAGTCACTGCCAGTCAGGGTAGACAACACTGAGCTATATGGACAGTCTCCTATGTGAACTTAATACTGGGGGTATTAATCCTCTCACAGAATATGTGACAAAGAGAGTGAGACGTCGTCCAGCAGCTCCATGATGCAACCCATCAGATTCCCTCTTAGGCGCCACACATTCACAGTTGGCATGAAGGGGCCCTGCACACTGATTGATGCATGTCCATAGGAGGTCCTCCGTGCAAGCAGAAACCCTGACTGCTAAGGGTTCTCATTCACATGCATGATGCATGTGCACACATCTGAAGCTGACACTGAATTCATGTGGCCATGATATGTGTCAGCATGGAAGGGGCATGGCTACTTGACACAGTCCTGCTACTTCCACCATGTGAATGTGTTTCTCTGTGCAAGCAGTATCCCCAACATCCTTCCAGAAGTTTAAACAATAGTTCATAGTATAACACAAGTTCCACCTGCTCTCGCAGCGGCTCCCCGGTGTATAATGGAAAACACAACCGCGCTGCCCTTTATACCTTACAAACATACAATTTGTCCAGCTCAAAGATTAATGCAAGCACTGACCTGAAGTTTTTGTCTGTTGGGATATGCAAAGCGAGCATCTCCAATGGCATTCGAAACATAGACAGAAGCGAAGAAAGGTTAAGCACAGGCTTTTCATTAGCTTTCAAGCTCAATTACAGATTCAGTTGATGCGCTTTTTATATTTGGCAACACTGGAAACCTTTTCTCTGGGTGAACTGCTTGATTGGTTAGTTTGGCAAGCAACAGTGCTAATAACATTGTCTTCAAAAAAGAAATGGGAAAAAAACCAAACCAAAAACACCAGTGGCTCATAATGTATCTTGATACCTGCAAGCTCCTTTTCCATACCTATTTTTTGTGTGTGGCTCTTTGTGGGTATTATGCCTGAAGCCATTAACACAGTTAATTCAGACTGAGGTTCCACAATGGCTTTCTCTGCGTGGATGGAAGGATTTTAAGGCCTGAGGGTCAGTTTCCTTGATGGCGATGGCGGGTGGGGACAGAGTAGAAAGTGGATGTGGTCAGAAGCACAAGTAATGCTAAAGTGCATTACTTCAGCTGCCTCTTCATTCTCCATCTAGGTATCTGGTTTTGTGGGATGGCAACCTTGTCATATTATTGGAAAAGAGTTAATAGTGGGGTTGGACAGCTGAAAGAACACCACCACATTCGGCAACCAATGTTCCCCTTTGGTTTCAGATAGTACATGGGGTAAAGGTAAAGGGACCCCTGACCATTAGGTCCAGTCATGACCGACTCTGGGGTTGCGGCGCTCATCTCGCTTTATTGGCCGAGGGAGCCAGCGTACAGCTTCCAGGTCATGTGGCCAGCATGACTAAGCCACTTCTGGTGAACCAGAGCAGCGCACGGAAACGCCGTTTACCTTCCCACCAGAGTGGTACCTATTTATCTACTTGCACTTTGACGTGCTTTCGAACTGCTAGGTTGGCAGGAGCAGGGACCAAGCAACGGGAGCTCACCCCATCACGGGGATGTGAACCATCAATCTTCTGATCGGCAAGTCCTAGGCTCTGTGGTTTAACCCACAGCGCCACCCACGTCCCTTAGTACATGGGGTAGACAGGTCTAAAAAACCTGCGACACCACTTTTCATGGCCCTCAAGCATCTATGGTGGCTCATTTACCAGAAGGAATGTATTTAGTTTTAACTCTAGAAGTGTATGCTCGATTCCAACCAATCTAAGCCTCCTGATGTATATTGTGCTTGTTCCCTCTTCCATGAGACAACCCTTTAGATATTTGAAGGTAGCCTTCATTTTTCCTCTCAGTCTCCTCTTTCCCAAGCTAAACATACCCAACTCCCTCAGCTGTTCCTCCTAAGCCGTGGTTTTCAGACCCTTGATCATCTTACAGTACTCCAGGACACTGACCAAGGCAGATTAGAGTGGGACTATTATTTTGCTTGCTCGGGACACCATATATCTGGTGATGCAGCCCAGACTATTTTACCAAGATTTCAAATCACTGCCAGGTCTTCCAGACCTCAATTCAACTTTAAAAATGCTTAGCATGAAAGCCCTGGACCTATCTGTCTGTGGTTTTCTAGGTTTCTTACCCAGGAACACCTATCTTACATCTGAAAGGCCAATTGCTCACAAATGCTAGGTCAGCATGATTTCTGTTTTAAAGGTAAAGGTAAATGTACCCCTGCCCGTACGGGCCAGTCTTGACAGACTCTGGGGTTGTGCGCCCATCTCACTCAAGAGGCCAGGGGCCAGCGCTGTCCGGAGACACTTCCGGGTCACGTGGCCAGCGTGACATCGCTGCTCTGGCGAGCCAGAGCCGCACACGGAAACGCCGTTTACCTTCCCGCTGGTAAGCGGTCCCTATTTATCTACTTGCACCCAGAGGTGCTTTCAAACTGCTAGGTTGGCAGGCGCTGGGACCGAGCAGCGGGAGCGCACCCCGCCGCAGGGATTCGAACCGCCGACCTTTCGATTGGCAAGTCCTAGGCGCTGAGGCTTTAACCCACAGCGCCACGCTGTTTTACCTACCCCAAAACTATATCTGCAAACCTTGCAGGTAAATCATTCCTCCCTATGATTTGGCAGGATTCATGCTTAAAAATTTAATCAAATGCCACCCTACTCCCAAAGCTATAGGCATTTCTTTCTTTTTCTTTTAAAAACAAACTTTAAAGGTACCTGGAACAAAAGTGCCTAGACCTAGCTGTCTGTAGTTTGGCAGACTTTATCAACTTGGGAGAGGTTTGTTTGCCTGCAAATTTCATTCACTTCTGTCAAAGGCAAAAAAATCAGCTACAGCTTTTTTTAATCTCACCATAGTGAACTGGGGGTGGGAGTGGTAATGGAGCAGATACAGTTTGACCCTGCATAAAATTGGGCAGCAGTATGCTTTCTAAAGTACTGAATCAGGATCCAAATGAAATCTTATGGTAGTTGCACACCCCTTTGTAAATAGCATATATATGTGCACAAAAAATATTATTAAATATTTAGATGAATTACACCAGAAACGAACAGTGGTGTACCCCGCAGTGATCTAAAAAAGCCCATTCAGAATGAAAACAAGCGGCAGATGTTATTTTATGGGGACTGTTAAAACTGAGCTCCGTTTGCCAAGTTTTCCCAGTGCCCTTTTAACTCTTCGTAGAGATTATGTCTTATGTGTTTATGGTCTCTGGGAAATGATGGACAGTACAGCAGTGGATAATAATTTGGCTTTCAATGATGCTCTGCAATAGTACTAGGCGATCAGCTTCTCGGGGATGTGATTAGGTTAAATGTAAAAAAATGCATAGAAATGACTTGCAGATGAGAATTGAGCAGCAGGAACTCACTTCCTTATTAATAGGCTGAGATGAGAGTGAGACAATTTCATAGAATTTTCACTCTTAGCAGAATACAGATCTACCTCCTGGGATAGCTTCTCCCGCCATAGCCTTAACCTAGACTTCTAAACAAGTCCACAGAAGGGCTGCAGCAATTTCTTACTGGCTGACTTGCCCACCTGCAGCTAAGCTCCTTTCATGAATTGCCTGGCCTGATGCTGGGAACCCAGCGCTATATGTACTGTAAAAGCATGCTGTGTGGAAAGCCACCAGAGCCACAGTTTGGAACAGATGTTTAGCCTGTGCACATCACTGTACTGCAACTCCCATCATTCTCTATTGTTGGTAATGTTGGCTCAGGCTCTTGGAAGTTGGGGTCCATCAACATCTGGAGGACCACAGGCCCTAGAGCAAAGCAAAAGCTGGTTTTGATCAGGTCCTAAATGGGTCAGAGACCATTTCCTTTATAGTCCAGCACACTTTCTGTCATTTAACCACTCACATAGGTGCAACCAATACCTGTGGTTTTCCACTTACAATGCACAAAACAACTCTACTGGGGATAAATGTTAAAAAGAAAGGACGTTTGGAAGTTGAAGACTATTAGGGTTAGGGCAGGGGTGCCAACTTGAATAAAATATTGGGGGGGCAAGTAAGTCCCACCCTGCATAATTGATCACATGAGGCGCATCATTTGAATGACAATGCCCATCAACTTTGGAGGGCCAGGCCCCCTCAAATATTTTATTGGGGGGACTGAAGTCCCCATGGCCCCTAGAAGTTGGCTTCTATGGGTTAGGTTAGGGTTAGGGTGGGGGAAAAAATCCCAGTAGTCACTTCAAACTGATGGCAGTCTTTCTCCTAAATAGCTAGCAGTGGAAATCTTCCACTATACCTGAGGGCTACTTATGGGGTCCGAAGCAGGCTTGCATGCATGTATAACTCCAAAACTTCACAACCATTTCCCACACATCTGCTACTGAGGTGCTACTTGCCCTGAATGACCAAATAAATGTACACATTATGTATTTCAGTTTGTGATTCACCCTCTCACACTGAGTGGCTGGGGAAACCCAGCCAGATGGGCGAGGTATAAATGATAAATGATGATGATGATGATGATGATGACCCGGGACCCAGATAATTTGAAATTGTTCATCTTTTAGGCCTTCTTTGATTGGAGGAATAATGTGTACTTTCCCTAACTGCATTTGCAATCGGAAAATAACTGTCAAAGATTAAAAAAAGATACAGTAAATAAATGGAAAAGACCACTCTCCGAGAGAGATGGTAAAACTGCAGCAAACCATAAGTTAAAGGCCATGCCAAATATATCTGTTACTTCCCATTGCAACATCTTGTGTTTACATTATCGTCTTTATGATGCTATAATTAAGGATTCATTGCCGCTTCCATTGTAAACCTTCTTGGGCACGAGTTCATAACTCAGACCTCCTAATCTACATCATGTTGAAACTTGGCATACAAACTGTCACTTGGAATGCAAATTAATGTAAAAGAAAGGCTTTGATGGTTTATGCCTCATTTTTGCAGACAATACACAGTGGTAAATAGGCACAAAATCTTTGGAACTAATTCAGTTCCTAAGGCATCAATGGACAACAGATGACTACCTGTGCCTGCTACTTTTTCTTTGTGATTGAGGGGGCTGGGAAATGCACCTATTGTCTATCAGTGCTTGAATTCAAGGTCACCCGAGTCATCTTCAGGCATTCTGGACTTGTATTGGTTGAAGGGTGTAGGGTTCTCAATCACAAGGAGGACAATGTGCATTAAACTGAATGTACTTAAGCCTGTGTGAATTTGTCAATTTGGGTAGATTTCATTTTCTCGTTTTTCCAACTTTATACTCATTTCTTCATTTTCCCACACCAGTTGGTCTTTCTGAAAATTTTAATTTGTTTTAATGTGAATCTCTCCTAATATACTCATTTAGGTAACTTTCCCTAATACATGAACTTTTTAGTAGGCAATTTTCCCTAATATAATGCATTTTCTGATATTATTTTCACCAACGTGCATTGTTATGCACAGTTTCCCCCAAAGAGCGAACCTATGCATAAGAAGCTGGTGCAGGATGGCTTCCTTGAGAGAAGGGAGAGCTTGGGTAACCACAATATTGGATTTGCTCTTTCATATATACGATTGGTAAGCATTTTATGTTGTTATTCTTATATTTTAAATTTGCTTTTAACGTTTGCTTTTGTGAGTTGCTTCAAGTTCACCTTTGTGGGAATAAATAAATCAATAAATCAATATAAATAAATAAATAAATAAATAGGCTTAGCTATCAAGGCCAGCAAAATATTTGGAGTCTTCTGTAAAACACCTATGTACTACACAATAGGCTTAACAGATCAAGTGCCACAAAAACTTAGCTGATATGGAACCATCACTTTTGTTGGGTAAAGTTGCTAAAGTAACACTGACATATCCTGCATCTCTAACAATCAATTGTTACCGCTAATACCTTGTTCTTATTGGGAGCAGGGATGCGGGTGGTGCTGTGGTCTAAACACTGAGCCTCTTGGGCTTGCAGATTGGAAGGTCGGTGGTTCGAGTCCCCGTGACGGGGAGAACTCCTGTTGCTCCGTCTCAGCTCCTGCCAACCTAGCAGTTCGAAAGCACACCAGTGCAAGTAGATAAATAGGTACCACTGCGGCGGGAAGGTAAACACCGTTTCCATGCGCTCTGGTTTCCATCACAGTGCTCCATTGCACCAGAAGAGGTTTAGTCATGCTGGCCACATGACCCATAAAGCTGTCTGTGGAAAAACGCCGGCTCCCTCAGCCTAAAAGTGAGATGAGCGCTGCAACCCCATAGTCGCCTTTAGCTGGACTTAACCATCCGAGGGTCCTTTACCTTTACCTCTTATTGGGGTTGTAAACTTGCACCACCACTTTCGGAGAGAAAGTGAGAGAGAGCGCACATGTCAAGAATTTGTATATTGGATTCAACCAGGTGAGCCTTCACTGCAGTCCTTGGATAGCTCAGTTGCAGGTTCAATCCCCATAAAGGACAGCTGATTAGATGATCCACAAGGTCTCTTCCAACTCTATGATTCTATGAGATATCCCTCCACAGTGATAAGGAGTTCTAGGCCATGCAGACTAACCATCTCATTGGCAACAAACCAAAGGTACAAACCTGTCTGCTATCTAGCATTTGGCCATCATGTGTTGATATGTCCTAAGTTCTGCTCTCCTGTTTTCCCCAGGGCATTTTTTGTGTGTGCAGATTGTCGGTGCGGCATCCACAGTTTCTCTCAGCATGTTGTCACAAATGATAAATGAGTGGAGCCTTCTCTTTGTCCTCCAGATTCTGCATTTCATTCCTTGCTTTGTCCTGGATTTAATTGCCTCTTTCTTTAGTCAGGTCTAAAGATACCAGTTACAAACTAGCTCCGGGTGTGTGTGTGGAGCATGGACTTTTGTTTTGTTTTTGATTCTCATATCAAGCCATTCACAGTGAACCACTCATCAAAGGTCTCCATGGGGCTTCCTGTTGCCATGGTTTCTCCACAATTTCTGCAGGAACAAGCTAGGGATGGTATGTCAATGGGGCGTCTCCCATGCAGGAGTGCAGATGATGCTCGGATCAGAACTCATTTTACGTTACTTGGTTTCCAGTCCCTCTCTGATTCAATGTCTTTCAGATGCTGTTGGACTCCAAATCCAATCTGCCCAGGACAGCATGACTGATGGTCAGGGTTGATGAGAGATGGAGTCCAGCAACATTAAGAGGGTCACATGTTGGCCATCCCTCTTCTACCCTCCCCTTTTAAAAAACACACACTTCCCTTGAAGTTATCCAGTCCCTAACAAACAGAGATTTGTGTTGAGAGTGATTTCCTGAGTGACATAGACACTGTTAGGCAGTTGAATGTGCACGCATACTCTGTCTGTTTTCCTCACTTCCTCACACCCATATCTGAGTGGCCTCGGGCACAGGCAACCCACGCTATGGCACTGCAGCAAAGCACTTTTTCTATGCCATAAATTCCACTTGAAGAGATCAAGGTACTTGGTTCAGCTGTCCCATTGAGATCTGTGGTATATAAAAATGCTTAGCTTTGAGTGGCGCATGGTCAGAGTTTATTCTTACTGCCCACGGACCATAATAATAATAATAAAGAATTAAAATGATAGAATACTGTTTTAAAGAAATCATCAACAAAAAAATCCATGCAGAACATATCATTACACTGTAGAAAGTAATATTAATGTATTAAATATTAACTGTGAAATCCTGTACATGTCTGCTTAGAAAAAACATTCCATTGAATCTAATTAATCTTACTCCCTGGTAAGTGGATATCTGACTACAGCCTAAAAATAGCATTTATTTATTAGTTAAATGGGTATAGTACCTGTCACCCATGGATCTCAGAGCGGTTCACAACATAAAAATACAAGATAAAAAACATAAAATGGATAATAAAAATGAGAACATAAACAACCAATATCCCCTCCTCATCTCCTCGCACAATATTTAGGCTGCACTTCTAGATAGACCATACCCTCCAACATTTTTCCAAATGAAAAACGAACCCTCCCAACATTTCTCTGAAGGAAATAGGGATGTCCTAAGGAAAAGCGGGACATTCCAGGATCAAATCAGAAACCAGGATGACCTCCGTAAATCCTGGGACACTTGGAGGGTCTATATACACCAGCCTGGGAAGATTGTACCATTGAACTCAATGGGGATAATGTCCAAGTAGGCATGTACATGACTCCATCTCAGAAAGTGTTGGACTCCTCTTCACTTGAGGTTTCTAAACAGAGGTGGGATGGCCATCCATCAGGGAAGGAATCTTTATCTGTGTTCCCTGCATTGCAGAGTGTTGGGCTAGATGACCCTTGGTATCCCTTCCAACAGTACAGATCTATGAAACAGTTAAACTAATAAATAATCAATTTAGATATGCACATTGTAGGAATCGGGCCTTTAAGTGAGGCCACACCTATCCATTGGAACTCTCTGTCGTTGAATATCAGATAAGAGCCATCTCAAAGAACTTCCTATCAGCACCTCTCAAAGACCTTCCTATCTTCAACAAGCCACCCCCCCAATCTCTGAGAGATGCTAGATTCCAGGGGTTCCTGGTGTTTATCCAGAGTTCTTCAGGAATGAGGCACAGAGGAGACTGTCATGTCTTTATGATATATGATTTATTTACACATATATGCAACCTGAGCCAACGATGGAGGGGCTCGCAGAATTAACGCCTCAAGAGGTCCTTATTTCCCTCATAGCTGCAGCCTTGGATTCAAACAGAAATCAACTATTGCTCTAACCCTCTCTGGCTTCTCAGTCTGCAGCTTTTCTTCTAGCTTCTGGCTCTCATTACAGTAATACCTCCGTGAACGTCCGCCTCATCTAGCATCCATTCCAGCGAACATCCACAGCAAACCCGGAAGTACCGGAATGGGTTACTTCTGGGTTTGCAGCTTGCACATGAGCAGAAGCACAAACTGCTCCATGTGCATACGTGGCACTTTGCCCTGCGTCTTTTTCAGCCAGTGGTCGGGGCTCCAGAATGGATCCCGGCCGCAACACAAGGTACGGCTGTATTCAACTCTTGTTGTTGTTGTTTAGTCATTTAGTTGTGTCCGACTCTTCGTGACCCCATGGACCAGAGCACGCCAGGCACTCCTGTCTTCCACTGCCTCCCGCAGTTTGTTCAGACTCATGTTTGTAGCTTCGAGGACACTGTCCAACCATCTCGTCCTCTGTCGTCCCCTTCTCCTTGTGCCCTCCATCTTTCCCAACATCAGGGTCTTTTCCAGGGAGTCTTCTCTTCTCATGAGGTGGCCAAAGTATTGGAGTCTCAGCTTCACGATCTGTCCTTCCAGTGAGCACTCAGGCCTTCATGGATCACTGCCTTGCCGTGGTGAAGGGGCTTGAATAATAATAAGAAGAAGAGTTTGGATTTGATATCCCGCCTTTCACTCCCCTTCAGGAGTCTCAAAGCGGCTAACAATCTCCTTTTCCCTTCCTCCCCCACAACAAACACTCTGTGAGGTGAGTGGGGCTGAGAGACTTCAAAGAAGTGTGACTGGCCCAAGGTCATCCAGCAGCTGCATGTGGAGGAGCGGAACTCGAACCCGGTTCCCCAGATTACGTGACTACCGCTCTTAACCACTACACCACAATAACTCAGAGAATCTATGAGCTATGCCATGCAGGGCCACCCAAGATGGACAGGTCATAGTGGAGAGTTTTGACCAAACGTGATCCACCTGGAGCAGGAACCGGCAAGCCACTCAGGTATCCCTGCCAAGAAAACTCCATGGACAAAGACAACAGGCATATTCAACTCTATCTCCTCTCAATTCTGCACTTGTCTTTCTAACTACCTGCCAACTGAGGGAGGAGGCCCCACCTATTTGCCGTCTTGCACAGAGCCCCTTCCTTTGTTCCCCTTAATGGCCCATCACCCAGGCTATCGGCTCACCAGGATGCTAGCCTACAATTAAAAGGGGCTCCCATGCATTCAGCCTACTCCTGAAAAAAGCTCATAACTACAGTGGTACCTCGGGTTACATACGCTTCAGGTTACATACGCTTCAGGTTACAGACTCCGCTAACCCAGAAATAGTACCTTGGGTTAAGAACTTTGCTCAGGATGAGAACAGAAATCACGCAGTGGCGGTGTGGCAGCAGCAGGCGGCCCCATTAGCTAAAGTGGTGCTTCAGGTTAAGAACAGTTTCAAGTTAAGAATGGACCTCTAGAACGAATTAAGTACGTAACCAGAGATACCTCTGTATTTTTATCCTGGTCTGTACATGTATTGGATCTGAATTTGTTTTTATTTGTGTTTTTATTGTTCGTGGTTTTATTGTAAACCATTCCGGCCTGTTTCATTGGAAATGATCCATCAATGAAATAAAAACAAAAGAAAATGATTGGTTAATTCATTACATGCAGACCCAGCAGAGTCCAAAATCTTCCGTCGCAACTCTGCAACTTTTTGTGTGTGCAACTCCTCCTTGTGGACTCCCAGGTGATGTGTTTGAAAACCATACTGTGGGAGTTAATGGATATGACCTCCCAGATATGAGAAGCCAAGCATCCTGATACACTGTCTGGGTAGATATTGAAGGCTGGAGTATGTTTTATAACACTTTCCCTTCCTGATAAGCAGCAGCAGTTTTCAGCTTATCGGGCAGGAGCAAAGATGGCAGGAAACATAAATGTCATCGTTGTACAACAGGAAACAGGTGACTCCACCAAGCTGATCCACTGCTACTCATGTGTTCCAATATAGTGATATGTCCAAGTAGATTAATCTAGCCCAGACTATGAGAGGGAAAACAGCTGTACCACACAGACTTGGTTGGTTAATGCTAGGCAGACTCGGCCTCTGCAAACAGGCTATTTGTGGAAAGCCAAACTCAATTCTTTATCACAAGCATCGAAATAACATTGCTCAGTGTTTCAGAAATAAGCATGTAGCCTGGTTAGAGGCTCACACAGTATTTGCTTTAGGACTGTACAGGATTCCACCTTTATTACCCCCACTACCAAGATGTATGCATTTGTTTATTGAATTTATATCCCACCCTTTGTCGCCAAGGAGCTCAGAGCAGCAGATATACAATTTTAAGACAAAAGCAAAGCAAAAACATCCTAAAACTGATTAAAGCATTCTAAAAAAACAATTACAAATTTGAAACATGCGTTCATCGAATTATCTCAAGGATGCCAGGAACAGTATTCTCCAGCCACCAAATGCGTGTGTAAACAGGAAGGTTTTCAAATTCCTCCTGAAATTTAATCATGATGGAGACCGGCACACCTGGGAACCACCATGAAAAAGGCCCTGTGGAGGGTCAGAGCCAACCAGGCTGTAATATATAGCACTACTAAACCATTGCTGGGAATAGCATTTATACATTCTAACCTTTCTTCTTCTGTATCTTGGCTGTGAATCCTGGAAGACCTGCTCCCTGCCTTGTAGGTCTTTTTCCACCTGGTGTGGAAGAGCAGGACCCTGACTGACTCCAGCTACATAAGCTGAGGTTGCTGAACAGAGTCTTGGTCTGGGGAGTTGTTTGGGGTGTTTTGTTTGTATGGGAGGGTTGTTGCTATTGTCTTTTTGTATCTTTATTTCAGTTCGTTTTGTGATTTATGTGGAAATAGTTCAGTTTGGTGGGCTTTTTGTTAACATTTTATTTATTGTTTAGGACTGCAGATGGTGACAGCAGTCACGAAATTAAAAAACGCCTGCTTCTAGGGAGAAAAGCAATGACAAACCTAGACAGCATCTTAAAAAGCAGAGACATCACCTTGCCAAGAAAGGTCTGTATAGTTAAAGCTATGGTTTTCCCAGTAGTGATGTATGGAAGTGAGAGCTGGACCATAAAAAAGGCTGATCGCTGAAGAATTGATGCTTTTGAATTATGGTGCTGGAGGAGACTCTTGAGAGTCCCATGGACTGCAAGAAGATCAAACCTATCCATTCTAAAGGAAATCAGCCCTGAGTGCTCACTGGAAGGACAGATTGTGAAGCTGAGGCTCCAATACTTTGGCCACCTCATGAGAAGAGAAGACTCCCTGGAAAAGACCCTGATGCTGGGAAAGATGGAGGGCATAAGGAGAAGGAGACGACAGAGGATGAGGTGGTTGGAAAGTGTTTTCGAAGTCACCAGGATGAGTTTGACCAAACTGCAGGAGGCAGTGGAAGACAGGAGTGCCTGGCGTGCTCTGGTCCATGGGGTCACGAAGAGTCGGACACGACTAAACGACTAAACAACAACAACAGCCATGTATTTTTCCATGTTGTAGGCCGCTTTGATGTCAGGGAGCCAGCCAGCAATAAATCACACGGATTATATGAAGTAAACTCTTTCTTAGAAGAAACAAGGCCTGCTCACCAGCGGAGCGTTTCTTACATTTTTAAGCACCCAGTGATTGGTGAACATTTCTCAGCCTATTACAAGGCGTGTGTGTGTGTGGGGGGGGGATAATAAAGTCATAGCAATGATTTCAGAGATGGAGTGGGAACCTCCATTTCCCCAGGGCTTCTTTTCAAGCCATTTGGGAATAATTCCTGTGTTTTGAATTTGAGGTACCAGGAACCTAGGAAACCAATTTGGCAGAGCTCATCCACAGGTCTGATTATTTGCCAGAGTGTTACATTTCCACAAAATAAGGGTGACGGAGCTTTGTAGCACCAGCGTTGGCAGATGGAAATGAGAGCTGTTGTGAAAATATCCGAAGCAATACTGTTCCTTGGGATTGCAACCGTTGTTCTGGTAAAATAGTCATGTCGCCTGAGCAAACAATATGCAGTACATTGTCGAGAGCGGCAGGACTGTAAGCAAACAAAATGCCATCTTGTGGACAAACTGAGGATTTGAATATAATTTAAAGTGAACTATTATCCTTTACAGGCTGCTGTTTACGGCGGCTCTTGAGTTGATTCCCATCTGCGGACTCCCCCTCCCCACTGTTCTCTGCTAAAGCAGAAATAATTCTGCATCGGCTATAGTAACAAAGAGGCCTTTGGCACCGTAAAGACTAAAACTGCAATCCTAAATCCATTTGCCTGGGAATAAACTTCACTGAATTCAATAACGCTTACACCCAAGTAGGCATGGTTAGGGAAAAAGTATAACAAATTTATTTCAATTGGGACCTGCTCCAAGAAGGACGTGGCATGGAGTGCTCCTGTTTACTCTTCCAATTTGCCAGCCAGGCCCTCCTTAATCAAACCATTCCGTTTTCCCTCCCATGTGGTTTTCCAGTCTCCTCTCCCGCTGCCTCATCATATTCTGAAGACACGCTTCTTTACCCTGTCCTCTGACACCCAAATGCAGTTGTTTTAGGAACTGTTGTAAACAAAAATTGCCCTTTTCCCTTATGGGGTATCCAAGAGCCAATATAGAGTACTTACATAGGTTCCCTATCATAGCTGTCAACTTACAGATTTGAAAATAAGGGACCAGCAGCCTTGAAAATAAGGGACCAGCAGCCAAAATAAGGGACCTGCAGCCTCACCTGTTCCAGGCACTCCAGTCTTCCTGTCCTCCTGCAGTCTGCTCACACTCATGCTGGGTAGGTTTGAGAACACTGTCCAACCAACTTTGTAACCAGAGGTTCAACTGAATAGAATCTGAATCACATGCACCACAAGGCCTATGCAGCCTCAACTTAAGATGGCTCCCTGGCCTGGCTTTGCACTGCAAAGTTTGCAGCAGCACGTGCAACAAAATGGTGTCCAGCATTCAAAAAACCCCTCAGCTTGCATTAACTAGCCACACACAAGGCATGCAAGCTCCACCCCCCAGTCGTTCTTAGACTTCTTAGTGGGTGAGCAACACAGCCAAGCAACACAGTTGGAACCTCCCTCTTCCCTGGCTGGCAGGGAGGGAGGGAGAGGAGCTGCTTCCTTTGAAATTTAAGGGGCATCATTTAAGGAACATTTAAGGGACATCCATCAATAAGGGACAGCAGCGGGACATGGCGCTGGAATAAGGGACTGTCCCTTCAAATAAGGGACACTTGACAGCTATGTTCCCTATTGGTAGGAGAGAATAACAGAGGACAACCAGAGAATATTGAGAAGCAAAGCAGCTAGTAAGCTTGATCTTTATTGTTCTGTTACAACAGGGTGCTCCCCTCACCCACAGGAGAGGAGGAGGAAACCCCGAAAAATGGTGCACAAGGCCTTATAAAGACTTTTGAAATTGCCACCCTGTAGATCAAGACCACCCCCAGAAACATCATATATACATCACAGAAGGGGTGTAACCTAAGACCACCCCTCAGATACATCATACCTACATCACAAAAAAGGCAGTCTAAAACATAAATTTTGAATGTTGCTTTTCTCCTGTCTGGCAGGTTACTTGATTGGATTGCCTGGGTAGCCTGGCCATTCTTTTGTAGTGATAAATACTTAGTTCCTGGGCCAGGTCACAGGCTCACACCCTATTCATATCTTAAATGTGCCCTTAAGACAGAATTTGTGAGGAAAGAGACAATAGGGAGATTTCCCACTTTGACCTTGCAGAGAAAACATTTGGTCAGTTTGGGACAGTTTGGAATCAAAATGGTTCCAGGACTGTCTTCCTTTGCTGATCTATGTATGTGCTTGGTTGGTATGCATATGAACATTTGTTGTTGTTTAGTCGTTTAGTCGTGTCCGACTCTTCGTGACCCCATGGACCAGAGCATGCCAGGCACTCCTGTCTTTCACTGCCTCCCGCAGTTTGGTCAGGCTCATGTTTGTAGCTTCGAGAACACCATCCAGCCATCTCGTCCTCTGTTGTCCCCGTCTCCTTGTGCCCTCCATCTTTCCAAACATCAGTATTGGAGCCTCAACTTCACTATACCATATATCTAAGACCATAAAATTTCTATCACAGAACCCACCCCATTCTTCTGATTATAAACAGTTTAACGGATTTTTAATCTTGTATTTTAATCTTACTTTAACCCACCATGGAATTTTATGATGAAAGCTAGGTGAGAAATCCTATTATTACCATCATTGGGAAATTGAGCTCTAATGGACATGAAACGCTAAAAATTACAGTCTGCAACTGTACCTATATGGTGTTCAGCAAAATGGCCCATCTTTACAAATACAACATTGATTTCAGCTGTACTGTATGAATCAGCTCGTGTCATAGGACAGAGGAAACCTTCATGTTACAAGAAAGGAGATTCTGACCAAGCATCAGGAAGAACCATAAGAGCTGCTTGACATTGGAATGAACTCCCTTGGGAGGTGGTGAACTCTCCTTCCTTGGAGGTTTTTAAGCAGAGGTTGGATGCATCTATCATGGATGATTTAGCTGAGATTCCTGCATTGCGTGTTGAGGTCCCCAAGCCACCCCAATAAAAACACAATTCACACGGAATATTTTTTAAGGCTTTTTGGCATAATTTTGGCCACAACTTTATTAAAATACAAAAAATGTGAGTGGTTGCTTAGGCATTGGTTGCATGCCAGCGAAAGTCAGAAAAGGGAAAACATTTTGGGGAGAGCGATGGAGCTGGGTACCATGACCTCACCTCTCCCCAAATGCTCTCTGGGGCTCTTGCGTGGCCCTAGCCCCTTGACTGGGGTTCGGACAAAGTCATGACGTGCCCCTGGATTCCTTTAATGGAATACCCTTGCAGCAGCAGCATTAGAGGGGCAGGCACAGCCAATCCATGCCCCTCCACCAACCAATTCAAAAAACCAATGCCTAACCACAACTTTACAAGTTGTGATGATTTGCTATGCAGTAGGCAAAAACCAAATGGCTCCAGCCAATCAGCCAAATGGACAAAATTCCTACCGGGCCCCTGTCCCAAAAGCAGACGACCCCATGACAGGCATAGAAAGGTCAACGTGAACAACCCTAAATATAGGGAGGGTGGGCGGGTGATCCGATGCGCGCAGTGAAAAGAGGAAGCTCAATGCTGTGTGCAGGGAATTTAACTCCTCTGGCTGTCAATCACAAAATGGCAACATCTAAATCCCCCCAATGACAAGGGGAGCCCAATCACAATGGTGGCCAACTGACTTTACCCGTGCAGCAACAGTGGGGTGTCTTGTTAGCCCCCACCGCAACACGTGCTCTCCAGGAAGGAGAACACGCTTTGCGGGGGATTAGACAAGATGACCTTTGGAGTTCCTTCCAACGCTACGATTCTGCAATTTTATGATTGCAATTCCAGTTCTCTTCATGGGAAACATTCTTACAACTAAACATTTATCCCATTGCCTCATTTTTCTTAACAAATTACAAAAGGGACTGGCCAAATGGTGGCCAATTTTAAGGTGCTTCTTGTATGATCCATTACAGAGGAGAATGGAAAGGTTAGCAGAGTAATGCTCCATGACTGTATTACAAAGAAGAGATTTGAGCTCAGCAAGTGGAAATGTCCCATTTCAATGGCTCATGCGATGCTGAATTGGGCAGTGGTGAAGAACACGGTGTCCTTTCATCGCTCTAAAGGGGGAGAACTCCCTTTGGCATTTATGAAGAGTGCCACAGTTTTGCAAGTGACGGGAGAAAGTCTCATAATGAGAACTCAAACTGCAGAGAGGAATGACTAAAACCCTGTCACATATGACCTTCATCGCACCTTAAGCACTGCCAGCGAAGTGCAAATCTACGAAAATGGTTTATATTCTCTTCCCTCACTAACAAGCATATTGCCTTCTGAAGAATATGGGGAGATAAGTTTCTTTGCCTTCTGTTGCACAGAGTAATGTATAAAGCATAGCGATGGTACTTTCTTTTATTGGAACTACTTCCATCGGAGAGAAGAAGTAAGAGTTCTGAGATGCTTTGGGCAAAACAAAAGCTTGCTTGAGAACCATTTCAGCTAAATGAAAATCAGGGAGGGATTGGACAGGAAACACAATGGATGTTGGCTTGCTGTTTAGAAGAAGTATAAAGGGTGGGTGGATTCACAGCCTGCCCTTCCTTGCCTATGGTTCACATACGTGATTTTGTGCAAGGAAACGGGTTTTCAAGCATCACAATCTGCAGGTATGAAACAAAGCAGAGAACCACGGAGCTTTCTATATGTGAGACTGAAGGCTGAAGGAAGCATCAAATCAATATATTGCTCTATTATCTAGCCTTGTCCTTTGAAGAGTGGGTTTCGTGCAAAGTCCCAAGGAATCTGCTTTCAAATCTGATGGTTGCCTTCTGGTGCCAAGAGCGACTAGACGTATTTTCTGTAGCAAGAGGGCTTGTCAGCAGATAGTCCTATATTTGCATAATCAGTTCTAACATCCCAGGTTTCTTCTAAAAACACAAGCATTCCAAGTGTTTGAAGGCATAATAATATTTGTCTTTAAAGCACCTTAGTATGCTCTAGATATGGAATAACTGATCTATATACAGTGGTATCTTGGGTTACAGACGCTTCAGGTTACAGACACTCCAGATTACAGACGCTTCAGGTTACAGACTCCGCTAACCCAGAAATAGTACCTCGGGTTAAGAACTATGCTTCAGGATGAGAACAGAAATAGTGCTCTGGTGGCGCGGTGGCAGTGGGAGGCCCCATTAGTGAAAGTGGTACCTCAGGTTAAGAACAGTTTCAGGTTAAGAACGGACCTCCGGAACGAATTAAGTTCTTAACCGGTACCACTGTAATGTAGCCTTCCAGCATCCCTAAATAGCCATCTTAAAAGTTAAACACTTTTGACTAGTGCTGCAAAGAACTCTGTCCGCCAGCTTCTCTAAACTGCCCCACCCATCCCAGCCTTGTGAAAGTAACTTCCATTTCCATGTCTCATCCTTGGAATATTTGAGCTGGTGACTGGAGGGTTCAATCCTGTTCAGTTTGGGTGGGCACAGGGTGGCAAGTATGGATTGCACCCTAAATTATTATTTGTTGGAAGGTTGCTGGGCAATTTCTTAACAGGCTTGTTGCACCCATGGAGTAGCTCCTTAGGGCACAATCCTAACCCTAGATCAATAATAATAATAATAATAATAATAATAATAATAATAATAATTCAAATGCTTCCCATCTAACTAGGGTGCCCCAATCACTTTGGGCAGCTCCCAACAAAACATTTAAAACACACCAAAACATCAACAATTAAAAACTTCCCTGTAAAGGGATGAGTGAATTAGGATGTGATGGATCTCTGGCTCAGCTGGCTGGTTCCTGGTTCAGCCAAGTTACACCAACATAAATTCCTAAACACAGGTCCTCTAGAGACACCCCCCCCCCCATTCTGACTTGGGGGGCCAGACAGCTGAGCCAAGCTGAGTGGAACTTTTGCAGGCATAAGCCCTGGGAAATGAGCTTTTCTGGGGAGTGGCAGAACCAGGCAGTGGGGAGTTTATGCTGCAGTCTAACTCTATTCGGCTCGGTTGTGTGACCTGGGTGGAATCTACACACATGTAAGAAAAATGCTGTGAAAATGCTTTTTTAAAAAACGTTTTGAAAAATGCATTGAATTTTGCATAGCTCACTTTCGCCATCTAGCGTCACATTTATATGTTGCACTTTACAACACATTTAAAACATTTTATTTGCAGCTGCGTAGATGAGTCCCTGGTGACTCAGCAGAACCTATACCTACCAAAAGGGTGGTGTAAGACAAACTCTGTTTTATAGACTTGTGGTTTTTTTTACCCTCTCTGCCAGGCTTAGGCTGTCTCAGTTAGCAGTATTGAACGGGGATTTGTTCTGGCATGCTTGATGCTGGCATAAGTTGGCATAATTTCCTGTGACTTCTAATGCTTAGGATTCCTCTCTCAACTGGCTTTCTTCTACCGCACTGAACCAGTACGTGTGAGAATTTGTCTGACACAGATGAGATGAAAGAGCACGAGCCTCAGTGCAGATGTGCTTACATCCCCGCAGAAGTACTTCAGAGGTTTAGTGTTAATCTGCTCATAGATGACCCGTGTTATATAACGTAATGTATTCCAAAACTTTGAAGAAGTACTGATTTATTTTCAGGCACGGCTGCATTATTAAGGAATAAAAAAAAAGGGGGGAGTATTCTACTTATCAGGCCCATCCACCTGGTGCAGATCCAGGTGACCTTCATTCGAAGCGCTCCTTTTAAACGAAGCGTAAAGAAGATACATAACAATTGGAACTTAAGCCTAATGGGACACAGGGGAGGCTCAAATTCAGCCCTGGTGCAAAGGGGTGTAACTTCACTGGCAGACGTCCCAGGCTTAATTCAGCCTCATTGCTCTCCGATGGAATGCTATAATTGAGGCGCCATTACAAGGGAACGGTGCTAAGGAATGGATTGGCACAGCGAATAGATTGGCCGTGAAACGACAGGCACTCGGAGGCGTTTGCTAGGAGAGGCTTGAGAACCTTCCCAGCCAGCCTCTGATTGGAGAGTGTCAGATTCAAGATACTTACTTCACGTAGACATTAAAAATGTCTTAACTAGCAGTGGCTGATATTGGGGCTGAGGCAACTGGCTTGGTGAGTTCCACGCTAGGGATCAGTAGGAAAGGGGTCAAAAACAAAACTGTCAAAATTTATTTATTTGTTTACCATTTATTACATTTATATATCATAATGAGAAATATAAATTAGATCTATAAATGGCATTGCAGGGGGTTGGACTAGATGGCCCTTGGCTCCCTTCCAACTCTATGATTCTAGGTACGTAAGAAGGAATCATTCTGCCCTATATTTGTTGCAGGCAGTGCTGTCTCTGTTTTACTGCAGTTCATCTTCTGCCGTTACTTCCAATGTGGTGAAATTACATAGCGCAGCTAATTTAAGTAATTAGTCATGTAAATTATTATAAATTACTTAAGTTGCGTTGATATCACATTATTCCATTCCATTTGTTTCAATGCAAAGGAAACACAATGCAAAAATGTGAGGGGACATAATCAGTTATGTCTTGTTTGCAAACGGAAAGCAACAACAGCAAAAATGTATTGCATTCACTTCATCCGTTTCTGTTCCAGGCCATATAACTAGCTTTCTCTTCTTAGGTTTCAATATTTGGATCTTCTTTCAGCTTTTGCCTCATCCACTATCACAACCTCCATATTGACGTTAGGCAGGCAAGCTTGCTATATGGAAGCCATTTTGGCACATAAGTGGTATACAGTGGTACCTCGGGTTAAGTACTTAATTCATTCCAGAGGTCCATACTTAACCTGAAACTGTTCTTAACCTGAAGCACCACTTTAGCTAATGGGGCCTCCTGCTGCTGCCGCGTCACCGGAGCACGATTTCTGTTCTCATCCTAAAGCAAAGTTCTTAACCTGAAACACTATTTCTGGGTTAGCGGAGTCTGTAACCTGAAGCGTATGTAACCTGAGGTACCACTGTATAAGTTAATAAATACTAATAATAGTTTATTCCCCCAACCAGTGTACACAGACATATAATTTAGCCATCTATGTTTGTTTTAAACATTTCACTAATTTAATATATGTTTCATTGATAATTATCTTATGCGTACTTGTGTTTAAACAGTTTTATAGATTATAACCATTTTAATGATATTTTTATTATATACAGCACTTATCGGTTATGTATTTATCTATAGCTTGTTTCAGCTCACAAATCGTTAGATGGACATGCTGTCAGATTAAGAAGATACTATTCTCTAAGATAAAAAATTATTCACTAGCACATAATGGAACCAAATGAATAGGAAGTAGTCCATAGCTCAGCATTTGCAAAAAAGTTACATCCAGGGAACAAATGATCTAGCTTTTCTGAAATTTCTGAGCTGCTTCTATGTACATTCTGGCCAGAATCAGTAAGTATGTGTTGGAAATATGGCAATATTTTCAACATATAATTATGGGATCTAGTTCAACAGAGTATGTATGAAACAGCTGGGGATCTGTGCACACAGCCCTTTTTGCACAGTTGGAATCTCGCTGATTAACGGTTGAAGGGATTGTGATCAGGGAGGAAAGACTTCATTCTGCTTCCCCTCCTTATGAGCTTATGAGCATGACTCCATCATTTTTAAAAGGGCTAAAAAATGTATGCAATTTTGGCTGCTGACCCAAGCTGGAGAAATATGCATGTAGCACCCATTTACATGTTCAATTCCCTTTCCAGTATGGACACCATATGAGATTCAGCTATACAGCTGCAAATAAAACATTTTAAGTGTGATGTAAAGTGCAGTATACAAATGTGACACTAGATGGCGATGCTGAGCTATGGCAAATTCAATGCATTTTTCAAAACATTTTTTTAAAAAAGCATTTTTCACAGTGTTTCTTTATATGCCTGTAGATTCCACCTTTGTCTCTTTTCACATGCATACAGTCTTTGGCTGGACTGGGGAGAATTCTTTTTTAATGGTCACTATTATTAATTGTCATTGTCTTGATACGTTGAGAATTGGATAGGTGAGAAATATCTCTTTTGGAGACGGAGTAGACCCACAAGATTTCATGTTCCTAAATCTGCAGTCAATTAGACACTTACACAAGAGTAGGTTCAATGAACATAATGGAATTACTTTTGTACGTAAACCTAAAAAGAGTTGGGTAGCAGTGGGGGCTGGTAGAACTGGCAGGGATGCCGATAGAACAAATGGCTGGCAGGGGTAGAGTCAACAACAGGCAGAGCCAACTAATTTGCCTTTGGTTCACACCCTTCTCCAGGTTGGGTTCTACAAAGTCAACATCAAGTCTAAGGAGGAAGAGTGTCACCCCCTGTTGTTAAGGACTGTTGTTAAGTAAGGAGGCAAGCTGGTGGGGGTTGCTTGAAGCCAGGAGGAGCCTGGTAGGGCAGTGTCCCATTTGCCCTAATAGACTAGTCTCTGCCATTGGTCAGTGTTGTGTGAAACAGAGGTCATCCATGCAGCCCGTGATTCAACTCCTCTTCTTTTGCTTACTCCTGAAAAATTAAGAAGTTCTTCCTGAACTGGCTCTGCATTGAAATTTGAGTGGGAGAGGAGATGGGAGCACAAACAACGCTGGCTTCTCTCGCTGGATTCCCTGTGTTAAATGAGCCTGTCCCTTGCTAGGAATAATGCCGTAGTGATAGCTTTTGGCTCCGATCATTGTTGTTTCAGTCTTATCAGTGCATTGAACTGAAGTTGAGAAAACTCCAGCACCATCATATATAGCACTGGAAAATGAGTTGGCAGACTCTCTAGGCAATTAGACAGCAGCACGAAGACAGGTTCTCGCATCCTGAAGCTCTGACAGAGGGTGGAGGGGAAATCGAGAGAGGGGCACCTTTAAATCCTCTCCCCTTTGCAATCCATCAGAGAGAGCCTTGCATGCTGGTACTGATGCAGGCAGCCACTGGCTGTAGCTACTGCAATAGCAGGTGGGGAAAGAATGATGAATATAAATGGGCCATAGAATTTTCCTGGTGTCTTCTCCTACTTTTATGAAAAGTCACTGGGCATTTGCCTACCCTTATGGCTGAGACTAACTGAAGGGGCCTGATGGTAGGTTTTACAAGTTGCAGATGATCCACAGCTATGATGGAAATAGGTAGAAGACCTTTGCCATCTAGACTAGGCGTAGCTAATGTGATGCTCTCCAGATGTTGTTGGACTACAACTCCCATCAGCCCCAGCCACCAGGGTACTCCAGAGAAGCGGACACGGAGCAATGGATCCAAACTACAAGAAAGAAGATTCCACCTAAACATTAGGAAGAACTTCCTGACAGTAAGAGCTGTTCAACAGTGGAATTTGCTGCCAAGGAGTGTGGTGGAGTCTCCTTCTTTGGAGGTCTTTAAGCAGAGGCTTGACAACCATATGTCAGGAGTGCTCCGATGGTGTTTCCTGCTTGGCAAGGGGTTGGACTCGATGGCCCTTGTGGTCTCTTCCAACTCTATGATTCTATGATTCTATGAGTTGTAGTCCAACATCTGGAGAATATCACATTGACTATTTCTGATCTAAACCAGCATCCTGTTTACCACAGGGGCCCACAAGATGGCCCTGGGTATAGGCATGAAGGCAACACACCAACAGTAGAGAACTTGTGGCCCTCCAAGTGTTGTCGAACTCCAACTTCCTACAGTGCCATCCAGCATGTCCACTGATCAGGGATGATGGGTGTTGAAGTCTAATGAATTCTCAAGGGGCACATTCTTCACCCTGCAATATACCATTTCTCTTACTTTGCTTTTCTACTTTCATAATATGTTCTTTATTCTTTTTTCTGTATTTCATAAAACTAATAAAAAATATTATAAAAAAACAACAACAATATACCATTTCTCTTCTTGCTCCTTAGAAACTAATAGTTAATGACATATCGCCTTTGAACCTGACAGTTCCAGTTGTTGAAGCTCAGTTCTGGGAGTCTAATTGAAGGTATTTTACATTAATTTTTGTAGAATATTTATTTTTCTTAATTCTCCTTACAAATTCTATTTGCCCTGGAAAATGGCTTCTTTGGCTCTCAATTCAGCCCTGCTCCCAAGATTTCATTTTTGAACTAATGTAGCCAATTCTGAGTTAAAGTTTGAACTTGGGTACAGAGCTCTTAATGCAAAATACACCTGCTGTTCATCACATAATTGTCTGGCTGTTCCTTAAAGAGGAAGAAGAAAAAGAACTCTCTCAAAATGGTATGGAGATTGTAAAGTGAGAAGAGCCCTTAATTACCTTAACCTGACTGTCTGGATTGATTATCTGAAGATAAACCTGTATGCTTTTGTCTTTTGGCTATACATCAGTGTAGCTGACTCAGCCTTGTGGCTGCTGCCCAGAGCCCTATCCAGAATTCTGCCAAACTTTATCTATGAGACCTTACCTTTGCCAGTCCTTAATGTTCTAGGATGTGACACCTAGTTGTAATTCTGCACTCCGTAGTCTAAGACCTTATCCAAGAATGAAACTCAGCCTTCTCTAACCTGTCGCATCTTCCAGATGTTGTCAGAACCCAGCTTGCATCAGCTGCAGCCAGAATGGCCAATGATCAGGGGTGATAAGAAATATGGCCTAAAACTTCTGGAAAGGGACAGGTTGGGGAAAGATGCTCTAGTTCAACTCCCAAAAAACATTTTACTAACTAAACCAGACCACCTAATGCCACCCCTTCCATTATAGGACAGCACTTTTAAAATCTAATTTTACCATTCAGATATCAAGTTCTGCCTTTATCCATCTCTACTCCTCTGCTAAGAAAAAAATATCCACTGCCTGAAGTGACCTACTCCATCTTGTTGCATGGTAGGGCTTGCCCTGCTCTACTCTTTGGTTCCATGGTTGTGCTGGACCCTATGTGTAGCCGTAGACTAGTTCAGGTTTCCTCAATCTTGGCCCTCCAGATGTTTTTGGCCTACAACTCCCATGATCCTTAGCTAGCAGGACCAGTGGTTGGGATGATGGGAATTGTAGTCTCAAAACATCTGGAGGGCCAAGGTTGAAGAAGCCTGGACTAGTTGTTCTTGCATCAATTTTTATATAACAATGCACAATGAGTCCTTGGTTGTGGATCCCCTGTCACAAGTGCCCTCTGCGTCTTCCATCCCCTTTAGTTTCCATAACTTTTGAAAAAATGTCTCCACCTGAATCAGTTTGTCTATAGCCCAGTTGAGTGGTGCCAGAATATGAGAGATATTGTCCTTGGTGGCAGGACTTTGCCAGGTTTGGTTACCCAGAAATTGGTTGCTACCTGAAAATATTCCAGACACTCGACTACTGACCTGGTTTACCCTGAGATGATGAGAGAGTTCATGTGGCCCTTAGGGTGTTCTCCTTATAGTCAGCTGTATGACCACACATGCTGCCCTGGACCTAGATAGCAAGAGTCCATAGCTGTCAAGATTTTCCTTTTTTTAAGGGAAATTCCCTTATTCTGAATAGGATTCCTTGCAAGAAAAGGGAAAAGTTGACAGCTATGCAAGAGTCTGTCCTCTGCTCCTTTAGTCTTGTCTAGTTTTATTTATGCTTAAGGATGAAGGAGAAATTTCATTTACATTTTAAAGCACAGTTCCTAAAATGCACATATACGGGGAAAGAACGCATTAAAAATACATATTAGTAAAGTAACAAACAAAAATGCATTGCATATGGGGAAGTGGCTTGCAAAAATGTGAATGCTAATCAAGATTGTATTGCAAAAAAAATGCATATTTTAGGAATAATATGTCGTAAAGAGCTGGTGGGTTTTCATCATGTTTTTCATCATGCTTTCACGGGGAAAACATAGATTCTCTCCTCTCCTTCCCTCCCTATGGGGATCGATGCACCATGAAACCTTGGCTGTGTACACGTCAGCGGTTTGAATTTCAGCAAGTACATCCCCCCTGCTGTATTTCAAGTGACTTTCTTACCTTGCTACACACACCAGAGAGGGGGCGGGAATGTTTTCAACTGATGTGCATTATCAGGATTGCTTCCCTGCACTGAACTCCAATTTCCTGAGTTGTCATTTGCGTAGCTTCTTCTTCTTTGGCAATAACTCATAGCTGAGTAAGATTGTCTTCCATGGATATGGTCTTAGCAGTGTGTCAGTAAGTGATTGCAGAGGCCAATTTTGGATCCGCACATCCTTCCACAGTGGAAACATAGGTTTCTGGACAGGAGTTGAACACAGTGAGGATTTGCCAAATGTGCCTTCCTCTTAGCTCATTTCTCCCTTTCGTCCTGAGTTTGAGCACCTTCAAAGTCCATGTCGCCTTTGGTAGAAGCTATTCTCCCTTTGGAGCGCTTGCAAGCCAGTGTTTCCCAGTTGCCAGTGTTTATACTACGTTTTCTCGTCTGTACGTGTGCAATCTCTGCCTCCGCTGTGCACACCTCAGCTAATCGCAGCTTCTTTTTTCTAATTGGATGGAAGTTGTTTTGAGGAAAAGCAGATCAAACAGGAGTGTTTCTCAAGAAGCTGCAGGATACAGGGGGCTTGTGGCTAATGTCACGTGTATATAGCTTCAAACACCAAGAATGGTAGCATGCTGGAGCTGGAGTAAATGATATTGGATACACAGCCTTTGAGCTTTCCCTTGTGCTTCTGTTCTGTCCGATGACATTCTGTGAACTCATTTCTTTGCTTCATTTTTCTGTGCTCCCTAGGTGATTACATTCACTATCTATTCGCTGTGGGATGATCTACATAGAGCTAATGATTTGCTGCAGGTACTTTAGAACATGGAAAGCTATTACTAATCCTCCCTTTAACAGCAAGGGGGACTCTTCATTTTAGTGTTAAAAAGGGGGTGGGAGGGATGAAGAATATTTGTCTTGCTTTTCTGGAAACAATTAGCACAATAGGAATTGCCCATGCTATCCTTTTCTGCAAGGAAAGTGACTTTGAATAACCTGAAATGTCCCTATAATATTAACATGTTTCTTTAATGGTGAGAAAATGTTTACTAAAGGCCAGATGCACAAACCTCATTTAAAGCTCTTAGAGTTTTATAGGCTTAATTTGCCCTTATCTTCTATTAAATTAAGAGTGAAAACAGTTACTAGGTGAATGATGTGTAAGAATCAAAATAAGGCCTATTGCTATTACCAAATTGTGAAGAAAAGAGGTGGGTTTTTTATTTAAAAAATTGGGCATGTTACATCTGATAAGAGATTGGCATCGGAAGGCAACAGGTTACTTTGATAAATGGTGCATATTGTAACATGGCAATGCTCAACACTAAATGAAGTAGTAAAGAAAAACTGAACACCTGCCAAGTTGGAAAACCACACTAACAGAAACTAGTGCCCTGAATACTGACTTGATAGCACATTCAGAACATAATTGAGATGTTGAGCTGTCTGGCTTTGAAAACAGTGAAAGAAATGGCCTATCGAGGGAGGTGGGAATGAACGCCTGAGAAAATAATGATTTGGGATTCCAGCAGATGGGTTCACCAATGTTGTAGAGAGCTAAGCTTTCGTATTCATGAGGCACTGAAATGTCTTTTGTTTTGAATGGTGACTGTTTGGATTCATCAGGTTCCACATGAGCAGATGGAGTCGTTATTCCCTCTTATGGAGAGAGAGAGAGAGAGGACCCAACAGGGGGAAAATCCTCATCTATGAAATAAAAAAGCATATGGACTCCAAGTACTCCATGATGGATAAAGGGGTTATTTAAACCCATCTCCTCCATACACCACCTCCTCCTCCTCCTCCTCCTCCTCCTCCTCCTCCTCCTCCTCCTCCTCCTCTTCTTCTTCTTCTTCTTCTTCTTCTTCTTCTTCTTCTTCTTCTTCTTCTTCTTCTTTACTTTTTCTTGCCAGGACAACTCAATGCCACTTACAACAAACCCCCAAAAACCAACATACATCAGAACAAAGAGAAAAATTAATACATCAAGAACATCTAGCCCACATTAGCAGGCTAACAGATTAGCAGACACCACAAGGATATTAAAACTTGGGGCAACTGCTCATATAAAAGCTTTTTCTTTTCGAATAAAGCCATGCAGGAACTGACAATAACCTTGCAAGAGGCTTAACATGCATGCATGGAGTTATAACAAAATTCAGGGTTAGAGCAAATGACAGGTTATTCCAGCTGGAGCTGCTAGCAAAGAATTTGGCTGCTTCCAAATTGTTAAAAGACACAGCAATATGAGGGGATAGAGTAGCAATCGATTCCTCTTCAGTTTTCTCCCTGGGCTTGGAATCAAACTTGGAATATGAGCACAGCTTGCCTGTGGCAGCTTGGAAACCCTGTATCATCTCCATCTTGTCTCCTTTCAATTTCAACTCGGTGGCACAGCATCTAGGGCTCTGCAGAGGGTGGGGTGGTAGAGATGCCTAACAGTATCTGTGTCGCCCAAGAGATTGCAGCCACAGAGATAAGAAAATAAGAGTTGTTCCATTGTCTGGAGAGGTCACTTTCTGGTTTCCATGGAGCAGCCGTTTTCAACAGAGCCACAGCTGTATTGAGGCAGCATTGGGTGTTGGAATATTGCACCCTCTAACAATTTTGCACCCGGGGCAACTGCTCCTGTGCCCTCCTCACACTACACCACTGGTTTAACCTCATCTCTTTGCCCAGGGCTTCCAGAGATTCATTTAGGATGAAGGCAGCCACACTGAAGTGTTTCAAATCTGGGGGTGATGTGGGCAGCCAGATTCACTCACCTGTAAACACGCTTTTGCAATACACATTGTTTCATTCCATCAGTTCTATGGATGCTGTGTTGCCCATTTCCCCCTTGCATTTAACAGGTAACTTATATGCAGAGTCACCAGCAAATGGAAAGGGAACTCTAACTCTGTGTGCAGATAACAGTTATAATGTACCTACTTGCTTTTGTTCCTTTGTGCTCAGGGAAAGAAGCTACAACTTCAGCTTTCCCAGAAAAGCATAATTTCCCTTCCCCGAATAAAATTATGATAAACTGCATAAATGCATTTCTCTCTCTCTCTCTCTCTCTCTCTCTCTCTCTCTCTCTCTCTCCCCTAATGCTGCTGTCCTGGGAGAGAGAGAGACATATACAACAATCTAGATTCAGTCTGATGTTTAATTAATCTGTATTCCTTATGCTCTGTTTATAGGGGCTAAAAGGATGTCGGTGGTGGTGGGGGGGAGAGAGAAGAATGGGAACAAGATAACATCTTTGGTTAAAACAGAAAATCATGAGCGTAAACTTCCTATGAGAGAACAGGATCTATTCAGAAAACAGGCTTTTGATGCTGTTCTTTTGATTAAATCCAGTTTGATCACTCTGTCCCAGAGTGATCTTTGTATAGCCCTCCTATCCTGCTCCCTGCCCCCAAAATGGGGCTTTTGAGCTCTGGCTTGTAGAGCTCTTATCAGGCTATCAGCTCCCACAGAAGCAGGTGATGTGCTGCCTTTTTAATGTTCTCTTGCAGTTGTGGTCCATTGCTTCACTTCACTCACGGAGCACTGATTTCCCCTTTCTTCCATTTCTTATATTTACAGTTCTCAAATCTCAAATCTCCAAGTTCCTTATGCAGCCACAGTGGTTCTTTAGATGCCTCCCACTTTTCTTTCCTGTTGGAATTGTCTGCATTTGTACCTTCAACGTTTCACCTTTCAGAAAGGCCAATCCATCTTGGACTCCCTTCTCTTTGAGTATTTCTGAACATGGGATCTTACCAGTAGCATCTTAAGCTTTCTGAAATTGGCCTTCTTAAAGTCCAGAGTGCATGTCCGACTACACACAGCTTTCGCTTGCCTGTGTATCATGAAACCTAAGAGGACATGATCACTTCCTCCCAAGTTTCCCGTACTTCCACTTTGTTGATCATTTCCTCTCTGTTGGTGAGGACCAGGTCCAAGATAGATGACCCCGTTGTAGCTTCTTCCACCTTCCAGGAAATGAAATTGTCAGCGAATCAATGGAGGAATTTTTTGAACCTTACATTCCTGGCAGATTTTGAGTTCCAAAAGATATCAGGGAAATTGAAGTCTCCCATGACTACTGTAGCTCTCCTTTTTGAATGTTTTTTTTTTAAAAAAATAATATTTATTAAAGTTTTTAAAGGTTACAAAAAGAAAAAGTAAAAACACCATATTAAACAAAAACAAAACACATCACAATAAGGAAAAAAAAGAAAGAAAAAGAAAAAGAAGAAAACAGAAAAATAAAATCCATTAAAATACACAGCGAATCTTCCCATAACTTATCTTTCATTTGCTTGTTTCCTTGACCTCCTCACACCTCCCTTTTTTGTATTCTAGTTTGGTTAACTATTTCAGCAAATCCTTTCCATCTTTTCCAATTTTTGTTCTGTAATTTATCTTAATATAATGTAACTTTACTTTCCCTCCTTTCACCAATTAACAGTCTGTTTTTTCCTAAACCTTTATAACATTTCTGCTAAAACCACATAACTTCATTCCAACATCCTTCCAACATTCATTAATTTTACAATGTTTCTGTAGATAGTCTTTAAATTTCTTCCAACCTTCCTCCACTGTCCTTTTTGAATGTTTGTTGGTCTGCTTTAGGAAGGCATCATCCAAGTCTTTAGTTTGGCTTGGCGTTCCATAGCAGACACCCACAGTAAAGTCATTGTTGTTTCTCTCTCCTACAATTTTTATTTGAGACTATTTCCCAAGGCCTCTGAGGCAGTAGAAACACCAACCCCATCCTGCCACCTGCAGAACTGATAAGACCCAGCTGGAGGGATATTTCTGCCATATCCAAACCCTCTCGAGCCCAGTAGATTGGGGTTTTTGATTGCTTTGTAAATCTGGCTCCAACTTAATAACCATAATTGAAAGAACAATGATCATAGAGTGTAAGCTTGTGGGTTCTTAATCTTTGTACTGTGCCTACAAAGTCCTAGGCACAAACATCATTAGATTTTCTCTCACCCACACAAATTCTTTTCATTTCTTTCCTCTGTTCCAGCGCCGAATCCTTTTTAATATGTGCCACAGTGCCCTGTTATTAAAGCCAATGCGAATTTGGCCAGCAACATTAATGAAAGTCAAAGCAAGTGTTCATAGGTGGATAGATGTTAATTCCAAAAAATGGCGTTGGACTGAGTGTGCCAATCACTGGAAATGGGGAACATTGTGCATACCCACTGTGCAAATAATAGTGGCAGGTGGTAACGGTGCTATTTTCAGGCAATAACCATTATGGCATCCAACTGTGAGTTAACCTGGCCACTGTGACAATAGTTCCCAAAGCAAACAGCAGCTTGCTTAGTGCAGCAGTGGATAAGACCTTGCCAACCGCTGCCACAGAGTTTCAAATTGCTATCGTGCCCGTAACCTGGACCCAGCCTCCAATCCTTTGCAAAAGTCTTCTCTGAAGACATTGGTTTCTACCTGAGGTTCAGCAATATTAACAGCATTTCTGCTCATAACTTAAAAGTGGCCTCGACTAATTATTTATTAGTGACTTAGTAATGTGCATAAGGCATTTTTCTAATTGGTCACTAAGTGTAACAATTAGCAGAGTCAGCCATCTGGTCATGGGCTGCAAAGCTATGCATTTCACAGCTTACACTTAATTGCTAAGTGAAATGCTGGGTTGTTGTGGGTTTTTTTTTTTTTTTTTTTGATAAGTGAGAACAGGCAGATGTCAGCTACCGAAACAAGGATCCTCACAACCGTGCTTGGCAAACGGTCATGAAGGTTGAGTTGTCACAGGAATCAGACCATTCTAGCAGTTTGGGGTCATTCCAGCAGTTCACCACTGAAGTTCGTAAAAGCCGAAATGTGCATCAAATCATATGGGACTTCCTAGGCTAAATCACCTCATGCTTGTGCTGCATCTGAAATCCAGCATATTTTTAATGAGCCTGCTGTGTCATACTTCTCTTCTCTTCTGCTGCTTATATATAAATATACTGCAAGCAGAGTTAATGGGAACTTAAGCTTTATTTTTGATTAGGCCTGGGAACCTGCACAAAGTAGAAGCTAAATTCATACAGTCGAGCCACGCCTCTGAAGGTGCATTCAGACATAGGAAATACTGTGTTAGTTTACCTGATTGTAATAATAATAATAATAATAATAATAATAATAATAATAATAATAATAATAATATATTTATACCCCGCCCATCTGGCTGGGCTTCCCCAGCCACTCTGGGCAGCTTCCAACAAAATATTAAAATACAGTAATGCATCAGACATTAAAAGCTTCCCTAAACAGGGCTGCCTTCAGATGTCTTCTAAAAGTCTGGTAGTTGTTGTTCTCTTTGACATCTGGTGGGAGGGCATTCCACAGGGCTGGTGCCACTACCGAGAAGGCCCTCTGCCTGGTTCCCTGTGAGGGAACCGCCAGAAGGCCCTCGGCACTGGACCTCAGCGTCTGGGCAGAACGATGGTGGTGGAAACGCACCTTCAGGTATACTGGACCGAGGCTGTTTAGAGCTTTAAAGGTCAGCACCAACACTTTGAATTGTGCTCGGAAACTTCTGTCCCATTTTCTAAAGTTCCTTTCACACTGCAAGAGCTGCCACATTATGGGACTGTGGCTTTTCGATGGGGTTGCACATGGATTTCTTAGTGAAATATTGGGGAGATGGCGCAAACTGCCATGTGACTGCTGCATGAATCAACTCTCCATAATCTGGCCTCCTGGGTCATAGCTGTTTCTTTTAAAGGGGCTATGTGCCAGATATGTAATTGATAATGCATGCTTTACAATACTTACACAAGCAAAAAAATTGGCCAATACTCTGATAGTAAGTACAACATGGCATATGTTATTCTCATGTCGTTTACCCTTCTTCTGTAAGCTTGCATAGTCCTATGTTGTCACCATCTTAAGAGATCTCTGACCTCAGCCAAATGAGTTCTCATCCTGATCCAATGTCACTCAAACTTAAGACAACAAAACCAATAATGCAGTCTGACTGCGAGTCGGGGGAAACATCATGGAAATTTGATTTCCCTGGATTTATAACTCTGTTATTACTCAGAATTTAGTTGCATCAATTTCTCTACATGTGTAGATTGCAACCAAGTTTCTACTTAGTGATATTCCTGCCTGTAACACTTGAACTATCATTATCAAAGACCTGCCAGCTGTGAAAGTTTTAATTGAGCATAATTAAACTTAAATTAACAGTGCTGATGGACTAAGTGGTGACTTTGAAAAATGTAAGTAAATACTATGGCACTCCATGCTTCCTTGACATCTTAGTTCCTTCTTTAGGGAATAGCTGTTTTGACTTCCTGACTACAGAGTTAATGATTGTATTATGAATCTCTGAATGTGTAAAACAGGAGAAAGAACTTTCATTATTATAACATTGTGAAGTTAATGATGACTATGAACATGCTGACATGACTGGTTGTCAGGGTATTCTGAGCCACTTGCCCTTAGCAAAGGAGTCTCATTTTCCTTGGTCGATATATGACATAAGAGCTTAGCAGGTGTGTGTGTGCCAACAACATTTGAGCCTCGGTGAGAAGGAAAGGCCACAGGAAAACAGAATGTAGACTAATTAAGGGCCATATAAATAATGATTCAGCTGGACCCCTCCTCTCACATTGGAACATTGGAGCTTTCTCGTAGCAAGAAAGATTCAGACTCAGGAGAAAATCTCATAAATCTTCCAGATCATTCACAATGGACCTCTTGATAAGGACAGTTATCTGCAGACTGCCCTCTCTTGTGGAACACAGTCATTGGTTGAGAAAAAGGGCAGTGGTTGCCAAACTTTTTTCTGTGGGCCACACTTTCAGAATAAAAAATTGCTCAATTTTTTATTGATAAGAAATACATTGGATAACAAAAGGAAACAACTTCTAGCAGTGCTTGGTTTATAACATAGAACCATTTTATAATATGATCATAGGACGTCCGGAAATTATAAAACAATGCAGACATATAAGAACACTTATCACCCCCAAAATATAACTCTAAGCAAGCCTCTTGTATATGCACCTTAAGTACGTATACAAACTCAATGAGAGGTGTGAGCTGGCTTTTGCCAGGTAATCTCATTTATGTTATGTCTAATTTGAGGCAAACAGACTCTCATCTTCTCATCAACGCAATGAAGCCTTTCTCCTTTCTGATCTCTCAGATTACTCAGAGCTGGAAATCTCTGTTCACTACAATATGTCATGGAGAACTGTAGAATAGTCAATGCTCTTGAAGTGGATACTGTTTCTGGCTGTAAATCCCAAAAAATGTTTTGGTACTATAATATATTATATTACACTGAAATGCTTAAATGTTTCTTTGATGGTGATGATGATAAAATTTATTATTTATACCCCACCCATCTGGCTGAGTTTTCCCAGCCACTCTAGGCAGCTTCCAACAAAAGATTAAAAATACAATAAAACATCAAACATTAAAAACTTCTCTAAACCTTCAGATGTCTTCTAAAAGTCAGGTAGTTGTTTATTTCTTTGACATCTGATGGGAGGGTCATCTGACAGTGCCTTCCAGGATTTCAGATAGGGGACATTATCAGCTCTCATGCTTTTTTGGGGGGGAACCTAATTTTGTATACTAATAATAATAATAATTTATTATTATTTATACCCCGCCCATCTGGCTGGGCTTCCCCAGCCACTCTGGGCGGCTTCCAACAAAATATTAAAATACAGTAATGCTTCAGACATTAAAAGCTTCCCTAAACAGGGCTGCCTTCAGATGTCTTCTAAAAGTCTGGTAGTTATTCTTCTCTTTGACATCTGGTGGGAGGGAATTCCACAGGGCTGGTGCCACTACCGAGAAGGCCCTCTGCCTGGTTCCCTGTAACTTTGCTTCTTGCAGTGAGGGGACCGCCAGAAGGCTCTCGGAGCTGGACCTCAGTGGAAACGTTCCTTCATCCTTGAATCTTCCTACCATACTTGCCATCTTCTCCTCTCACCCCGGTGTGGGTTCAACACACCCTTTGAGAACCACTGATGGTTCTCAAATACTATGATGGTTCTCACATACTATGATGAAATACTATGGAATCCACTCTTATAGGAGGCAATGATCTCCACCAACTTGGATGGTTTTAAAAGACAATTAGACAAATTCATGGAGGATGAGGCTATCAGTGGCTGCCAATCAAGGTGGTGGTCTTGTACCTCCACTGTCGGAGGCAGTATGCACCTGAATACTAGTTGCTTGAAATTGCAGGTGGGGAGGCTGCTGTGATGCTCAGGTCTTGCTTGCAGCCTTCCACTGAGTATCCATCAGGCTCTTTTGCATGACAGGCAGAGTCCTACCAACCCCAGGCAACCCCTGAGTGGAATAATGACTCAAGACAACGTGCTATGGGATTAAAATTGGCCACAACTTTATTAGGTTTCAGATGTTGGGAGACCTTGGCTCAGATATTGGGCGTTTACCCTTCCCAGTCCCCAGTCAGGGATCTGGGAGACTTCAGGGTTATCCAGAATGTGTGGGGATTGGGCTGGCTCTGGAGAACATATGTTCAAGCAGAGAGCCCGCCCCCTGTTTTGCCGCTGTTGCAGGGGAGAGAAATGGTAACTTCTCGGCGTATGGCCAATGCCTCCCCTCAAGACCCCTCTAAAGGGGAACCCTGGGATCACTGCTGCAAGGGGGGGCATGGGTCACCGCTTCATGCCCCCCCCCCATTTAGAAAGATAGACTAAAGGATTCTGCCCAAGGCCTGAAACTGCCAAAGTTGTGACGTTTCCTGCCAATGCAGGAAAATTCATTTCGGGCCCTTCAACAGCAACCCTGACGTAGCAGCGCGTACCTGTGGAAAGTTAACTTGCAAAAGAAGGCTTAACTGAGGGAGGGCAGGGTGGGAGAAGCTCTGGAGCCAAATAATGCTTCACAGGTAAGATTCACCTTCTGTTGTGTTGGCAGGGTGGTCCCTCCCCCTACCTGGCCTATCCCCTGGCAATGCCTCCCCAGGCGGGATAGGGCGATTGGCTGAGGTAGGCGGAGACCTCCAGGTATCCAGCCTGGGGAGGGCGAAGCCAGTCCATACTACTGGGAGCCACACTGGGATCATGGGGGCTGCACGTGAACACGCAAAAGGCGCCCCCCATTTGATGTGGGGAGCGGTCATTGTTTTCATGTTTTTGAAGATGTTGCTCCTGTCCTCAAGTCTCTCTGGCTAGTCTGCATTCATAGGAATCATGGGGATCAATGACATCTTTAGAATATTTGTCACCTGCTCTGATATAGCCTTTGTGCATCATAATGTATTCACATGCTGATTCCAGCAGAGCTGCTTATGCCCACCCTAACCCCCGCTGCTCCAGCAGCTGAAATAAAGCTACATTTGGCTTTTGAATCATACAAAAGATACCTTCGCGTCTTGCTTTTTGTTCATCCTGCCGTGTCTACCTTGAATAATGAATATCATTGTGATGTTGCAATATTACTGTCGGGAGATTTGGGGCAAAAATTGCAGATGGAAAGTTTCCATTCACTGACCTTAAAACAATTTAAGCAGCACTTTCTGGCACCACAGAAGTTAGCGCTCGCTCTTCCCAGAGAGGAAAATAACATCTATTGAATGCAGAGCTATAAAAATCAACCTGCAGGTACATTCATGATAATATAGAGAATTGTCTTGCATGTTATCTCCTTTTATTTTCCTGCAACAACAGCAGCAGCAAAATAAAAATAAAGGACGAGGCTTAAATCTGATTGAAGTGCAGTATAAAATGTGGAAAGGCTATAATTTTTAAATTGTTTTAGCTTCCATCTCTGCAGATATCTTGGGACATTGAGGGAAGATGTGCCTGAGATGCACAAATGGGGCGGGAGGACAGGACAGACAGACAATGAAGAGGTTTTTACTTCTGTCACTTGCAAATACCAAAGTAAGAATGCATTCAAATTCCATTCAATTACATTTGTGAACCTAATGCAAGCGAATCACTTTCTTAATTGGAGCAAATGTGGCAAAGTGCCTGACTGTGCAATCCTATACATGTCTGCTCAGTAGCAAGCCAATTCAATGGGACTCATTCCCATGTATGTTTATATAGGATTTCAACCCTATGACAACATCCACCATTATGAACATATTAGAATGCAGTAGGTCTCTGGCTCATCAGACTTATTCCTGGCTCATCCAACATGAAGTCCCCAACCCTGACCCAGCAGACCAGGGCTCAGCTATCTGAGATGAAGCTATCTGAGACAACCCTGGTGTAAACCGCCCCCCCCAGGTGCATTCTGGGGGCTGGGGGCAGGACAAAAGTGCGAGACTTAGGCTAGATGCTAAGGTCACATGGCCTTGCAATCCAGTATAGAACACTGTTTTAAAGACCTGACTGCCAAGGTCAGTAGCGTGGGTTGCCACCCCCTGGGGCCGAGCAAAGGGGTGGGTGGAGTAGGGGAATGGATGGAAAATGCATGCTCATTCAACTGCGTAAGGCTTCTGCATCACCCAGGAAATGGGTGCAGCTGCAGATATAAGAAAAGAAGAGCCATTCTGTTGGCTGGAGAAGTCACTTCCTAGTTTGCATGGAGAAGCCGTTTTCAATGGAGCCCAGAGACAGAAGTGCACAGCTGTATTGAGGCAGCATTGGGTGTTGAAATTTTGCACCCCTAACAGATTTTGTGCCCGGGGCAACTGCTCCTGTGCCCCCCTCCCTACTCCACTGGCCAGGGTTAGGTAGGACAGCATCGACAGCCCTGCTACTGGAACAGGGTTTGAATCACAGAATCACAAAGGGACCAGAAGGGTCATGTAGTCCAACCCACTGTAATGCCCATTGTGGGGCTCGAACCCGCAGCCCTGAGATTAAGAGTCTCATGCTCTACTGACTGAGCTATCCCAGTTTCAGGTTTGGATCCCATGTAACTTCATGCTGTCTTCATTTACATCAGCTTTCTTTATGACAGCTTCTTGTGCATAAGATTGTTCCCTAAGAGGTTGAGGTTGAACCATGACCCAGGGACTGTGACCCATTAGCTCAGGGCTGGCCTGCCCAGGAGGCAGTCTGAGGCAGCCACCTTGGACAGCAGAACACCAAGAGATTATTACATGTGAATGTCATTTGTTTCACAGCAGTTTCACCTGTGGAGATCTTTGTCAGTGAAACTGCTTTCCTGTGAAAACTCCAGGAATGAAATGCGCCCAAGTAGGCTTGAAGATAAGTGTTCTTGAAAATGGTTAGTTTTGCAGTGTTCACATAGGGCAGTTTCTGAAAATCTTAAATACTGCTCTTCACATTTCTGCGCCAGCTTGTTTTTTTTTTTAATGACCTCATGAAAATTCCTCAGCGTTTTAATGTGCATTTTTCCCAGTACAGATTTTGGTATGTGGCTTTGCCTAATGTACACATTTTCCTTCAAGCATTTTCCTCCCTGGATCTAATGCATTGTTGTTTGTTATTTTCATCGATACATGCATTTTTACACATACCTTCCCTCAATATATACATTTTTGTATGCATTCTCTGGCTGGGTGTGTTTTTGAACTCAGTCCTGAGCATGAATGCCTGGTTCTCTGCACTGGCCAGGAATGCATTCACAGTGGGGTGAACGAAGGGGTCATGACACCTGGAGCGGCAAACCACTATGTACAGCACATGTGCATTGTAGCTGTTTGCTGGTGCCGCCGCTCCAGCGCCGTATGGATGGTGCCGGGATCCTCTGCTTGCGGCTGCAGTGGCGATGGAGGGTTCCCACCGCTGTCTGTACAGCGCTGGAGCGGCACCACCAGCAAACTGCTATGTACAGCGCATGTGTGGTGTCGTTACGTAAAGCGCATGCATGCAGCGCCGCACGTGCTGTAAATAGTGGTTTGCCACTGGCACCGGGATCCTCTGTTCACAGCTGCAGCCGCGAACGGAGAATCCTCCACATGTGGCAGCGGTGGCGCGATGGCTGCTTGCACTGCCGTGAGCCCCCACAGGGTGACTTCTTGTCACCCCCCCCCAGAAATGACACCCGGGGCGCACCGCCCCCGCTTCCCCGTTGTGACACCACTGCATTCACACAGCGAAAGCTAATGCAACAGCTGCAGCCATTCCTTGAGATGTCTGATTTGGCCGCAGTCACATTCCCGTAATGAGCTCTACATGCGGCTGCCTCTGAAAAGTGCTCAGAAACTTCGACTGGTTAAAAATGCAGCCACTATATTGCCGACTAAGGTTTGTTATAGGGAGCAGATGACTCCCTTGCTACACCATCTCCATGGGCTGCCAGTCTGTTTCCAGGCACAATTCAAAGTACAGTGGTAGTCAAACGGAATCTGTTCCGGAAGTCTGTTTGACTTCCAAAATGTTCAGAAACCAAGGCGTGGCTTCTGATTGGCTGCAGGAAGCTCCTGCAGCCAATTGGAAGCTGCAGAAGCCTCATTGGACATTCAGGTTCCAAAGAATGTTCACAAACTGGAATGCTCACTTCCAGATTTGTGGTGTTCGGGAGTCAAAAGGTTTGACTCGCAAGGCGTTTGTGAAGCAAGGTACAGCCGTACTGGTTATAACATACAGCTTAGGTCCCAGCTATTTGAAAAAGCAGAGACATCACCTTGCCAACAAAGGTCCGTATAGTTAAAGCTATGGTTTTCCCAGTAGTGATGTATGGAAGTGAGAGCTGGACCATCAAGAAGGCTGATTGACGAAGAATTGATGCTTTTGAATTATGGTGCTGGAGGAGACTCTTGAGAGTCCCATGGACTGCAAGAAGATCAAACCTATCCATTCTTAGGGAAATCAGCCCTGAGTGCTCACTGAAAGGACAGATCCTGAAGCTGAGACTCCTATATTTTGGCCACCTCATGAGAAGAGAAGACTCCCTGGAAAAGACCCTGATGTTGGGAAAGATGGAGGACACAAGGAGAAGGGGATGGCAGAGGACAAGATGGTTGGATAGTGTTCTTGAAGCTACCAGTATGAGTTTGACCAAACTGCAGGAGGCAGTGGAGGACAGAAGTGCCTGGCGTGCTCTGGTCCATGGGATCACGAAGAGTTGGACACGACTAAACAACAATAACAACAACAATTTGAAAGATTGCATTTCCCCATATGAACTTGCCCAGGTTTTGAGATTTCCGAGGGAGGTTTCCCCCTGGTCTTGCCACCTTCACAGGCACACGTGGTGGGGATGCAGGAAATGGCCTTTTCAGTGGCTGCTCCCAGGTTCCGGAACTCCCTCCTAGAGATGCTAGACAGTCTCATTCCTTGTTGTTCTTCCATCGGCAGGTAAAGTCTTTCTTGTTCCAACAGGCTTTTGGGAACTGGCTGCTTTTAATGAAAGGTCTGTGGCTGTGCTCTTTTTATTTTAATTATCTGTATGTTTTAAATAGATTTTAAGAATGTATGCATATATAGTTTTAAATCTAACAATGTTTAATTGTTTTTGAACTATTATTCTCCCCATGTTTTTAGCTGTTCTGAAGTCAGCCGCCTTGAGCCCCTGTCAGGGAAAAAAAGTTGAGGTATAAATAAATATAATGATGATTATATTATAGTGTGATTGCTTTTGTGCAGGTTTTGTTTAAATTACAGGTTCATGCAGAAAAGGGGATACAGGAGAGTTATGAATGAACACATTCAAGACTGACAGAATAAGATGGATTATTCCGTTCCTGTAGAGAGAAAGTACAAAGATAAGAGTTTGCTCGCACAACCAGCAAGTTTCGTGTGGAAAGTACAATGGGTGTTTTTACTTGAACAATGAGCAGGTTGAAAATCCGGGCTGCAAAGGAGCAAGTAAAAGTGCAGGGAAATATATATCTGCTCTGTTTATGCCTTAATTGGCTGCAGACAGTCATGAGGTCAAGTTGAAGTGTGTCTCAAGAGAGCAAGAGCAGGGCTGTGCTCAAGAAAGGAGCCTCAAATTAATGCATTGAGAAGCATTTACAGCCACATAACAGCGGACATTTCAGGCAATCACAAGAAAAAATGTTCAGGATGATACAGTTAGGCGCCTTCCTCTGGGCAAGAATAATGGAGGACAGCAAACCCGCGAGCATGAATTGGGTGTACACATATTGTTAAAAGCTTCATGCCATATGTCACCCGAGCAAAACAGCAAGAACAACAACTTTGGCAGACGTTTTAGTATCTGAGGGAGATTAATCAAAATAACAATGCCTCTTCCCACTACCAGCGGCACTCTGAAACAATGGGACGGGAATAATACCCAAAATCCACATCTAGCTCTTGTTAAGACAATTTGCATCCTTCAGTTCATTGTACCACCTCCCTATTAACGCAACACACCAATAATTCGCTTTGAATAGTTCACAGCATTAGATTTCCTTCTTCTTTTTTTGCATTGCATTGCAGCAGAATTTATTACATCTTTTAATCATTTATTAAATATATTTGCTATGCGTTCTTCACCAGGAGGTTCCAAGCAGGGCTCCATTTTTTTAAAAGGAAAAAAGTCAAAGTTCACAATATCTATCTGTCAGGGAACTGCCATCGGAGAGTCAGGTGGTGGAAGGGCTCAAGGAGGCTAGGAGACCTTCGGATGCGGAGGAAGGAACCAGTAGGGGGAGAGGGAGAGTTCCTGCAGAAACTCAATCGGAGGAATGGCTCCAAGATGTTTCCAGTGAGAACAGCGGGGAGGGCTCAGGACCTCCGCTGGGGACGCCCACTCCACGCAGGAAACTGTCACGCAGAGAATCCAGAAGGAGTTTCCGTCAAGGAACTCTTATGTTGGCGTAAATTCCGGAAGTGCCCACTGACGGATTCTGCCAGCGATTGAGGTAGCCATGCACCCATGGCTCCGCGGACTGGGAGAGTTTAGGAACTGATGGCAAAGCTTGGAGGGCTTAAACGCTTACGCACGAGCAGCCCCCTTTTCCCATTACAGCAATCCGTCAGTCTTTGACGCTGCTTGTGCGAAGGAGAGGCATCATGAGCAACCCAACCGGAGCCGGAGGAGCAGGAGGAGCTGGAGGGGGACCAACTCTGGAGGGGAGAAACAGAGCTTTGGAGCACCAGCTGGCACGGCGCGGCTCAAGGAAAGGAGGGCGCAGGATGCACAGGGGAAACCCACCCCCATCGGAAGGAATGTACCTGGGTTGGTACAGAAATTTGGGGGTGATCCAAGGAACTACCAAGCCTTTAAGACAGAGATGCAGTATGCACTGAACCTGCAACACAATGACTTTGCCGATGAGGAATCGAGAGTGGCTTTTGTGATTGGACACCTCGAGGGAGGGGCTAGAGATTGGGTGAGGCCCCTGATGGCAAATAATAATAGCGCCTTAAAAGACTTGAGGAAATTCTTTAGTGCGATGGACTTGATGTTTTCCAGCCAGATTGAACAGGGCGTGGTACGCAGACAGTTAATGGTGTGCAAACAGGGAAATCAATCAGTCAGAGAGTATTGGACACAGTTTACCATGCTTATACATAAATTGGGGTGGGATCTGTCTTTGGACCCGATACAAATGTTGTTTGAAGAAGGTCTAGCCCCAGCGGTGCAAGATGAACTTTCCCGCGCGCCCCGTCCGGAGTCCATGGATCAGCTGACCAAGGGAGCGCTTGCAATTTTAGCGTGCCAGGAGGCGAGAGCTCTGGAGAAGCAGGAAGGGAGAGGAGAGCGTTGGAATGATTTCCGCATTCCTGAGATGCCGGCGCAACCTTCCCCGTCAGTGGAACCGATGGAGATTGGAGGGGCGAGTGCACGCGTAACTTCAAATGTTAACGAAGGGCGGAAAAAGGAGGGGAAGAGCTCCAAGAAATGTTTCCTTTGTCAACAGCCAGGACATTTTGCCAGGGTCTGCCCGCAAAGGAAGGGATGGCAAGGAATGGTGGGGGCTGTTGGGAGTGAGGAGGAGGGGGTTAAGGAGCAAGTAAAAGCCAACCCCTGGTTGCCAGCGACAGGGCACAGCAGTCAGGCCAAGGATCAGTGAACGTGCCCAAGCCGGAACCCCCGAGAGCTGCTCTCGTCGTAGAGGTGCTACTAGAGCTACCCAATGGACATCCACTCACGATAAAAGCCCTCTTAGATTCAGGCAGCTCCTGCAATATCATGAGTAAGGAGTTTGCGTCAGAGCACCAGATACAGATGCTGCCCTTAAGTCCTTCCTTGCAGGTGACAACGATTGACGGGAGGGAACTGCTGGGAGGGGAAGTAAACCAACAGACGGTCCCCATGACAATGAGAGTGGCAAGGCACACGGAAGTCATTGCATTTCATGTAGCCACACTAGCGGGACCTCCCATCATCTTGGGAATGAGCTGGCTGGCGCTACATGACCCGCTAGTGGGATGGCACCAGCGGACAGTCTCTTTTGGGTCAGCTCATTGCCTAGAGCACTGCAAGGGAAGAGAAATGCAGGGGCTGGCTAGGGCCAGTCTGGCAGGGATGGCGGTGGGGGAAAAGGGAGAAATACCCCGACAATACGCCGACCTGGGTGACGTCTTCAGTGAGAAGGAAGCAGATAGACTGCCCCCGCATAGACCCTTTGACTGTCAAATTAACCTACTCCCGGGATCCCAGCTACCAGTGGGCAAGCTGTACGCCATGTCAGACAGGGAGATGCAGGAGTTAAGGGAGTTCATAGACAAGAACCTGAAACGAGGTTTCATCAGGGAGTCAAGAGCGATGGGGGGCAGCCCAGTGTTTTTTGTGGACAAAAAAGACACTAATAAACCCAGGCTGGTCGTGGACTTCCGGGCCGTCAACGCGGTGTCAGAACCTGTGGCCTTTCCCATGCCCAGGATTGACGACATTTTGACCAGGGTGAGGAAGGGAAAGATTTTTACCAAGCTGGACCTGAGGGGGGCGTATAACCTGATAAGGATGAGGAAGGGGGATGAATGGAAAACTACCATGTTCACCCCCTTGGGGGCCTTTGAGTATCTCGTTATGCCCTTCAGATTACAGGGGGGCTCAGCCTGCTTTCAATCCTTGATGAATTACGTGCTGGGACCTTTGCTCTATAAGAACTGTGTGGCCTTCTTAGACGATGTGTTAGTCTACTTAGAGGACGAAGAGCAGCATGTCCGAGATGTCCGAGAGGTCCTAAGCCGGCTGCAAGCAAACCAGCTGTGGGTCAAACTGGAGAAGTGCCAGTTCCATACCAGAGAGGTGGAATTCCTGGGGTACCGTTTGTCAGACAAGGGATTGGCCATGGATCCTAGCAAGGTCCAGGTGGTACTGGAATGGAAGACACCCAGAACCAGGAAGGACGTGCAGAGATTCCTGGGGTTTGGAAACTTCTATCGGAAGTTCATCAAAAACTTTGCCCACTTAACGGCTCTCATCACCGATTGTCTCAGTAGTAAGAAGAAATTTGCATGGACGGAAGAGGCACAGCGAGTGTTTGAAAGGCTAAAGAAAGCGTTCACTTCGGAAGAACAGCTCTTGCACGTGGATCTACAGAAACCGATGAGGGTGGAAACAGATGCATCAGATCGAGCGGTAGGGGCAGTTCTGCTCCAACCGGGGAAGGATGCGTCGGACTGGAGACCGTGTGCCTTCTTCTCGCGGAAGTTGAATAAATCCGAAAGGAACTACACAGTGTACGACAGGGAACTGCTCGCCATTTATGAAGCGTTTCGACAATGGCGGCGCCTGCTAATAGTAGCGCAGCGCAAGGTCCAGGTGTGCACGGACCACAAGAACCTGGAATATTGGCGAACGGCCCGAGTACTGAACTAGAGACAAGTACGATGGGCACAGGAATTTTCCAAGTTCCATTTTGAGATTCGCTACGTACCGGGACCAGAGAACGTAAGGGCGGACGCTCTCTCTCGAAAACCAGAGTATATGGAGGGGGAGGGAGCGCCTGAAGAGAGACATGTCATCCCCGAGGACCACTGGGTGTGTGGGGGAGCATTGGTGGGGCAACGAGAACTGGTAGAAGGGACAGAGAACGATGAATACGCCCAAGATAAGCTCAGAGGGCTCAGGAGAGCCGGGGAGATCACCGGGGGGTTTGAAGAAAGGAACGGGGCATTGTACTACCAGAAGGGGAATTGAGGGGTAGGGTACTCAAACAAATGCACGACAGCCCCACCGCGGGGCACTTTGGGCAACACAAAACAATGTGGTTAGTTACCAGGCAATTCTGGTGGCCCAAGGTGAGGGAAGATGTACGAGAGTATGTAAGGGGGTGCGACCGCTGCCAGCGAACGAAGGGGGAGAGGGCGGCGCAGGCGGGATTGCTGGAACCATTACCCACACCCGAACGGCCATGGGAGGCAGTTTCCATAGATTTCATGACGGATTTACCAAGATCCAAGGGGAAAACTGCAGTAATGGTAGTGGTAGACCTGTTAACCAAGATGTGCAACTTTATAGCTTGCTCACATGCGGTAACGGCGGAAGAAACCGCCAAGTTGTTTGTAAAACACGTTTTTAGGTTGCATGGCGCCCCCTTGAAGGTGGTCTCAGACCGAGGGAAACAATTTACGTCCAGGTTCTGGAGGAAGCTCATGAGCTTACTGCACGTGGAAGTCAATTTCTCAACCGCCAGACACCCAGAAACTAATGGGCAGGCGGAAAGGGCAAACAGTATTCTGCAATAATATCTGAGGTGTTATGTAAATGACAGAGAGAATGATTGGGTAGAGAAATTAGCCCTAGCCGAATTCGCATACAATAATGCGGAAAATGTGTCCACGGGCATGAGTCCATTTATGGCTAACTATGGGTGTCACCAGGGACGCGGGTGGCGCTGTGGGTAAAAGCCTCAGCGCCTAGGGCTTGCCGATCGAAAGGTCGGCGGTTCGAATCCCTGTGGCGGGGTGCGCTCCCGTTGCTCGGTCCCAGCGCCTGCCAACCTAGCAGTTTGAAAGCACCCTCGGGTGCAAGTAGATAAATAGGGACCGCTTACTGGCGGGAAGGTAAACGGCGTTTCCGTGTGCAGCTCTGGCTCGCCAGAGCAGCGATGTCACGCTGGCCACGTGACCCGGAAGTGTCTCCGGACAGCGCTGGCCCCTGGCCTCTTAAGTGAGATGGGCGCACAACCCCAGAGTCTGTCAAGACTGGCCCGTACGGGCAGGGGTACCTTTACCTTTACCTATGGGTGTCACCCCAGGGCATTTCCAGGGGAAGGAGGGGAAAGATGGAGCGTGCCGACAGCGGAACATTTTGTGGAAGAAATGGAAGCAATACATCAATAGCTCAAAATGAATTTGGATAGGGCCAAGGCAGAATACAAGAAGCAGGCAGATAGGAGCAGAAGGGAAGGAGAGACCATAAGGGTGGGGAACCGGGTGTGGTTGTCAACACAAGGGTTACCGTTCAAGGGGGGGTTGCAAAAAATTGCGGCCAAAACGACTGGGACCCTTCGAGGTTATACAGCAGGTCAATACGGTGGCCTTTAAACTCAGGCTGCCAGACAACATGAAACTGCATCCAGTATTCCATAGGTCATTACTATTACCATACCGGGAGGGGCGGGAATTTTGGGGACGTGAAGGTGAGGTTCCCGTGGCACTGCAAGTAGAAGAGAGGGAGCGAAGCAGTCATGTAGCAGAAATACTCGACTCTCGGTGGAAGGGGAAACAGGTGGAGTACTTAGTGGCATGGGAAGGGGAACCGGAGTCCGAAAATACCTGGTTACCGGCAGAAATGGTCAAGGATGAGGTCTTAGTAGGAACGTTTCATCGCCGGTTCCCAAGGAAGCCCCAGCCCTTGGCTAGGTTCTGGGAGGAACACTTCGGCACCACTGATGAGGAAGAGGAGTTTGAGGGATTCCCAGAATCAGGACAGGAAGAGGAAGAAGAATCAGATGGGGAAGAGTATGGGGAAAGAAGGGACAGTAGTAGGTGGAGAGCGGTTTTCGAGTCATCCGAAGATGAGGAGGATTCTTTCAGGGGGTTCCCAGCCTCGCCACCCAGAGAAGAGGGGGAAATGGGGGGTGAGGAGAGTCCTGGAGGGGAGGTGGAGGTCTGGGAACTGCCATCGGAGAGTCAGGTGGTGGAAGGGCTCAAGGAGGCTAGGAGACCTTCGGATGCGGAGGAAGGAACCAGTAGGGGGAGAGGGAGAGTTCCTGCAGAAACTCAATCAGAGGAATGGCTCCAAGATGTTTCCAGTGAGAACAGCGGAGAGGGCTCAGGACCTCCGCTGGGGACGCCCACTCCGCGCAGGAAACTGTCACGCAGAGAATCCAGAAGGAGTTTCCGTCAAGGAACTCTTATGTTGGCGTAAATTCTGGAAGTGCCCACTGACGGATTCTGCCAGCGATTGAGGTAGCCATGCACCCATGGCTCCGCAGACTGGGAGAGTTTAGGAACTGATGGCAAAGCTTGGAGGGCTTAAACGCTTACGCACAAGCAGCCCCCTTTTCCCATTACACTATCAAACAATATCAGTCGAAGGGATAAGGGTGGGGCTGGCGACAGGACCAGGGAGGGAGGGACTCGCCTAAAAAATCATAGTTCAGTCTTATGACCTGGCCATCTGACATACAACTTGTAGAATAAAAGCTTCTTTTCCCACTTCTGGGTTTGCGCAGAGCTTTGCTGTTCAACGTGAATCAGGTGTTCACATCACTTAACTTACACTGGCTTGCTTTACACCAGTTTTTGTGCAGAGGATTGCTCCCACAGAATTAATTAACATTCTGTGTTTCTTCATCATTAGTCTTTCTAATATTAGACCAGTCATGTGAAATAAAGGGGTTGCGCGCTCATCTCGCTCTATAGGCCGAGGTAGCCGGTGTTTGTCTGCAGACAGCTTCCAGGTCATGTGGCCAGCATGACTAAGCCGCTTCTGGCGAAACAGAGCAGCTCACGGAAACACCATTTACCTTCCCACCAGAGCGGTACCTATTTATCTACTTGCACTTTGATGTGCTTTCGAACTGCTAGGTTGGCAGGAGCAGGGACCGAGCAATGGGAGCTCACCCCGTTGCGGGGATTCGAACCGCCGACCTTCTGATTGGCTAGTCCTAGGCTCTGTGGTTTAATCCACAGTGCCACCCACATCCCATGTCATGTGAAATAGGCATTAGTTAATAAATGTTTATTGAGGTTCTTTTTAAAAATAGCAACAACAGCACATTAAATTAAAATAATGTTCATTTCTGGAAGGATCAAAGTGCATGATATATATAATCGTCTCATTATTATTATTTTTTAAAAAAGAGAAAATATTGCAAGGGAGGTGAATCAACTGGGAACTATCTTGAGACTACTTTCAGTAGCAAAACGACCACCTGAGATAAGGGCTGGAGGCAGGACAAGCCTGCCCATGAGGTGGGCTGAGGCAGCCACGTTGGGCAACCCTTCCGGAGCTGCCACCTCCAGCTCTGGTGGAGAAGTGGCGCCAGCTTCACAATATTTCATGGGATTTTGGTGATCTCTCGTGAGATTTCACTGGAACCTTGGGCCAGTCACCATCTCTTAGCCTAACCTACCTTACGGGGTAGGTTGTGAGGATGAAATGGGAAGGAGGAGAATGATGTTCACCACTTGAGCTCCTTGGAAGATAAAGGTGGTATATAAATGTAATTCATCATCATCATCATCATCATCATCATCATCTGCCTCACTGGGCTGTTGTTGAATGTTAACGCAGGAAGGTGGTAGAGGAGCATGGATTTAAAGGTAAAGGTAAAGGGTAAAGGGACCCCTGACCATTTAGTCCAGTAGTGACCGACTCTGGGGTTGCAGCGCTCATCTTGCTTTATTGGCCAAGGGAGCCAGCGTACAGCTTCCGGGTCATGTGGCCAGCATGACTAACATGCTTCTAGCACACCAGAGCAGCACACGGAAACACCGTTTACATTCCCGCCGGAGTGGTACCTATTTATTTACTTGCACTTTGATGTGCTTTTAAACTGCTAGGTGCGCAGGAGCTGGGACTGAGCAATGGGAGCTCACCCCATTGCGTGGATTCGAACTGCCGAACTCTGATCCTAGGCTCTGTGGTTTAACCCACAGCGCCACCCGCGTCCCATAACAAGTATGCACATTGACCTTAATTCCTTGAAGAAAGTGCAAGACATTTAGAAGTAGAATACAAATTTCTAACTGTGGTAGAGCATCTACTTTGCATGCAGAAGGTCCTACGTAGGTTCAATCCCCAACATCTTCAGGTAGGGCTGGGAGAGATTCACTGCCTGAAATCCTGGCGTTCCACTGCCGGTCAGTGTAGACAATATGGAGATAGATGGACCAATTGTCTGACTCAGTAACATAGGAAGCTGCCTTATACTAACGAAAACAGAGTCAATTTATAATTCCTCAAAGTCTCTATTAAAGGCAAATAATTATGCTGTGAATACCTGCTGATCTTTCGAACAGCAGCAACACTTAACACATGTCTTGCTGCCTGTCTGGAGAATTCCCAATAGGTTTTCTAGCAAATGTCAGCTCACTTCTGAGTCAAGCACACCCCTGTGTTCCTTTTTGCTTTGCTACAATTTGTCATGCTTCATACTTGGGTAGATCTGCCAATTTTCATTGTCCTCACTGACAGCATCTGACAGTTTACCATTTATGTCTTCAAAACTCACGGTGGCAGCATTATCAAAGTTACCAGATTGAAATTCAACCTGGAGAAACTTGGCAATTTACATGTCTCCAACTCCTGGCCAGATAATGGTAGGTATTAACAAAACCAACCTGCGCTTTAAAAAATAAAAAAAAAATCAAAAAATCGTATTGCTCTGGAAAAGGAAGGCACAGTTGAAAGCCGCAAACAGGCCATCAGTTATTATCAGCATTTTCTACCTATCCGGAAAAGCTTCAAGGCAGCAGCATTGGTAACTTGTGTGGAGATTCATGAATCGAGTAAGTTGAAATGCTGTGAAATGTGAGGGTGCATGATAGCTAGATTTAAGGAGAAATACCTTTGCTGGCTGGAGGGCTGCACAGTCACCATTTTGTTTAAAATCCTCAAAGTAATTTCTTTATTGCAATTTCAAGGGCCTTTCTGAAGAAGGCATAGAGGACGCGCATTTCTCTCTGATGTCTGCAGGATATGAGTGTAAAGTGCATTGTGATGCTGGGCTGATAAAGAGGATCCTCAGTCCTGCACAGTGCCATTTCCTTCTTCTACAACGGGAGTGAGGAAACCTACGGCCTCCTAAATTATGCTGCTCCCATCAGCCCCAGATAGCATGGCTTGGTTCCAACTGTGGCTTGTAAACAGCCTGTCTGAGAGATTTTTCTCAGCCAGGACCTATGGATCCTGAAATGAGGGGAAAGACACATAAGTAGTGGTTGCTATGGTGACTATACCTTGGCCAAATTGTGCCACAATGGACCATAGTGTGAAGAAGACTCTGAATACTTCTATGGCTCTAAGCCCAGAGTGTACGCTAATAAATGCTTAGGAGCACATTAATTGCCCTAACACAAAAGGAAATGGTTTCTGTTAATTGCCCCAAGACAAAGGGAAACTTTTATTATTATTGTTTTTACTGTTTCTGCATGGTGAAAATCAATGTGGTGAACTTTCTGTCATTTACTAATGCAGAACCAAATTTTAGTTAGGAGCAAAGAAGCAATTAAAGGACCCAATCAGTGAGCATGAAAAGTGTAGTGGGATGTTGAGGAACTGAGAATAGCTTCATGTTTTTCTTCTCTAGACTCCATCTTTGCTTCATCTCTTTTCCACACAAGCAGTTTTTCTCCTATGTCTTATTGTGCTGTGACTTCTCTGAAACACCTAGAAAAGCATAACTTTTAGATTTCATTCTGACTGCTTGTAGCAATTTTACACTGGCTCAGGTTTTTCTGTCCTGTCTGCTCTGCTTATTTTCCACAGCTTTCATTAATCGTTTCAGGATATTTCTTACCCTCTAAGATTTATCTGATGAAAATAGGGACATCCTATTTAATAATAATAATAATAATGTCCCGTCCACCTGACTGTGTTGCCCCAGCCACTCTGGGCTGCATACCGTAAGGTCGTGAATATAAGCCACACTTTAACTTTTCATGGTTGGAATTTGGGGAAAAAGTGAGGCTTATATTTAGGCCAATACGGCAATCAAACATCAAACATTAAAAATATTAGATGTCTGCTAAAGGTTGTATAGTTACCTATCTCCTTGGTTCGGGGGTCGCATAACTCCATACCCTCCAACATTTCTCTAATGAAAACAGGGACATCCTAAGGAAAAGCAGGACATTCTGGGATCAAATGAGAAAATGGGACAGCTTCTGTAAATCCGAGACTATCCCAGGAAAATAGGGACACTTGGAGGGTCTGATATTTTACTTCTCCCTCATCAAATATGTTCCTAGTTATTTTTATAACTATTATAACTAATATCGTTCTACCCGGACACTGAGGACCAGCGCCGAGGGCCTTCTGGCAGTTCCCTCACTGTGAGAAGCCAAGTTACAGGGAACCAGGCAAAGGGCCTTCTCAGTAGTGGCACCTGACTTTTAGAAGACATCTGAAGGCAGCCCTGTTTAGGGAAGCTTTTAATGTTTGATGCATTACTGTATTTTACTATATTGTTGGAAGCCGCCCAGAGTGGCTGGGGAAGCCCAGCCAGATGGGCGGGGTATAAATAATAACAAATTAGTAGTAGTAGTAGTATACAAAATTAGGTTCCCCCCCAAAAAAGCATGAGAGCTGATAATGTCCCCTATCTGAAATCCTGGAAGGCACTGCTAATCTATGTAGATGGTACTAATGTAGACAGACCACTGATCTGACTCAGATTCCTGTGGTCTTCTGCACATCAGACCTATTTGATGTCAACAGCTGCAACAGCACTTTACATGGCTGTCGCTTCTACAACTCTCAAACTCTTAGGCAAGGGGAACAGAAGGTGTTTAGTGCATCTGCTTTGCATGCCGAAGGTCCCAGGTTCAGTCCCTGGCATCTCCAGCTAGGGATGCAAATGTCCACTGTCTGAAATCCCCAAAACACTGCCAACATATACACAATACTGGGCTAGATGGATCAGTTATGTGACTCAGTATAAAGCAGTTTTCTATGTTTCTTCCTATTTGCATTTGCTTTAAGTGTGAAAGCAAATGTTTCCCAGGAACTGAGAAATTATGACAGCCACAGAATATTATTGCTTCGTTCTTCATCAAAGTGTCATCGATTTGTTTAATTCTTTCCCTTCTGGTTCTGGTAATAAAAACCAAACATGCTTTTTTTTTTTTTTTGAGATACAACCACAATTGGCAGAAGAAATATAACAGCACAGGTAACAAAACTGATTCAGATTATGGCACGGGGAATAGAAGTACCTATAAAAGAAAATGAAATGAAACAAGTGTGGTTTGAGCAGTTGACATTTATCAAGGAAAGTGAATTGTCACTGAACCACCAAGGACCAGCCACCCAGGAAAAAATAAATAAAAGGAATTTGACAGTGATGGTTTATATTCTCTCTAAACCAGTATATTTGCAAGGGAATGAGCTTCAGATTTCTTAAACTGCACTCCTATTCTTACCTGGAAGTAAATCCTACTGAAGTCGATGGCATTAGCTTCTGAAGAGGCATACACAGAATAGCTCTGTGAGATGGACTAAATTTACTAATATATTTACTAAATTATGTAAGAAGATACCAATTATGATGATGGAGGGAAACAGTAAGAGAAAAGCTCTGTTTGTTGCAAGGAACACATAGGGTGCAATTAATAATGCTTGAAGAAATGGTATTTGTGAATTCTGAAAGGAACTGACTTGATCCACACATCCCAGACCAAAATGTAGATCATAACTTTGTTATTTGCCACCAGCTTTCACACTTCCTGAATATTCTATTGCAGTTCTCAACAAATGTAGCAGAATTCATTCTAAAATGCATACTTTGGTGAAAAATACAGCTAAAAATACGCATTTAATGAAGATTTTTTTTGTGTGTGTGTGTGTGTGTGTGTGTGTATCACCACCACCAGAGATTAACATGGAAACAGGATTGAATGGGTTGATGGGCGAACACAGACAGGAAATATACCGTACTAATTCACCTGTCCATAGGCACACTTTTTATGTAGCTTGTATTCCATGTGGTTCCTCTAATGAAGGATGATGGGCGAAGAGCACTGTCTCCACCTGGTTCTCCCTTGCTTGGTCCAGAATAAGCCAACACACTTCCAGAAAAGCATTGTATAAACTTCCAGGGTGTGTAATCCAAACCCAGGCACCATGAGCTTTAAGGTGCCTCTGATGGCAATAGACCCAACTAATGTCAGCATGAAAGGAATGGTTCTTCTATTCAGTGATGTGGGAGAAAATGGATGGAGCAATCGAGAAAGAATTTATGCTTTAGAACGCCCAAATCCAGAGCCTTCCTAGGCCCATGCTGTGCATGAGTGAAAGATGTGTGTGGTTGTTTGGAGGGAGAAGTAAGTCAGCTCTAGGGCTGGTATACCACTCCTCTCATCCCAAGGGCTTGACAGGAGAATAGTTGGGCTTTCCATACAGGAAAACTCCTGCTTTGCCTAGGGATTTCCCCCTTTGCCCTCTCCACCATCAGATTACTGATGGTAGAAGGGCAGTAGCAGCACCACTGTGACTGGTTGGGCAGACACCCCTCTTCTCCCATAGAGAAGGAGGTCTGCAAAAGCCCAGTGCCCCCTGGAACACCCTCCCACAGACCATAACATTGCACCTGTAGAGCTGAAACAACATTTCAAAACATCTGAAAATTCAATGAAATTCCATGTTTGAAAGGTCAGAGTTCCTAAACTTAGGTGAAAGGAAGGGATGAAGAAATGTTTCTTTTTTTAATTTTTTTTATTAACATACAAAAACACATACATATACATTTACACACTTACACAATACATGTACATAACACACTACCTTATTTTCATAACATAAAACATACCTACATTACTCTATATAATACCTTCCAATACTGTACATATCAACATACCTACACACCTATCCCACACGGACACCCACCAAGTGACTTGACTTCCAGGCATTTTTGTTTTGCTACTTATTTTTCCAACTAGCTTAAACACATTTCATTATTTCTTTAATCTTTTCTTCTATCTTAACTTTACTCTCCTTTCACTCTAATCATTTTCTGAATTCACTCAATATCTGTCAGAAATTCTACTTTTTCCACATAAATTTTTATCCTTAAAGATAGCCCACTCTTTATTCACTTTTTGTACCATATCTCCTCTTATCCTCCCTGTTAGTGTGGCAATATGGAAGTATTCCATCATTTTAGATAACCAGAACAAATGTTTCAGTTACTCTCAGTTTTTCTGGCTTAAGCAGAGGTGAAGCAACCTGCTCAGGTACCCGGAGCGGTGCTCATTCCGGGGGCGTGGCGTGCGTCCGGGGGCGGCGGTGGCGCACGCCCCAGGGAGGCCTCCAATCGGGGATCAGCATTTTTGTTGCGCCCCCCTTTGGAATGGCACCCAGGGCTGGCTGCCCCCTCCCCCCTTGGAATGTCGCTGGGCTAAAGTTCTGTTCTCCACATGTCAGCATCAGTGTGCTTAGAAAAGAGAGAGAATGCGCAGCACATAAATGTTCACCAGCATTTTAATGTATTTTCCTCCTTACTGGTCACATTTTCATAAGCTATTTCAACCGATAACCACATTTTTGCAGGTGCTTTCCCCTAATTTGTTGTTGTTGTGTTGTTGTTTAGTCGTGTTGACTCTTGACCCCATGGACCAGAGCATTCCAGGCACTCCTGTCTTCCACTGCCTCCTGCAGTTTGGTCAAACTCATGCTGGTAGCTTCGAGAACACTATCCAACCATCTTGTCCTCTGTCATCCCCTTCTCCTTGTGTCCTCCATCTTTCCCAACATCAGGGTCTTTTCCAGGGAGTCTTCTCTTCTCATGAGGTGGCCAAAATATAGGAGTCTCAGCTTCAGGATCTGTCCTTACAGTGAGCACTCAGGGCTGATTTCCTTAAGAATTGAGAGGTTTGATCTTCTTGCAGTCCATGGGACTCTCAAGAGTCTCCTCCAGCACCATAATTCAAAAGCATCAATTATTCGGCGATCAGCCTTCTTTATGGTCCAGCTCTCACTTCCATACATCACTACTGGGAAAACCATAGCTTTAACTATATGGACCTTTGTTGGCAAGGTGATGTCTCTGCTTTTTAAGATGCTGTCTAAGCTTGTCATTGTTCCCTTAATACAATGCATTTAATATGATACTTTCGACAATATACACATGATGATAATGATGACGTGAATATGGATAACTAAATGCCAGGGAGATGACTGAATCTCTTCCTGATGTGCTCGTCTTGTAGTGGCTAGGACTTTTGAAAATCTTTCACAAGAAAGGATTCCACCATGTGAACCTCCCTCTGCAATCTGAAGCGGTGGAAGGCAAAAATGGCTCTGCCCACTCATCTGCTGTTAGTTTCTGTGAACTAGCTTGTCTATTTCTGAAGCTTAGATGGTGAGTGCTGGAGGTCTTTGGTACACTGTTATTGGATGTCAATGTGGGACATAAAAGCTCTGTTTGTGCCACAGCGTCTGAAGCATCCCCCAAAAGCAGATTTAATTACTTTGCTTATGTGTGGATTCTTGCATTGCCCAAGGAAATACACAGATGTATCTCATCTGCTCTGTTGGCTCCATTAGCCTTGCAATGGCTGGTATTCATTGTGTGTATAGTCCTCATCCATTCACCTCCTGTGATTCTGCCACGGCCTATTATTCATCCTAGCCAGCATACAGAACTACACTATAAAGTTGGAGCTTGGATGGTTTTGCATCCAAAACCCAAGTACGGTAAACAATAAATCTCTTGTCAGTCGAAATCACAAACTCATATATTAAAAGCTTTTTATATATGTGATAAAACCAAACCTGCAGCAAATGTGAGGCGGCTTAAATATTTAAGGACTGACATCTCAAAAGGAATGGAACATATTACCGCAGTACTAAAATATTAATAATTTACACTTTAATAGAACAGAAGCTCTCCTTACAGATAAAGATAAATAAAGATGCGCTTTTAAAAAATAACCCCCCCCCCCAGTGTGTGCAATGATGTCATTGAAATGACAGCAACCCAGGTGTATAGGCAGGAAAGATGTTGGATAAAGTACAGGTATGTAAACCTTTGATACAATCATTATAGGGCAATTCAGGATGCTCTTATCTTCCTCATCTTCCTCTTCATCCTTAGCATTTGTACAATGCTTTTCATATGTTTTTAGCTTCCTGTTGATTTCAATCAGTGCTTTTATTTCTTAAAAAAATGTTTAGGGGTACTCTCATTTTGACTCCAGAAAATCACCATTTTATAGTTCCAATCGTGAAAAATAAATACAGTAAATGGACTAAAGTACAAAGATTCACAAAATGTTTAGGGGTATGCATACCCCTGTGTCCCCCTAGAAAAAAACCACTGATTTTAATTATTTTTCACAGTGGCCAACCAGATGCCTATAGGAAGTTCACAAGCATTCCCTTTCAGCCATGAAGCTCTCTTGATGACCTCAGGGCTATTAGCCAAAGGCCTGGGAGAAGAGGAATGTTTTCACCTGGCACCTAAATATATGTAACAAAGGCACAAGGGAGGCCTCCCTGAGAAGAGTATTCCACAAGCAAGGAGCCACTGCAGAAAACGCCCATTCTTGTGTTGCCACCTTCCACCCTCTCATGGTGAAGGCACGCAAAGGAGGGTCTCAGATGATGACTGCAGGGTCATGAATCTACAGCAAGTTCATGAAAGTCATGAATCTACAGCAAGGAGTTTTGATTTTGGGGCTTCCGAAGGCAACTTATTCCCAGTTCTGAGTATACAAATATCATTTATTCTTGCAGCCAAAGCCATTAAAAAACCACCAAAAGACACAAAACAGAATAACACACATTACGTAGTTAAAATAATTATTAAAACAGCTCATTCTGTTAGATAAGGGTATAAGCTGAGATATGTTGGAAAACAAACTGTATTTAACATACACTTAGTGTTTGTTAAATGCTTAACAGCTTCACTTTTAAAGAATTGATGCTTTTGAATTATGGTGCTGGAGGAGACTCTTGAGAGTCCCATGGACTGCAAGAAGATCAAACCTATCCATTCTGAAGGAAATCAGCCCTGAGTGCTCACTGGAAGGACAGATTCTGAAGCCGAGAATACTTTGGCCACCTCATGAGAAGAGAAGACTCCCTGGAAAAGACCCTGATGTTGGGAAAGATTGAGGGCACAAGGAGAAGGGGACGACAGAGGACAAGATGGTTGAACAGTGTTCTCGAAGCTACCAACATGAGTTTGATCAAACTGTGGGAGGCAGTGGAAGACAGGAGTGCCTGGCGTGCTCTGGTCCATGGGGTCATGAAGAGTCGGATACGACTAAACAACTAAACAAGAACAACAACAACTTTGGATCATAAAACAGTGCCTGCTAAAATGAGAATTGCACTTATGAGTCCTTTCAACAAAACTATTTCTGTGAAACCTATTGCTCCCTAGAATGGCTATCCACTTCCCCCTGTCTGTAAAACAACTCTAGCCACTTCCCGGGACCGTTCCATCTATCTGAGGAGTTTACCTAATTTATCCTACCAGATGAAACCCTTAAGCCTCCTAACTACTTTCCTAGCCAGGCTTTCTCTGGCTGATAAAATGTCAAAATCGACCCTTTTCCAAACTCTCTCCCTCCTGATTGGACATTTCCAATCCCAGACATGGCTAAGGGTTTTCAGGAGGTTGACCCCATCTTCTGCCCATCGCAGCTGTCTCCAGCTGTTGTGAACTACAACTTCCCTCATCTCCAACCAGCATGACCAATAATCAGAAAAGATGGGAAATGCAGTCCACAACATTTGAGGCTACCATGTTGGCTACCCGCTATTGTACACATAAGACTCCTTGGCACTGTGGCCATTTCCCATCAAACACAGGCAGCTGAAACCTAGCTCATTTCTTTTAATTTTCCACCAAATGCTTCTGAGGAGGCTCTGGGAAATCTCCACCTGATTGTCAGTGAGAAGGGAGGCAAGCTTGTGCAGCACTCTTGGTACTGAAATGTGGCTGGCACATTCTGGGAATGTTTGCGAGCCTCTGAAATGGAACGTTGTCTCACGTTTTATGCCGCCGTATAAATGTCACAGCAAAAGCTAGAAGATTCATTTCCCCCCACCCTCCCCAACCAAAAGACACTGGTCCTGCAATGATGTGCTATTGCTATGGATTTATGAACATGATGGCTTCTGGCATCAGATCCAAAGACAGCTGGGAGGTACTTTGCATGAGAACTATTGCAGCTGGGCTTGGTACTCAAGCTCAGATTTACCTCAGCTTTGTTCCATATGAGTAAATATGAGTTTTTCTCCCCTTTCTTCCCTATACAAATGGGTGTGGGAAAAGCCCTGCAAGAACACTGCTTGATTTACATTTTATGCAGAAAAATTCTATCAAAACTAATGTATGTGTTAAAGCAAATGTCCAGAAATTGTGGCCCACTTAATGTGGAATAATTCACCCTTGACTTATCTCCAAAAATCTGTTATTTCAGATGCATGCTTAATACCCTTTCATTTAACCAAACCTTTTCATAATGAATTTGTAAATTACTCTCCACGAATCATCTTCTAGAGTTGCATAGTTATTTTAACTGTGTTATTTTGGTGTGTATTTTTTTTTACCTCCCTTCCCTCCTCTGGTATTTTATAATGTGAGTGGTTTATAAATCTTTCAACATTTATTTATTTTATTTAAAAATCACTTATAAAGCACTTAATATTTTAAAAATCTCTCTGTGTTGTGCAATATGAAAACAAACAGTATCATTAAGATGAAAATACAGCAGTAGCACGAAAGCATATAAAAACAGATTAGAAATTCAGAAGATTCAAATGTGTGCAACAGGATCCAATATTATGGCTCAAGGAAAGTCGGGGCGGGGGGGGGGGGGGAGAATATGCCTTTGCAAGGCATGTGTGGCAGAAGGAAGGGTATTGGATAATATAAGGGCAATGGGATAAAATGCCCTCTGAGTGTCTGTAGTGTGCTGTGCCAGGAGTAGAATTTCCCCAGGTTCCTTACATGTCTACAGAGGAGCAGGTGGCTTTTCAGCTACTGTGGTCCTGAGTTGTTCAGGGCTTTGTGTATTAACAAGAACTCAGACATGGTATAGCTAATAGGGACGTGGTGCAGTTCCCTCATCACAGGTGTAATATGTATGTGTCCTGGTACTCCTCATTCTGCACAATCTACCGCTTCTGGACCAATCCCAAGGGAAGCTGCAAAAATGAAATAAATTGTAGGCATTCACATGTACGGGCACATTATAAAAGGACTTTCAGTTTACAGATGTTTTGGTTTTCCCACTGCTTAATGACTCTGGGCAACAGTTAAGACTGTTGCATCTCCCCTCCTGGAGAGGAGGGCCTTTTTGATTTCACAGTCCCTTTACCTTTGGCATTTAAACCACACCAATATTAACTTTGCACTAAATCAAAAGAACAACCTTCTTCTGGATGCAAGGATTCTAGATAGGGCTCCTTAGTCCCATGAATTCAGAACTGTCAACATGCAAGCGCCTTTCTTCATGCACCATATCCACAACCACTTTAAGTACAATGTACTGCCTGTGGCCCCACTGTAACGCTCAGCTAGGTTAGTGTGAGACAGGGCCTTCTCCATCTTGCTCAACAGTGATGGAGCTCACTTCCAGTACGACTTCCAATTGGCCCCATCACTACAGGTTTGAAAGTTGGCCTTGAAAACCTTGATGAACTTTTCACTGCTTCCTTTCCTTAAGAGTTTTCCTAGTGTGTGTGATTCAAACCTACTTTCTCACAGTAACTGTAACCCTATCTGATATGTGTCTTGCATCATTTTAAAATGTATTTTGCTTTGTGAACGCTTGACCCTAAAAAGTGACTTATAAATGAATGAATAAATGAGTGAGTGAGTAAATGGATGGATGGATGGATGGATGGAACGAAGCCATCATGAGCTCCTTGGAAGAAACATGGGATATAAATGTAGCAAACACTATTAAAATAGCTATCTGTGGAACAAATGCAATATGAGCAGTGCAAATAGAGCATTTTCTGTAATAGTTAACATTAAATTACCAGTGATACTAATTAAAAGCAATTAAAAGCAAAGATATTACTGGATATCTTTCTTACATCTTTGCCTTAAAACCTTGCTAGGGATTAAAATCCATTATACTTAGGATAACAGACAACTACACTTTGATTCTCCCACCTCTTCATTAAAATACGATTGTATTTCTGTCTCTCTAAAGCTTTACTTTATAATCTGGTTATCTTTTTGCTGTTTCTTTTCTTTTCTTTTCCCAAATTGGTGGGCAATAATGGAATTTATTTCTGTATCTTCTTCAAGATTTGGATTTCATTAGTCACAGTCAATTATAAGAATCAGGCATGTTCCTCATCTAAAGCTGCTCTGTGGTACAGCTCAACTGAAACCAATGTTGAACTGTAAATTAACAGTTAAATTAATCACCACTTTGTGTAATTACTTCAGGCGGTGTCATGTTATCTCTCAAGGCATAGTTGTGAGACATCATTGGCCATGTTTAGGAATGTAAACTATCACAGCATCACTGCTTCCCTTCATAATCAATGCAGTGCTGGAGGTATAAGATCTGAAAGAATAGTCCCTTCAACAAATGTGAACCAGGTGGTATATAAAGAACTTAGCATTTCTTTTTCTTGGTGACCACTGTGCTGGAAATAGCCCAACACTGGCACTTTCTATTCCCCTTCACTGTTAAGTGTTGGCATCTAGCCCCGATGGAATGCTTAATGTAGCATGTTAGTTGGTATAAAGGTCTTGCTACATCTGATAAATACCTGGTGGCCTCTCCTTGTGTTTGTTACATGATCTGGTCAACTTCCACTCTCACAGCTCAACTTTTAAAAACACTTGCTTTGGGATTGCAATCAATCGTAATGTTCGGTATATTGTTTGAACAACAGTCATACCTCATGTTATGTCCGCTTTATGTTACATGTTACATTACATACTGGGGAGCCAGTATGGTGTAGTGGTTAAGAGCGGTAGTCTCGTAATCTGGGGAACCGGGTTCGCGTCTCCGCTCCTCCACATGCAGCTGCTGTGTGACCTTGGGCCAGTCACACTTCTCTGAAGTCTCTCAGCCCTACTCACCTCACAGAGTGTTTGTTGTGGGGGAGGAAGGGAAAGGAGAATGTTAGCCGCTTTGAGACTCCTGAAGGGGAGTGAAAGGCGGGATATCAAAATCCAAACATTCTTTCAGGTTACGTCCTACGACAACCCAGAAGTACCAAAAAGGGTTACTTCCGGGTTTTGCCACTCGTGCATGTGTAGAAGTGCAAAATGACGTCACGCGCATGCGCAGAAGCGACAAATCGCAACCCATGCGTGCGCAGATGTGCTGCTGTGGGTTGCTGTCTCTTCATGTTGCGAACGGGCCTCCGGAACGGATCCCGTTCGCAACCAGAGGTACCACTGTATTTGCAAGACATTTTAGCTTAGTGGTGCTTTCTCCCATGAGGTAAAAGATCCTGAGTGTTTGCATTTCCACTGCTTAATTTTCTCTTTTATTGTATTATTTTCCTTATTATTTTTCTAGTTCGGCTGTCTTTTTGAGGTTTGTAGTTGTTTTACCTGCTGATGTAATAGAAATGGAATAAGGACATCTTTTTAAGGTTAATAATGTCTATGACCCAACGTTGCTAGAAATCAATATAATTTTAGGGGGCTTTGCCCTGCCAGACTTAAGGTTGTACTACGAAGCCGCAGCTTTCTGCTGGCTAAAAGACTGGCTACTTCTAGAGGACACTGATGTGTTAGATTTAGAAGGTTTTAACAATGCATTTGGCTGGCATGCATACTTATGGTATGATAAAGTTAAGATCAATAAGGCCTTTAAGAACCATATTGTCAGGAAAGCAGTGTTTAATGTCTGGACAAAATACAAAGACCTATTGGAAAATAAAACTCCAAGATGGCTATCACCTCTGGAGGCTAAGGCCCGAAAAAGACCCAATATGGAGGCCAAATGGCCGAAATATTGGGAAATAATAGAGAAAGAGGGCAACAATTGGAAATTGCAGAGTTTGGAAAAAATGAAAGACAAAGTGCGAGACTGGTTACATTACGCTCAGATTCAAGAAATTTTTAAAAAGGATAAAAAGTTAGGATTCCAGGTGGAGAAATCGAAGTTGGAAACAGAATTGTTAGAACCTAAGACTAAAGTACTTTCAAGAATGTATAACTTGCTGTTGAAATGGAATACACAAGATGAAATGGTTAAGTCGGCCATGATAAAGTGGGCACAGGATATTGGGCATAATATTATGTTTGAGGATTGGGAAAGGTTGTGGACCACGGGGATGAACTTCACGGCATGTAATGCTCTGAAGGAAAATGTAATGAAAATGATATATAGGTGGTACATGACCCCAGTTAAACTAGCCAAAATATGCCATGTGCCAGACAACAAATGTTGGAAATGTAAGGAAAATGAAGGAACATTCTTTCACCTCTGGTGGACTTGTCCCAGGGTGAAGGTCTTCTGGGAAACGATATATAATGAGCTGAAAAAGGTATTTAAGTATACCTTCCTTAAGAAACCAGAGGCCTTCCTCCTGGGCATTGTCGGCCAGATGGTGCCAAAGAAGGACCGAACATTCTTTTTGTACGCAACAGCAGCAGCAAGGATACTTATCGCCAAGAAGTGGAAAACTCAAGATCTACCCACTCTGGAAGAATGGCAGATGCAGCTGATGGACTATATGCAACTGGCTGAGATGACTGGCAGAATTCGAGACCTGGGAGAAGAGAGGGTTGAAGAAGATTGGAGGAAATTTAAGATTTATTTACAAAAATATTGTGATTTGGTGGAAAGTTAAGTAGGATGTTTGATCATAAATAATTGGCCACCACAAAATCGGATCGAAATGGGATGTAAAGTGAGATTAAGGGAAATTAATTTACAGAGGATTATATTTAAATAAGTGGTTATAAAATTTGCAAATTAGATGATAAATTGCTGGGAAAAATTTATGATGATGAAAATGGCAGCGGGAGATGTGAGGAAGTCCAAAGAAGTCATGAAACTCTGTTGAGATAAAAGAAAGGTTGTTTATTTTTGTACTTTATTTTGTAAAAACCCCTAATAAAAATTTATTTAAAAAAAAAAAAGAAATCAATATAATTTTAACTATTCTAGTGGGATTGAGAGGTGGGGTGGGACCTTAATTATTTTCATAAGTGCGAAAAACAAAATCCGGTTTATTGAAGAATATTCCATCGAGGGGGTGTTTTTGATTCTCCTTCTACCAGTACAAGCCAGATAGTCCTGGGACAGCCTTCCTCAAACTGGAGCTCTCTAGATGTTGGTCTACACCATCTCCAGCTGGCTGCGCCCTGGCTGAGTTGGGATGAGCAAATTATGTTGGCATATCTCCAGATGGGATTGGGGATTTAATGTGAGCTGAATCCAATTAAGCTGGAAATCAGTCAGCTGAGCTGAAGATCTGCAGATCCGCAGATCTATGAACATAAGAAGCTGCCTTATACTGAAATAGGTCATGGATAAGTCTAACCCAATATCGTCCATGGTGACTGACAGCAGCTTACCAAGATCTCATGCAGATGTTTATCCCAGTATAGCTGTCCTTTAACTGGCAGCACCAGGGATTGAACCTGGGACCTTCTGCATGACAGATGTGGACTCTGTTATTGATCTATGCCCCCCCCAAGCACCATCTCTTTCCAATGTCTTGGGGTGCTGTCTAGGGGATGAGCAGAAATATGACTTCCTTCATGCAATAATTAGCCCCAAGTTAGAGATAGAAGTTTACACAATGGCTTTTTTTTAAAAAAAATATGCCAGTGTCAAATCATATCAGAAGCAATATTCTGCCATAATAATAGGCTTTATAAGAGAAGGCAATAAATCCGTCCTAATTGGTAGGTTGGTTGATTATATATTTCCTTGTTCTAATCTCCCAAATTGCATCCTGAAGTCAATCTCCTTCTATGAGCCTTTGCTTTTCACCCGCATCTTTTCTGCAGTGTGACACTCTCTGCAGTGATATATACATGCTCATCTGATTCGGTTTGCCTCACCCTTTGGACTGTGATCAACACTTTGCTGGAAAGATTAAGGGCATTTCAAATCCATCTGGAATGTTGTTATTGGGCAGCCTCACCTACTGCTTAATTAAAACAACAGCAACAAAATGCCTGGCAAGATTCATCTCCCCTTTTTGTGAAACTAACAAGCGGCATGCTGGCATCCTTTCAACGGGGTGTCTCCCCACCCACCCCCAAGTTTAAAAGCCTGTGGCTCTAGGCCTATTCAATATGCACACAGTCAAAAGTTGTATTGTGAATGCATGTGTGGGGAGCACAATCACAGTACATTGTGCCTAGAACTATGTGCACTCAGAGATGCGGGTGGCGCTGGAGTCTAAACCACTGAGCCTCTTGGGCTTGTCAATTGGAAGGTTGGCAGTTCGAATCTCCATGATGGGGTGAACTCCCATTGTTCTGTCCCAGTGCCTGCCAACCTAGCAGTTTGAAAGTACATCAAATTGCAAGTAGATAAATAGGTACTGCTGTGGCGGGAAGGTAAAAGATGTTTCCGTGCGCTCTGGTTTCTGTCATGGTGTTTGGTTGCACCAGAAGCAGTTTAGTCATGCTGGCCACATGATCCAGAAAGCTGTCTGTGGACAAATGCTGGCTCCCTCAGTCTGAAAGCAAGATGAGTGCTGCAACCCCATAGTCACCTTGGACTGGACTTAACCATCCAGGGGTCCTTTATGTTTACCTACTCAGCGTACTCTTTGCTCAAGCTCTATGCATGCAGGAGTTCAACTTATAGACAGTAAATGTACATAGGAGTCAGGCACAGACCTAACCTCAGACTATAGGCAATCGGTGAACCATTCTGCACTTACTTGTTACATGTGCAAACTGTACATGCATAGGATTTGCAATAAGAATGGGATCTCTGAAATAAAAGTGGTCTCTACTCACACAGGAAAAGTTATGCATGCTCACCTGACACAGGGGGAAGTTAGGAAGGGAGCATCACTCAGGGGTAGACCACATAGTTTGTATGCACACACGTTATGGTCTAAGAGAAAATTATATGAAAATGATATATCGATGGTATCTAACATAGAGTAAATTGGCAAAAATGTATAAATCTTACTCAAATAAGTGTTGGAAATGTGAAGAGAACGAAGCTTCTTTTTATCATTTGTGGTGGTCTTGTAGTAAGGTTAAAGCTTACTGGGAAATGATATATGTACAATGAAATGAAATACCCTTTGTAAAAGAACCAGAAGATTTTCTTTTGGGAATTATAGGGACAGAACTACCTAAACTGTATAGAAACTTATTTATGTATGCTACTACAGCAGCAATAATGTTACTTGTCCCAAAATGTAAAGAAGCAGAAGTCCCAGCAAAGGAAGAATGGATTCAAAAACTTATGGAATATGCAGAAATGGCGAAACTTACTGGAAGAATAAGAAATCAAGATAACAAACTGGTTTTTTAAATAAAAGAATGGAAATGGTTTATTGAATATTTAGAGATAAATTGTAAGCAGATAAGAACATTGGCAGGACTGTTGTAATAACCTGCAGCTTTATAAGAGTATATATTTAAAGGAGCTGAATAAATGAGCAAATTAAGTTAATTTGGATATGCAGAAGATATTAAAAAATAAATTTAAGGAACCGCAGAAAGAGGGGGAAGGAAGTCAAGCCTCGAAATGTCAAAATGATTGTAAAATTAGTGAAAGGTATAAACTTGAAAAGTGTGTGTGTGTGTGTGTGTGTGTGTGTGTGTGTGTGTGTGTATGAGAGAATGATTGTATGCAGAGGGTCACAGGTTCAATCTCTGGCATCTCTAGTCAACAGGATCAGATGAAAGGAGAGCCTGGAGAGCTGCTTCCAGTCAGACTACTAGGCTAGATGGAAAAGTAGCCTTCAGCCAGTATAAGATGGATACCTGTGTTCCTGAACATAGTCCAAGTCGGATGGCTCAGGGCTCAGTGGCAGAGCACATGCTTTGTGTGCAGTGCAAGATGTCTGTCAGAGCTGCCCGAAGTCCCAGCTCACAGAGGACCAACGCCAGCTCGTTGTTATATACAAAAGTCTTTATTGAAGTTCAGTCTCTATTTCAAAGCCGTGGCGTGCAGCTCTACGTCTTAAACCCTAGACCGCCAAAGCTCCGTCTGAATCTCCTCCCCTCTGACACCAGTTTAAGACTCTAGCCCTGCTCCACCTCTTCCTCTGCTCTCTCCTCCTCTGGGTCCTCCTGTCCACTGGGGCATTCCCCTTTCTGGACTCTTCTGACACTGAGTCCCCTGACTCCTCCCCCTGCCTCCGGCGGGCTTTAGGACCTGGTTCCCAATCCGGGTTCTCTGCTGTCCCGCGCGCCTGTACATTTGAACTTGGCGCTCACGCCAACCCAGTGACCTTCCTCCTGACCGTTACACTGCTTTTGTCACTGCTTCCCTCTTCCGGGAGGCTAGCTGGACCTGACTTCCCCTCCGTTCCCTGACTCTCCGATGGAGGCGTGGTCAGCCCTGACTCATCTTCTCTCCCTGCTGGGGGAGACGCTGGCCCCGATACCTGGGACTCTTCCCCCCCACTACGCTCTGGTGGGGAAGCTGGTCCTGATCTCCAACTGCTGCTCTGGGAGTCCCCGCTGGCCCCTTGCTTCTGGAGTGTCCCCCTTGGGACCCCCCTTGCCGTGGCCACCGGCGCCCCCTTCTGTGAATCTTCTGATTCGCTGGAGAGGCTCATGGAATCTCTCGGGCCACTGTCATCTTCTCCTACACTGCCCTCAGATTCTTCCCCTTCGCTCTCCATTTCCTCTCTTCCCTGTGCCTCTGCTCCTGAGCCCCTGACAATGTCCTATATTCAAATCCTGGCCTGGCCATAAAAGCTGGGAAAGAGTATGGGTTGTGTCCTACTAAGTCCTACTCAGAGTAGACCTATTCTAACTAAATTAGGCATGCCCATTATTTTCAAGGGCTCTGCTCTGAGTAGAACTAACATTGGATACAGCCCTTTGTCAGAAACCCTGCAGAACTTCTGGCACTTAATGACACACTATGTAGCTAGATGGACCAATGGCCTTGCTCAGCATAAGCTCTGATAAGAAATCAACCCAGATAAGCAAAGGAAAATGCATCACCTGGTGTCATGGTGATGTCTGTTAGGATATTTCTGTTCCACCTTAAAAGGGAGCAGGCTTTGTGAGTCACAGAGTCTGCGTATTTCCTGTTCACAGGAAGTTTCTGTTGTATCTATGCTTTCGTTTCTCTCTCTGTGCCTGAACACGCAAGCAGGCAGTCATGTTTTTTCCTTTGTTCTGACCAACGCTGAATAAACTTCTAAATAATGCTCAGGATCCTGCGTGCATCTTTCGCTGTGCGAATTCTGCTGATAGAGCGTGCATCAGCTCTGGAATGTGGCAAGCTATTTCTGGAGCTTGTGTCGCTAATTGCTGATACTGTATCTACGGGAGATCGATGGATCGTCCGGAGGCGACGTGGAGTCATGATGGGCTTTATCGCCCTGGCAGTATCCCAACAATGTCAAGTGATTGGCAGGTGGGCCATGAGGGTTAAGGGATATCAAGATCCAGGATTCATCTATCCTGGTCAATTTAAAACGTTATAAATGCATTACGAACATGTGACACCAAAGAGCGCTGTACAGCAATGTAAAATCGTCAATGTAATATTGCATTGGGAGCTATATAACGTTTCTTTTTAAAGCGTTTTTACAATCAGTATAGATCCAGCCCCAGTCTGCTGTCCTGATCCATTTTACCAGGCCTGAAATAGCAAGAAGCAGCAAACTGCCTACTTGAGCCTTGATCTATTCTGAAGGGGATGTGTTCTGAATTTTGTGACACGGTCACCTGGATATTAAAGTTACTTACAATATGAGGATTCTCTTTGAGAAGCTACCCCACCCTAGCCCAAAGCTCCCAGTTTCTCTCAATAGTCCTCAGGTTGGTTTGTCCAAGGAAGACACGCCTGTATGGACTTGAGAATTTGCTTTAGGGTGAATTTCAGGAACAACTCTAAATTACAAATAATGAGAAACTTAACAAATGAGGTCACAAACCCCATCTGCCCACACAAATTAATTATAAATTGCTGACAGAAGTTAGCCCCAACTTTCTTCTCAGGATGCCCCTAAAACTTTCTGCTCCATTGACATCTCTTTGGACCTAACTAACTAATGATAAGGCCTTCCCTTGAGTGGTGAAGTAGGAACATGCACAGTACAATAGGTCACCTCGATATTTCTGGCACAGAAGGTCTCATGGGAATAAAGACATGTTTGTTTAACTTACAGATACTTCAAGCAATTTGAAGGGTTCTGCAGTTCTTCTTCAGGTCATAAGTTGCTTCATTCCATGAAAGGGAAATTTCCTGTGCAAGGAATTCATCTTCATCCTTCCAGCCCTAGAGAGAAAGCTACAGGGGCAATGAGTTAATAATCGAGACAATCATTCAGAAGCAAGGGAATGCGTATGTCAAAAAGGCCAGCTAGCTCAGCAGAGAAGGATCTGGGAGCCCAGTTCTTTAGACACTCTTTGGGATGTGTCTGTCAGGTTTAGAGTTAATTAGATGTTATTTAATGCACCCAGTGGCTACCAATGAACTAAGGGATCTCTCATTGGCACTGTCCTCAAGTCTCTAGCAATCACATCCATGATATAAACATTAAAAATGTCTTCTTTCTGGCAGAAAAATCTTCAGCTAATAAAATAGCCTGCTCTTCTGAGCTACTGGCTGTATCAAATCATTTTTACCAATCCCCAATTTTCACACATGTACACACACACACACACACATACACTGGATGATAGCATTTGTTTGGGGAGGAATGTAAATCAGAACTGATTGGGCTCAATTCTCTGGCACTGGCAGCAAGAACAGTCATATGTACAGTATGTTAACCCATTGGCTCTGTCATCAAGTCTGTAGCCATATGTACACACAAACAGCTGGTGACTTCGTCAGGTGGAGCTGGATCTTGTGCTACTTGTGAAAGCCACCATATTGTATTTTCTGGAATGCTGTGCATATTACCCATTGTCTGTTTAGACTGTAATCTTCTTGGACAAAAGCAGCTGCCTATCTTTGCTTGTGCAACAAAAGCATCATGTAAAAACATGTTGTGTCATGTAAGAACATGGCTGTATTATGTATGGCTGTGTCAGAAGAATGGCCCAGATAGTCTGATATCTTCTTCTCACAGTGACCAACCAGATGCCTGTGGGAAACCCGCAAGCAGGCCTGAGCACAAGAGCACTCTCCACACCTGTGGTTTTCTGCAACCATGGAGGCAGAGCATGACCATCATGTGTCAGGGACTGGCTAGATGAGGAAGAATGGTGGGAGGACAGGAAACCTCCCAGGGCAGCATCAGAGGAGGAAAGCTCAGAGCCAGGAGAATGGAGTTGGGATACAGAAGACAGGAAGAAGGGGGCAGCCTGATTGGAGGCTGAGCAAACAACAGGTTTGAGTGAGAGTGAAGTGTCTGGGGAGGATGAGGCTGAGATTGTGACAGATCCACAGCAACCTGCCAGTTCCACTGTTTTCCTTTCTCCTCCTCCCCTGTCTCCAAGAACAAGGAGGACATTACATGTAGCCAAACCAAAGGCACAGAGAGCCCCTCCTTGAAGGCGTTTGAAACTATTGGGGAGGAGCCTTAGGAAAAAGTAGGAGGTTCAGATCCTTAGTCCTGGCAACTGCTTCATTGGACTAGTCCTGCCTGTGTAGTTCTTTGTATTTGGACCTTCTGAATAAATAATCAACATTACTGTTCATCTCCGAATCTCTGTGCTGACCTGCAGCTGAACTAGCCCTGACATCATGGCTGCTAACCATAGATATCCTTGCCTTCCATGAATTTGTCCTATCATCCTTTAAAGCCATCCAAATAGAGGGTCATCTCTCCAGAGGGAGAATCATGGACCAGGATCCTCAAGGAGCTCAGTTAATGTAAGGGGAGAAGAGCTATAGCTCAGTGGTCTGCCATGCATGCAAAAGGTTCCAGGTTCAAGGTAGGTAGGGCTGGGAGGGACCCCTGCCTGAAACCCCAGACAGCCACTGCCAGCCCATGAAAGCAATGCTGAGCTAGATACTCCAATAGGTACAACTCAGTATAAGGCAGCTTTCTATGTTGCTACAACCATTATCTTACCAATTTCAGAGCTAACATCTGTATGAAATAGCAAATACCTCCTGAAACCCAATCTGATGGATGCCTATATTAAGCAAAACCAAGCGGTGTCTTCTTAACATGGTTTCATCTGAATTACTTCCATTCACGTTATTAAAACAAGTGAAGAAAAAGGAGTGCAGAACAGAATAAGTGCTCTTCAATGAAATGTGATTCTGTCAGCACAAAAACAGCCTAACCAAGCCCTAGCACAGCCCGCTATATTCAGCAAAAGTCAGCTTGATTGAGATTACAATAATCATCCAAGACATCAAGTTCATAATGATCTGCCCGATTCATTGCTCCCCTTTTTGTTTCAAATTGGATTTAATAGTAATCAAAACAACATGGGGAAGAATGGACATAATGACTAGCATTCCCTTCTCTAGCATCTTTGCCTTAAAAGAGAGCAATTCCATCACAAAAGAAGTGTACATTTTAAGTCTGGCTGATCCTAATGTAATTGAAATCAATAATATGTTCTAAAGCACATGTTTGCAACCCTTTCCATGATGACTCGTCTGCCAGTGGTCCAGAAGAACAATGGTCTTCCTGAAAGCAAGGACCTGGTGTAATTGCTCAGATTGCGTCATTATAATTCTGCCATACATGCAACGTTGCAATTCTCTCTCTCCCATCCCTGCCACCATCCCAACTTGAAGGGTTTTCTTTTACCATGCAAAGCAGGTGGCTCTGGTTGAGTGGATGACTAAGACATTGAGAGAAGCAGAGTGTTTCATTGCTTTGTTTAGTCATTTAGTCGTGTCCGACTCTTCGTGATCCCATGGACCAGAGCATGCCAGGCACTCCTGTCTTCCACTGCCTCCCGCAGTTTGGTCAAACTCATGCTGGTAGCTTCGAGAACACTGTCCAACCATCTCGTCCTCTGTCGTCCCCTTCTCCTTGTGCCTTCTATCTTTCCCAACATCAGGGTCTTTTCCAGGGAGTCTTCTCTTCTCATGAGGTAGCCAAAGTATTGGAGCCTCAGCTTCAGGATCTGTCCTTCCAGTGAGCATTCAGGGCTGATTTCCTTAAGAATGGATAGGTTTGATCTTCTTGCAGTCCATGGGATTCTCAAGAGTCTCCTCCAGGACCATAATTCAAAAGCATCAATTCTTCGACGATCAGCTTTCTTTATGGTCCAGCTCTCACTTCCATACATCACTACTGGGAAAACCATGGCTTTAACTATACGGACCTTTGTTGGCAAGGTGATGTTTCTGCTTTTTAGGATGCTATCTAGGTTTGTCATCGCCTTTCACCCAAGGAGCAGGCATCTTTTAATTTTGTGACTGCTGTCACCATCTGCAGTGATCATGGAGCCCAAGAAAGTAAAATCTCTCACTGCCTCCATTTCTTCCCCTTCTATTTGCCAGGAGGTGATGGGCCCAGTTTCATTGCTTACCACCGGCTATTTATTTATTTAAAACCAACCTGCTGGACAGCAGCAGGAAAATGACACTGCAAATGATATCATTGCAATGAGGAAAGCTTTGGGGAGCTTCCCCCAATATCTGATGATCTCCAAGTGTTTTTGAGTACAGTTCCAATCAGCCCCAGCTGGTGTGGTCAATGGCAGAAATGCTGAATGTTGTTGTAGCCCAAAACATCTGGAGGGCACAAGTTGGGGAGGCTTGGCTTACCAAGAGTAAATTTACAAGAGTGTGAGTTCCATTTCTTGAGGGTGGAAGTGGTAATTGCCCCAATTGTATCATTATAATTCTGCCTTACATGTAACACTGTAATTCTCTCCCCACCCTCCGCTAGCCCAACTTGAAGGGATGTTTCGTTCCCTGTGGTTGCCATCATGAGATGGGTGGAATCACTTATGTTACCACACACTCTAGCCCTAGGATACCTTGACTTGACTGATTAGAAAGCTGTATGCCTGTTTATACAGTGGTACCTCTGGTTAAGTACTTAATTCGTTACAGAGGTCCGTACTTAACCTGAAACTGTTCTTAACCTGAAGCACCACTTTAGCTAATGGGGCCTCCCACTGGTGCTGTGCCGCCGGAGCACGATTTCTGTTCTCTTCCTGAAGCAAAGTTCTTAACCTGAAGCACTATTTCTGGGTTAGCGGAGTCTGTAACCTGAAGGGTATGTAACCTGAAGCATATGTAACCCGAGGTACCACTGTACATGCTAAATGAGCTGTTAATGGTTGATTATTGACTTCCTAGTGATACTATATGTCTTATAATGTGTTGCTATTGAATTGTTGTATTTATTTTTGCGTGCACCACTTTGATTTACTTGTGGAAAATGCAGTATACAAATAAACTGACAATGGCAATGTTGAGGGCCTGTGAGTTTTGTTCACTTCTGGTACTAAAAAAGCCTGGGACTCAGAAGTCTTTTATTCTAAGTGTGTGGCCTTTTCACCAGACTCTGCTTGATAGATCTCAGACACAAAAAGTAGAGCCCGTAATATCTGGCCACCCCGACTTAGAGGAAATCTGTTAACGCTACTTTGCTAGTCTCACAATGTAATGGTGTTCAAGTAAACGTTAATTTAGTATACTCACATTAAAATGTGGACCAAGCCAATTCCCCCACCCCATTCCTATTTAGCCTACAAGCTACCATTTTCATTTCAGCAAAAGAGACAGTTTTCTAAAAATGGAAGTTTGCTACAGAGATCATGATCCTTCCAAACAACCCCATCCTTTGTTCATTTGTTAGTTGCAGTTTCCCTTCATATGCAAGTTTGTTAGTGGAGAGGTGTATAAAAAAAGGCTCCGTATGTTCCCTTGGCTGCATTTCACTGGGAGATTGAGTGGGTCTACCATAGGGCAGCTTCAGGATCCAGTACAGTGAAAAGAGCTCAACCTTAGACATTTATGGCTCTACGACTGCATAATGCACCCCTACTTAGCCTCGAGGCCAGACCATATTTAAGAGGATGCATGTCATGATACTGTTATCGAATATAGTGTCCCAACGCATTGTACCAAATGGTGTGCACCAGCTGTTAAGATGATAATAGAGTAATTTCCCCAAATCTAATTGTAGGTGAGTGAACTTCACTCTCAGTAACAGATGATGGAAATGAAAATTATAGCCCACTTCTAAATGGATAGTGATAATTTTGTTTTCCATCACAATAAAATGCCGTCGCAGTCAGGAAGAAAGCGCTAGGCGATTGCTCACCATAAGTAAAATCACCTCTTGGGAGAATGAGGTACCAACAAACTGTCAAACACAGGAATATTCAAAAGACTGCAATTGCTAACAGCTGCAGATAATAGCCCCATGATTTCTGAATACATAAAACTGCAAGTCATTAACAAAGCAGTGGCTTGTGGGGTACTCATGTGAAGTCAGTGGATAGTCCGAGCTTGGTTTCAAATGACCAGGTGTCGGCAGCTCAGGAGCTACCATCAAAATTGGTGCCATAGCTGGCAATATCACCAGAGGTCCCAAAGAGTCAATATTTGTTACCATAAATAACTACCTTATGCTGAGTCAGTCTAGCCCAGGATCCTTCATTTTAATGGTAGTGACACCCCAAGAGCAGAGGCTGTGAGCAGGGATGAGTGAATCTGCTGGTTTTGGTTTCTCATTTTTCCAATTTTAAGTTCGGTTCTCCCCCTTTCCACATCACCTTGTGATTCTTTTTTTTTTTTTTAATCCTCATGAAAATTCGTTAGCATTTTACTGTGAATTTCACCTAATATACTCATTTTATATGTAATTTTACTTAAAATACACATTTTTGCAAAGCAAATTTTCCTAATATAATACATGCACATTTTCACTAATAGATATAGTGAAAAGTCACACTTTACCCTCCTATGTGCAAGTTGGGTTTTTTGTTTTGCTTTTCGTTTTAAAGTTACCTGACGGGAGAAATGTTTCGTGAAATTTGGTCAATGGCTGTTTTTGTGTGACCATATTAGGTTGGTTTAACTTTTGAAGTGTGAACTGAACTGAATTACTCCCTCATCCCTACTCCTGAGATCATATTCAATATAGATCATCAAGGAACTGATCATAGGACCTTTTGGGACTACTGAGTTTTAGCCCCCACGCCTAAAAATATTCAAGATACGTTGGTCTCCTCAAGGAAAGGTTATCCCATAGTGATGAAGAACTCTGATTTGTTAGAAAAGAACTCTTTGATTCATTGATATTTTGGTCTACTCACGATTCTGACATTTTGTTTTAACATCCAACAATTCCTCTTATAGTCTCCTTGCTTTATCTTCACCTCCCATTGATATTATTTTGGTGCAACAACTAACTGTCCATGCAGCAGTCTAGGGCACCAAACACTTGTTACATTGAATTTGCCACTACAAGTGATTCAGCACCACCTGACAATTGGGAGTGACTGATCTCTGACAGCCACAAGAATCCTTGCAACCCTTCAAGGTTCTTACTGATCTTCATGCCTCAAAGCCACATTTAATAAGTTCTACACTGAAACACCTTTGACATTTTTAAACAAAGCCCACTCCACCAAACCAAAGAATTTGCAGGCCTTAGCGGCTTGAGTTGAAAAAGATAGTGATGAAAACATCACAGCTGAATTTTTCCATAAGAAAGCAATTTGGGGGAGGGATGGGAGGAAGCTGTTGTCAAAGAAGTGCGATTTGCTTTGCCTTTGTGGCTGCATCTGCAAGAGGAGGGGGTAGCGTTGTTTGTGCCAGATATGTGACATTTCCCTCTGGATGGAAGAGTGGAGAAAGGTCAGTAGCTAACCAGGGAATCTACATTTCATTCTAGAGTTTGGATACGGGTAAAACAATCAGAGTCTTATGCTAAGGGTGTCTATGTGTGCTATTTTACAAAGGATATTCATCTGTTTGAAGGGAAGCCCAGTCCAGCCCAAGCCTGGTTTAAAATTAAAGGACTGTGACATTGCCTGCCAACAGTTTGTACCCAGACAACAGACTGAGGAGGCATAGGTCTCCCTGGTCGCAGTTTACTCCACTACGATGACATTGCTCACCCTTGTTGATTATCTTTCTCAGGAAAGGGGAGTATAACATTGCGTGTTCTCCTTGACCTGTCAGTGGCTTGATACTGTTGACCACAGTTTCCTGCTTGAAAGGTCCCATGGATTAAGAATTGGAGGCACTATTTTACAAAGGCTCCATGCATCCCTCAGGGCCATTTTGAGAGAGCAGCCCTAGGGAATTCTTGATCAACACTATCTGAACTGGCCTGTGGTGCCCCATATTGTTTAATCTTGCCTTCTATGCTGTTCAACATGTATATGAAGCTACTACGCTACACAGTCATACCTCGGGTTATAGATGCTTCAGGTTGGACGTTTTCGGGTTACGGATGCACCACAACCCGGAAGTACCGGAACGGGTTGCTTCCGGGTTTCGGTGCTCGCGCATGCACAGAAACACTAAATCGTGCTTTGTGCATGTGCCTCCTGCACGGATCACGTTTGCAACCCGAGCGCCGACTGTACTAGACTGCAACAAATCTATATGGAGCTGCAGCTAATTAACCATTGAAAACCCGGGGTTCGTGCATACTTTGACTCTAAGTAACTTTTGTAGAGAAGGGAAGGGGCTTCCTTAGGGAGTCAATAACCAAGTCCTTTGAACTTCTGTTTATTCCTCCTGGTTTACCATTATGTGTCTGTGAGATAAATTTGAAGTGAAGAGGACACAACCTCAATTTTGTGAAGACCACATCTTTATCTTTACAGTTCCTGGATCACAAATCCACTCATGTCTGATTGAAGTTTGGTTTCTGCTTATAGGAGATGGATAAACAGGCCTTCTGACAGACACAAGGGTTTGTGTGCTGATCTTTTCTGCAACTATTAGGGTCAGGATGCCAGATGTTCTTTCCAGGTCACGTGTGAGATGGGAGCTGTTCCAGGGTTACAGCTAGTTCATGGGGGGAATGACTTCTACCTCAAATTTATGCCAGATGTACCAATGCCATGTTCCACAGACTAGCACCCATCGTTACAGATACAGCACTGTAAGTAAGGTTAAGAGGGAGAGCATCCAGCCCCTTTACTACCTTGTGTATCCAGTCTAGCTCATGCCATTCAATTTCTCCCCCTTTTCTTTCTTATCTCAATTTGTTTATGAATATCCTAAAGCTTATCCCAGTATTCATCAGAAACCTATATTAATAGGACAGACACCACCCTTCCCTTCTTCTGTATTGCAATTCCCTTCCTTTTTTATATCCTCCTTAAATTTCCACTCTCTAAACTTCAGGGATTCCATAACACCATGGTTAGGCTTGTCTTTGTAGCTCATGATGGATGTGGGCTATAAAGTATTATGATGATGCTTTGAATAGAGGCTGATGCATAAAAATAAATGCCTTGTGTTGTATAGCACCGGAACATCTCTGTGGACATACCACTTTATTCTGTGCCATCGGGGGATCTTTTCTGTCAGCATTGTTTAATTCTCTCCATTTGAGCCATCCCTTCAGTTTGGCCAAAATGTGGCACTAACTTTCAGATACACTCAGTATCACTTGCCTGGGTGGTGCCAAACCAGTCTGATCCTGTGGCCTAATATGGAGGCCTGACGGTGCCTTTTGTTTGCTTTGCTTATAAAGAGCAGAAGTTACAGCAACGTCCACTTTATTTCCAGGTCCAGGTGATAAAATCGCCTCTCTTCTTCGGGAGGGTCGTGAGCAAAAGCAGGAACGTTCCAGAAGCCAGTTTATCTGAAAAGGGCAGGGGAGTCACGCCACAAACTCATTAAAATGCATTGTCTGTCACTTCTTATTGCTTAATTATAGCTTGTGGACTGTTAAACCAACGGAGCAGCCTGACTAGCCGAATATTGCTAAGTACTTTATAAGGACCATTCATGCGTGAGCGTTTTTTAGCATTCTCATCTCTGTTGCTTACTCTTTTGGAAGCATGTTGCTGTTTCCAATATTTTGTGGAGTTGGAGCAGAATATTCGGAAAGCTCCCACCCTCCTCTCTCTGTGTCTTTCTGCCTCTTTGAGAGAACCAAGAATGTGCTGCATAGTGCTGGTACTCGGTGCTGTTCAGTAGCTTCTTGTGTGTGTTGTCAGTTCAAATCTAAAAGGATTTGCTTGCAAGAGTAGTAGCTGTAAACAAGATACTGCATTATTCACAATGCGGAACAATGTTCTTTCCAGTGTTGCCTACCGACGAATCAGCAATCCACAAGGCCACCGGTATGCAGACCAGGGCTGGACCTCTGGTGACCCACACACAGCCCAACTGCCCTATATTGTGTGGGGCAGTCAGGTGTTACTTTCCCCTGTGGCAGACCTTGGGGTCTCAAATTTCATCCGCCTCCTCGGGCCTTCTTTCTATATCATAGTTGTGACGCCCCAGTCATGCTCCCCTAAATCTACCTCTGACTTTTTCTCACTGGCAAGTCATAGGACATCCATAGATCACACAACTAGGGAATGAAACCTGAATTCCCTTCTCCATTGCCTGTGCCAAGGGTTGAGCTCACATAGAACCATCCAGAAATCCACTTTGTGAGACCGGCTTCAGTCTCTAGTGCAGGCACGGCCAAACTTGGCCCTCCAGCTGTTTGGGGACTACAACGCCCATCACCCCCCAGCTAACAGGACCAGTGGTCAGGGATGATGGGAATTGTAGTTCCCAAACAGCTGGAGGGCCAAGTGTGACCATGCCTGCTCTAGTGAGTTAGCCAATCAACAACAAAGCAAGTGTTGCTAGGTTGTTGCATTCTGTTTTTTCTGCCTTTCTCTCAAGCCAATAGATAGAAAAACAAGGGGCTCACCCATCCCCTCCACATCAAATCCAGTTTATTCTCCACGTCTCCTGCTTAACTTGGGGGCCAAAACTGACATGACATATTATATGGACATAACTGGCTCCTGACATTATCTTCTCTACTTAAAAGGAGCTGGACAGGCAGTGGGTATGCACTAATTTGATCAGAGGATCAGTGCTGGAAAGGGGGGAGGGAGAGGAGGGTGTTTAACCCCTTCTTTTCTGGCCATTTCCCTGCTTTAGATCCTACCTGCCCAGCATGCTGCCATCGGCTGATATGTTGTATAGCACCTCGGTGGTATTTTTTAAAAAAATAATAATATAAAAATGGAAAGCCAAAATCAATTAATTAAAGTGTATAGAAGCTCTGGGGTACATGCATCAGTAGCACCCCTAATAACTCCATTTGCACCAGATAGACTGACTCCATCCCCAACCTCTGCATGTTTAACACATGATCTGAAGGAGAAGTCATAAGTGTGTTGGCCTGATTGTGATTAAAAACCTCCTTGTTAAAGTGCCAAATATCTGAAGCATATCTGGCTGGAGTTTGCCAAAACCATAACTATTCACAACTTTAGGCTCACCATATTGCATAGCTCATACATAAAGGGCACCCAGATAGGCTCTGCAGAGAATCCTGTTGGTGAGATACAGGACGACATTTCCTGCATCTCAGTGCTTCTGATTTTAGACTTGTGGACACATTGCACTAAACACAGGTACACACTCGCTCGACACGGGTATAAGTTGTGTGACAGGTGGTACACCTGTTGCTTTGTACGGTTCAACAGTTTAAAGTCGTACCTTGGTTCTCAAACGGAATCCATTCCAGAAGTCCATTCGACTTCCGAAAATGTTCGAAAACCAAGGCACAGCTTCTGATTGGCTGCAGGAGCTTCCTGAACACAGTTGGAAGCTGAGAAAGCAGCGTCGAACGTTTGAGTTCCAAAGAACGTTCGCAAACCAGAACACTCACTTCTGGGTTTGCAGCATTCGGGAACCAAAACGTACAAGTACCAAGACATTTGACTATCAAGATACGACTGTATACAGCTCTACAATTTGTGTAGACAGTACAATTGTACACACATTGAATGCAACACCCCTTAGCCATCTAATCATTTTTTCTTCAAATCAGTGAAACTGGCTACCATCTCTTCTTGTGGTTGGTAGTTCCACAGGCCAGCAGCTTCTATATGCACTTGCATTAATGCACATGTTTTAAATGGGGCCGTTGCTAATCCAACCCATTTTTTGGTGATATTGTTGTTCAAAAAATTGTGGCTACCGGGGCATCAGGCATAGAGGAAATATCCCCCCCCCCATGCCACTATAGTGTTGGATTTTTACGCTCTTAGGGCGAAATTTTGTCAAATAAATAAATAAATGCTCTCCCTTCCAGTAGGATGGCTTTGTAACCTGATGGATTTCAAGTGGAAGAACCTGAAGTTGAAAGAACGTGAGTTTTGTTTTTTTGTTTTTTTTCTTCAAAAAAAAGGGGCTGTTTTTGAACAGCTAACAAGTTTATTTTTTTTATTTTTTATTAAAGGTTTTCTTAATACAATAGAAAAAGCAAACAAAATAACATATAATTTTTTCAATATCCACATTTTCTTCACTTCTTTGGACTTCCTCACATCTCTCGTTCCTGCGTTTTAAGTTTTTCGAACTTTACCCAGCAAATTATCACCTTGTTTCAATTCTTATATTATAATTTCCAATATTGTGTCCCTAATTTTAGATAATTTTACCCAAACCTTAAAAGCTTAATTTTAGCATAATATTTATCCAAAATTTGTCTTTTCTTATATTTTCATTTATCTTCATATTCCTTTTAACTATCTTAATGGTGCCATATTATTAATAATCTTACATCTTTCTTAACACTCATACAATTTACAATATTTTTGTAAATAGTCCTTAAATTTCTTCCAGTCCTCCTCCACAGCCTCTTCTCCCAGGTCTCGGATTCAGCTAACAAGTTTAAGGGAACAATTTACGTGATTACCTGGAGTTACAGTTAGATGAAAGAAAGATGTTTCCCCATTTAATATCTCGACAGGGATAATAAGCAGATCAAAGGTCTGAGCAAAGAATCAGCAGATACAGTCTCTTGTTGATGCCTGCAACATAAATGCTAGAAGGGGCAATCTGTTTTAGTTATGCTTTTGAGTACACGTTAAATCTAATTTTAGTGCACAATAAAAATGAATGGTCCGCTTTCAAAGGCACTGCATCTGCTGAGTACAAGTTTCCATGCCAGATGGTTTTTGTATTTTGTTTTGTAGTTGTTTTGCATTCTGCTAATTCTCACCCTATAGTACAACATGGTGAAGCTGACACACTTAAAATGACCTTGCAGTGAGGATTCTCAATCTCATGGTGACTATTTTTTTTTTTTTTGTAAAAAAAAGAGGAGCAACCTTTCAGACCCCCATGGTGAACAGTAATAGCTCTCTTTCCTTATATACTTCTTTCTTACAGCCGCATTGTTGAGTTGATTCATTGGTTAGATGCATCTATTTAAAACCTTGTGATCAGTTAAAAAGGAGCTCGTGGTTAATCATGGTACAGTAAAAATATCTTTTGAAATGAGAAAAGAGGAGAGCAGAGAGACACACACACAGAGAGAGTAATACATGGGGCCGCCTCTGAAGATGGTTCAGCTGGTGTAGAATTCAGTGGCCAGGCTGCTCCCTGGGTTTGAGAATACAGCACCAATCCTGGTCCAACTGCACTGGCTGTAACTTAGTTTCCGTAGCCACGTCAGTGTGCTAGTTTTGACCTATAAAGCCTTAAACAGCTCAGGACTGCAATACCTCAAGGACTGCCTTTCTCCATATGAACCAACCCGGATCCTACAATCATCATCCTAGGCACTTCTTTGTGTGCCTCCTCTGTAAGAGGTCTGGAGCATTAAGTATAATTGGTTTAATTGGCACTGAAATGGTGAATGCCTGTGTAGTGGTGAAAATGTTTAACATGGGGAGAATCCATTGAAGCTAAATTAAGAGCAAGAATGGAACTCTGAGCTTTAACTGAGTTGATAATTAACTGTTGAATGTATTCTGCTATCTGACACATGAGTGTTTAACCTTAGATCACATGGGAGGCTATTGAATTGCAAAGCACCATTTTGAAGGGAGTTGCCTTTAGTTCTTTGTTCCCAGGCTCCATGGAGTAAGGATGTAAATCAAGCTCTCCAGGAAAACAGCTCCAGGCAAAATGGATGCTATAAGGAGGGAGACTTTTGCTTATACATATGTTTGGAGCATTTCATATTTTGTAAGATACTGAGTCTATGTGCTGGACTGACATATGCCTTATGCAACTGTTTGGATATATCATTTACTGTTTTTTGTTATGTTTTGAGAAAGGTTCTGCAAATAGAGTTTTCATTAAACTTGTGGGCCTTGACAATGTTTTATTTCCAAAAAGGAGTCAGTTTTCATGAATCCAGTCATTTCAAACTATGCAATATTAATATCTGCAAAATGGAGGGCAGCAATACAAGAACAGACCTATTCTGCAGTGGCTCCTGTTTGTGCAATGCTCTCCCCAGGAAGTCTTACTTCATGCCTTGCCTTGGTATTGTTGTTCTTGTTGCTTTCAACCTGCAAATGAAACTTAACGGTTTATGTTTTCCCCACCCCTGCCACTTGCATTGTTTTTCCTTTGCAATGAAATCAGTAGAATGGAAGAGTAACTTTTGTGATTCACACGATTATTTACTTAACTCATGTAAATCACATTTCACCACAGTGGACAGAAAGATGAATAATGTGGTTTGGGGTAGAATATGAACTGCAACAGAACAGAAATAGTGCTGCATGAAGCAAACACATGCTGCAATCGAAAATGGTGATTCTTATACCCTAATCTTTAATATCATCATATTTCTGTGGATTGCTGGGGATGTTCTTATATACAAAAGTAAATACTGTGCAGATCAGCTCTGTGGGAATGTGGTATTTTCTGTATGTCTTCAAAGCTCTTTAGATTCTAAGAGAGGCAAAGAGACCTTTATAAACCATTAACAGCCTTAAAACATTGTGGGTTCCCTTTCCTTTTATTTATTTTTTTGGTTTGCACAGAATTTTCTTGGAACTTTCAGCAGGAGATGGTGTTTCTGACATTTAAGCCTGAAACCACTTAAACAAATGCAAGCTAAATGAACACATTTTATTGCCCCAGTGTAAACTGTATATAATCCCAGAAAATTTTCCTTGGCTGCTTCGCCTCTCCCCATATGCAGCAGCAAATTTTATGGCATAAACAGCCAAGATATATTAGTGTATCCCAGGAAGCTACCAGTGGTTTACTACAGTTGCCATAGCAATGGTAAAACAACTTGGCTGATGGTGTGGAAAACTATTTGTACAAAGAGCTGGCTTTGCTTTTGTTCCTTTTGTTCCTTTGGTCTTCTGTTCTGTGTTAACATGCTCCTTTAAATTGCTTTATAATCAGCTTCTAGGAATGATACATTTTTAGGGGTTGCTGGATTTGCAAAGGTAAACGTTTTGGTGATATGGCAAGTTGCTGTCATACCTTTGAACTATGATTAATGCTCAAGCTACATTCCTTTCCCTTTCCCATGAGCAATTGTAAGTTTATCAATAAAAATAAAACCTTCTTTGGAATATACGTCCTTTTTACAATAATAATAATAATAATAATAATAATAATAATAATAATAATAATATATTTATATCCTGCCCTCCTCAGCCCAAGCCGGGCTCAGAGCAGCTAACAACAGTAAAATAATACAGCATTCTAAAATCAATTCATTATAAAATCAGTTCAAATCAAATTGATGGCAACCATTGGGCTAGAGTTCTGTGAAGAGGGGGTCAGGCTGTGCCTTGGCTAAAGGCCTGGTGGAACAGCTCTGTCTTGCAGGCCCTGCGGAAAGATGTCAAGTCCCACAGGGCCCTAGTCTCTTGTGACAGAGCATTCCACCAGATCGGAACCACAGCCGACAAAGCCCTGGCTCTGGTTGAGGCCAGCCTAACCTCCCTGTGGCCCGGGACCTCCAAGATGTTTTTGTTTGAAGACCTTAAGGTCCTCTGTGGGACATACCAGGAGAGGCGGTCCCATAGGTATGAGGGTCCAAGGCCGTATAGGAAATACAGGAAATACAAGGCTTTCTCATTTTTCAGCAGCTACCCATCCTAATGAGTTAGTAAGGGGAGGAATCTGCCCAACCCACATTCTGAAGTGGACCACCTGGATTTGATCCAAGTAGATCATGACCCAGATTCGATATCGGTCTGCTTCTGAATCCACAGTCCCGCCAGTTCTAGTATGAGAGTTGCAGCATTGTCTCTCTTCTGGTAAAAACTTTATTCACCTTTTAAGAGTTCGCAAAAGTCCTCTGGGTATCCCCCATTCTGAAGCAGGGATGGAGTGTTTGGGGGTGAGACATGCACCTTCACAAAAATGTAAGTCTTGGGGTATATTTCTCCGCAGAGGCAGCCCAATGTATTTTTGCTGCCGGAAGCAGAAGAGTAAATGGTTCCCCCACCAACATGGCAAATGGTACCCAAGTCTGGTCAAGTTATATTGGCAGCTGAGGCAGAAAATCCCCCCTCCCACCCTTGGAACTGCCTCCTCAAAATACAATGAGTAAACTGAATAATTAATCATTTCCTGACCTTTTATGACAACTAAGATCAGAGTTTTCATAAAGAGGCAGAGAGTTGAGGATAAGAGGAAAGTGGACAGTTAGAAGGGATTAAAGGTCAAGGGGGAGTCCTCGCCTGGCTTTTAAACATGCTGAAGGGGATCACAAGAAAATCCCTAGGTCAGTGGTGGAATAGATACTTTGTATGCAGAGGTCCTAGGAAAAATAAATGGTCTCAATACAAGGCTGCTTTCTATGTGGAAGACTAGTGTGTGATGCCAAGTTCTCTGTCCAAGACACTGAAAAGGATGGCACTGCTTATCATAAGCTAGATTTTTCCAGTAGATTGTTCTACCTTACCTTGGTCAGGTCCTGGTTTATGACAATGATTTCTGTGAAACAGTTTCTTGTTCCTTCAATGCCAAGGTTTTGCCAATTCCAAGGTTCTTTAATGTCTATGGTAAGCCCCCCAGCCTCCAAAATCTGCTTTGTCCAATAAACTCTATTATAAAATGTCTATACAGATCCTTTGCTGCAAAGCATCATAACTTTGCTTGTAGTGATGGTGCTTTTGGACTGCGAAATACAGGTACAGGTTGGGAGGCAAAGGACCGCTAACTGCATAATTGGGACCACTTAACGTGCTTATGTACCCTGGGTTTTCACTGGGCCATTTCCATGAGTAATAGCTTAACTAAATAGTGTGGAATTATAGCAGGGTTAAGACACTTTCTTTATGATGAATCTAAGTCATTTCTAAAACAGAGTGACCCATTTTACTGAGATCACTGAGTTGGAAATGGAAGTTGATTCTTTTGCGTTAGGGAGTGCTCTGTTTGACTTGAAAATGAAAAGCAATTTAATGTTCTGAGTTCACATATTGAGCTTACAGGCTAAAACCATTTGTATATTGTGAGCTAATTAACTTCAGCACACACACACATCACTAGAAAAAGCAACCCAGCTCCTGTGGCACAATGTCAGCGTGATATTTGACCACACATTCATACTTTTCTTTTTCTCACCTCCTGCAGAAATAGCCTCTGCAGGAAACCCTCCATTACAATTTGAAGCATTAAATCACCACCATCATGGGATTAAATTCAGAGTGTTATTACCAGTGTGGTGTTGCAGCTAGTGTTACAAGAAGATCTCAGAGAGCTGGAATCCAAATCCCTGACGCTCAGTGGACAAGTCATTATCGAACTTTAGCTCACAGGAATGTTGTGGATGTAAGAAAATGAAACAAAACAGGGGTTGAAAAAGCATACACTGTTGGGGTTGCCAGACCACCAGGCCTCATCTAAAGCCTGCTGGTGCCAGATGAAGGGCTTGCATCTCCAGGTGGGTGACAGTCCCTTTAATATTGGAAAGAAAACTTTAAGACTGCATATAGCTTGTAAGCTTCAGCCCAGTAGGACGTGGCTGAAAATTATAGCATAGACATTTGGGGTGCAGGGGCTCTGCCTTCCACTCCCTTCTCCCAATTAACCTCCATCTCCAGGACCTAGCAGTTCGAAAGCACGTCAAAGTGCAAGTAGATAAATAGGTACCGCTCCGGCGGGAAGGTAAACGGCGTTTCCGTGCGCTGCTCTGGTTCGCCAGAAGGGCTTAGTCATGCTGGCCACATGACCCAGAAGCTGTCTGCGGACAAACGCCGGCTCCCTCGGCCAATAAAGCGAGATGAGCGCCGCAACCCCAGAGTCGGTCACAACTGGACCTAATGGTCAGGGGTCCCTTTACCTTTACCTTTTACCAGGGCCTGTCCTTTTGACATCTCCAGGGGCCACCCCTATGTCTCAGGTTTGGGTCATGACACCTCAAGGTTCCCACACACTGCATTCTTGTTACCTCAGGCTAAATACTTTGGAAATGTGTTTCTCAAAGTAGAATGTCATCCTGCCTTGACGGTCCTCTTTACTCAGTGAAGAGGGGCTCCGCGAAAAAGGGTCGTCCACTACGGCGAAGCGGAGACCCATTAAGAAAAACCGCAGGCAGAGCGAGCCTGCGGCCGTGGGACTCGGCGGGCGCCCAAAGCTAACCAGATTAAAGCAATTGCGCAGAAGAGCGCTGAAGCGCTTAAAAGGGACTGTAAAAGCAAAACGAGGGTGTATTTGACAGACTTTGTAGTGAAAAGACAAGTAGGAAATCTTTGTAAAAGTTGTGGATCCTATTTTTGGGACCTTCTTCCCAACTTTGAGCTATGTGGAGTTAAAAGGGACAACCCAGTTATCGGGCTGTCAGTGTGCAAAAGAGAACTGTCAAACTGCTGATACTGTTATTGGAGCTTAACTGATACATAGACTGAGACACTAACGTTTAAACATTGTTGCTGGGACCTTTCTTGACACCTTGTGGCTTTTCTTTAAGAAAAAGAAAGCCTGTGGAAGCTTCCTTTTGTGCTCTGGAACTACTAAAGACTTAACATAGGGAATATAAGAACTTCAATGGCGGACAAGAGCTCTCTCCTTCCTTGAAACTTTGAAATACCCCCACCTAGAGGATTGTGGAGACATAGAGGCCTGGGAACTGTACTTTATTGTGATTCTCGGTGGTTAAATTGTTTACACTCTGGACTTTGTCTAACTTATGAAACAAAAGAAAATTTGACCTTGAACAGAGGCAGGTGTGGAATGAGTGGCACAGGGAGAACAAGAGCAGCTAAAGCTAAAGAAAAAGAAAAGAAACCAGGGCAACTTGTTCAAACAACCCTATCTCATCAACGAAGATCATCCGTCCCAACTGTGCTGACAGCACAGGAGGTGGAAATTGAAGAGCCTGTTGTAGAGCCTGCTGCAGAAGATATGGCAACTGGAGGATCTGAAATAGTCCTGAAACAAATCTTGGAACAACTTGGAATTTTAAACCAAAAAGTGGACAATCAATCATCAAAAATTGACCAAGCTACATCCTCTATTACTAAATTATCCGAGCAAGTTTCTCATCATACTCAGGCAATTGAAAAATTGCAAGGGGCAACGACTGAAAATTATAAACTTGCTGTGGAAGCTAGTCAAAAAGCAGAACAGGCGAACAAAAAGGTTGATGAGATTAGGGGGGAAGTAAGGCCTCTGAAAAGACAGGTAGGGGAACAACAAGCCTACCTGTCATTGGTTGAATTGAAAAGTAAGGAAAATAATCTCAGATTAAGGGCTATCCCAGAACTGGAGGAAGGAAATCTACAGGGATTTTTAACACTTTTGTTCTCCAAATTCTGGGGGATAGAGAAAGATAAGGACTTTAAAATTGTGACTGCCTTTAGACTGGGAAAATTGATAAAAAAGGACAAGTCCAGAGACTGTTTGGTTATTTTGAGATCGAGAGAGGAAAGAGACAAGATACTAGGCCTACATTTCAAAAAATCTTTGGAGATAGAAGGTAAAAAGGCTGAAATTTACAGAGATATACCTAAACACCTTTTGGATCTTAGGACCACTTATACAGATTTGACCAAACTGTTGAGATACAACACAATCCCTTATAGGTGGGAGTTTCCGCAAGGACTATCATTTACCTACAAAGGAAGGAAAGTAAGAATCAAAACACCGGAGGACCAACAGAAGTTCCTACACGACCACGAGGAGGACCTCCAGAAAGGAGCTGCAGCTTCTTGGCCTCCACCACCACCGGGACCATCTCCAAAGCCTACACCGCCTGGATCTGGACCAACATTACCACCTCCGGGATCGGAGGGAAACCTAGACACCCCATTGTAGACCCACCAATTAGACCAGGATGTCGCTGCAGCTTCTTAGTTGGAATATAAATGGTGGAAATTCTCCGGAAAAAAGAAGAAAAGTATTTCATATCTTGAAAAAAGAACAATTGGACATTATTTGCCTGCAAGAAACGCATGTGACAAGGCTCCACAGAAAAGTGCTAATTAATAAAAGACTAGGCCAAGAATTTATCTCTTCGGACAAAGTGAAGAAAAGAGGAGTGGTGATATATGCAAAGGAGAGCCTGTCACCGAAATTCTTATTTAAAGATGAACACGGCAGAATTTTGGCGATTGAAATTCAGACACAAGGAGAAAAATTTTTGATATTAGGAATATACGCCCCAAATGAAGGAAAATCGGAATTTTTCAGGAAGCTGCATGAGATTATGCTGGATTACCTAGACTACAACAACATCATCATGATGGGTGATATGAATGGGGTTGTGTCTGTAAATATGGATAAGTCGCAAAGTGCCAACATAACGAAAGATGGCAGACTACCTAAAACTTTTTTTGAAATGACTGACAATGTGGACTTAATTGACATATGGAGGGTTAAGAACCCCCTAGGAAAAGAAGGGACTTTCTTTTCTGAAGCTCATCTGACATGGACACGAATCGACCAAATATGGATAACTAGAGGACTGGCACCTAAGACTAGAAAGGTGGAAATCTGTCCAAAAACCTGCTCCGACCATAATGCTTTGAAAATGGAACTCAGACTAAATACAACCGGATCCTTCAGATGGAAAATGAATGACACCCTACTAAGGGATGAGAAGATTGTTAAGAAGGCCCAAAAAACTTTAAAGGACTATTTCGAGATAAATTTAAATACTACTGTGGAAAAAAGAATAATCTGGGACGCAAGTAAAGCAGTTATGAGAGGGTTTCTAATACAACAAAACACGATCAAGAAAAAGCTCTGGAATGAAAAGAAGGAGAAGATATTGGAAAAAATAAGAGATGGAGAAAAAAAACTAAGATCCAGGCCCAAGTCGAAGGAAGTGCTGAGAGAAGTGAAATTTTTCCAAGCACAATATTTGAAATTGATAAATCAAGAGGTGGAATGGAGAATTAAACAAATGAAACAAAGATCTTTTGAATCAGCAAATAAGTGTGGGAAACTGCTAGCATGGCAGTTGAAAAAGAGACAAAAACTTAATACAGTTACAAATCTAGAGATTGAAGGGAGAATGGTACAGAAACCCGAGGAAATTAGAAAGTGCTTCCAGAGATACTTCAAAGAGCTTTATTCACAAGGGCCACAGAAAGATTTGGAGGTGGACCAATTTCTTAAAACCAACGGATTACAGAAAATACCTCAGGAAATGAGAACAACCCTGAATAGTAATATCACACAGCAAGAAATTGAAAGCGCCATTCAGAACCTCCAATTAGGCAAATCTCCAGGCCCCGATGGACTTACCTCCAAATACTATAAGGTTCTGAAGGACTATTTGATACAACCTTTGTTGGAGGTTTGTAACCAGATTATGGAGGGGAGGAAGGGACCGGAAACGTGGAAAGAAGCCTTCATCACATTGATACCCAAACTAGAAACTGAAAAGACCCAGCTTAAGAACTACCGCCCCATCTCACTCCTAAATGTGGATTACAAAATTTTTGCAGACATTTTGGCAAGTAGGTTTAAAAAAGTGCTTAATGAAGTGATCCATAAGGACCAGGCTGGCTTTCTCTCTGGTAGGCATTTGTTTGGCAACACAAGAAACATTATTGATATTTTGGAGCTTTTACAAACAAAGCTTAACACTAGAGCGGTGCTAATCTTTATTGATGCGGAGAAAGCCTTTGACAATATTTCCTGGATGTTTATGAAGAAAAATTTGGAAGGGATGGGAGTGGGGCGGGGGTTTGAAAATGGAATAGAAGCAATATATTCAGAACAAAAAGCGAAATTGATAGTAAACAATGTGGTGACAGAGGAGTTTAAAATTGAAAAAGGGACACGGCAGGGGTGCCCCCTATCCCCCTATTGCTTATTTCAGTTCTGGAGGTGCTATTGAACATGATTAGAAAGGACCGGTTGGTACAGGGAATTGAGGTCGGAGTGAAACAATACAAATTGAAAGCATTTGCAGATGACCTGGTATTAACATTGCAGGACCCTGTCTCTAGTACTAAAAGAGTGTTAGAATTAATTTCGGACTTTGGTCGGGTGGCGGGATTTAAGTTGAACAAGCAAAAAACTAAGGTTCTAGCAAAAAATTTGACAATTACAGAAACAGATGAGTTCGTGAAAGAAACAGAATTAAATGTGGTTAAAAAAGTAAAATACCTAGGGGTGTATCTGACCTCCAAAAATTTGAATTTGTTTAAAGACAACTACGAGAAATGTTGGTCAGAAATCAAAAGAGATTTGGAAACGTGGTCAAGATTGAAACTTTCCTTGTTGGGCCGAATAGCAGCTATAAAGATGAATGTATTGCCAAAAATGTTATTTTTGTTTCAGACCCTACAGATCGTGGACAAGGTGGAATGCTTTGGAAGGTGGCAGAAGGATATCTCTAAGTTTGTTTGGCAGGGCAAAAAGCCCCGAATAAAGTTTAAGATATTAACTGATGCGAAAGAAAGAGGGGGATTTGCCCTGCCAGACTTGAGGTTATATTATGAATCCGCAGCCTTCTGCTGGTTGAAAGATTGGATCTTACTGGAAAACACTGATGTCCTAGATCTGGAAGGGTTTGACAACGCTTTTGGGTGGCATGCATATTTGTGGTATGACAAGGTTAAAGTGCACAAATTGTTTAAAAACCACATTGTCAGGAGAGCAATTTTAATGGTCTGGACAAAATATAAAGACTTATTGGAGAGTAAGACTCCGAGGTGGCTCTCACCGGTGGAGGCCAAGGCACGTAAGAGACCTAATATGGAAGCCAATTGGCCTAAATATGAGGAAATTATTGAAAAGATTGGAGACAATTGGAGGTTGCAGAGCTTGGAAAAACTAAAAAACAAGGTGTGAGATTGGTTGCATTATGCACAAATTCAAGAGGTCTTTAAAGTAGACAAGAAGGTTGGATTCCAGGTGGAAAAATCGAAACTAGAGACAGAACTGTTAGAACCAAAAAGTAAACTACTCTCGAGAATGTATAACCTGCTGCTTAAATGGAATACTCAGGATGAGACAGTCAAATCCGCCATGATAAAGTGGGCGCAGGATTTGGGGCATAACATTATGTTTGAAGACTGGGAAAGGTTATGGAACACCGGAATGAAATTTACGGCATGTAGTGCCTTGAAGGAAAACATTATGAAAATGATATACTGGTGGTACATGACCCCAGTCAAGCTTGCTAAGATATATCACCTGTCTGATAATAAATGCTGGAAATGTAAAGAGGCGGAAGGGACATTCTTTCACCTCTGGTGGACCTGCCCGAAAGTGAAGGCCTTTTGGGAAATGATTCATAATGAACTAAAAAAGGTACTTAGATTTACCTTACCTAAGAAACCAGAGGCCTTCCTCCTGGGCATGGTGGACCAGAGGGTGCTTAAGAAGGACAGAACTTTTTTTATGTACGCCACCACAGCAGCAAGGATCCTGACTGCAAAACATTGGAAGACACAAGATTTACCCACACTGGAGGAATGGCAAACGCAGTTGATGGACTACATGGAATTGGCCGAAATGACTGGCAGAATCCGAGACTTGGGAGAAGAAACAATCGAGGAGGACTGGAAAAAATTTAAAGACTATTTGGAAAAACATTATAAGTTGTATGAATGCTAAAAAACGCACCTTTTAGGAAATTCTAGCTTCAGTAATGTTAAATTAAAGAAATGGAAATTAAGGTACAAGAAGTCAGAGATAGAATAATGAAACAACTTTATTGTGTTAAAATGAAAACGTACATGATTTGGGTCATAATATATTTGAAATTGGGTAACATGATAAAATGGAAGATACAATAAGTATTGAAACAAGTTAACAAATTGCAGATGTTATGTATCACAGAGAATGCAGGGTTGGGAGGACGCGGGGAAGTCCAGTAGATTTGGAAAAAAGAATAAGAAAATTTGTAACTTTCTTTTTCTACTTTTATAATATGCTCTTTATTCTTTTTTCTGTATTTCATAAAACTAATAAAAAATATTATTAAAAAAAAAGAATGTCATCCTGCCTTGTGGACATCACTTGGGAAGACAGGCGAACTAATATCAGTGTACTGGAAGAAGCAAAGATCACCAGTGTTGAAGCAAGGATTCTTCAACATCAACTTTGTTGGGCTGGTCATGTTGTGCAGATGCCTGATGACCATCTTCCAAAGCAAATACTCTATTGTAAACTTAAAAATGGAGTGTGTAATGCTGGTGGTCAACAAAAGAGGTTTAAAGATTGTTTCAAGGCATATCTAAAAAAAATTAGTATAAACACTGACAACTGGGAAACACTGGCCTGCGAGCGCTCCAGTTGGAGAACAGCCTTTACCAAAGGTGCCATGGGCTCTGAAGACACTCAAACTCAGGACACAAGGGAGAAACGTGCTAAGAGGAAGGCATGCTTGGCAAATCCACACCATGATGAACTCCCTCCTGGAAACCAATGTTCCCACTGTGGAAGGACGTGTGGATCCAGAATTGGCCTCCATGGTCACTTACGTACTCATTGTTAAAACTCTGTTTATAGAAGACAATCTTACTCGGCTACGAGTGATCGCCAAAGAAGAAGAAGATTGCTCTATCTAGCCTTAGCACCGGCTGCTCCGACTTGTCAGCAGATCTCATAGGTTTCAGGCAGAAGAAGTTCCCAGCACCACTCTTTGAGATCATTTGGACTAGGTGGTCCTCGGATCCTTTCCAATTCTATGATTCTATGATTGCTTTAAAATATAGATGCATGGATCAGATCTGTGTTCTCGTGCACATGCTGAGCTGAAAGGTCCCTCTTTTCTGTTGCCATCCTGAGGATCATGGAAGTACTGCTGCAAATGGCAGCTCAGACTGACACCTGAATGACACCTTCAGAGCAATATAGTAGTGACACTTGGCAAGATGTCCAGGAGAGCCTTGCTTTCATATTTCTCAAAGTCTGGTTGTAGAGGATGCACTTTAGTGCTCTGCATGTGGGGAAAAGCTTTAACACACTTGAATTTGTCTCCTGAAGACTACCAGAAGTTCAGAATCTCCTAAATGTTCAGGCAGGGGCAAACTCCAGTCCCAAGTTATGTAGAATGAATGTCATGACTGCACACAGGGAAGTGTCATATGTTTAAAACCATGTGTGTGTTGTTTAGGGGTTTTTTTCCAACCAGAACATGGCAGAACTCAGTTCTGACACATCTTAGGTGGGTTGCAGTACCCCTCAAGTGGGTACCTTTGCCATTCCTTGAGAACAAGAGAGGTATTCACGGGGAGTTCTTTTTCTAGAAAAATAGCACTGTTGTTGTTATCTTTCTGCCTTGAGACAATGGAGGAATGTGCTTTTGGGAGGTGAAGTCAAAGTGCTGGAAGTTTACAGTGCCTGCTGTGGCTGTAGAGACTGATCTGGGAGAGACATGTTTTGTTGCAGCTGGGGGAGATGAAGGCGTCCAGTTGTGCTACTGCAGATGCACCATGGTATTTCTCCTCCCCCCAGCAGTCATTCCTCCTCCACTCACTGCTGTGGATACACCTTATCCCATCAGGGAGATGGCTACATTAATCCTTAATTCATGGTGTTTTAATTTTCTTCCAACAGGAGCTTTTTATGTGGTTAGGGGGCCATCATATATATGACCTCTCCATACTTATGCCAGGGGTTGCCAATGTGGTGCCCATGGGCACACATGTGCCCAAAGAGGCCTTTCTTGGTGCCCATGGGGTCTTCTTCTCTGCCCCTTGATGAAATGACATTTGAAACAGTTCTTTCACTTTGCAAATGTGCCCCTAGGTCCCTAGAGGGTTTTGACTTCAGCTCTATGCAATGTTGTCCCTGACTAAGCATCCTCCCTGTTTCCTTTCAGCTTGACCTTGGAAGCAGGACGTATGAGTGTCAGTGCTTGACGTACCTATCAGAGAAACGAATTGTGACTGATACCTGGCCAGAAAAAGAAAGAAAAGGAAAAGGAAATATCTTATATATGCCAGCAACTCCAAAGGCAGAATGACTGAGAACACAAGATCAAGACAGAAGATCAAAAGCCCCTTCTTTCCCTTGAAATGTTAAGTCTCAGTGCACGATTTCAGTGACCATGAATTGCCGTCATTAGCACGTTGCTGACAAGATATCAGTGCTCTCACATTTCTTTTTAAAATCTCAAGCATTTGACTGATTGTGGTGCTAATAATAGTGTGACACAGTAATTTTATTGTCAGGGTTATTCTCGGACGCGGTGCTGCCTCTGTCAATCTGTTGATGAATAAAAAGTTATGTAAGATATTATTACAGAACAGTTCAGAAGCAATTGCATTGAAAAGGTTGACAGACATGCTATAGCTACTCTTGGCTGTACGTGAATCTTAAAAAAAAAATAACTTTCAGAACACAGTGTTAGCTTTCTTTTAAAAGGCAAGGAGCGTCTCTAATTTGCTTTAGCAAATATTTAAGCTGTTTACCTGTATTGTTCTTTTTATCAGAAGAACTAGAGAGATACCTACCATTGTGATGGACAGGGGTTTGGAAGGGATAGGAATCCATGTATTACAGGCGTGATGTGTGGGCAATGCAATTCTCTGGGTTAGGGAGGAGAGATAAATTCAGTTTAGTAATTTGTGCTTCTTGAAACCATAGGCAAAATCCTTCAAAATGTACTTTCACCTCACAGAGTTGTTATGAAGTCAAAAGCAGAACCATATATGTTACCAAGAATTCCATGTTGTGAAGATTCTTGCCACCATGTAAATGCTTTTTTTTTAATATAAGGATCAAAGCGACCTGCCACTATGCAAATATAATCTCAGCTACTCATCTGTATCAATTCAAGTTCTTCAGTGGTAATCATGGAACAGGTGCAGAAAAGTTGAACTCTTAAGGCTGGACATTGAATTTTCAGCTTCATGGATCCTTAAAATCATGTAAAGAATGGCTTTAGAGATGCCCAAGAGGATCAGTACTCCACCATGTGGAGATGGTTGTGTTAATTCCTCCCTTCTACAATGTGGGTTTCATGAAAATCACTGCTTCCTTCCGTACTGTGCCAAATAGCAACCAAAGACAAATCGAGAATTGGGGTGGTGGTGGTACTGTGGCATGGATGAAAAGCATTAACACCCTTCACCACATGCTCCTGATTGGGCCCCTCATGTGTTTTTGTAAGTGAAGATGCTTGAAAAAAATGATTTATGTGAATTCCAATGTGAAACTGATCTGATCTACAAATACGTGAATGGAAGCGCAAATTGTCCTTGTTGTTTTTGTCCTCTGAATTTTGCATAACAGCTCTCGGCTCAAATTTGGAAATGCATACATTGAGATAAAATGCATCTTTAGAGTCTTATTTTGTGATCAGATAGCATTTAGAGGTGCCTTTCCTTGCAGCTTTTTGTTTGTTTGTTTAAATGTACGCTACTGCAGAAGTGGGGCAGAATGGCCTTGTAAATGACATGCAAGATGAACCTAGGCCAGAAATGGTCTGATCCTTACAACCCATCAAGTCATGTGCAATTTGGTCCCCTGCAAACCACTGTCCCTTGAACCTTCTGGCAGCAAAGCAGAAGGGACACTTAGAACAACTTGAGTGTTTGTTTGTATACAACACAAGCATCCCTTATGTCTCATTGCACATTTCATTTTAATGTTAAGATCGTTGTTTGTTTCGATGTAAAGCAGGCATTGTTCAGAACACTGGGAAAACAGGTGTTGTATTGGAAGCGAACAGGCGCCAAACTGTTTTTCTCTGACAAAGCCTAAATGGGGAAAACAATTCTCCATTTCCCTTCAACACTCCCTCCCCCCACCTCTCAATTGCTCATTTCCACTTGCTTCTCAAGCAGCCAAATGGAACCGGAAAAGAGAGCGCAGAATATACTGAATACTCCCTGATTGCATCAGTGGTCATGGATCTCTCGAAACATTCGTGAGCTTCAAAGCCTAATGTAGCTGCATAGAGGAGCTGGGGATTTTGCTGATCCTCTTGTGGGTGGAAAAGAGGTAGGGATTTTTTTTTTTTAGAAATTGCTTTCAACAATTGAAAAATGTTCCACGGGCACCTGAAGTGATTTAGATAGACAGTCTCGCCCTGCCATTATCCCCAGCTGTGGCATCACCTGCTGCACCAGGGGCATATTAAATGTATGATGTTTTTATTGCACTGCCTCAAGCAGTAGTACTTTGCAATATGAGAAGGGGGAGGGAAGAGAGGGAGGGAGAGAGAAATCATTAACTAGTAAATCCTCATGAAAATGGGTGGAAAATAATGTAGACTATAAATAACCCTCCCTTCATTTAATCCATCACCTAGGATTTTATGAAACAGGAAGGAAACCTCCCACTGATACATTGCAGATTTTAGTGGAAGGGGTAAAGCAATGGTTTCTAACAGCCAGGTCAATGTGGGTTTTGAGAACTGGAGACATCAGATGGAGTCTTGTTCTAGGTCACAACTCCACAGGAAGCAACATGGATGAGTGTTCAAAGAGAGCCAGAAATATCAAACTATTACTCCAGGTGCATGAGGACCAATGCTAGACAATACAGGAGAAGTGTGTAAATAGTGTCTTGTTTAGTGATGTGTGAGGAGGCTGGGTCCTTCATGCATCCCTGCTGAGCATGGCTTTCAAACATCCGAAACAGATGTTCAAAGGGTCTGATTGGGAAAGGGAAAGGGACAGAAGGCACCAGAGGCTTCCAACGAAGAAGAAATCTTCCAAATGTCTTCTTCTTCTTCTTCTTCTTCTTCTTCTTCTTCTTCTTCTTCTTCTTCTTCTTCTTCTTCCAATTAGAATTATGGAGTTGACTTGCAAACTTCGTGATTTATGGAAGAGAAAGATCCTGTCGGCATCACTGACAGTCAGTGAGAGGCAAGTTTTACACAGCTTTTAAAATTGCAAAAACCTGAACACAGAGTGGCTGTGAACAAAAACAACATGCCTGAAAATGACTGGAGAGTGCCTTGACTAGAAAACCCACAAGGCGGTGTGACCATAGTTACAAATACATGCAGCAGAATCACTGTACAATTAGATATCTTAATGGAGGACAAATCCCCACGATGCATTGCAAATGTGAACAAAAACTGCATGCACAAAAACATGAGGAACAAACCATTTAAAACAGGAGTAGCTGGTACAGTGGTGTGGTGGTGTGGAGCCACCCTCCCCATGTCAATGTTGCAGCCACTTACTGGTATGGTGTGGGTGGAGTAGGGTGGCAGCAAGGTTGGGGTAGCACTGACACACCAGTGGACCTAATATGGTGCTCCTGCTGGCGTGTCTGTGCAGCTCTGACCTTACTGTCACTCTGCCCCACCTCCATACCCGACCTGTAAGTGGCAGTGGCAGCAATACTAGTTAGGAGGTTGGTTCTCTAACATGCCAACCCATCAAACCAGCTGTGCCTGGTGGAAGGAATGGAAATCCATCTGCCCTTGGCTGACAATCTACAGTTTAGAGCTAGGAAAATGGAACTGGAACTGGTAGTGAAGTTTTTTCTCTGTGTTTTGCATGGAACCAAGATAGATGCACCTTCCAAGTTGAGCATTTATGATGGCAGCCATTACATAATTTGAGACTTGGACATCGCAAATCCACTGAGTTTTTCTTTCTTCTTCCTGTTAAAAATACTGATGCTAGATGTACCTTCCGAGAAGTAAATCAAGTGAATAATAAGGAAAATGCCTCTGTTAGCATAGCAGTAGTATTCTGCAGGTTCAGCACCTATAAAATATATTCTAGCTTGGGTCATCCTTTAACATTCATCCATTGAACAGAAAATAAAAATGTAGGTTACAGGCTTGCAGAAATGCCAGCAACCTAGATAAACGTATCTCTCATTACATTGCATCTATTGATGAAAGGATGCTTTAATGGGTATAACAGTGACAGTAACTCTCTCTCTCTCTCTCTCTCTCTCTCTCTCTCTGTGTGTGTGTGTGTGTGTGTACCTACACATGATCTATCTATCCAAAAAGCACAGGAGAATATGTCATATGTCACATCTTCAAGGGTCAGCCAAGAACGTATTGCTGCCATAGGTGAAGGTCAAGATGTAGCCTGGTGGCATGATTGTTCCATAGCATGGGTAGGCAAACTAAGGTCCGTGGGCCAGATCAGGCCCAATTGCCTTCTGGATCCAACCTGTGGATGGCCCGGGAATCACCGTGTGGATTGCTAGTGCACGCGTTCTTTCCCTCTCCTTCACATGACAGCGGCAGCGGCGGCGCCTCCTCCCTCCCTCCTCCTGGCTTCTCCCCACCCTACCTAGAGGAGGAAGGGGGCTGGGCTTTGTTGGTGCCAGCAGCAGCAGTGCTCAATGGCCACCATTTTAAGCAGCCCCTCTCTGCAGCCCTTTTGCACGCTGCTCATCATCCCTCCTCCTCTGCTGCCGCCAGCCCCTGCCGCTCGCAAAACACAGGTAAGCAGCCACCGGGGTTCATGGTACTCTTGCATCATTTTTTAAAAAAATATAGTCTGGCCCCCACAAGGTCTTAGGGACAGTGGACCGACCCCCTGCTGAAAAGGTTTGCTGACCCCTGCTCCATAGCATCTGAATTAAGACTAGCAATGCAAACTATGGGTCAGTGTCCGAATGCAGTTGTAGACTGGATGAGGGCCAGTAAACTGGGAAGATGGAGGCTCTGTGGGTAAATGGTTCCCTTGTCTGGAAAATGGGTCAATTTCCTGCCCTGGATGGGGTTGCACTCCCTCCGAAGGAGAGGGTACATAGCGTGGGAGTGCTCTGGGATACATCTTTCTCACTAGAGGCCTTTTACCTGAGACTTCTCCAGCATGGAAGTCATCAGTGCTCATCCCTCTCCAAGCCTCTCCTGGTTCTAGGAGACAGTGGAGCAGGAGAAGATGGGGAATCTACTGACCCATCCCTTGTCTGAGCTGTCCCTTCTTCCTCTGCCATATCTTGTGTGCCTTCCTCCCTCTTTCCCTGCCTCTTATCTTGTGAATGACATGACACCCCATAAATTATTGGCCTCCTCTCCTCAGTCTCTTCCCTGGTCCCCTGCCTCTGCCACACACTCTTCAAAGCCCTTCCAATCCCCAACAGCAGTCTCATACAGTGGAATACTGTTGAAACATAGATTAGGCAGGCATTCTTGCTGCTGATTTTCAGACATCTCTGAAAGATTCTTTTATGCTGGCAGGGTGTACTTGAGACCCTGGTTTTGCTATTGAATGAAATGGGCAGTTGACATGGCTACTCCTGAGTTCCATCTCCAACAAATGGCTCTTTGGAGTGACTCCTTGGTATTTGGGCTATGAAGCAAGGCAGATGAACTAGAGTTAAAGTGGTATCACAAGTCCTGCTCTGAACCTGATTACACATTGGTTAGCATGAATAATGGTGCCTACCATGTGGCAGTACAGACTGTGAAGAAGGCCCCTTTTGCAGCTTGCACTGCATCTTCTAGGTCACTCCAAAGTCAAGTGACTTTAATCTCCAAATGTGCATCCAGGTGGCCACAGCAAGTCCTTGTGTGCTCCCAGGGTCTCTCTCCTACTTAGGGAGTCAGCAGTCTAGTCACCCACAGTAGGGTACGGGAAGAAAGTCCATGCTGTGTCCTCCAGTTGTTGGATTGAAACTCCCTTCAGTCCCAGGCATCATGGCCAATTATCAGTGATGATGGTAGTTGTAGTCCAACGAAATCTGGAGGCACCATGTTGGCTTCCGCTACAGTAGAGCATGGGGACTATGGAGTTAAGCCAATGACATCACAGATGGAACCAAACACCACCGAAATTTAAATTTGAAGGGAATTTAGATGGTTCGTTGAAGTACCTGCTCGTAATTCAGCACATGACTTTATCCATGAAAAGCTGCAAATCCCATTAGCAATCATCTGAGCCATTGGTCCTCCTGAGAGTTTTGTTTCTGCGGTAAATATTTCCATGTGATGCATACAAAGCACACTTTATGAGGGCTACTCCATCCTAGTTAGCACATTGAGCATGAAGTAATGTATGTTTCTGAAAACCTGTTATATTAATTACAATATGCAGTGGCAGGTTAAATTGGCGACTGTTATGATTGCTCAGGTGAACAAAGTCTTCCAAGATGAGTAATGATTTAGTGAATTAGATTTCAGGGCCATGAATCTTGCTATTCAGGATATTACCTAGCATTAAGATTACATGGAGCAAAAATGCCTCCAAAATATTTTAATCTCCAAAGTAGTGCAATTGTGTGTCCAGTGACCCAGTTTACACACACACACACACACACAAACAAAAATGCCCATCTGCACAAAATCTGTGTGCTCAGCATGCAACACAAACTTTTAGGTATGCAATTTCAGAAGCCAGCATGAAAAGCGAATCCTTGCAATAGAAAACTACCAAAACAGCCAGCAGTACTGAAACTATAAATTCTGGAAAGAAATGTAAGTACTGCTCTCCAGCACACAGATGGCTCCCCTTCTTATGTACCTGTGGTTCATGATATGACCCTCCCTAGTTACAAACAACATGGGAGCAAGGCGAGGGCATGGGCTATCATTTACGAATAACCCACATAATCAATCTCTGCTACATGGCTGTGTCCAGAAGTGGACCTTGGTAAGATGAAGCCCATTTGATGCTCTCCCTACAGCTCCCATGACACTGGTTTAAGCTGGGCTTTGGGAAGGAGGACAAGCCTCTGGCAGGGTCCTAGAGCCCTCCTACCTAAGCACACTGAGCACTTGCCCTGCTATCTTGCCCAGCATCATTCACATTGGCTGAGACTCTCCAGGATTTCAGACAGAGTGTATTTCCCCCCAGCCCCTCCTGAATGTTCCAGGGATTGAACCTGGGATATTCTGCATGCAAACAAGATGCTCTTCCAGTGAGCTACAACTCTCCCCTTTGAGGAATTCGGGGAGAGCTCCGGATGAAATGGCATGATTCTAAAATCTGAATCGAAACTTAGCTATCCACTGGATTTTGCACTTTTCCAAATGTGGTGTAAGTTTTTTGTAAGTGGTGTAAGTGGTGTAAGGTTGTATGCATTTTAATACATATTCAAATTAATATGCAGTGAAAGCAGCACAATGGGTGTGTTAGGGCTAGAATTGGGAAGGGCTTTAGCTCAGTGGTAGAGCATCAACTTTGCATGCAGAAGGTCCCAAATTCAATCCCTGGTATCTCCTGTTATTGTTGGGTATGTTCTCTGCTGGAAACCCTGGACAGCCTCTGTCAGTCAGTGTACTGAGCTAGCTGGACCAATGATCTGACTCAGTATGTAAGGTAGCTTTCTGCTGAACAAGGTACAATTTTCTGGTGCCCATGTTGCAGATGGAGGGGTGGCTTATTGGTTTGGGGAGGGGGGTTGTTCTTGTTTTTATTATGCATTTTGTGTTTTCATCTTGTATTTTTATGTTGTGAACTGCTCTGATATCTGCTAATGAAGGGCGGTATATGAATTTCATAAATTGAATAAACAAACACCGGAATGTGTGAACCAGCCAGGGGAGTCACCACTTTGGAGAGTCACCACTTTGAGAGCCGCACGAGGGACCAAAACTCTAACCAAGACAGAGAGAAAGGGATCTAGGATGAGATACTGGAGTGGGATGGAATTTGGGGCGATAGAATAGGTTAGCCTCACTCCCCTTGGGATTTTATGTGCACTTAACCCTAGTATATGCATTTTGGTACAAATGACTTGGCTGGAGAATTGGGCTGCAAAATTCAGATAAGTGTGAATTTGAAGGTATGTCTCAGTTTGCACATTGCAGATTAGGTAGGTATGTCTTGAAATGCAAACGGAATTTGAATGTCTCCCCCATCCTTAATGGAAAGCAATGCAAAATGCCAGGTTGTCAAAGAAGGAATCAGGATCATAGGTTTTTGCTGCAGCAGAAAAAAATGGTTGAATGGAGCTTGTTGTTGTGTTGTTGTGTTGTTGTTTAGTTGTTTAGTCGTGTCTGACTCTTCGTGACCCCATGGACCAGAGCATGCCAGGCACTTCTGTCTTCCACTGCCTCCCACAGTTTGGTCAAACTCATGCTAGTAGCTTCGAGAACACTATCCAACCATCTCATCCTCTGTCGTCCCCTTCTCCTTGTGCCCTCCATCTTTCCCAGCATCAGGGTCTTTTCCAGGGAGTCTTCTCTTCTCATGAGGTGGCCAAAGTATTGGAGCCTCAGCTTCACGATCTGTCCTTCCAGTGAGCACTCAGGGCTGATTTCCTTCAGAATGGAGAGGTTTGATCTTCTTGCAGTCCATGGGACTCTCAAGAGTCTCCTCCAGCACCATAATTCAAAAGCATCAATTCTTCGGCGATCAGCTTTCTTTATGGTCCAGCTTTCACTTCCATACATCACTACTGGGAAAACCATAGCTTTTACTATACGGACCTTTGTTGGCAAGGTGATGTCTCTACTTTTTTTGAATGGAGCAGCCAGCCCCAAAACAGAGGAAGCACCCTATGCATGTTTACCCAGCGGTGGAACTCATTGAGGCTAATGGGACTTACTTCTTAGTAAGTGTACATGGCAATATGACTCTGCAGGAAGGTGCTAACCCTTTCAAAGGATCAGGCTGTGTTTCAATTTACCCTGAATTTGCCATCTGTAAAGCAGCGATTGTTGCCTGTTTCAAAGGGCCGCTTACAAGGCCTAATTAATTAATGTTTGTGCAGTGCTTTGAAAGGGTGAAGTGCTGTATAAATGTGAACGGTTGTTATTACTTTCCCGGCATTAGATACAGTATGATCTCTACCCGCTGTTAATAATTGGCACGGCACACACTTGCAGATTTCCCGACTCACTTAGGCCTATTGCTGCAGATTCAGATGATGGAAGCTAATATGAAACAAAGCATAACAAAAAAGATAATCCCTTGTCCTCCTCCTCCTAAAAATATTTGTTTTAAAAATAATAATCCTAACCATAGTGACAGTCTGACACAGACAAAGAGGTTTATTTTTTTGGTGGGGGGATCTCCCTCTTTGCGCCAATGACAAGATAAGCTGTGTCTTGGTTCGGCAAAGTTGCGTGGAATTTTCCTTTTCCCATATCTGGTTGAGATTCTCATCTCCTCCTCTGTTTATTTCCCCCTATTATCCTGTGTTATATCACAGCAGGTTTCCTCTTTGAGAGCGGCAGACAGAGTAAGACAGATGTACCAAGTGCAAAGATAGGAAGGGGCTGGTTTCCATAGTGACTGTAACCCTGTAAAGTCACAAAGGACCTGGTTCATGGGCCTGGTTGTAGTTTGGCTGTAAGAATTAGGCACAAAGGAACAGAGGCCTACTAAAATGTTCATTACTTTCAAGCCCCCCAGCACTTTCCACCGATGTACTATTTGGTAGCAAACATTTGTGCTGGGTCAAAAATGGGACAACTATTTATGCCCCCATGAAATGACGTCCCACCCTCCCTTTGGTGATGTTCCATATTTATTGGTAAAGAGTGCAAAAGTTTTCATCTCCAAAGCAGTGAAGTTGTGTGTCCAATGTTTACATGCAGGTGGAAAGGGGAAAATATGGGAGCCAGCATTCAAGACAGCCAAGTTGACACTCCTTATCCCAATCAGCCACATACAGTGGATGCAGTTAGTTGCATAGTTTGGGTAGAACATGGGTGGGGAAGTGACTCTTAAGAAATACGTACAACTGGGTCAGGTTATAAGTCTTGCTGTGCGCAAAAACTGCCACTGTCAGGTGAAAAGTCAGGGAGTGCTGGGTTCAGTTCTCTCTTATCCTTCCACTCAGAGTGAGGGCAATGCAAAGCCTTTGTTATTCTCAGCAACGCTGACACAGCACCAGGTCTGGCAGGTTATACCATGTCATAACATCATCCCTTTCACATGATGTGATCCCTGGTTGGTTGAGATCATGCAGTGGAGAAGACCTTAATGATGATTCTCCTGCCACTGCGAAGGAGAGGAAGCGGAAATGCTAAAGCAGTAGCAGCAGATAAGGAACAAAGACAGTGATCAGAAGATGTGGTCAGATGAGAAAGAAATTACATGAACGAATATGTCATTTTCTTCTCCCGGACCCTTTCATAGCACACACACACACACACACACACACACACACACACACACACAATTTTTACGTGGAAAACAAAAGTTCTGAAAAAGTTGGCAGAGCAAAAGCATGCCAAACGTCCATGTTGTTTGTTGTTCATAATTGATAGAGGGCAGAAACGTAATATGCTAACCAGAGAAACCAGGGCATGCAACCACCTGATGTTCCATCATTTTGGACCTGCAATCTCAACACCAAACAGCAGCTTGTATTCCTGTGCTGCTTGCTGTGAGAACAAAATGGCGGACTAGATGGGCCTATTGGTCTGATCCAGTAGGTTCTTCTTATGTTCTTATGTAACAGCCTGGTGAAGCAGGCGAATGGCCAATCTAATTCACCATCCTGCTCTCACAACGGCCAACCAGAGGCTTGTGGGAAGCACACAAGCAAGACCTGGGCACAAGAGCGCTCTCAGCTCCTATAGTTTCCAGTAACTGGTATTCAGAAGCAGGCTGCCTTCAACAGTAGAGGTGGGACAGAGCCATTATTATGGGTAGTATATCTCTTATCCTCTATGGATTTTTCTAGTCCCCTTTTAAAGTCATCCACATTGGGTGGGAGCAAATTCCATAATTTAAAAAGGTGCTTCTCAGAAGTAAGTCCCATTCGTTTAAGTGAGGCTTACTTCCAGGTTATTGGATATAGGATTGCAGCCTTAATTGTATCGAAGGCGCCATAAGATTCTTTGTTGTTCTCCCTCACCTGGTAATTTTCAAAACTAACAGGTAGATGGCATCATACCACTATTTTTTAACACATAGAAGTCATTTATTTATTTCGCTTGCCTGATGTTCTTGTAACTGTGGGTTGTCGCAGTATCTGATTCTTAGGACAGAAGGATTGGCATAAGAGGGGACGGTAAAATAAAAATCTGAGTCTTTAAAAAAAAAATTAGTTGTATTGCTGAAGCTTATTGATCTTCCAGGAATAGTCTAACACAACGGATTGATTCCCGCTAGAGATTGGTGGTTATCAAAATGCCAATTCCATGATTAAGACTCAAACTATGTGAAAAAAGAGCAGTGAGCACCTGCTGTACAGTGGCCCACCATATCGTGAGCCGTTTGACTTTCTTTCTTTCTTTCTTTCTTTCTTTCTTTCTTTCTTTCTTTCTTTCTTTTTACTGATCATGGTCTCACTTCATTCAAAGCTAAGAGTCAGAAGGAGGGAAACTGTAGCAGCAAAAATTTTAAGAGGTGGGTTTAGGAAGCCTTGATCAGTTTCAAGGCTTTAGATTGCTGTCTCATCATGGTGTTCTTAACTTTTGTTTACTCCTTTCCCCCTTTCCTCTCACTTGCTATTTTTGCTGTGCGTTGTCATTGAGGGAAAGTTTACTTTATCCATATTGATGATGGCTTAGAAACTTCAGCTAGCGCAGAATGCAGCTGCCTGGCTACTAGTTGGGGATAAAGAGGGCAGAGCATTTTACATAAATGTTGTGTCAATTTTTGTGGCTACGAGTACATTTCTGGACCCATTTCAAAATGCTGGTACCTTTATAGACCTAAGTGGGTTGCCTTGAGAACCACCTTCACCAATATCAACCTGCCTGTATCTTCACTTCTGGGGGCCTGATGAGATGCTCACTTTTAAAAACAAAACAGGGCCTCTTCAGTGGTGGCCCCCATCATAAAATTTGATTTCAAGGGTGTCAGAGCTGCCTCTAGGTCCCAGCTCACAGAGGACCAACGCCCGGTTGATGTAATGTACAAAAGTCTTTATTGAAGTTTAGTTTCCATTTCAAACCCCAGAGCGTGCAGTCCTACGTCTTGACTCTAGATCAGCGAAGTCCCCTCTGAGTCACTATCCCTTCCGCACCAGTTTAAGATCCTAGCCCGGCTCCACCTCCTGCGCTGTTCCTTCCTCCTCTGGGTCCTTCTGCTCCCTGGGGTTTCCTCCTTCCTGGACTCTTCTGACGCTGACCCCCCTGAGTCTTGCCCTTCCTTCCGGCGGGCTTTAGGACCTGGCTCCCTATCCGGGCTACCTGCTGTGCCGCTCGCCTGTACATTTGAACTTGGCGCGCGCGCCCAGCCTGTGACTTTCCTCTTGACAGTTTCCCCGCTCTCCGATGGAGGCGTGGTCAATCCTGACTCATCTCCTCTCTCTGGTGGTGAGAACACTGGTCCCGATGCCTGGGACTCCTCCCCCCCACTGCGCTCTGGTGGGGAAGCTGGTCCTGATTTCCAACTGCTGCTCAGGGAGTCCCCGCTGGCCCCTTCCTTCTGGGGTTTCCCCCTTGGCACCCCCTTGCCCTGGCCATCGGCGCTCCTTTCTGTGAATCTTCCGATTCGCTGGAGAGACTCGTGGAATCTCTCTGACCACTGTCACTGCCTACACCCCCCTCGGATTCCTCCTCACTCTCCATTTGCTCCATCTCCTGTGTCTCTGCTCCTGAACCCCTGACAAAGGGAGATTGCATAATCACCACCCTTCATTAATTTAAAGCAGATCTTTCTGATAATGTCCTTTTGGGTCTACTTGAGCTCTGTGAATTGGATATTGTTTCTTAGCTACCTGAGTTGTTTTTCTTTCCTTTTATGGCATGCTGGTCTGTGTACCTTGGATGGAAATAGATTGTAATGTTCCATAATTTAACGTTGGATTTTATGGACTTGTCTTCTATATGGTTGTTTACTGCTTTGCAGGGCATTTTTGTCAAATCCAAATGCCTTGTTCCTTCCTTGCATTCAAGTTGCTCTTGCTCAGAATACAAGTAATCTCTGTGTGTGACCCTGGTAAGGACCAGGTCAGATGGATGCACATCACTTTCCAAAGGAACCATTGGCCAGAATGACTGGTTTGTGTGATATGTGTTCCATTGATCAAGTCCTCAAGCACAACACTTTTCAATGGAGTCAACTGAACACATTCAGATGCTTGTTATCTACTTTTCTGTACTCAAGTGATGAAGATCAAGTGTTATAAATGTGTGTTAATAAAGCCATAATAACATCATAGTGCTGATAAAATGTTGCATTTCTTTATTTCTTGGACATTTTTCATGGATAGATAGATATGCTAAAATATTCATAAGCATGAGATATAAATAAAAGATTGAGAGCTGTCCACAATCGGCCAGTGTCAGCATTTTGTCATGATTACAGGTTGTGAGCAGTGCATTCTAACCTTGCAAATCCTTGGTAGGTTATTTAATGTTAACATTAGGGGATTTCTAGGCAAAGGAATGGTTATGAGTGGCTGTAATTTTATTAGAAATAACCCTCTTATCAGATTACTTCAATAAATCCAGAAGATCATCAAGATAAATGCAGAAATTAATTTTAAGATGCAGAGGGTGTATACCTTGTGATTTCAGTGATTGTGAAAAGAGGTGATGGTTAAATACCATGTTAATTGCATAAGGTCAACAACAGACTGGTGCTTCCAAGCAAGAATGTTGAGTAAGTCTCACTGAGTTAAATGTTACTTATGTCATAATAGGTATGCTCAGGCTTGTGGACTTAAGGCAATGATATTTTCTGTAGATTTATGGCAAGACGGGGGGTGGGTGGATTATAAAATTTTGGATATAACCCATAACATGCCACATGTTTCATCACAATGTATGAGGTGGATGATTTAATATATTCTAAGATTTAATGTATTTTAAATCTTAAAACAGCATCTGTGGTTGTAACAATCTAGAAAATCAGGGACCACCATTCCCTCAGGAGATAAATGGATCCCACCAAGCATTGTTATCATTTATTTTTCTTACGGCCACAAATTATTATATTTTGTGTTTCTTTTAAAGTATAAACCCGCAATTTATAAACTACTAATATTATAAAATACTAGAGAGGTGTACAGAAAACCAAGAGAGGACTTGGCTTGGGGCTGCCAAGTTTGGTAAAAGTTTCATACTTCTCATAACATAGCTCTATCTTCAAAATCCTATGTTCAGAGTCTGTCAGACAACTGGGGGAGAACTATTAAGTTTGGTCTAGAGGTTTTAACAGAACAATTAAAGAATAAATATGAATAATGTGCCCCCCCTCCATCTTTCTGGATTCTCCATGAAGGAAGGAATTTCTATTCCAAATGGCAATCTTCCACCTTTGTGTGAAATTCTGAAGGGTGGAGGATGGAAGAAGAACTGAAGGCAGTTGATTCCGTGCATTGCTGAACGGGAAATTGGGGAAAGGGTATATTCAGGAATGAAAAAATCAGAGTGACCTGCTAGCCCATGGGGCCCTGCAGTCATCCAGACATTGTTGGACTACAAACATCCAGGTGTAAAAAGCACAATGACCTGGAGTCCCTTCATGATGGACTTCAACTCCCCTGATGACCATGCTGGCTGGGGTTGAGGGGAGTTGTCCACATATTCTTCACTCTTGCACTAGCTGCTTGGAAAGCCATGTGGGCTGACAGCAGAGATGTTGGGACCGTCCCCATGTGGTTTGCATGATGTGGTGGTGAGAAATGCACTAGAAGTGCCCAGAAAATGGTGGGAAAAAAATAAGAGAGAAGCCTGACAAAAGATTGGGTTGGGTGAAACAAATTAGGTGACTTGAACTGAATATCAAAGATGATCAGCAAGACCGCTGAGAACTCTTGAAGAACCAAGTTCTAATAACATCAGTTCATTAAAAGGGTTCATCGTGAGATGAACAGAAACTTAACAGGGATCAACGGAGGTGGCGACCTTCAATATTAGCTGTTGTATGTGAATGCAACAAAAGTGGAATCGAGGGTTAGTGATGAATTACTAAGTAGCAAGGCATCTGCCTGAGTTTCCAATTAGAACACAGAGAGTTTAATAGGCACTTTGTATCGGCAGAGGATCTGCCTGCATTTGCTGGTGAATGGCCTTTCCTGAAACTCTGCACTGAGCTTAGAGTAGCTACCAAAATATTGACTAAGCGAAATGGGAAGCAAATGCCTGTGGAATTGCAGGGGAAGTCAGCCGGCAAAATTTCTTCAAGGGAAGGAGATGGGTGTGTGTGTGGTTTTCTACACTAGTGCAAAGCTGGAATGGGGTGAGGTGGTATTGGCAAATATCACCCCAACCCTGAAAAGTTTGTGACGTTGGGGTGATGCTTGAAGCAGCAGTGAAAAGGATACAAAAGCATATCCAGATAAAGAGTTGAAGGGGTGAAAAAGGGATCTGTGGGTTGGAAAGGGTGGAAAAGTATCCCTGATGGATGTGGATGCACCAACTCATTGCCAAGGCAACTTGGCCCAAACTCCCGGCCTCATCGTGATGTGCTGCCACTGGCAGTTAATGAAACTGTCAGCACAGCACAAAAAGGCAAGGAATGGAGACTCTGTTGCTTGGGAAAGAGGCCAATATCTTGCCTCTCCCCCACCTCTCCATTCAGACTGAAGGCATTGAGAATGTGCCCCTTGCCCTCATTGACATCACCATGCAGCCAAGTCTGATTGACTACATGGCACTGTGACAGTCCCACACCCGCAATGGCTCAGTGTGGGCATGCCACTGGCATGGAGAAATGCTACATGTGAGTCGCACAACAAGGTACCAGAGAAGCTCAGCCTCCTATGTCACTATGCCCATTCCCCTCATCAGGTTGGAAGGTGAGGTCTGGCGCAGGAAGCCTCCTCTACTCAGGTGTGACCCCTGTGCAATTTTGAACCCTGGTTTTGCAGGCGGTCTTCACAAATTGCAGACATTGCCTTCAGCTTATAGAGGGAAGCGGGCCTAGTGACACTGAGGGTGAGCTCACCTCTGCACACCTTAATAGGGCTAGTGTGATTGCTGATTGGCTGGGATGCCTGCATATGGTTTATTTTAAAAGAAAAATAAATATGTAAAACAAAGAAGCAGAGATGTGCTGGGGAAAACAGCCATGAGAAATGAGAGGGGTGGAACCTGGGGGATTTTGTACATGCACTCATCAGAACTGGCACGGTCTTGGCAGTCACCGCATATTGCCTGCAGCAAATATGCAAAGCTAATCTGCAGGTTCTACCTCGGATTAATCAACTGAGACATTTGAAAGAAGCCCAGCTTTCAATGAGGCCATCAAGATTTCTCTGAGGGGTTTTATCCCTTCCTATTTCCTCTCTGGCAGACACATTGGATGGTGTGTATACTGAGCATGCTTCAGTTCCCATAGCTGAGCCCCATGCTACTACATTGTGCTAGACAGTGCAAATGCAAAGAACAATCCTTCATTTAATTAGTGAAGGCGACAGAAGTGAAGACATTGCCCAAGGTCAACTGGCATTTCAGTTGTAGACTAGGAACAGAACTCGCATCTCTTGGGTTCCGATTCAGTCGACCATGCAGTGTTTTGTTTCTCTGGTGCATCTTTGGATTCCCTCAACTCATCTCTTGCCCATTTCCTTGCTGTCACATCCAACGGCCTGATGTGCAAATCCTTTCCCGGAAGATCCTGCCATCTGGAACATGCTCTCTTCATCTCTCCGCCTCATTGATTCCCCCATATCCTTAAAAAATCTCATTGGGAAAGAGTGTCCCTCTTGTCTATGCCTCTTAACATTATACTGCATCACTTCCATTGTGCTTAATTCAATTTAGGAATTGTATTTTCATCAACAGACCAATCCCTGGTACAGCCTGTACATAACTGGTGATGGAACATTAAGCTGTGTTGCTCTGAACAGCTTGTCTGCCTGGCATTAAGGTTAACACATTCATTCAAAGCCTAGCAGTGCCCACCAAACTCTCCTCTTAAAAAAAAAAAAAAGTTCTTTAGTGCCTTTTGCAAAAATCCTCAATTTATGTTTATTTCATACCACCCTTCATCCAAGGATCACAGGTTGGTTTACAACATAAAAACATAAAAATGCACAAACAAATAACACCACCAACCATTATTCCCATGATGTTCCTACAGCAGCAAGCCTACCTGTCAACATGATTGCATGTATGTTGACAGTATTCTGTGTCCATTAGCAGAGAAAAATATGGGAATCAGGGCTTCTCTGTTGGCTTCACTGAGACACCAGCTCCATCGGGCTCTTAGCTCCCTCAGCTGTCAACTGGCAGTGGCTATTCCACCAAGCTGCAGCAGAGGATATACTGCAAAACCAGGCCAATTGATTGATTCTGCTGAGAGACCACACCATTTGGCTCTTTTTCTCCCCAAACTCTTTCCTTTCTTGCTGGGCATTATAAGAACCTTTACAGTGCTCTTCAGGAATTCTTCTTGTAAGTACATCTACACCATACATTTAAAGCGCTATGATACCACTTTTAGCACTCCTGACTTCCCCCAAAGAGTTCTGGGAGCAGTAATTTGTTAAAGGTGCCGAGAGTTCCTGCACTGCAGGAGGTCAAGCTAGATAACACTTGGGATCCCTTCCAACTCTACAATTCTACAAGTTGTTAGGAGAACCTATTCCCCTGACAGAACTGCAATTCCCAGAGTTACCTGTGAAGAGGGAATGACTGTTAAACCACTCTGGGAATTGTAGCTCTGTGAAGGGAATAGGAAATTTCTTAACAACTCACAGCACCCTTAAAAAAACTACATTTCCCAGAATACTGGGGGAAGCCATGACTGTTTAAAGTGCCATCGTTAATGATGCGAATGTGGCCTTAAGCAAACACTGCAGGCATAAGCATGCTAACTCTGCCACCGTTGCAATGCCCTCCGTAAATTGGAGAGTGAATGTCTCCTGAACGTGTGCCTGACTTTCTGCTCACTCAATGGAACCAGCCATTGTTCATCACTTCTGCTGTACCTCAAAATACATGGGTAGACAGCTGTCCTAAATAAAATATTTGTCACCAGGGCCTAGAATGCTGCTTACGAAGCTCTACAGATTGATATGTGCAAGGACTGAAAAATCAGAACCTGCTGTTGTACTCAGGTCCTCCTTCAGTTTTCCCATAGACATCTGGTCAGCCACTGTGAGAGTACAGTGCTGGACTAGATGGCACATTGATCTGATGTACCTGCATCTCCCGATGTTCCTTTGCATTATCCAGTCTCCTGTGTCCACATTTTGAGCAGCAAGTAATCACTGAATTCCACTGGGCTCAAGAACACCCATCTTCATCCCAATTCTGCACTACAAACTCTGAGGATCATAAGCTACAGAATTGGACTATGAGCCTAGGCTCTACCCCCCCTTTTTCTTTTAACCTTCAGTGTGCCCCAGTGGTTCCTGTGCAATGATGGCTCACGTCTGTCAGTACTGTGGGTAATAGTTTCCATGTGACATAATGCTTCATTGCCACTTGTGATATCAGACTGCACCATCAAAATGTATGCATTGCACTCCTAACTTGTGTTAGGAGCTCAACGGTAAAGTCCAAACTGGGTTGAATTCTCTGCAAAATAAGAGTACTGGGGTGGAGGACAGCAAAGGGAAAAGATACCTTTCACTGCTGATATTGCTACTAACTGTAAACAGAAAGAAGATCAAAATTCTGTGGATGGCACAGTTATTCATAGTTATCAATTCAATAAATGACATACAGCAACCTCATAAAAATGCTAACACCCATTTTCTCATTTATATGTAACCCAAGGGGGGAAATGTTTCTGGTTCCAATCATAGTTTATATGGAAACACACAATGCCCTATTTGTTTCTGAACACTCGCTGTGAAGAAAACCTGTAGACCTTCCCATTTGTCTAAATGACACCTTGCACATTTTCAGCTGTCTTGCCTTAAATCATCTCTTTGGCCCTTAATTTTGAGTCATGGAGCATATTTCATGAGCTATCCTTCTCCCTTATCCATGTTGTGGCCCTATTCATTTGACAGAAGCTCTAGATCTGGGTGCCTTTTTTTGCAAGGGTGACAGCGATAATAGGGGAAAACGTGGGCACAGATTGTGACAGGGGATTGAGGACTGATGATGGGAAGAACAAATTGTAAGAGAGTTGATGGTATGTGAGGCATTGTAACAAATAGGAGATGCTGGACCGCTTTGTCTCCGGCATGCAAAGGGAGGGACATTTGATTGGAAGACTGATTTGGTGGGTGCTATTAACCCATGGGTAGGCAAACTAAGGCCTGGGGGCCGGATCCAGCCCAATCACCTTCTAAATCCATCCCACGGATGGTCTGGGAATAAGCATGTTTTTACATGAGTAGAATGAGTCCTTTTATTTAAAATGCATCTCTGGGTTATTTGTGGGGCATAGGAATTCGTTCTCCCACCCCTCAAAAAACTATAGTCCGGCCCCCCACAAGGTCTGAGGGACAGCGGACTGGCCCCCTGCTGAAAAAGTTTGCTGACCACTGTTAATCCTTTCCCCACTGCGCTTTCTTGACTGGAGAGGAAAACTACGGTAGTCTTAAGAGAGTGGCAAAAAGGAACATAGATGGGGGTTAAGGACTGTAGCTTAGTGGCACAGTATCTTCCATATGAGGAAAGGCTGCAGTGTTCAAGATTTTTTAGTTTATAGAGAATAAGGGAGTAAGAATTGAAGTGTTAGAAGTTTATAATATCTGTCTGTCTCTCTATCCCTGGCTCAGGCTGGCAGCAGCACAGCTGTCCTGCTTTTTGCTCTTCAAGATATGGCAACCCTTTAAACCTTTCTTTGTGTGCCTTCTTGAGAAGTTCGGAGGGTGGCAACATGAGACTGGACCTTCTTTGCAGTGTGTCCCCATCTGTGGAATGCTCTCCCCAGGGACGTTTGCCTGGTGCCTTCACTGTACACCTTAGGCCCCAATCAAAAATGTTCCTTTTTAACCAGGCTTTGATTGATTTAATTGACAGCCTATACCCTTTAAAATGGGACGCGGGTGGCACTGTGGGTTAAACCAGATCCTAGGACTTGCCGATCAGAAGGTTGGCGGTTTGAATTCCTGTGACGGGGTGAGCTCCCATTGCTCGGTCCCTGCTCCTGCCAACCTAGCAGTTTGAAAGCAGTCAAAGTGCAAGTAGATAAATAGGTACCACTCTGGCAGGAAGGTAAACGGCATTTCCGTGCGCTGCTCTGGTTCGCCAGAAGTGGCTTAGTCAGGCTGGCCACATGACGCGGAAGCTGTACGCCAGCTCTTTCGGCCAATAAAGCGAGATGAGCGACGCAACCCCAGAGTCGGTCACGACTGGACCTAATGGTCAGGTGTCCCTTTACATTTACCTTACCCTTTAAAATGTGGTTTTTCTTGGGGGGGGGTTGTTGTTTTTAGTTTTGCTATCTATTTTGTGGTTTTATATTTTGATTTTGTTCTGTAAACCGCCCTGAGGCTTCCGGGTATAGGGCGGTATATAAATTCAATATATGATGATGATGATGATGATGATGATGATGATGATGAATAGTAATATTTTCTAGAGTTTCACTTCAGCTCCTTCCTGCATCTGGAGCTCATCTGACGTTTCAGCGTTGTAACCAAGAGGCAGAAGAGAAGGCACGACAAAAACAAAAGAGATGGCGTTCCAGAATTGTTCGGTGAGCTCATAATGCCTTCTGTGTTTGCAAGCTTTCCCTTGAACAATTTAATTTGTTGCAATTAGAGCCACTGCAATCTTTCAGGCTGGAAAGTTTTAGTGTGTATTAAGAGGTTGCCTTCTGTGTCGCAAGATGGTTATCAGCGTGGGTCCAGTCTGCTATTTCCAAGCACATAATTTTCAGAGGGCTTTCCCCACCTCTCATTTAACCTGACATTTCATTACACAAGCAGCAAGTGTGAGAGTGCAGCTTTCAAGTGCCTTTATTCGCACCGATCTACTTGACCGACTTTCCTGAATGGAACGGCACTTCAGTATGTGGCAGAAGAAGTCAGCACAGTCAATATCAGGATTCATTTCCTTGGAATGAAAAGCCTCTACTAAATACTACCCCATACGAATAGGTCACAGGTGGAGATGAGCGAGCTGTTGTAAGCTTGCTTCAGATAAGGGACAGGGGAGGATTTCACAGGCGATTTGGAGCAAACTTCCCCATTCCATACCTTCTGGATCCTGCCTGGATCAGAATGTAGACATGTGGATTAGATTGCATGCCTTTTGCCTGTGGAACTTTCCAGAGCACAGTTTACTACAATTTATTACTGGAGCGACCTTCTGAAAATGGTGTTATTCAGTAAGATCTTAGAAACACGAATCTCTTTTTCCCAGCCAGGTTTTATTGAGGTTTTTTATTGAGGATTTATTGATCTTGCTGTAATTTTGTATGTTATATCTCCTTGCTGTATTTTTTAAAAATAGAAAACACAGTCTATAAATATGGAAATAAATAAACACACCTACATTTGTAAGAAGTGGGTCAAAGATTTCCTTAGCTCACCCTTCCTCCCTCCCTCCCTCCCTCCCTCCCTCCCTTCCTTCCTTCCTTCCTTCCTTCCTTCCTTCCTTCCATTTCTAGCTGTTTGCATCAGTTGGAAAGTGAGACACTTGCCACACCGATTGAAAATTGTAACCACATCCCTTCGATGTGCCATGGGGGCAAGTCGTCTATTGTTTTCCAAGTGAATGTCCCTGGTAGTCAATTCCTTATACAAAATGGGTCTCTGGCACAGCTGATTTCTCACCAGAGGGCTAAACAAACCATGAACGAACTTTTAAATGTGGTCAGGTCAGCTGAATTTGGCACAACTTACTTGCTCGTCGAGGTCCCCAAGACACCCCCCCAAGAAAAACACAATTGACACTTAATTTTTGTTTAAGGTTTTTGGCATAATTTTGGCCACAACTTTATTCAAATACAGCAATGTGAGTGGTTGCTTAGGCATTGGTAGCACTAACTGCCCCCGCACGGGGACAGCTCTGACATTCGCACCCCCTGCAAAGTCAGGAAGGGTAAGTCACCTGGGAAGAGAGACGGGACTGGGAACCATGCCTCACCTCTCCCCAGCATGCTCCCAGGGGCTTGCGTGGCCCTAGCCCCTTGCCAGGGGGTTTTGGACAAAAGCATGGGGGAGCCCCTGGGTTCCTTTAACGGCAAAACCCTTCAGCAGCAGCAGCATTTTGGAGGGGCAGGCACAGCCAAATCCATACCCCTCCACCACCAGCAGCATTGGGGGGGGCAGGCACAGCCGAATCCATACCCCTCCACCACCAGCAGCATTGGGGGGGGCAGGCACAGCCAAATCCATACCCCTCCACCACCACCAGCATTTTGGGGGTCAGGCACAGCCGAATCCATACCACTCCACCACCAGCAGCATTTGGGGGGGCAGGCACAGCTGAATCCATACCCCTCCACCAGCAGCAGCATTTTGGGGGGCAGGCACAGCCGAATCCATACCCCCCAGCAACCAATTCCAGACCAATGCCTAACCGCAAACCTTACAAGTTGTGACGATTTGCTATGCGGTAGGCGAAAACCAAGTGGCACACACTAATCAGCCAAATGGCAAAATTCCTACCGGGCCCCTGCCCCAAAGCAGATGACCCCATGACAGGCAATAACAAGGTCAAGCAAACAGCCTAACATTAGGGAAGGGAGAGCGGGTGATCCGAAGCATGCAGTGAAAGAGGACGTCCGTTGCTGCGTGCCTTGTATTTAACAAATAGGGCTGTCAATCACTAATTGGCAACATCTAAATTTCCCCAGTAACAGCCCGCCCCTGCTTACAGGATGGCCAAACCATTTGCCTAGTAACAGTGAGGTGTCTTGTCAGCCCTGCCCACAACCTGTGCTCTCCATGAGGGAGAACACACCTAAGCTAACTTTTTAAAATCTCCCAAATATTGTTCATCTGGTGTCTTGTGGGAATCCGTCATTTTACAACAACATCCTGTGATTTTTTACCTCAGGAATCACCAACCTCTTTGAGATAGTTGGGTAGATATGGAATGTATAGAAAGTGCTTTGGGCACCGTTCACAAAATGGCTGCCATGGGGTGCGTAGCAGTACACAAAATTGCTGTTGTGAAGGTGCGGCAGAAAAAGAGAGAGGGCCACAAAATGGTGTGTGTATGCCCCCGTTCAGCCCCCACATCAATGGGGGGGGGGAGACACCTACAGCTGCCACTAGAGTCGTGCACCCATAGTGACTAGTCTAAGGTTACCTAGCAAACTGCATTGCTAGGTGCTGCATTGTTTTCATTGCTTTTAATTGTAAACTACTTCTGTTGGAAAACAATGCATCAATTTAAATTCAGCAGGCTTTCAACAAGGCCTACAGCACAAACACACACACACACAAACACGCTTGAGTGATGGAAGAGGTGGCCAGCAGTCTATATGGTCCTCAGCTCCTCTCAGTAACACCATCTGGTGTACTGGGGATTTCAAATAAAATTAAGATGCAATTTAGGATACAAGACCGAGCTTTTTGCAAATGGATTTGGTTTCCTTTTCTTTCTTTTTTAAAAAAGTCCACGGAGTTTTAAAATCTTCTAGGATTATCAGATCATGCAATGAACAAACTGAGTTGATATAGGATTTTTTACAGCAGTGCTGTTTTTTCCCCCCACCTGATTAGATTTTAAAATAGTTTCATTCAGAGCACACCATTGTCACACAAGCACCCAAGAGATTTGCAAATGATAGGCCAGGCTGACATACTAACATGGACTTTTAATTTTGTCCTCACTTCTGTGATGCTCTTGCTAAAATCTGGATGAGGTCAAACGTTATTCATACAGTCAGTAATTTGGAAGATATTTACTTAAAAATAAATAAAATAACAGGTGAAAGCATACACACACCATCCTACAACTGGATCATGAATGGAGGGAGATACGTCCTGACTGTTAGCCCAGTCAGTAATGCATGAGACTCTTACTTTCGGGGTCAAGAGTTTGAGCCCCATGTTTGGCAAAAAGATTCTGGTAATGCAGCAGGTTGGACTAGATGACCCTTGGATTCCTTTCCATCTCTACAATTCTATGATAGCCTTTGCCCCTTCTGCAGCCCTGATTCACTACTCCCTCATGCCAAAAGCTCACATTTGGAGCCCCCAAATGTGGTGAACTTTGCATATTGGGTACAACTGAACAATCAAAACCATTTTTTTAATTGAGCTTTGGGGGGCGGGCAAAGCTGTTAAGCTTTCTTAGCAATTAACCAAAAATTAGCCAAAAAATCAAAATTTCCGACATGGGCTGCTGTTTGACAGTGGAATGAACTTAAAACTTTACTTACAGAACTTTTATCATAACAAGAAACAGAAACATCAAATGGTACATCCAAACAGATCCATAAGACACACAGCAGTCGAAGGCATAGGCTCCGCATCTTTCAAAATACAAAATCCTTCAAACAGACTAAAAGCATCTCTGGTCTGTGACAATAATAAATCAATTCATTCATGACCTACAAGCAAAAGATTCTCTCCTTACAGCATGCATTTCAGCATGCAGCTGTTTTCCTGGTCAGCTTCATATACATCTTGCCTCTCAGAGAGCTTGAGAATCAAACCTAAAGGGAACTCTCTACAAAATGGTGATTTGCAATTCAATACCTTAATCACATAATCTAAGGTTAAACACTCACGTGTTACATAGCAGAAAACAACAATAGTTATCAACCCATAAAGGCAGCTCGGAGAGCCCTTTTTGTCCTTAATTTAGCTTAGTATAATTCAATGGAATCTTCCGGTAAAACTCTTTTACCAATACACATTTAGGTATTTCCCATTCCAGTGTGAATTAAACCACTTATATTTAAAAGGCTCCACCTGCCCCCAACATGTGTTAGAATGTCAATACAGAGACCCCACTCATTTTACCGCTTCTGAATCTCTGTAACCTGCAACTTTCTCCCTTGATATTATACATAGCTCAAAGTCTGAAGTCAGCTTTTTGGTTGAGGTTAGCCTCATGTGAAAGCATGCAGCTCCCTTCTGGGGTTACTTAGCCAGGCTGTGTTCCAGCATGTCAAGAATGGTGCTTTATTGTTGGCACTTTTGTAATATACGAAATCCATTTTTATACCATGGGGATGTTTTCAGAATAACCTCTTCCAGAAGGATTACTTTGTACAAACACATTCCTGGAAGTGCAGCAGATTTGGAATACAGAAGGTGTAGGTTTAAGCAGCAGTGTTTGCACAACTTGGGAGCTCGGAGGAAAGGGCTCTGGCTTGCTGAAAGACGAGCAAACCCCTAGTTTTTCTTCTTCCTAGCCAGCTAATGAATGTTTAACTAGAAAACGCCAAGTGTTTACACACTCAGCTTTAATAATATATTCCCAGCTTTAACCTTGGCTATTCATTTTACAACATGAGTAATAAGGGTTTACTACAGTAATATCTGTTGACAGAGATGATTCTGTGGCGTAGCACTCCGAACTCTGTCAGAGGTCGTCTCAAGGAAGTTTTAAAAGAAATGGTTTGCTCTGCATAGAGGCATATCCACACAGTCCTTTTCCACAGCAAGATGGCTTTTCTGGGGCCTGACGTCTCTGAGAATCAATCAATTTCTATATGACAGGGGTGGGGGACTTCAGGCTTTCCAGCTCTCTGGATCTGCCCTTCAGAAGTCTCCATGGACCACACCACTCACTGACTAAATTCACATTTCAAATACAGACCCACCAAGTCTCCCTCTTTTCCAGGGACAGTCCTGGATTTACAGAAGCTGTCCTGGTTTTTTGTTTGATCCTGAAACATCCTGCTTTTCCTTAGGATGTCCCCATTTTTACTGGAGAAATGTTGAAGCCTTTGGAGTTATCCGACCCCTGAGGTGCCTTCAGATGGCTCATATAGGAAAGGTTTCGTTTGTTTTGTTTTGTTTTTTTAAATGTTATATATATATAATATGTTGGAAGCCACCCAGAGTGGCTGGGGCAACCCAGTTAGATGAGCGGGGCATAACAATAATAACAATAATAGAATAGGGCATACCTGAAGGGACGCGGGCGGCAGAAGGGACGCAGGTGGTGCTGTGGGTTAAACCACAGAGCCTAAGGCTTGCCGATCAGAAGGTCGGCGGTTCGAATCCCCGTGACGGGGTGAGCTCCCATTGCTCGGTACCTGCTCCTGCCAACCTAGCAGTTTGAAAGCACATCAAAGTGCAAGTAGATAAATAAGTACTGCTCCAGCGGAAAGGTAAACGGTGTTGCTCTGGTTTGCCAGAAGCGGCTTAGTCATGCTGTCTACATGACCCAGAAGCTGTATGCCGACTTCCTTGGCCAACAAAGCGAGATGAGCGCTGCATGACTGGACCTAATGGTCAGGGGTCCCTTTACCTTTACCTAGGGCATCCCTATTTTCATTGAAGAAATGTTGGAGGGTTTGCAAATGTTTTTGCCTGGCTGAAATATGCCATCTGACTCTGATAAACCCTCTTGCTTGTCTAGATGGAGAAAAGAAAAGGGTTTGTACAAAACTTATATACTGTACACAGGTAAAATTGACTTTTGTTGATCTGCTCAGTTTCGCCTTTGGCCTGGCCCACCATTTTTGAACTTCCAGATATGAATTTTAAAAGAGGATAGTGGTGGTAAACACATGAAGGGGAATTATGTTTGTAGGTGGAAAGACTGGTGGAAGGCCCTGGGTTTTTTGTATACATATATCGTTTGGTCTTCTTTGTATTTTAGCTTTGTGGTTTTATGTTTTTTAATTCATACCTTCATGAAGGAGGCAGATGGTTACTGAAGTTTTGGATGTGCACACACCATGCACTTAATGCTCATTTAAAGCACATTGTTTCCTTCAAGGAATTCCCAGCATCCTTTACAAACTACGGTTCCCAGGATCCTTTGGGGTAAGTCATGTCCTTTCAAAGTGCCTTAAATGTGCGGTGTGTACACACAGCCCTTGATTTTGTATGCACATAAAGGCTCCCGAGGAAGTCAACAGATGCTTGAAACAGTCATCATTATATTCTTGAAACTGTCATTGAGAAGACAACCACGAAAGCATCCAATTGTATAAACTGCATACAGCATCAAGACAGGAATTCAGCTGCACAGTCATGAGATGCAAATGTCATGATTAGATCTATTCTTCCTTCGTTGAGCAAACAGAAGATGTGAAGCATTTGTGGAATGAGTGAAACAAGACTCATAAATTCAGTTCTATGACATGTGTTTGTTTGTTTGCCTATCTATGAAGAGCTTTTGAATATTTCAGTGAATCCATTCAGGAAATCCGAGGGATCGTTGGGCACAACACAGCCGCTGATAGCTTTCTCTAAGGAAAGTTCATCTGCAAATAATGCCTTGGAAGGATAAAATGATTCCCCGCGGGGGGGGGGGGGTGAGAAGGCAATGGCAAACATATTTTTCTGTCACCTTCCTTATCTGAAGCAATGGGGTGCCTTCTGTCAAGGATGAAAGGGCTTTGGGTGGCTAATCTTTTTCATCAGTGAAAACTGCATTCAATTCCTCCCTCCACTACCACATTTTCACAATTATATCTCCAATTATAAAAGCTCATAAAAGGTTCCCCCTCGAACAACAACAACAAATAAATGTGCAAGGGTGTTCCCCCCTTCTTATATGTGTTCAGTTTACAAGTGGAGAAGAAGAACAAATTTAACGACGTTTATTGGGCTGAAACGAACAGACAAAAAAACCTGGGAATCATGAGTGTCTTTCAATAGTTCAAAAGAGTGGGGCCCAATGACAACTGACCCATCAGTAGGGGAGAAGAGAAGTTATTCCCTTCTAGGACAAAGGGGGCAATGTGTACAGTGGACCCTCTGGATATGAATTTAATTCGTTCCGGGCATACCCCCGGACATACCCCCGGACATACCCCCCAAAGTCCACATCTAGAGGCACCGCTTCTGTGCACACACACAGCGCAATAGAGTGCTTATGTGCATGCATCAAAACCCGGACGTATGCAGCGTTCGCAACCCAAAAGTTATGTTACCCGATGTTAATGTAACGCGAGGGCCCACTGTACTGGAAAAGTGACTTGATTATTTGAGGACTGTTGGGGATTAATAGAAAATGGAAATAAAATGTGACAAGAGCTCTGGTTCAGATGTAGCCTTTACATTTACTCAGTGGGATTATGAAACAGCTAGCAAGGTGCCAAGCAGATTTCATCAAGACATAGGCAAAAGAGAAGATGAGAAAATGTTGGCCAGCTATGCCCATTTCCTCCTTCAGCTACTCAAGGAGATAACATGCGTCAGAATGAAAGCGTCTTCCGATTTATCAAAAAATTGTACCTACATGCTCATATAGCCTGTCTGCGCAGAGAGGTGTCAAAAGAAGTTGGGAAGTGCCATGCGTTAGCAATCTCTCTTTGAGGGAAATGTGGATCTTGTTAAAATGAGTCATGACAGATGCAGGATAGTTTAGAACAGTTTGCTTCCACCTGCTGCCTTGAATTTTGTTCCATTTGATTCCATTCGCAAGAATGCAGAGAACTTCCCAACAAATCATATAGAATGGGAAATTTTGTGTTATTCTGTAGTGGCGTAGAGGATCTGTTTTATAGATGCCGAACAAAAACCAACACACTTTCATTAAAGCCCTTTTTACACACATCACACACAATTATACAGAAAAAGTGCATGTGCTGGCCACACCCTCTTCATTCCAGGGCACATGCTGGTCATGTCTATGACAGCCATGTGGTCAGAATCAGTGAGCAAGGAACACACACCCATACAGGGTCTAGGTCCCTTTAACAGTAACAGCAAATGCATGGCTGCCCGGGAGAATGACCAGCATGTCACAGGACACTGGGCATGTAAAATTGCATGGAGGGGACTCAGGTGAACAGCCTAATAGTCTACATGAAGTTTGCATCTTCCTAGAGCATTCAGAAGATAATCAGAGATGCCTTTCTGAGTGCCTGCTCCAGTTTTGGAGCTGGTGTGAATTTGGGAAAGGGCTGCAGCTCAGTGGCAGAGTTTCTGTTTTGTGAGAAGGGTTCAGGTTCATTCACTGGTATCTCCGGGTATAGCTGAGAGAGACTCTGGTCTAAATCCTGAAGTGCTACTGCTGTTCAGTGTAGAGTGTAGAAAATAAACAGCAAGATGGAGAAATAAGTTGTTTCCTAAGTTCTCCTTGATTGGGACCATCTCATGGGCTATTCATCCTGGCCATTCATTTGCTCCAGAGCCGGCCCAACCATGAGGCAGTGTGAAGCAGCTTCCTTAGGCTGCAGAAGTGCAAGAGATGTTGCCCCACTGCTTCTGCTTCTACCAGAACTGCTTCTTGCCATGTTTGGTGACAGGTGGGGTTCCGGCAGTGATGGGGTGGACACAGTGGTGATGGTGGGGAGAGGGTACCACATTCCCGTTTTGCCTCAGGTGGTGAAATGGGATGAGCCACTGCTGACTTGTCCTCTTTTCTTTGGGCATAATTTGGCCATAGGGAGAAGGCAAAGCAGGCTGCTTCTCCTTCCATTGCTCACTTGGTTAGAGAGGACAGGTGAGCAGGCAGTGACACCAAGGAAGGACAAAAACCTGCACAGGAGACTCCAGGGATGGGATCCAGTGGGCCTCAGCTGGGATGTAAGTCTTGGCAAGTGCCCAACAATGCCAGCTCTGATTCGCCTATAAAAACGCTTTTCTACAGAGAGTGAAACCAATTCACCTTTCAAGCACAAGCCAAATTCACATGCCCGTTGCATAATCCTACAACTCAGGGATTTCCAATGAAGCTGAATATCCAATGATTTGTTGCTAACATATAAAGAGCCCTGAAGAACTCAGGACTAGGTTAGTATTGTATAGGTTTGCAAGATCACTTTGATCACCTGGGGAAATTCTATTTATGGTACCACTCTGCAGAGTGTCATAGGGCATTTTCTGTGATTGCTCCTTTGCTATTAAATACCCTTCCCTCTGCCAGACACAAAGCAGGAACCATCAGCTGCTTCAGAAATATTGAAAAGTCATATCTTTTCGCAAAGGCTTTCCCTGACCCATATGATTAGATCCTGCTTTGGCTGAATAAATTCCTTAATTCATGTTTTTAATTATTTTTCTTGATGTTCAGCTTTCCGGGTCATGTGGCCAGCATGACTAAACCGCTTCTGGAACAACTGAACACCGTGATGGAAGCCAGAGTGCACAGAATTGCTGTTTACAGAATTGCTGCCACAGTGGTACCTATTTATCTACTTGCACTGGTATGCTTTCAAACTGCTAGGTTGGGATAAAGCAATGGGAGCTCACCTCATCACACGGATTCGAACCGCTGACCTTCTGATCAGCAAGCCCCAAGAAGCTCAGTGGTTTAGACAACAGCACCAGCCAAATCCTGCTGGGCTGTGGGTCATTGCAGTCTCCAACAGCACCAACCCTTACCAGCCTTAAAAAACCCTTCTCTACAGAGAAGGGAAACAATTCACTATCCAAATTAGCTTATGAAATGAAATCCCAAATCCATACGCCTAAAAAGAATGAATGACTCATAGAACAATATTACTGAATGAACTTACCACTAGCCTCTCTTTGGGCATCTTCAGCTCATCAACCACTATCAGCTCAAGTTCATCTCTATATTTATCTTCACATCATGAAAGATTTTGTGAATGACTGGCAGACTATGAGTCTTGGAGTCCTTGAAGGATGTCCTCAAGGACCACTTTCCTAGCCATCACATACAGATGGCTGAACATATCACTACACAATTAAGGGGGAGGCAAGTAAAGCCACATTAAAATAAATAAATCTTTATTTATTAAGGCTGTGATCCTAACCACGTATACCTGAGAGTAAACATGTGGTCAGGAGACAAGGAGAAGGAGAAACACAGGAGATGTGTTTAAAACCCTAGTAAAATATGAGGCTGTGACAGGGAAGAAGGCGAAGCACACAGACTGATTTTTGTTCTTGTCTCCACTCTCCTTGCTGCCAGACTGCTCTTTCCACCCTTTTGACAGCCATGGATCATTCTGGTTTGAGCTGATCTGACACAGAGTGAACTCGAGATTCCTCAGCTCAACTCGGCCAGATCCGGTGCACAGTTTTGAAAGGTAATACCTCTGTTCCGTTCTTAATATTCCACAGTAGCAAAGAAGCCTCTCCATTTCCTTCAATTTGTTAAGAAAATATATTTTTTTAAAAACAACGCTTTTTCAAAAAGACTTCTTTACTGCCTTGGACTTCCTTTCTTTTCTTTCCAACCACTTGGAGTTGTCTTACCAGTAGCAACTCAATTTAACAGGAAGGAAGAATTGATTATGTTGGCCAGGCCTTGATTCCCCGGGAGAACAGTTTCAGAAGTAAAACTGCATGACCTCCAAGGCTAAATTGTCTTGAGTGCAAAGCCAGGTTTAAATTGCTGTCAGATTCTCTGCAGGTTTCATCAGTTGCATGAGGCCAGTATATGACTATTGCAATACCGACATATTCTCTCAGAGTTCTGCAGACGGAGAGCATTTTTAGCCAGATGTTTGGGGCATTTTGCTTCATGCTGCTGTTACTTGAGGTGGCATCACTCATTAGAGCTTACCGCTTGCATCCAGAGAGGACAGAGGGAACTGCTGAGTGGGCTCATTCAGAGTTTTGAAGAGCATTGTCATCACTATGCTGGTGACACACAACGCTCCTTCTCACCAACTGGTGAGGTAGTGGATGTGCTGATAATAGATTAGATAAGGACCAAGGAACTGAAACTCAGTCCAGACAAGACCGAGATGCTGTTTGTGAGCAGTTCCTCTGACTGGATGAGTAGTGCTCAACCTGTTCTAGATGGGAACCTGGTCAGGCAGATCCATAACTTGGAGAGTTATCCTGGATCCATTACTGTCAGTAAAAGCACTGGCAGCCTCGGTTATGTGGAGTGCCACAGTAATTGCATATGGTCCAGAAGATGGATGAAGGACAAAAGGGATTGATCTTTTTGCTCTCCCTAAGGGATGCCCCTGATAGCACAAGTCGAAGAATATCAAATTTCTTCCTTTTGAATTCTACATAAGGAAGCAGCCAGTGAATGAAATTGATAAATAGCTGAGGGGAGAATATTAACACCACTGCATTATTATTCTTTCTACAACTTATTTGAATAACAACAATGCAAGGCTCATTTTGTACAAAACTAACACAGTTATAAAGGTGGCAGATGAATCTGCAGTCAGGAACAAAATGCTTGGCCAAGTCTAGGTCTAACAAGCCCACCTAGTTATTATAGGTGAATTCAGAATAGGTGGCAGTTCAGGTTTCCATTTCTTTGTAGAAGGAGGCTTGGCCAAAGAGGATTGATCATTTTTCATCCCATAACAGTGGCCCTAACTGAAATCAGGGATAATTTGGGGGCAAATAGTATTTGCCTCAATGACAGCTGTGTGGGTTTATATCGGGGATGAATTTCACTCACCTAGCTACCTTTTTTCCTCCCTACACACAGCCCCAAGAAGAAAAATGAATAGCTGATAGGATCCTTGGCTTGTTCTGTAACAGTTCACCTTTTTTATTATTATACAGGCCATAATTGCCTTTGTTTATCATTGTCCTTTTTTGCATAACAACCTAACTTGACCTTGGATGAGGATAAATGCGGCCTTTAGACAATATAGATGACTTGGGCAACCTAACTTATCTCTGTATTCATTTTTAGCAAATGCAGCAGGCTATAAATCATGCAGGTGTCCTTCAAGCACAGAAGTACCTGTGATCGTACTGATTGAGACTAGAGATTGTGCTAGCGCAGAAAGAATAAACGTTATGAATGAAAAGAATCCCCAGGTTCTTGGGCTATATGGTAATACGGTTTGTCTCTCAAACAAAAATGTTCTTTTATGTTATTAACAATGTTTCAGCATTACTTCCCAAAGTCATCCCCCGCATGGCTTCTCACTTACAAATTGTGAAACATTGAAAATTGCACCCCATGATGTCGGTGCATGAGCAGAATACACTTCCATTCAGGCAAGCGGACTTCTTCTCCTTCCCCTCCCCTCTGCTGCATGTTTTTTGGACAACAATTGATTCTGTCCTGAGGGTTGAATCCAGAATTTGTGTGAATACAGTGGTACCTCAAGTTACAGACGCTTCAGGTTACAGACTCCACTAACCCAGAAATAGTACCTTGGGTTAAGAACTTTGCTTCAGGATGAGAACAGAAATCATGTGGTGGCGGTGCAGTGGCAGCGGGAGGCCCTATTAGCTAAAGTGGTACCTCAGGTTAAGAACAGTTTCAGGTTAAGAACGAACCTCCAGAATGAATTAAGTTCTTAACCCGAGGTATCACTATAGGGCAACATATAATATAAGGTAAAAGTAAAGGGAACCCTGACCATTAGGTCCAGTCGTGACCGACTCTGGGATTGCGCGCTCATCTCACTCTATAGGCTGAGGGAGCCGGTGTTTGTCTGCAGACATGTGGCCAGCATGACTAAGCCGTTTCTGGTGAACCAGAGCAGCACACAGAAATGCCGTTTACCTTCCCACCGGAGCGGTCCCTATTTATCTACTTGCACATGATGTGCCTTCGAACTGCTAGGTTGGCAGGAGCAGGGACCGAGCAACGGGAGCTCACCCCATCATGGGGATTCGAACCACCAACCTTCTGATCAGCAAGTCCCAGGCTCTGTGGTTTAACCCACAGTGCCTAGGAGCATACAAAACAAACTTATACCAAGTCAAACTATCAGTTCAGCTGGCTCAAGTGTTACCTACACTGACTGGCAACAGGTCGACAGAGTTTTAGATTGGGCACATTCCCAGTCCTGTCTGGGAATTGTACCTGAGGCATTCAAATATGCTAATAAATGCTCCATCACTGAGCTACAGCCCTTCCTTCATGAGATCATCTCACTGAAAGCAAAGTAGTGGTTTTCTCTGATTCCCCTCTCCCTCTACTTTGCCTCTTTTCTACCCTGAGAAGTTGCTTAGAAGGGTTTGAAGATAGTATGGGAGGTGATGAGGGGAGCTGATACCTAACAAAGGTATTGTTCTAATCTGGATGTTTCAATATTTCATATGGGTCAAGCACAGCTATCATTGCTTTTTATTGATGATGCTCATGTCAATAAATTCCATGCACTCTAGTGATCTCGCCCAGAAAGTACTGACTGTGTTAAAGCCCTCATCAGGGCTGGTCCACCCATGAGGTGAACCGAGGAAGTTATCTCCAGCGGCAGAAGCCCACAAGGTGGAACCCCACCACTACCTCCATCACTGACAGAGAAGCAAGATATTAACCAGGGGTTGGCAACCTCAGGTCCATGGGGGTCATTTAAACAGACCATGAGCCGTCCTGAACCAAGCCGCCCACTCGGTGAGTCCCTGCATGCTGCGCTAAACTGGTGCAGCGTGGCGCAGGGACTCACTTCTGTGGCGCCGAAAATTGTGTCTGCACAGATGCAGACGCCAATCTGGCCCACGGAGTGATCTCTGCTGGAGTGAACCGGCCCAGGTGAGGTAAACCTCACCGACCCCTGTATTAAACACATTTTCAGTCAGAACGTAACATTCCTTTGGCGTGATTCAACTAACCAGTCCCACTAGTGGAAGCCTAGGCAAGGACTTTGACAAACACAATGGAGCTTTTCTCCCTCTCCTCCCTCCACACAGATAGGCTCAGGGAAATCAGTATTGGGGCATGTGCAGAGTGGCCATTCAACATGCCTGCATAGTGTGCCAATGGAACAGAAAAACACCAGACAGTTCTAGGTAGGGTCAGTTCCTTTATTGACAGAGTAATGTAGTTCCACAGCTTAGCAGTCACATGCAGTTGTATATCTTTCCAGCAGCACACAGTCTCCTGGCAGTGTCCAAACACAGACTAGGTCCTGGCTAGGGGCAGGGGCAGGGGCAGAGGCCAGGGCCAAAAGCAAATTTGCTTCACAACCTCAAGTGTATTTATACTTTAGATTGTGCTGAGTCACTCTCACATGCTTGCTGACTCACTCTCACATGCTTAACTAGATGCAGGTGCAGGACAAATGCCTGCAAATTAATCAGCACACCTAACTTAACCCTTTCTTGTCCTTTTTCTCTGCGTTCATAAACCCTTTATACATTAACAATCTGGAGAACAGCACACAGCACAAGCAGAGAATAGAGCAATCTAGCAGGCAAGCAGAAATACTTGCTCTGACAGAATGATCTTTTTAGCACTATGTGGAATTCCTCCCATAGAAATGTTTTACCTTTCAATATTAAAAAGGAGGTACAGTTAAAAACAAAGTTCCATTTCCTTTTGCTTTTTGGCATCCATAGTTTTGAAATCAGTATTCTTGTCCAAGCACTTTCCAAATTAAAGCACACCTTTTCCCTCCAAAAGTTTCAGTTATTAATTCTGGCTTCTGTTAACCTAACAAAACACGTTCCTTTTCTACTAACCAAAATATTCTAGACTTGTTTCAGCCAGCTATTAACACTTAGGACCCTTGATTCATTCCAACGTCTGGCTCTACATATTTTTTACTGCCGCTGTGAAGTACTGAATACCTGATCGTTCTTTGTAACCAGTCCTTGAATATTGCTTAATTGTAGCATTTCTGTGAAATCTAGCGGTTGATGACTTCTTATAGTGTGACTAATTTCTGCCTAAAAGATTCTTATCCATGAGCCGCTTGACCAATATGCATTATAAATACCCCACTTTTCCTCACAAAGGGCACAGAATGGTGAATGGCAAAGTAGTAAAACAATACAATTAAAATATAATCTACACATATTTAAAACTGGTAAGAAAATCTCAAAATGTTTAAAACTAGCCACAATCCCTCACAGCTAATTTTCATGTTCCAGGGAGAACAGGAATGTTTTTCAAAACCTCCAGAATGTTAATTGTTAAGTTGTGGGTGAACATATCAGACGACACAGCGATTCTTCAGACAGCTCTTATTTATTCACAGGCCAGAACAGAATTGAACTGAAGGGTTCAGCCAACCTGCTTATATAGAGCTCCACTACAATGCAACAGTAACAACTTTCTGTAACTATCCAATCACTGAATGTCACTTTCAATTCCTTATTTGCATATGTGGACCTGAGTGAAAACTATCTACAGTACCCCCTGCTGGCCCAAGGTGAGAACTTCAGTACATAACATTAATAATGAGGGAGCCAGATGCACTTCATCATGAAGGGTATGCCACAAACAGGGAACCACCACTAAAGAGGCTCTGCTGCCAACCAGTCCAAACCTCTGCTGCCAATCATAGAACCCAAGATGATTGATATTGGGAGAGATGCTGTTTTTGGTACTTGGCTCCCAAGTCATCTAGGGCTCTGTCTGGTAGTATTAATACCTCGTATTTGTCCCAGTAGCTGACTGGAAGCCAGTGCAGCTTTCAGGTTGCCCCACTGTATGCATATTTCCCCCCATCCCATGTTCTTTTCCAACTTTGTTATATTTCTTGAAGCCTATGTAGAAAGACACTATTTCCAAATTACCTTTCAGGATTTCCATTTTGTTTCCTAGTTGCTGGAGTTGACCATTGGAAGACCCAAACTAAATGGTAGCAAAATGCCCCTTCAAAGTATCCAAGAGACCAGAACTATTTGTAGACATTGGAGAACAATTCTTAGATCTTGTTTTCCTCCTTGCGTTTTGTTATAATTAAGGAAAATGTCACTTTTCCACCATACCCCTCCATTATTTAATTACTGGAAAGTTTATAAGAAATGCCATTACCACATGACATTAGAAAGGAACAAATGTACCCTTCAGAAAAAAGTGTTGAGGCATTAAATGGAGAATAACCTTTCAATAAAATGCCTATACTCATCTATAGGATCGGATGAGAGCAATCCATGTCTTCTGCTAAATTCTAGGGCCTTCCAAAAAGCTTATCCAAAAAAGATGTAATATGTTTTCTATATTAAAAGGGCTGAGGTAATTACCATAGAACACCCCTCATTCTCAGCAGAATTGTTAGTGCAACCAGCCTTCTAAAAGTCAAGCTTTAATTGGGCTGTCACTTCTGGAAGCAGAAAAAGCAGATTACTGCTTTGTTGAAAACACACACTCTTGCATTGCCTTCGGCCTTGAAACACCCATCTTTGCTATTCTAGATGCCTAACTTTTCATCACTGAAGAAAGATAAAGCCTAACATCATCAATCACCACATTTCAGATGAGGAGGAGATCAGCAACAGGCACTCACAAGATGATATAAGTGAGCGTTCTTCAACCTTGAGTCCCCTGATATGGTTGGACTACAAGTCCCATCATCCCCAGACAGTTTAGCCAATGATTAGGGACAATGGGAGTTTCAATCCAACAACTGTAAATGCAAGGTTGAAGAAAAGTCTAAGCGATTTGGGAAAAGGTGGCTCCTACACCACTTGGGGCAATTGTGGCTCACAAAGCCCAAGAGACGCCAGCAGCCCTGCATTGTTGCCTGACAGCTGCTTGATGCTGCCTTTGGGATGTGGGCAGTTCTAGACAAGAAGCAAACACAGGGCATTTATTATTTCTCTGGCGGGCTTCCATCCATGGCTACTGGACAACATCTGGTCACACCTTAAAAAGGACATTGCAGAGGGACGTGGGTGGCACTGTGGGTTAAACCACAGAGCCTAGGACTTGCCAATCAGAAGGTTGGTGGTTCGAATCCCCGTGATGGGGTGAGCTCCCGTTGCTCGGTCCCTGCTCCTGCCAACCTAGCAGTTCGAAAGCACATCAAAGTGCAAGTAGATAAATAGGTACCGCTCTGGTGGGAAGGTAAACAGTGTTTCCATGCGCTGCTCTGGTTTGCCAGAAGCGGCTTAGTCATGTTGGCCACATGACCCGGAAGCTGTACGCCGGCTCCTTCAGCCAATAAAGCGAGATGAGTGCCGCAACCCCAGAGTCGGTCACGACTGGACCTAATGGTCAGGGGTCCCTTTATCTTTACCTTAGAGCTGGAGAAACTGCAGAAAGGAGCAAGCAAAATGGTTATGGGGCTGGAACAACTCCCTTATGAGGAAATGTAACAACATTTGGTGCCTTTAGTTTAGAGAAAAGGCAGGTAAGGGAAACAGAAATAGGAAAGGGCCAAAGCTCAGTGATAGAGCATTTACTTTGCATGCACCAGGTCTGAGGTTCAATCACTAGCATCTCTACCCCCATCATTCAGCCCAGACACTGAGGTCCAGCTCTGAGCGTTTCTGGTGGTTCCCTCACTGCAAGAAGTGAGGTTACAGGGAACCAGGCAGAGGGCCTTCTCAATAGTGGCACCCACCCTGTGGAATGCCCTCCCACCAGATGTCAAGGAATAAACTGACTTTTAGAAGGCATTTGAAGGCAGCCCTCTTTAGGGAAGTTGTTAATGTCTGATGTTTTATTGTGCTTTTAATTCTGTTGGGAGCTGCCCAGAGTGGCTGAGGAAAACCAGCCAGATGGGCGGGGTATAAATAATAAAAGTATTACAATGATGATTGAAAATTATTATAGATAGAGCTGGGAAATATCCAATGTCTGAAATACTGGAGAGCTGCTGCTCATTCGTGGAGACAATACTGAGCTTGATGGACCATTGGTCTGACATGGTACAAGTGTAGAAAATTACAAGAAAATGGATACAGTGAAGTTTTTCTCTATCTCACATAATACTAGAACCTGAGATCATCCGTTGAATCTGAATGATGGAAGAATCAGGACAGGAAAAATGGAGGGGATGCATAGTTTAGCTCTGTAATTTACTACCACAAGATGTAGCAATGGCCACCAACTTGCTTGGTTTTAAAAGAGGATGAGACAAATCTTTGGAGGATAGGACCTTGAATGGTTGCCAGTCATGGTGGCTAGGCACTACCTCCAAGTCAAAGGCCATAGTTGTTAGGGATCTCAAGACAGCGGTTGCTCTCATGGGCAGCTGTTTGTTCAGTGTAGGACAGAAGGATAGCCTATAATAATAATAATAATAATAATAATAATAATAATAATAATAATAATATATTTATACCCCGCCCATCTGGCTGAGTTTCCCCAGCCACTCTGGGCAGCTTCCAATTAAGTGTTAAAAACAATACAGACTAGATACACCTTTGGTCTGACCCAGCAGGGCTCTTCTCATGTTCTTGCATGAGCCAAGGTATAATGAAGCGCTAAACACATGACTGACGCATGCATGTGTAGAGCTACATAGAAAGTGAGTTGTCTTGAGGGAAAACAGGTGAGTTGTCTTGAGGAAGATCTATGGTCTTCCTCCATAGATCTGAGGGAGCATGAACTGTATCTGAACCCTCCTATGAAACCAGCCTTCTTGGGGAATGTTCCCAGGCTCTTAAACTCCTCACCAAGAAAGGCCCAGATCCTCATATCTCCGCTGACATTTATTTAAGTAGGCTCTTGGTAGTGTTTTAAAAAATAACTATTTGGCTGCTTTATGGATACTTCACCAATGTTTACAGGCTTGTTGTTGTTTTACTTCGTATTACACTGCTGTTTTATTGTATTTTCTTATATTTTATTGTACTTATAATATTGATGCTAGCTGCCTTGAGCAGAAGAAGTAAAAAAAGAAAAGAAAAAAAGAAGACAAGGAAAAAGGATATACAAGTGAAGAAGTGATTTTCTCCAGCACGATGCATCGAAGTCATTTTGGGATTTCGGTTGGTGAAGATGGGAGGAGGCTGAGGAGATTCTGATACTTTCAACGTGAAAAGAAGCTGGCTGCACAGATGAAAAGATTATTAAAACAGCTAATAATTGCTTCCCACTCTTCCTGACACTTAAGTCATGGGGGAAGAAGCAACAAATCCCACTATATCTAATCATCAAGAATCAACAGTGCTAATAGCATTTGTATGGTAATAATTAAAAGGTCCCCCATAGGATGGGAAAGCAAGTTATCATGTTGAGAAATGTATTATCACTGCCTAAATGACAATAAGTAAATAAAGCAAAATTAAAAGTGTTTGTAAACGTAGCTACCCTCGAGATGGAGAGACCCCTGTATGCTTCCAAAGTGAGGATGTCAGACGAAAAACACTCATTCCCACCAGTGGAAAGATGAAGCCTCCCACTATGCAGGCTTTCTGAATAGCACTGAATCAATGAAGTTTCCTCAGAGGGTTTCTTCTTATTCAGTGTGCATGGTGAACTGGCATCTGTCAGTTTAGAAGAGAATAAGAGGGAGAATCCTCTTAAATAGCCTTGAAATAAAATGCAATGGTACCAGTAGCTGGGCTTAATTAAACTCAAACATAAGCAGACTTGCAGAGGGAAACCACTGGTGTGAGAACCAATGAAAAATGAGGCATATCCTGAGTATGGAGGCATCACCACTCTCTGGATCCGCAAAACTCTGAGCAGATGAGGAAAGATGTACCCAGAGGTGGCCCATATCCATAAAACCCTGAGCTCCAGGACTTGGGAGCCACCCATCACCCTAAAAGGTGCCTAAAGAGGTCACCAAGCTGACCTAATCTCTTCCCCTTCCTGCACCTCCATGCCACAGTGACCGATTATTAGCTCATCTAACAAACCCACTGTGGCAATCGCACAGGGTCCCTGGACGTTTGGCGGTCTATTGATCCCTGTGCCACCACTGTGATTGCTTCTCTGCTGCCACCAACCCGTTTCTCTCGGGTACACACAGAGTCCAGACAGTTGTTAACATTAAATCAAATGAGCAAGTTTATTTTATAAGCATTAACAAGTTTATGGTTTCAAATAATTTTTCATGTCAGTTTCTTAATCTTAGTTTCTTACCAGCCTATACCATCCTAATAACTTCTAACTGATTATCCCAACTGTCTATCTGACTCCATCTAACAGTTTCTCTCACTCTCTCACATCAAAACTAGACCAACCCACAGACTTATCCTCCCTCTTCCTTCTCCAACTCCCAACTGACTTCCCAACAACTCCAACTCTAACTCCAACTCCTCCCCTTGGCTTCCCACTGGCCAATTACTTCTCACTCATTTAACCCTTTCCTTATCACCCACCTAGGAGGCCAAACGCCACACCCACCCAGGGCAGAAAGTGAGGAGGAATTAAAGAACCTCTTAATGAGGGTGAAAGAGGAGAGCGCAAAATATGGTCTCAACATCAAAAAAACTAAGATCATGGCCACTGGTCCCATCACCTCCTCGCAAATAGAAGGGGAAGAAATGGAGGCAGTGAGATATTTTACTTTCTTGGGCTCCATGATCACTGCAGATGCTAACAGGAGTCATGGAATTAAAAGATGCCTACTTCTTGGAAGAAAAGTGATGACAAACCTAGACAGCATCCTAAAAAGCAGAGAAGTCACCTTGCTGACAAAGGTCCCTATAGTTAAAGCTATGGTTTCCCAGTAGTGATGTGTGGAAGTGAGAGCTGGACCATAAAGAAGGCTGGTCACCGAAGAATTGATGCTTTTGAATTACAGTGTTGGAGGAGACTCTTGAGAGTCCCATGGACTGCAAGAAGATCAAACCTATCCATTCTGAAGGAAATCAGCCCCGAGTGCTCACTGTAAGGACAGATCCTGAAGCTGAGGCTCCAATACTTTGGCCACCTCATGAGAAGACTCCCTGGAAAAGACCCTGATGTTGGGAAAGATGGAGGGCACAAGGAGAAGGAGAAGGGGACGACAGAGGATGAGATGGTTGGACAGTGTTCTCGAAGCTACTAACATGACTTTGACCAAACTGCGGGAGGCAGTGGAAGACAGGAGTGCCTGGCGTGCTCTGGTCCATGGGGTCACAAAGAGTTGGACACGACTAAATGACTAAACAACAACAACAAACCCACCATCCTATCTCACACAGTGAAGAGTTGGCAAAAAGACCGGCCTGAATGGCCAAAAAGCTGGCTGGCCAAAACTGCCTACTTGGCCCTGAAGCAACCACGTTAGTCAAAAGACAGGGGATGGGAGGGTGAGTGCAACAGCTGAAAGAAGGGAGGTGTAAGCAGTGTGGGCCTAAGTATTCTTGGGTGCTCTGCCCTCTCCATATTGCTACATGCAATGTGCTGCATGTGACAGCACCCAAATCGCCCATGAGGAAGATGGGACCCGGAGCTTCAACCCCAGGCCTCAAGGTGTGCCCCATGACCCGATAGAAGGATTGAGAGTGGAGAGGGAAATGAGGGAGAAATTCAATTCTCCAGGAGGAGGGATGGATTGTTAAACAACTCTGGAAATTACTGTACAAAGGTGAATTTCATTTGTGATGCATTATTTTGCTTTTATCTTGTTCATATCCAGTTTTTACGGAATTCTGCTGAAAGTTGCTGCATGTATATTATTTTTATGTAAACCATTTAGTGATTTTTTTCTTATATTAAAATGTATACTTTAAAATGTAAAACTAAATAAATGTGTGAACCAATGCTTGCCATGTTTGTTGTGTGCAATGTTCTAGCACTTCCAAATCCCAAGTTCATCATGAGTCACTTAAGACCATTCATTTCAATGGGTCTACTCTGACTACAACTTGGACGGATACAACTCTTTTAGATTTTTTTTTTTTTTAGTTGCAAACATCCTATACTGCTAACAATCCTTTTTTTACCAAGCAGGGGAAAAAATGGCATAATGGCATATTAGTGTGATTATGATACCTTTAGCACATTTTGGATGTCAACAACAATGCCTTCTAAGTAGAACATTATGCAGATGATTTTTTATTTTTTTTAACAGCAGCGCAGAACATTTGCTGGGCGAATGAACACCCTCTGCAGTGTATGTAAATCACAGCCCCAGATGCTCTCATGATTGATTGTGATGTGAATTTCCATAAATTGCATTGTTTTGGAGAAGTCAGATGCCTGTGATGGAGAGGAGTTTATCATGATTGTCCCAAAGTAAAAATAAGCATATTTCTTTCTAGATCAACTTTCTTCCTTGCAATGTTCAGGGAGGATTTATGACACCTGGGACTCAGCCTTGATAATTGTTGCAAAGATAAATTGTAGAGAAGCTCGCAGGCTTGTGCTCCTCACCAAATGCTGTGTCTCTTTGAAAAAAATTGCCCTCCAAAGAGAAGATTGTTATATATAAAATCAGAGGGATGCCAGATGATGGGGGGAAATAGTGAGAGAGTGTTGCATGTCGAGGTCCCCAAGCCACCCCCCAATAATTCACACATCAATTTTGGATTTTTGCCACGATTTTGGCCACAACTTTATTTAAATACACACAAATGAGTGGTTGCTTAGGCATTGGTTTTGACTATCTGTCCTTGCCCAGGGACAGAACTGACTTCCGGATTCCAGTGGAAGCCAGTCAGGGAAACAATTTAGGGGAGAAGTCCCTCACTTCTCACCCTCATGCTCCTGGTGGCTTGCACGGCCCAAGTCCGATGCCAGGGACAAGGACGAAAAGAATGGCAGGCCCCTGGATTCCTTTAACGGAATTCCCTTTCTGCACCACCATTGGAGGGGTAGGCACTTACCCCTCCACCAACCAATTTAACCAATGCCTAACCGCCAACCTTACAAGTTGTGACGATTTGCTACGCAGTAGGCAAAAACCAAATGGCACCAGCCAATCAGCCAAATGGACAAAATTCCTACCAGGCCCCTGCCTCAAAGCAGATGACCCCATGACAGGCATAGCAAGGTCAAGCGAACAACCTCCCCAATACAGGGAGGGGGGCGGGTGATCCGTTGCAAGCAGCCAAGAGGACGGCCAAAGTTGGTCATCCAGTATTTAAAACCTCTGACCTTTCCTTCAAAATTGGCAACAAGCAATTCTCCCCAGCGACCTAATTAACCAATTCACTGCCTGCGTCTCTCCACAAATCCGCCCAGGAACAATGGGGTGGCTTGTATCCCCCACCGCAACATGTGCTCTCTGCTAGGGAGAACATGCTTTGCCTCATGCCATTTAGTGAGCTTCCCTTGGTCTGACCCTGCAAAGCTCTTGCTATAGCCTTATTTATTTATTTATTTGGCATTTCACATTTTTTTAAGGTTAAGGCTGCCATTCTAACACCACTTAAGAACATAACAACAGGGTATTTGGGTGTCTCTGGGATTTGAACCTGGAACACTATCCCTTTAAGGCAAATTTAATTTCATTGGATTTGAGTTGATAAATCAGAAGTTGCAGAATCCATTTCTTGAAATTTGAGGACTGGGAGAATCGCGGGCTGTCAAACTCCATGTGTGCATAACTAGAGGTGGCAATTATAATACTGAACAAACAAAACCGTCAAGGAGTTGGCGACAAGGTGCTTGGGAAGCTGACTCAGGAGGAAACAATCACTTTGCTACTGCGTCAAGTTTTCAAAGAGAGTCAAAAGAAAACACCCAAACAGTCGCTGTTCAAAAAAACCCAGGAGACTCTGATGCAGGTGGCAATTTCAGCGCTTGCTGTGGAAATTAAAGATAATAACAATACGAGGAAATTTCTCTCTGAAACTTCTGCAAAACATTTGGCTCGCCCCAACAGAAAATATGTGACATGATAAGTTCTCCACAAGTGTTTGATTTCCCGGAAAGAAAACTTAGGCTGCATTCCTATCCTAACTTTATAAACTTTAATTGGCTTCCTTGCCATGTATGCTAATCCCATAGAAACCAGTCAGGAAGCATTTACAGGTTTTTTTTTGTTTTTTTTTTAGAAAAGGCAGGAAAGCAAATAACAGCATACCTGCTCTCCTTCCTAAGGTGTTCTACATCTAGGCTGGGACAACGGGGAGGCTGTGATACCTGTGAACAGCTATATGCTGATTTATCGTTTGATTACAAAACGTGTCACATCTGCAGCATCCCTGAATGCGGTGACAGGCTGTAACTCACTCAAATGGCTTATCTTATATGAATGCCTAATGGCAGTGTTGCCCATTAGTATTAATGTTTCAGTGGATATACTTGTTGGATTATTTAGGCGCCTGGCACAGCTCTCTGGAGGAGTGACTTGACGTCGCAGGCAGCCACAATACTCAGTTGTATCAATGGCAAGGAATGCTGAAACAAAGAAGGAAATGGAAACACGTTTCTCCCTGTTTGCCGGGCCTGTCTTAAACTAAGATAATCTGCAACTGGGAGGAATACAGAAGGAGGCTTCTTCAGGGAAAGGGTAACAAACAGGGCCGGTCCTACCATTAGGGAGAGTAAAGCAGCTGCCTCAGGCAGCAGTTCCTGGGGAACAGCAGTGAAATTTTGGAGGATTAAGCTGTGTGTACTTTGCGGGATGCCATGAGTAGGGATCTCAGACAATTCTGAGGAAAACAGAAATGGGAGCAGAAATAGCTAATGTTCCTTTCCTCATTTTTATTTACTTATTTATTGGATTTTTATCCCACATTTTTCTCTAAGTAGATCAAGCTGTTGTACATTAGGTTAAGAGGCAGTGACTGGCCCAAGGTCACACAGTTGAGCCTTGTGGTTGAGTCGGGATTTGAACCATGGTCTCTTAGGTCCTAGTCAGAAACTCTGACTACTACACTGCACTGGGCCTGAAAACAGACCCTCCAAGTGCCCCTGTTTTCCAGGGCTGTCCCTGATTTAGAGAAGCTGTCCCGGTTTCTGATTTGATGCTGAATTGTCCCACATTGCCAGTCTGATCAGCTTCTGGATATGAAATAGCAGGCAGGGAGACTGGATTCAAATCTAATTCTCAAGATTTGTGAGGGGGAGGAAATTGTAAACAGTGAGGTCAGAGACTAAAAGAGTCTCTGAGGAGATTGCAAAAGGGATTAATAAATCTTAGAAATATATATATATATATATATATTTGCTTTCGTAGATTTTCACGGGTACAGGAATGCAGGTTTTGGTGTCCTCGGGTGTCTTCCCGTGTAAAAGTTGGGGTGTCTAGGCGACGTTTCGACGAGGTCTCACTCGTCATCTTCAGGCTGGTGCTTTCGGCTTCTTGTTACTGGAACAGAGCGGGATCTCAATGTTTGAGTTCCTATAAATACTGTAGAGGGGGTGTGGTGTCTAGCCTCCAATGTTCTGGGCAGAGAGGAAGTTCCCAGGCTAGTGTGCCTTTTCTTCTTTTGTTCCTTAATTACTTGAGAGATACCTTGAGTGATTTCTTGAGTGATATCCTGAGTACCACTTAGGTGGGTCATTAGGTGTGGATTAGTTGCTAAAGTCTTTGTGTCTTGACCTCTTGAACTTTGTGAAGAGTTTTCCTGAGAAGATGGCTGTATTGCACTTAGTTGTGCTTTGGCTTGGCTTCGTGTATAGGGGCGAGCTGTGGTTTTGTGGCTTGTGTCAGCCAGATCTGTGTAGGGATTGCAGGGGGGTGCAGCATCCGGAGGTGCCACCATGGATTGGCTACTGGATGGTGTCAGTAATTCATCTGTGGAGAGGGTCTGGGTTTGGGTCTGGTGTGGTTGATTGGTGTTGGCGTTCTGTGTGCCTCTGGATCTGGTGTCAGTTTTTGTGGGGAGGGCTAATTTCCAGATGTCTGGCAAGCGGGATGTGTCGTCACGCTTGTTCATGTTGTGAGGGTGTTTCTCTAACCAAGGGATCTATGAAATACCCTGCAAAGTCTGCCCAGCCACGTACATTGGACAAACAAACAGACGAATAAATGCACGTATCGCAGAACACAAGAATGCCGTCAAAAAAGAAGAAAAAACTTCCTCTCTTTTCCAACACATGAAAGAAACAGGACACGAAATTAATTTTGCAGATTCCAAATTGCTCTTTAACACAGAACATCACCACAAGAGAATAATCATGGAAGCCATCGAGATAGAGAAACACCCTCACAACATGAACAAGCGTGACGACACATCCCGCTTGCCAGACATCTGGAAATTAGCCCTCCCCACAAAAACTGACACCAGATCCAGAGGCACACAGAACGCCAACACCAATCAACCACACCAGACCCAAACCCAGACCCTCTCCACAGATGAATTACTGACACCATCCAGTAGCCAATCCATGGTGGCACCTCCGGATGCTGCACCCCCCTGCAATCCCTACACAGATCTGGCTGACACAAGCCACAAAACCACAGCTCACCCCTATACACGAAGCCAAGCCAAAGCACAACTAAGTGCAATACAGCCATCTTCTCAGGAAAACTCTTCACAAAGTTCAAGAGGTCAAGACACAAAGACTTTAGCAACTAATCCACACCTAATGACCCACCTAAGTGGTACTCAGGATATCACTCAAGAAATCACTCAAGGTATCTCTCAAGTAATTAAGGAACAAAAGAAGAAAAGGCACACTAGCCTGGGAACTTCCTCTCTGCCCAGAACATTGGAGGCTAGACACCACACCCCCTCTACAGTATTTATAGGAACTCAAACATTGAGATCCCGCTCTGTTCCAGTAACAAGAAGCCGAAAGCACCAGCCTGAAGATGACGAGTGAGACCTCGTCGAAACGTCGCCTAGACACCCCAACTTTTACACGGGAAGACACCCGAGGACACCAAAACCTGCATATATATATATATATATATATATATGCTTTCGTAGATTTTCACGGGTACAGGAATGCAGGTTTGTCCAATGTACGTGGCTGGGCAGACTTTGCAGGGTATTTCATAGATCCCTTGGTTTTCCAACTGGATTTTATCCTTGGGGTTTCTGAGGATATTGGCTATTTTTTGGTTGGTGCAAAAGGCTGTTTTGATATTGTGTTTATGGAGGATTTTGCTAATTTTATCTGTAGTGCCCTTGATATAAGGAAGGAGGGCCATGCCATTTCATCTATGAAATACCCTGCAAAGTCTGCCCAGCCACGTACATTGGACAAACAAACAGACGAATAAATGCACGTATCGCAGAACACAAGAATGCCGTCAAAAAAGAAGAAAAAACTTCCTCTCTTTTCCAACACATGAAAGAAACAGGACACGAAATTAATTTTGCAGATTCCAAATTGCTCTTTAACACGGAACATCACCACAAGAGAATAATCATGGAAGCCATCGAGATAGAGAAACACCCTCACAACATGAACAAGCGTGACGACACATCCCGCTTGCCAGACATCTGGAAATTAGCCCTCCCCACAAAAACTGACACCAGATCCAGAGGCACACAGAACGCCAACACCAATCAACCACACCAGACCCAAACCCAGACCCTCTCCACAGATGAATTACTGACACCATCCAGTAGCCAGTCCATGGTGGCACCTCCGGATGCTGCACCCCCCTGCAATCCCTACACAGATCTGGCTGACACAAGCCACAAAACCACAGCTCGCCCCTATACACGAAGCCAAGCCAAAGCACAACTAAGTGCAATACAGCCATCTTCTCAGGAAAACTCTTCACAAAGTTCAAGAGGTCAAGACACAAAGACTTTAGCAACTAATCCACACCTAATGACCCACCTAAGTGGTACTCAGGATATCACTCAAGAAATCACTCAAGGTATCTCTCAAGTAATTAAGGAACAAAAGAAGAAAAGGCACACTAGCCTGGGAACTTCCTCTCTGCCCAGAACATTGGAGGCTAGACACCACACCCCCTCTACAGTATTTATAGGAACTCAAACATTGAGATCCCGCTCTGTTCCAGTAACAAGAAGCCGAAAGCACCAGCCTGAAGATGACGAGTGAGACCTCGTCGAAACGTCGCCTAGACACCCCAACTTTTACACGGGAAGACACCCGAGGACACCAAAACCTGCATATATATATATATATATATATATATTACAATGGCATTTCCTAACTGCTTAACGTTTATTGTCATATTTGGGGATGAATGGGATTTGCTTTTCCTGAAAGTAGTATTCTTCCGAAGCCTTTGGCTGTGGTATCTCACAGCCCTAAGGTTCTACTTTGATAGTATGATATCACCTTATGTCTCTAATCTAGGCAATCCCACTTGATCAGTCACGGAAATCAAAGCATAGGATTATATTTATTAATTCAGAATTACTAGGAATACATATATATCCACATATTTTAAATACATGCACACTCACACATCCAGGAGAATGTTTTCTTAAAAAACCAAAACCCGGGTTTGACAAATGAACACAATTTATCGCCATAAATTTTGCAGTTTGCCTATGTAGTTCCTGCTGTTTCCATGAACCGCAATAACTGTGGGCTGGCTAATTTTCTCTGTTGCTGAATTTCTCTGCCGCTGCTTCTTGGTTAATCCAAGGGAAGCAGACTGATTGCCACCTCTCTGCAGTTCCTGCTGTCTGTTGAATATACTGGTACAAAATTAGTCACATGAAAGTATAGTCATCGTCTGATCCACCTGGTTAAGTCAACGTGCTTCCTTCATTTTACAAATATATACTTCACCCAGTCCTGCAGTTTTAAGAGAATACGATTCTAGACTTTTAATAGAGGAACAGGGAGCCAGACGCTCTCTAGATATTGTTGGATTCCTCATGCCATCTGCCTCAGAGCCAGCATGGTCAATAGTTAGGGGTGCTGGCAGTCTCAATCCAGTAATATTTAGAGGGTCACAGCTTCTGCAGCCCTGTTTTAACTTAGAATCACCTCGAAACTGCAAAAGGTCCAGTGAAAGGTGATAAGGAAAGCAACCAAGATGACTGGGGAACTGGATCAGTTAGAGAGACAAGAGAGAGACAGAGGCCACAACCTTTATTTCATTGGGAAAATCTATCACCCAGTTTTACATCTTTGTGTCTCTTCCTCTTTCCAAACTATGCCATTCTCTTCCTCTCCCACCTGGTTTTCAGTTTTCTTTTCTTTTTGAAAAATTAGTCTTCTCAGAGATTTTTTGAACCCTTGCAGACCTTCAGGTTTCCTTACTGTAATTCTATAAGCACTCAGTGTGGGAGAATGTTCCACTAAAGTCAAGGGGGCTTAATGCTCATGTAATTAGGCTGATTTTAAGCTTTATATAAACATAAACATAAATAATATAAATATAAATAGTTTACAGTACTAGCTTTACCATGCCAATTTTCATGGCATCAATAACTCTAATATGATATAATATCCTGTGGAGGTTTCATTATTTGCATATGACAACCAAACATTAAAGGATTTAAAGTTAGTTTCATATGTTTAATTTATTTCAAATATTTAATTTATTATCAGATAACTCATCTTCCAGCATATCAGATTACTGTAGAAATGGGACAGAATTATGGGTAAAAAAAGTGACACACAAATGGGAAATATAAATACATATTTTCCCTAAACATATGGTTTTTATTCCCTCCCCCCCTTTAATGATTGTCAATCTAATGCACAGCTAGTGGTTTAGATACACGATAAATAGCCGAATATTTTGCATTCTATTTTCCTACCTATAATGCTGTCTCTTTTCACTTTTTACTTCCCCAGATAAACCTGGATGACATGATTTGCCATTTTCTCTAGGTTTGGGTAGTATATTCTCCCTGAACACATTACTTAATTTCCCCCCCCTCTCTCGCAAAACAAACAAAACAAAAACAAAAAACTGAATATTCAGAACCGTACATACCAACCTTCACATTCTTAAAGTAAAGAAAGCAGGAAGTCGAAAAGCTCATGAACCTAAGACTTCAGCTTTCTTGGTGATGGATAGCAACCAGCAATTAGAGACAGTCAAGGTTTGGCAAGGAATCAAGGGATACTCCACAGACATGATGCTCTACAGAAGAGATTTATTTGACTATCTGTACCCAGGCTGAAGTCAAGGGTTACCATCTAGAAACCAGCTGTGCCAGAATAGTACTGTTAAATGGAGTACTCTGGAATAAAGTTAAAGGTAAAGGACCCCTGGACAGTCAAAGGCAACTATGGGTTTGCAGCACTCATCTTGCTTTCAGGCTGAGGCAGCCAGCGTTTGTTCACAGACAGCTTACTGGGTCATGTGGCCAGCAGGACTAAACTGCTTTCGGGGGCAACGGAACACCGTGATGGAAACCAGAGCACATGGAAACACTGTTTACCTTCCAGCTGCAGCAGTACCTATTTATCTACTTGCACTGGCATGTGGAACTGGCTTGAAGTAGCATCTCCACTGCGTCTTCTCAAAATTGTGAGATGAAGATTGACATGACACCGAGTGCAGGCTAGATTTCCAGGATCGCTGGTGAGTAGTTCCTGGGTCTGCACAATCACACAATTGGATGGAAATATTAACAGGAATTTTCCCTCAATGAGGAAAGCAGATTGTAATAGTGGGCTACAATTAATAAAATGAAGTATGTGGCAACAACAAATCAAGTTAAAACTGGAGTGGATAACCCATCACTTATGGGACTTCGACTTTGTACTTCTTGTACGGCATACTGCTCTTAGAGGCTTCTTAAATACCAGAGCTTTTCTTATCTCATATTAAGAAAGGTTTCTCACCCTGAAAGGTGTAGAATAAGCTTGAGGACCTGTTTTAACAGAACGGAAATCAATTGGAAAATAGCACCCAATAAGTTATATTTTCAAAATTCCAACCTGTAGAAATACATTTTGTTTCCTTGATTAGCCAGTCATCATCCAGAGCTAGAAGTTCTTCCAACACTGACCCAACACTGGTATTCTTCCAACTTCATTACAGAGTAAAATACAGATACACAGCTCTTCATTTCGAAGAGTTAATCAATTTTTCTCCCCCTCTCCAACCACCTACTGTATGTGCTTCTAGGGCAGAGCAAGGCTTCTGGTACACTTGGTAGATGACAACAGAATAGCTCTGATCAGGCCTTAGTTGTATAGCCTGGTAGTAGGCCAGTGGGCAAGAATCATCTCTGTGAGCTAGCAACCACACTAAATAGTCTATCCAATCCAAGATGAGAGGTTGACTCATGACCAGGCATCAGAGTTACGGTTTTCTCTGCTGGGATCCCTCTTCCCACCCAGACTGGGCACAAAGTTGCCCCATCAAAAGGCAGAGAGCCCAGTTTGCTGGGGGAAAGGAGTGGGCAAGGTGTATGTGTTTAATTCTTTCCCCAGTCTGCTTCCCCCCAGCTACTTTCTAAGATGGGGGGGGGGGGGCGTTTCATGGGCCTGAGGGAAAGCTTCTGCAAAGTGGTTCCAATATGTGTTTACTGGTCAGGTGTCGACAAGCACCTAATTCATGAAAATGTACAACTCAAAAGAAATCTGCTGTTTCCGTGGAGTCAGCAATGCTTTGACCAAATTTATGAATCAAGAATCCATCAATCTCACTGCAGGCAAGGACCATGAACTGGGCTTCATACAGTCTACCAAAAGCAGGGCTTTGCATGCAAAAGCCACTTGGCCTTTCTAGTAATTCTTGCTTCTATATACGTCCATTTCAGCCCTTATGCGCAAGCTGTCTATGAGAAAACCAGTGGAATGTGTAAAACAGGAGCATTATTTCTGCTGTTCTAACTGCCATTGGCATTTTAATGGCTTTGAACTACACAACAATGACTTTTCATGGAGAGTTTCCTTTTCACTTAAGAAGCTTTAATAAGCTGATTAATTCTGGGAATGGTAAAGAAAGAAAAAACACACCCCAAGAAGTGCTTTCTTTCATTGTTGTTACCATGAAAGAGAAATGCTATAAGAGCGGTCAGATATACACAGTGTATCTCTGCGATAGCATCTGGAAGAAAAAAGCAAAAAGCATGTGGATAATTAAATGATCAGAAAGTATAGCGCAATTAGAATATTGATGAAAGATGTGATTTAGGAAATATATGCACACTAATGACCGAAAGAGCTCTCCGCAGCAGAAGTGTATTAATCATCACAGTGTTTGGATGTGAGTGTTGATAAGCATAGACATTCTTTGTTCCTAGGCAGACACAGGGCCAAACAAGGCAAGATAGATCTGTAAATAGATCTTCCGACATGCTTCTCTTTGGTTAAAAGAAGCTGGAGGGGCAATTTTGATCAGGGCTGCAGAACTAGTGGCGAGTAGTCAGCGGCACTGGGTATAGGGGGCAGAGGAAGTTTCAGCTCCCACAATATTTTTGGGCAGGGGGCAGCACCCCAAAATATTGAGGGGGATGTCACCCACTGGCCACCGTCCATCTGCCCCAGCCCCAGCCTCTGCCTAGCAGCCCAGGAGTGGGGGCTGGGATGAGCAAGCACAGAGATTGCCCTCTGCGCATCCCGCCCCCGTCTGGGTGGCATCACATGACATGTCACATGACCGTGCCCCCTCAACGTGCGGGCCTAGTCAGCGTCCCTGCGAGTAGTTAACTTCCCCTCTCAAGAGACTCTTATGGGAAGAGGCTGCTTGCTTCCCACATTTAAATTGCCCCAACCTAGAAAATATATAGTAGCTGTGGTGGGGAAAGAAGGAAAAAGGAAAGGAAAGGAAAGGAAAGGAAAGGAAAGGAAAGGAAAGGAAAGGAAAGGAAAGGAAAGGAAAGAGAAAGAAAAGAAAAGAAAAGAAAAGAAAAGAAAGGGAAGGAGAGCAATGCCAGAGGTGGCTCAAGATATTTTGCTCCCTGAGACAGTGCAGCAAATCTTTCCCTCTCCAGTTCTCTCACCAAGTAATATGTGCAAAAATGCATATATTAGGGCAAAACATATATAAAGATGTATAAATTTGTGAAAATGGCACATGAAAACGCATTATATTTGGGAAATTTCCATTCAAAAACATGCATATTAGGAGAAATTGACACTAAAAAGCTGATGAATTTGTTGAGATACTGCCAGGGAGACATCAGTCATCAAGGCCACACGTCGATTCCGGACGATCCATCGATCTCCCGTAGACACGCTGTATCATTCAATTAGCGACACGAGCTCCAGAAATAGCTTGCCACATTCCAGAGCTGGTGCACGCTCTATCAGCTGAATTCGCACAGCGAAAGATGCACGCAGGAGAACATTATTTACAACTTTATTCAGCGTTGGTCAGAACAAAGAAAACATGACTGCCTGCTTCAATGTCTCGGGCACAGAGAGAGAAATGAAAGCATAGACACAACAGAAACATCCTGTGAGCACGAAATACGCAGGCTGTGACACAAACATCCTGCTCCCTTTTAAGGTGGAACAGAAATATCCTAACAGAATTATCATGTATTAATATTGACATTGATGATGATGATGATGATATATTATTTATACCCCGCATATTTCCCCAGCCACTCTGGGTGGCTTCCAACAAAATATTAAAATATATACATGAACTGATGTGCAAATGTGGAGAACCGAACAAGACTCTAAAAAATGAGAACAAAATTAACAGTTTCCAAAGGAAGGGTTGGCTGTGGTGTCCCAAACAAGAGAACATAGCTCATTTGGTAAAGCATGAGAGTCTTAATCTCAGGGTCACGGGTTCGAGTTCCACACTGGGTAAAATAATTACAGTGTTACCTCGGGTTAAGTACTTAATTCGTTCCGGAGGTCTGTTCTTAACCTGAAACTGTTCTTATCCTGAAGCACCACTTTAGCTAATGGGGCCTCCTGCTGCCGCCGTACCGCTGGAGCACGATTTCTGTTCTTATCCTGAAGCAAAGTTCTTAACCTGAAGCACTATTTCTAGGTTAGCGGAGTGTGTAACCTGAAGCGTATGTAACCTGAAGCATATGTAACCTGAGGTACCACTGTACTGCTTTGCATGGGGTTGGACTAAATGACTCTCAGGGTCCCTTCCAACTTTACTATTCTATGATCTCTGAACTATAATAGATTATTGCATACTTTTCTTTTCAGTACCGGTAGATGATCAGTGTTAGGAAACTTTCAGTGGAAGTGATCCCACCGAAGCCTTGATCCAGACTCATAGCACTATGAAATAAAGGGGGAATCTAGGTCAATCTCACTATAGACAATCACTAGGTCAATCTCACTATAGAAGGACCTCTTGATGAAAGGACAGAAAAACCTTACCACCTCAGAAACTGAATGATGTCAGACCTCATTTGTGAATAAATGTTCTCAGAGTTAAGGCCCAACTTTCTCTTTGGACTATTTTCTCCTCTAAATTATAGTTTAGTTACTCTTTCCTTATATGTATTTGAAGAGAAATGAGCCAGAGAAGTGATGAAAAAAATAATAATTAATTTTCCATAGCAAATGATCTGCTTTCAAATTTTGGGGCTCACAAGGCAGCATTTTGCCGTTTATGACAGGATGGCCTTAACTGCCTTACAAAAATGGTCCCATCTGCAGTTGGGAGCCAAATTATGAGATTTGAACACAATGTGAATGTGGTGGAAGAATTGTTAACAATTATGCCACTGAATGGCTCGATGGAACTAAATGTTGCATAGCATGTTTCCTGCTTTTATTTTTGAAATGCTTCACAATTCAAATTAATTGGGGAACGTTCAGGATTGAGATACAATATTGCATATGAACTGCATCTCTCTCTCTCTCCTGTACTATTTAGTAGGGAACAGCCCATTCTTCCTTGGAGATAAAGTCAGGGTAACCCAAACCAATGAACAAAGCTGATGGCCACATCAAAAAATTAATGGCATGGTTTTGCATTTCTATTGCCATGGAGGTGGCATGCTTGTCATTTCTGGTGTAATAGGGTGTTGCAGAAATGCATCATTAAAAGTAATTTTTTGTATGTTCTTATGGGACGGGAAGAAAGGGGTAATGAATAGTGGAATATCTTTGGACTGCTCCTTTTTATATAAATATACATCTGTGGCAAGGAGGGGGAAAGACGATTTATTTTACTCTCTTCAAAAGCGAGAGAGAGAGAGAGAGAGAGAGAGAGAGAGAGAGAGAGGAGGGAGAGAGAGGCTGGGCCATTTGATTAGAGGGCATTCTATCAGCTTGACATCGCTAGTAGATGTTTCTGCACATACCAGGCTTGCAGTGTCAAGAGCTGCCCAAGAATATGAATTGAGAAGCTCCTCCTCTGAGTCCTGTGTCAGTCATGAACTCCTACATCAGCCTTCCCCAACCCAGCACTCTCCAGATCTTGTTGGACAACAATTCCCATCCTTCCTAAAATCCAGGGTGACTTGCCTGCTGGGAATTGTAGTAAAAAAAATCAGATAGGGGAAGGCAAGTTATGCAACTCCAGAGCATGCTGGCAATGAGGAAGTATTCTAGGATGCATGCTTAGTATGCACTGAACTGGCCAGGCCTATTGGAGCTATCACTTGTCGTGTGTAATGTGCTCTAGAAAGCATTCAGTGCAACCCTGTGATTGTACATGATGGAGAAAGATAGATATTGATAACCAGCAGCATTTTGTAGTGGCAACCCCACTATTATTGACCCTTGCAAGCTGCAATCCTATATTCACTGAATTGAGAAGATGCCTCCTTGACCTCAGTTGGACTTACTTTCGAGTGAACATGCATCGGAATGCACTGTCATTGAGGAACCCCTGATAAGCCCCTAAGGACCCCCCTGAACTCTGCTTGAAAGCTATATATCTATATAATGTGATAGCAAAAGGAAATGGATAAGTCAGAGCAGCATAAATGTCATTGAATAATACTAGATAATGTACAGATCACCATGCAGGACAACTAGAATGGGTGGTAATTTGAAAACAGTGCAAAATTTTGCCTGCAATTGAAGGGAACTTAGTGTGCACTCCTGGTTCTTCCTTTGCAGCTATGGCTTGAATATTTTTGTTGGAAATGACATCATACACGTCCAGCATGAGAAAGCTGGCATGGCTCACCAAAAATAGCTTGGAGGGCTAACGTCTGAGTCTTGATGGTCCTAGTTTTGCCTGTGGGCTGAAGGTTCTCTGATATTATCTGGGGTAGGTGCATTTTTTAAAAAAACAAAACCCCAACCTCTGGACTTTTCTTCCACACTTTCTTTGTTCACTCCATAATCAATTACCAACATCTGGCATCATCCATCTTCATTTTCTTAAGTGTGCTCAGTAATGGAGAGGGCATTGCTCAGCCTAATCTATTTGGCAATCTTTGTCTGACATTGTTCGTTATTGTTTGTCTTTCATCACATCACCAATCTCTAGCCGATTCTGTTTACCTTTGCTCACAATATGGTTCCTTGGCAATCGCTGTCCAAGATCATTAGTCTTGGATACAGCTGTTTGAAGGGACCCTACTGTAGCATCCTTCCATTGGGTCAGCTGTCATAACTGGTCTGTTGACAAGGGAAGCAAAGGGTTGAAATGTGTCTTTAAAAGCATTAGAGTAATTAGAAATCAGTATCCAAGTCCACAGCTGGATAACAGTCACACTCCAATAGAAGCTTGCCTCAAGACTCCATTTTCATACTTGAGGATTTGCTTTTTCAGCAAATATGTACATGTGCCAAAGGGATTAAGAGAAAGGAAACATCCTGTGAAAAATGAGAGTATGATTTATACATCTTTGATCAGAGGGGATTGGATTTTTGCCAGTTAAGAGGGAGTGGGAGCTCCCTGAAACTCTCTGGGGGATTGTGGTTTGAGTACACTCAATGCACAAAATACATTTGAGAAGAATGAAAAGTAGTCAGCAAGAGGAAGAAGAAGAGTTTGGATTTGATATCCCACCTTTCACTTCCTTTAAGGAGTCTCAAAGGGGCTAACATTCTCCTTTCCCTTCCTCCCCCACAACAAACACTCTGTGAGGTGAGTGGGGCTGAGAGACTTCAAAGAAGTGTGACTGGCCCAAGGTCACCCAGCAGCTGCATGTGGAGGAGCAGAGACACGAACTCGGTTCCCCAGATTACAAGACTACTGCTCCTAACCACTACACCACACTGGCAGGTGACAATATCATCAATGGGTCTCTGCACTGAGAACTAGGAAGATAGTTTAGCCACATTAACCATTCAGAGGGAGACGTAGAGCCAGAGCAACATAGACGGAAGATCATAGCTAAATATTCTGTCTTAGGGCACAAGACTGTGGAGTAGTTAACAGCACAAGGCTAGGGGCTGGCTCATGACCAGATCAACAGTTAGACTCATAAGGCAATAGCCTTAGGCTTTCAATTTCCAGCTCATCCATGAAGTTTACTGGGTGATCTTGGCTCAGTCATTGACTCTTATTTTTGCATTCTGTACATGGTTGTTTTCAAAATGGGGGAAAGGGAAATTCATGAACGTCTGCCATCTCAACCTCCCTGGAGGAATGATGCCATTCACAACTTTGCCGCAGCAAAATTCAAGATTATGAAAAGTGATTTAGGTATGAAAACCTTTCCCTTTGACTCAAATGCATTTGTTAATTTTAGATAGTGATTTTATGATGATGATCTCTGCCCCCCCACTCTCCAATAGGGATCATAGATTTGTATTTTAGATTTGGGCCTTGTATTTTAATCTGGGCCTGGGCAGGCTGCAGGGAAGGGCAGAGGGGTCATTTTTGTTTCTCTCACTTAGCTAAGCTGCTACCTGTTGGAGTGAAGACTGTAGGTCATAATAATAATAATAGTAATAATAAAAAGTAACTTTTATTTTAGGGACGCGGGTGGCGCTGTGGGTAAAACCTCAGTGCCTAGGACTTGCAGATCGTATGGTTGGCGGTTCGAATCTCCGTGGTGGGGTGAGCTCCCATCATTCGGTCCCAGCTCCTGCCCACCTAGCAGTTCGAAAGCACCCTTAAGTGCAAGTAGATAAATAGGTACCGCTTTATAGCGGGAAGGTAAACTGCGTTTCCGTGTGCTGCGCTGGTGCAGGCTCGCCAGAGCAGCTTCGTCACGCTGGCCACGTGACCCGGAAGTGTCTGCGGACGGCGCTGGCCCCCGACCTCTTAAGCGAGATGGGTGCGCAACCCCAGAGTCGGTCATGACTGGCCTGTACGGGCAGGGATACCTTTACCTTTACCTGTAACTTTTATTTAGATCCTGCCCTTCCCTGCCGAAGTTGGGCTCAGGGCGGCTAACATCAAATATATAACATTAGTATAAAATCAAGCAATAATTAAATTACCTCCTAAAAGAGGTCAAAATCAAATTAGATTAGATGGCTTTCCGCAGGATTAGTGTTAGGAGCAGTAAGTGCTCATCTTATAGCCCTAAGTAAAGGTCACATCAGCCCAAAGATTGATGGTAGAATGCAATGGTACATTCCTCTCTCCTCCCCCCCCCCATCATGTGCCCTTCCACAGTAGATTTGGGGAGGGTGTGGAGCATACATGAAAGAAACAGTCATAGGAGAAAGAGAGGATGAAAATCCCATTGTTCTAGTGATAATCCTTGTACTAACAAGATGAGTCAGTAGGTTAAAATCCTTTAGTCAGTAGGTTAAAACCCTTTAGGTTTTAATGGGTTCTACAAACTGGCTATGGTCAGTTTTGCCATAGTAAAAAGCACCAAATGCTCTTACTCTGCCATCTCCTCTTGTATTCTCAAGGGTCCCACAAACGTCAGGAGTAGGTTTTCAGTAGACAGGCATTCAAATGGATTGTGGGTGGTGCGGGGGATCAGCAAAATTCAGGCTCTCCAACTTGCACGAGTTGAAGGGTTTTCTATTGGGATAAAACCACCATTGGATGCAACTCCCTTTTCTATAAGCAATTAAACCGGTTTCTTTGCATGCTTGCCAAAGGCAAAAGTCTCTTTGCTCAAAAGAAGTGGTACTGCAATAGTTGTTATGAGATACGCAAAAAAACCTCTTAAAACACACTGCGCTTTTGCAGTTTCATCTCAACTATATCCAGGAGAGGGTCTCTTCCTCCGAATCTTCTTCCCCCTCTAGCACATACACGTACGCTGAAATCTGAACTAAATCCCCGGGGCTGCCAGCATCCTAATGAACTATTCTGAATGCCAAATATCCCATCTAAATAATAATGCGCCAAAACAATCTTCTTCACAGAGTTTTAATTTGACCCAAAGTGTCAAATCCCTGAGTCAATCTGTTCCTTCTGCTGAAACAGAAATCCCTGATGGCACTGATCAAAGGTGTGCTGAATGATGGCAGAAACTACAAAACTAGTTAAAGATATCGTCTCCTTAGCATAACCACAAATCCCAATTCCAAGGCAGAATATTAGGTTTGTTTGCTGTTTGTGTGCTGCTCATGAATCTGATGGTGCAACTCTGTATTTCTTTTCCCCTCTTGGGGAAAAAAAATACATTGTTCAAGGCGGGAAATGTCAGCAAGTGATCAATATGGTGAACACAGTTTTTCAGCATTCCTTTAGAGTCCATTAATCAGCAAGTAAGCCATCATGACAGATGCAGTCATAGGACATCGGAGGGTGGGGGGAAGGTACATTACTTGATATTTAATGTCCTTTACAGTAGAAAGAGCACCAAAGGTTATTAAATAACATAATATCTCAATGTCCACATCATTATGATTTCAGTAGCTCCAGAGTATTAGGTGACATCATAGAATATACCTCTCTCTATTAGTATTCTTGGCTTCAACTTGGGATAGAGTTAAGTGAGCTTAAGAGCCATTGATTTCAGTACCGGTGTGTTGCTTGTGACCAGTATCCTTAATAACAACAGGATAATCTTATTAGGTAGCACTTTTTATTTATACAGAACTTTTCTAGTCGATTTCTGTCAGCCACTATGCCAAGCTATGGACACTGTCAAAGGTGGACACTGAACTACCGGTATTTTCTATTCCAAAGGACCCATTTGGCTGGAGACCTGGAAATCCCAATGGTGGGTGGTCTTGCAGGATCTTGAATACATCCAGGATCTAGTCCCCAAATTGTTACAGGATCACAGTCACATTAGCACCGGAGACATATAGTAATCAAGATCCATTTTTAGTCATAATTAATCCCTTTGTTTAGCAGGTTAGGACACCCAAAGTTCTGTTGCAATTATTTTCAAAGTATGATTTCATACCCTCCAGAATGATATGACGCTTTTGGGTGAACCTCCAGGTTTCTGTATGAAGCTGTGGATGAGACCATGAAGTGACTGCATGGATATTTCTAAAATACTCCTCAATGTACTGTAATTTCTCTTGGATTTTGTAATTCTGAGCTGCTGGTCTTGTTTTCAAAGTGGGAACAAATTGGAACCTTGGCCTTTTGCCCATGAGATCTGTACTTTTGGGACCTACTCTATTCTTTTGTGGTTGTGGTTTTTTTTTTATTTGTAAGTTTTTAAAACTTTTTTTAATGTTTTATTTAAATTTGTTGTAACATGCCCTGGGACTTTAGGATGAAGGGTGGGTAATGAATTAAAATATTAATACTAGCCAATGGATTATAAATCCATTGGATTATAATTTTTCCATTGTCATTCCATTTGAGTCATATATATATCTCCAAATTTTGTACATGGTACTGTGCACATTCTACAGGTTTCCCACAATTCCCAGTCCCATCAGCTCCAATACAGCATAGCACAAGGGTGCTCAGCCACACAAGGAGAATTCCGTACTCCTGAATGCTTCCTGAGAAGACTTTCCAGAGGGTTGTGGAAAGGCTATGGATGAGCAACAGGAGCAGCACAATGAGCAGGCTGAGCTGGTTGCTTGGTCACATGTCTTCCCCACTGCGGTGAGATGCATTGTACATTCTGTTTAAATTATAGTCATTCTTCTGCATGGTACAGCAGTTGTATTGTATATGGACCAGTGTCGCAGCAATGATTCTTCAACATCAACTTTGTTGGACTGGTCGTGTTGTGCAGATGCCTGATTATTGTCTACCAAAGCAACTACTCTATTCCAAACTTAAAAAATGGAAAGTGTAATGCTTGTGGTAAAGGCAAATCTAAAAAAAAATGTAGGAAACACTGGCCTGCGAGTGCTTCAGTTGGAGAACAACCTTTAGCAAAGGTGTCATGGACTTTGAAGATGCTCAAACTCAGGACAAAAGGGAGAAACGTGCTAAAAGGAAGGCAGGTTTGGCAAACCCTCACCACGACCAATTCCTGCCCAGAAACTATGTCCCCACTGTGGAAGGACATGTGGATCCAGAATTGGCCTTCACAGTCACTTATGGATTCACTGTTAAGACCGTGTTCATGGAAGACAATCTTACTTGGCTACAAGTGATCACCAAAGGACAGTGTGATGGCCTGGGATTCGGACTTGGAGGCTGAACCTGAGGAATCCCAGCCTGCACAGGATTCCCCGCCTCCAGAACCAGCTGAGCCAAGGCTGGGGCTTGAGCCTGAAGGGTCCTCACCTGTGCTGGATCCTCAGGAGCAGGCAACAGCTGAGTCTGCTCTGGCCCCTGAGGTGATGGAGGACCCATTGCCTGCAGGTGCTCCACTTTCACCCCCGTCAGGGGAAGCTGAGGTTGCCTCTGGGTCTGGTAACCCTCCAGCCTCTCCTGAGCTGCAGAGGCTCAGGGCAGAGAGGCGGAGGGAACTAAGTTCCCGCAGGAGGAGTGCTCGCCTCCAGGCCAGGAGAAGCGAGTCATCTGTGGACCGGGGCAACCCTATACCTCGGGGCAGATAAAAGCCAGCCAGCCCCAGTCCCAACTTGCGGGAGCAACGTTGTTGGTAGCCAGTTCCTGCCTGTACCCTGTCCTGCCAGAGCTCCTGACCTCACCCGACTCCCTGCCTTGGACCCAGCTTCAGCTTTGATGGACTTCCTCCATACTGCACCCTCAACCTCGGACTGAACTCGGACCTCGCCTCACAGATAACCCTTGGGACCAGCACCGTACCTCAGTTTTGGAGCATCTGCTTTGTACATAAAATGTCCCAGGTTCAATCCCAAGCATCTCCAGATGGGGCTGTGAATATCCACTGTCTGAAACCATAAAAAGCTGCTGCCAATCAGCATAGGCATTACTGAGCTAAATGGACCAATGGATTCACTTGACATAAGGCAGCTGTGCAAATCTGGGCACTCTTTTTGTCCTCTTTTTATATTACCATGGTAGAATCTGAAAGTATCATGTAAAGATAATGTTCTACTAGGAGGCCTATTTTTTAAAAGAGTTTGGGCACTATGGTTTTTCTTCAGTCGAGTGTTACCTAGTTTTCATGCCTAAAATCTTTCTTTAAAATATGCCTATTGATGAAGCCTCTCAAGAAAACGATATGCAACCTTCACGACCAAAGAGTCTACAGGAGTACATTAAAAAATTGAAGACCCGCTTAGCTTCATCTTTGTTTTAATTCTCACATCAATTCCAGTTGTCTAATGTAGATTAAAATATTAATGTGAATAACTTAATTTTAGGAGTGCCAAAGGCTGTCAGGCACAGAGAAAGCCCTAAACAAAGCTGGCTTCCTCCTAACAACACATTCCAAGTTATTATTTTTCTTTTTATGTCATTCTCTCTTTATAAGGCTTTTTTATCTAAGATTTTCAGAGTATTACATATTTTGTTTCTGATCATTGAATCCATTCAGTTCCTCGTGGAGATACTAAGAATGTTCCCTCCTCTTTGTGAGAACAAAAAAAGTAGACCCAATTTATTTTCCAGATGCCAGAAGAAATCCTGAATAAGTGCACTGAAATTAGAACTCAGCTAAGTGTTTGCAAGAAAGTTTCCTTTGGTCAAAGTTAAGTTGTAGGAGAGATTGGGAATCAGTCAAAAGTCACAAATGAACATGTACACCCAGCACTGTATGAAATGTCCAAGGAAAACTGACTCATAGATTATAGTCAATTGACCGACAACCAATTCTAGTTGGTTAATACTACCCACCTTATGTTGTTTTTTTGTCAGGAAATGATTCAAAGCCCTTTATCTCCTGAGTCCTGACTGCTGATCTGCTACAGCAACAAGATCAAGCAAGACGTAAACTCTAGATTCAGACCCTCCAAGTGTCCCTATTTTCCAGGGACATCCATGATTTGGAGAAATTGTCCCAGTTTCTGATTTGATACCGGAATGTCCCACTTTTCCTTAGGATGTCCCTATTTCCATTGGAGAAATGTTGGAGGGTATGGAGTTATCTGACCCCCGAGCCGTCTGAAGGCAATCCTGTATAAGGAGGTTTTTAAAAAATGGTTTATTATGGTTTTTGTTTGTTTGTTTGTTTGTTTTTTAAATACGTTGGAAGCTGCCCAGAGTGGCTGGGGAAACCAAGTAAGACGTGTGTGGTATAACTGGTAATATTATCATTATGGAATGGGACGTCCCATTTTCATCAGAGAAATGTTGGAGGTATGTAGATTTCATATGCAATTCTATTCATGCTTACCTGAGAGCAAGTCCCATTGAACACATTTGAATTTACTTGAATATACATTGAACATGCATACATTTGAATATACATAGGGCTTTGCTGTTAGATCCACTTAGTAATTCTGTCTACAGTGAGATTAATATATCTACAGCAGCTATACCTAAATTGGTGCCCACTTGATGTTGTGAACTCCCACCAGCCCTAAGCAGAATGGCCAAGAGTCTGGGATTATAGGATCTGTGGTCCACAAGATGTGGAGGCTACCACACTGGCCAACCCTAATCTGCATCTTAACCGATGTCTTGGAAGATTTTCAAAAGGCTAATTAAGTGGCTGTTTGTATCTGAAAAAATTAATGGTCCAGTCTATAGAATGGTGACAAGATAAATTATAGTTGAGCTACCAATGATGTAATGATGTACCAGGGGTAATGATGTACCAGGCCCCCAGACTCTGAGCGTTCTTTCTTTTATTAAGTAAGCTTCTAGCCTTCCTAAAAAGAAAAGTTATGAAGCAAAATGTGCAGGTACCCTTCTCAGTGATTTCTGTGAGAAAAGTCAACCTGGTTGGCTAATAACCCTGAAAGGCAAGAAAGAGCAAAGAGTTAAGTCAAAGCTGTGGTTGATGAGCGACATCAACCAATAGGGAATCTAATGAGCTGCTGTTTTCTCTACTCCTCTAATGCATTTTTCTTGTTCCTCCTTTTCTAGCCATTGAGATAACTGTAGTTTGATCTTTGCTTTTCCCTAGCAAGTAAGATGTATCTTTCCTGCCATGGGTTTATCTGAGATCAGGTACTCACTACCAATTATTTTATGAAAATGCCATCAGACAATTAGTGTGGGTGGATGTTAAAGAACACACACACCGCCTGCCCCGATGTAAATGAAATATGTGAAAACTGCAGGGAGGCTTAAGCCCTCATTAAGAATCCACTGTATAACTGACAAACAGTACAAGGGTTTACGTGTATACCCAGAAGTAAGTCTCTGTGTTTTATGAGGCTTACAACTAGGAAGCGGACACAGGATTTCAGCCTAGACATGGTATACAGTTAGCATTGGGGAAATCAAGGTTCTTGTGCCTATTACAGCGACAGGCAGAAATTCAATGAGTTAAGACTTTATTTATTATATAATAATTAAATTTGTATGCCACCCTTCATCTGATGATGTCAGGGAAGTTCACACACATAAAAATGCAAAATAAAAATGCAAAATATACAATAAATACAGGAATAAGAACAACCAAACACCCCATACTTTTCTTGTATGGAAATTCAGGTATGTGAAACAGCTTGTCACATTCTGTCCGTCAGACATTTTATTACACATGTGGCCACTGATTTATTTTTGGGCTCTTCACTCCACCTGCAAAAGAGAACACAAATTTGCATATGCCACAAAGAATATGCAAATCTCTGTCCTCTTTTTGCAAGTGGGTCAGAGAGCCCAATCCACATACAGTGTAATGGTCCCAGAATCCCAGATATAATGTAGCTAAATGCTAGGCCACACTAACGTGCTTTCATATTACAGAAGTAGCATCTGTGAATATAAATTAGCGGGGGGTTTTTTTATTCAATTACTAGCCCCAGGAGTGTTTATTACAGGCTGCATAGTATACATAGCACTATTTTTTTTAAAAAAAAAACACCAAAACAAAAATGAAATAATTCTGTTTAGTTTACTTTTTACTTTTTTGACAGCTGGATGCATCACTGCAATTGCTGCTTTCTCCAAATTAAGGTCAGATGCTGCATATGTACTGTATTTTTCCGTGTATAGACTAGGGTTTTGTTTTGTTTTTACAAAAAAATAGGTTAAAAATTGGGGCTCATCTTATACACAAGTAGTGCTGAGGGGTGTTTTCTTAATTTGGAGTGCCCCAAAATAGGGGGCATCTTATACACGGAAAAATATGGTATGTCGTTTTAAAATGCTCAGCTTTGGGCACCTGACAGTACATCTCCATTGCATTGTCTTTGGGGCAGTGAAGTTTCACAGCAAATAGCACATACATTGGACAGAAGATGGGAGGGGAAGATAAATGAGAGATGAACAAGTCTGTGAGGCATGAGGGGAGAGAAAGAAACATTTATCTGTGCGTGAGAGAGAGTGGGGTAAGCAAATGGTTGGTAGAAGCTTGAAATTTACTAGCCCAAACTGTGTATGTGTGTCTGTGGGTCTCTACATGTGCATATCTACATCCAGTGTTTTTTTCTGGGGGGATGCTGTGGCGATCACACAGGGCCCCCGGACGTTTCACGGTCTATTGACCCTGTGCCACCACTGCGGTTGCTTTCTTCGCTGCCACCACCCCGTATCTCACGGGGACACACAGAGTCCAGACAGTAGTTAACATAAACAACTAATCAAGTATATTTTTCAACTGCAAGAATAAGCATATGGTTTCTGTTTATTTCTCTTGACAGTTTCTTAAATCTTAGTTCCTAACAACTTCAACCTGAATTATTCCCAACTATCTATCTGACTCCACCTATCAATTCCTCTCACTCTCTCACAATACAACTCTACCAACCCACACCTAAGCCTCCCTCTTCCTTCTCCAACACCCAAGCCTCAACTCCCAACTGACAAACCTCAACTTGACCTCAACTGTCAACTCCCAGACCTCAACTGCCTTTCAAAACCTCCAACTCTATCTTTTACTCCCCCCTTGCATTCTCACTGGCCAATCACATCACACCCATTTTAACCCTTTCCTTGACGCATCCTAGGGGCAAACGCCACATTTGCAGGTGTACGCATACCCCTAAACATTTTGTGAATCTAACGGGAGAAGAAACTAAAAATTTCAAAAATAAAATAAAATAGTATCTTCTATAGCATGGTGAATTGTCAGTTCCTTTCAATAACAAATTGAATTGTCAGTTCCTTTCAATAACAAGGTGAATTGTCAGTTCCATTGCTACGCCTAATGGCAGCCTCATTTCCTGTCCCTGTGTTTCCTGAGTCTCAGAAAGAAGCAAGCGTTTAATGTGTGAAGTAGGAGTTGGAATCTAGCACGGTGATTGGTCAACTTTGTTGTAATAATAATAATAATAATAATAATAATAATAATAATAATAATAAATAAATAAATTTTATTTATATCCCGCCCTCCCCAGCCGAAGCCAGGCTCAGGGCGGCTAACAATAATCAAATAATCAAACAATCAAATAATCACACATTCAAAATATTCATTATAAAAATTAATTAAAATCAAATTAATGGCAACCAATTAAGCAATATTCTATGCAGGTTGCCAGAGGAGGGAGTCAGGCTGCGCCCTGACCAAAGGCCTGGTGGAACAACTCTGTCTTGCAGGCCCTGCGGAAAGATGTCAGGTCCCACAGGGCCCTAGTCTCTTGTGACAGAGCGTTCCACCAGATTGGAGCCGCAGCCGAGAAGGCCCTGGCTCTAGTTGAGGCCAGCCTAACCTCTCTGAGGCCTGGGACCTTGAGGATGTTATTATTTGCAGACCGTAGGTTTCTCTGTGGGGCATACCAGGAGAGGCGGTCCCGTAGGTACGAGGGTCCTAGGCCGTATAGGGCTTTAAAGGTTAAAACCAGCACCTTAAACCTGATCCTGTACTCCACCGGGAGCCAGTGCAGTTGGTATAGTACTGGGTGAATGTGATCTCGCAGTGAAGACCCCATAAGGAGTCTCGCCGCGGCATTCTGCACCCGCTGGAGTTTCTGGGTCAGTCTCAAGGGCAGCCCCACGTAGAGCGAGTTACAGTAATCCAGTCTGGAGGTGACCGTCGCATGGGTCACAGTGGCTAGGTCAGGGCGAGAGAGATAAGGGGCCAACTGCTTAGCTTGGCGGAGATGAAAAAATGCTGCCTTTGTTATAGCTGTAATCTGCGCCTCCATAGAGAGGGAGGTATCGAAGATTACACCCAAACTCTTAACGGACGGTGCTGGCACCAATTGCACCCCCGCAAGAGATGGGAGTTGCCCCCTCAATCCCATATCGTCCCGGCCCAGCCAGAGGACCTCTGTCTTCGAAGGATTTAACTTCAACCGGCTCCCACGTAACCATCCAGCCACAGCTTCCAGACATCTCGCCAGTGTGTCTGGGGCCGAGTCAGGATGGCCATCCATCAACAGATAGAGTTGGGTGTCATCAGCATACTGATGGCAGCCCAGCCCAAAACTCCGGGCAAGCTGGGTGAGGGGGCGCATAAAGATGTTAAAAAGCATCGGGGAGAGAATCGCACCCTGAGGCACTCCACACACCAAGGAGTGGCGCGATGACAATTCCCCCCCAAGCGCCACCTCCAGTGGCAGCTTCATTTCTTTTCCCCGAGATTTTCTTGAGTCAAAATGAGAGTACCCCTAAACTTTTTTTTTAAACAAAAAAAGCACTGTCTATATCTCTATAGATATATCTGTATGTGTGTAACCCTGCAAATATGTCCCCAGGGTCCTGCAGGTGTAGATGTTTTCTGAAAATGAAGCAAATTTTAAATTGTGGGGGAATCCACTAGTATACCACCATCTTTTATTAAAAGACTTAATACGTCCAAAGAAGAATACTGGAACTAATAGCAATTAGCAATTAGCAACACAATGCAGATTTCATACTTAGATGCAGAGCTTTTTTCTATAAAAAAGAAATGTTTAGGGGTCCTCTCATTTTGACTCAAGAAAATCACCATTTTATACTTCAAATCGGGGAAAATAAATACAGTAAATGGACAAAAGTACAGTGGTACCTCTGGTTACGAACTTAATCCATTCTGGAGGTCCGTTCTTAAGCCGAAACTGTTCTTATCCTCAGGCGTGCTTTCGCTAATGGGTCTCCCACTGCGTGCACGCCTCCGGTGTGTGATTTCCGTTCGCATCCTGGGACAAAGTTCGCAACCAGGAATAATTACTCCCAGGTTAGAGGAGTACGTAACCAGAAGCGTTCATAACCAGACGTACCACTGTACAAAGATTCACAAAATGTTGAGGGCTATGCATACCCCTGCGTCTCCCCAGGAAAAAAAGAAAGTAGTAAAAAACAGCCATCAAGGGTAGGCCCTCATGAAGCACAATACATACATCGCTGAGATAATGAACACATGACTATTGCTAGGTTTGCATCAATACCTTCTCACCGGATAAGAAAGCATGCATGGGTCGCTCAAGTATGGATGACCAGTGGCAGTCAGTAGATATTATTAGGCTGTGAGTGTATATTATTTTTCAGTTAATGGTTAATCCGTGATGTCCTTGCTAAGTGGGAAGTGAATGGCCTCTTAGTGAAACCCATTGACACACGTCCACATACAGTAAGATTTACTCTCGCTGCAACCATCACAGCCTTCAGACAATCGATATCATACTGTGTTTAGAATTATCTTTTAAGGAACATAAAGTGGTCAGGTGGAAAGACTCTCAAAAGGCCAGCATGAAGTTAATAAGATCTGCTAATAGCCAAGCCTTAGTAATTTCATGGGGAACCAAACAGTAGAATCTGAGTAGCCACAACCTTAATTGAATATTGATCTAAACAAATATTCCCTTCGAAGTGCTTGCTAGAATCGGTTATCATTATATCTTCAGACACATAATATACATTCTGCTTTCTGTCCCATTAGGGTGGCTTTTGGAATGGCCAGTTAAAATCACCATTCTTAGTATTGTTTTGAATGCTAATTCCATATGATGCAAGAGAAGATTGCAGATGCATGGCAGTGCATTTAGTTTGGGGGGTGCTAGACCTCTCTAATCCCTGGATCCAACAAGTGTTAAAAGATAACTAAGCCTGGATAGCTTTATGTGCTGAGATGAGTGCCTGGGAGATAAGCCAGTAAGAGAACACAGAATCAAAGGTACTTGGTGCAAGATTGCAGATGGAATGCAGGCCCTCCCACTACAGATAAAGCCATAGGTTATAGTAGAGAGGTTAGATTTAGGAGTTATGTGAGCTAGAAGGTGGTTGTAAAAAGGCCACAGGCTGGAAAATCAGAGAGAAAGCCATGGTTGATGTCTGCTTGAATCCAAGGCAGCAGCTATGGGAGAAGCAAGACCATCATGGTGTGTTAATGCTGTAACGTAAAGGTAAAGGACCCCTGATGGTTAATTCCAGTCAAAGGCAACTATGGGGTTGCAGCACTCATCTTGCTTTCAGGCCAAGGGAGCTGACGTTTGTCCACAGACAGCTTTCTGGGTCATGTGGCCAGCATGACTAAACCGCTTCTGGAGCAACGGGACACCATGACGGAAACCAGAGCGCATGGAAATGCCATTTACCTTCCCACCACAGCGGTACCTATTTATCTACTTGCACTGGCATGCTTTCAAACTGCTGGGTTGGCAGGAGCTGGGACAGAGCAATGGGAGCTCACCCCATCACGCAGATTTGAACCATCAACCTTCTGATCATATACAATGAAGGCGCCACAGTCTCCACTGTGTTTCATTTTCACCGCTCAGTGATTGGGGTGGCATGAAAGAGTATATTCATTTGTATGGAGTCTTTAAAGTGAAACTAGCACTGCAATTCTGAACATTGTCACCCTGATCCAAAGTCCTGTGCACACTCCTCCTTTTTGTATAGGTTCCTCTCTTAACTTTGACACAGAGCAGTATATGTTGGAAGTGTAAAGAAATTGAGGGCTCTTTTATTCACAGGTAAAATAATTAAGGAATATTGGGAAACTATGTATAATGAATTAAAAAAGATACCTAAAAAACTTTCACCAAAACATACAAGATTTTCCTCTTGTGGATGTCAGCAACGGAGGTCCCCCAAAAGACAAAAGTGTTTATTACCATATGCCACCACCGCAGCTAGAACCTTATTGGCACAAGGTGGAGAACAAGTGTAGTACCCGCTAAGAAAGAATGGCAGTGCAAATTGTTCGAATATGCTGAACTGGCTGGTCTGACAAACAGGATAAGAGAAAACAGAGATAAGGAATCTAAGGAGGAATGGATCATGTTTATTGACTATTTCAAGAACCAGTAGAGACAAATACATAGCTTAGCAGGTCTCGTGTCAATCCAGCAAAGTTGACATAGATAGAGTACTTAATAGATAGCAAAATGGATGATTAAAAAGAAGTGGATTACGTGGAGTCGTAGAAAAGCAAAAGGAACCAGGAAAAGTGTGGAAGGGAAGTCATATGGTATATGTAGATATGCTGTATTTGGTACAGTTGTAAGTGGGGCAGGTGGAGGGGAGGGGGGTTAAATATTCTCTCTGTTCCTGTTTTTGAAAATGCAAATAAATAAATAAATAAATAAATAAATAAATAAATAAATACTTTGACAGAGAGCAGACCCATATGCAAATTTATTTGCACTGATGCTGCTGCACAGTCAAAATGTAAATGGAGAAGTCCCCGCAGGTTGGGGGGGGGGGACTCTGTATCAGTTTGAATCCTTGTACTTCCCTGGGGTGAGAGGAAAAGGCTGCTATTCAAGTGGCAGAGTGCATGCTTTGCATGCAAATGTCCCCCAGCATCTCCACCAAGGACTGATGAAAAGCCAAGTCTGAAACCTTGGAGAGCCAGTCATTGTAGACGATAGACTGCTCAGTGGGTTAATAGTGTGACTCAGTTTCCTGTTTCATATGGGTGGTATTCAATGACGTTTTACTCAGGTGGTCATCTTGTAGACACCAGCTAGGTCCAGTTACATGTTGTGACCTTGAGAGGCAGGATCATGAGACAGCTATAGCTCCAGTTTGAGAAGATTTTTATTTTACTTGTGTTTAAAGGACCCTTGGAGTCCCTTTCGATTCTGCAAACCTATGACTCTATGAAATGCTGAGTAGTCTGCTTTGCTTAGTGTGATTAGACTCTGTGTAGGTTTATTGTGCATTTTATGTCTCATACTTGCTGTGCAACTAATAAAACTTGGTCAACACCCAAAAGTGTGTTTATTGCCTCTGAATCCAAAACAGCAGCTGCCCTTGGCACAACATGGAGGGACAGAGACCCCTGTTTGTGCCAAGACTGTTGTACCACAGATTTGAAGTGGGCCAGGCTATTGTACTTCCTCTTGAGCATTTTCCAGAGTACACCAATGCCTCTTTCATTCTGATGCTCTAAGGAGCTACAGAAGGGATGAAGAACCAGTTGGCCTACAACTCCCATCATTCTTTACTATTGGCCATGATGCCACATAGACAATCTAGGACATAAGAGCTACCTGAAAATTCAAGTGTATATGTGGTTTTTTTTCCAGCCAGATGTTTTGCCTCTGTCACAGGCAATATGCCTCTGAATACCAGCTGCTGTAAATCACAAGTGGGGAGAGTGCAGTTACATTCAGATGTCACTTGTGAACTTTCCATGGGCATTGGTTAGCCACTGTGAGAAGAGGATGCTGCTGTGATAGAAATATGCCCGGCAAAGAGCGCTGTGAGAGCCTAGGACTTGCCGATCAGAAGGTTGGCGGTTCGAAACCCTGCGACGGGGTGAGCTCCTGTTGCTCGGTCCCAACTCCTGCCAACCTAGCAGTTCGAAAGCACATCAAAGTACAAGTAGATGAATAGGTACCACTCCGGCAGTAAGGTAAACGGCATTTCCGTGTGCTGCTCTGGTTCACCAGAAGCGGCTTAGTCATGCCAGCCACATGACCTGGAAGCTGTATGCCGGCTCCCTCGGCCAATAAAGTGAGATGAGCGCTGCAACCCCAGAGTCGGCCACGACTGGACCTAATGGTCAGGGGTCCCTTTACCTTTACCAGAGAAGAATGGCAAATTAAGCTGTTGGACTATGCCGAAACGGCAAAAGTGGCCGGAAGGCTCAGGAACCAAGAAGACAAAAGTTTAAAGAAAGAATGGGAAATATTTATAATGTATTTAAGAGACCACTGTAAGCAAATGAAAACATTAGCAGGATTTTAACAACACTTGTAATGTAAGAAATACTTTGGACAATATGGAGGGATTTAAAATATGAATGACGAAATAACATGCAGTTAGAAATGTTGACAACAGGAACCATGGAGGGGATGGTGGGAAGTCTAGATCAGGGGTCAGCAAACGTTTTCAGCAGGGGGCCGGTCCACTGTCCCTGAGACCTTGTGGGGGGGGGGCAGACTATATTTTGAAAAAAATAATAATGAACAAATTCCTATGCCGCACAAATAACCCAGAGATTCATTTTAAATAAAAGGACACATTCTACTCATGTAGAATTCCCGGACCGTTCACGAGCTGGATTTAGAAGGCGATTGGGACGGATCTGGCCCCCAGGCCCTAGTTTGCCTACCCATGGTCTAGAGATTCAGAGAACTCTCTAAATCTGAGTATGTCTCTGATATTGTTATAACTTTACACTTGTAAAATCAAATAAAAATTATTTACAAAAAGAAAAAAAGACATTTGCTCTAATCCACGAAGACTCTTCTTACGTTTCACATAAATCTTGCAACTGTAGTATTTTTTAAATAACACATACTCTCCAAAAGAGAAGAGAATGCAGTTTTTATTATTAATATTGTGGACTTCAAGGCAATCTTCCAGAGTACAAATCTTGCTATTTTTATTTTTTATTTATTTTAGAATGGCTGTGTTTTGTTGCTGTTATAATATGGCTTTGGCTTTGCCTCCAGTTTCTCTCCATTAAATTATCTTCTATTTGACCGAGACAAAGAAATACCTTTATGTTTGTGTTCCAGCTATGTATTTATTTTTTATTTTTTGGTTGGGAGCCCAGACTCTGCGTATAATGCTTATATTTAGCATCAAATAATTGAATTTGCACAGCCTATACAAGACTCAAGAGTGCAACTATTTATGTCTTATTCTTTTGTCCTTGAAGGAAAAAAAATTGTTTATGTATCAAAAGAACATTAATGGAACCTGGGAGAACACTGGCCTATTCAAACAACACCTTATTGTACTACTTTCATCCAAGTTCCTCATACTAGCTTAGTTATCAGGCCCAACACAGCAGATAGCTCAGTGGAAGAGCACAAAATTTGCCGGCAACTTCTCCTAGGTTCAGTCGCTGACATTGGAAAAACACTGTCTGCAACCTTGGAGAGTTTCTGCCAATCAATGTGGACATTGCTGAGTTAGATAGACCAATGACCTGGCTTCATATCAGCCTATCCTAGGTAGTCATGCACAGGAAAAGCGGTTTCGTAGATGCCAATGGCTCTTCAAATGAGCTAAAGATGCAACAGTAGAGGATTCCTGACAATGCAATATTCACATTCTCCCCCCCCCCCCCTTCTCAGTGGCCCCTGCATCTTTCATATTGATAGAGTTAGGCAAACCCTACCTCTGAAAAATTCCCTGAGGGGACATGGAAATTGTAGTCCAATAGTGGCTACCCTTAAGTAAAATGGAGGTCTTTACTACTCATTTTTCAAAATATAACCAATAAATAACATCCTCATTAGGAGAAAGGGGCAAGGGGGAAAGACCTTGCTGAAGATGGTCTAGAACCACAGAATTCCTGGGGGCTGAGCTGGAGTGCTGCTCTGTGAGACATAGCCCCTCTTTGGAAAGTTTTGGATCTTCTTGGATCCAAGTGATTTTAGGGATTCCACTCCCTGCTCCATCTATCCATGTTCTGCTTGATTTCTGCCATTCCCTGTCCCTTCCTCTATATACGCTCCCCTTCCTATGTGCACAGTTTGTCTGTGAAATATAGTGCCTTCCAATGCAATGTAGAATCGTCTCTCTCTGTGTCTCTGTCACTATATCTGTCATCTATCTATATCATCTATCTATCTATCATCTATCATCCATCTATCTATCTATATCTATCTATCTAGCTATCTGTCTATCTATCTATCATCTATCTATCTATCATCTATCATCTATCTATCTATCTATCTATCTATCTATCTATCTATCTATCTATATCTATATCTATCTATCTATCTATATCTATCTATCTATCTATCTATCATCTATCATCTATCTATCTATCATCTATCATCTATCATCTATCATCTATCTATCTATCTATCTATCTATCATCATCATCATCTATCTATATCTATCTATCTATCTATCATCTATCTATCTATCTATATCTATCTATCTATCTATCTATCTATCTATCATCTATCTATCTATCTATCTATCTATCTATCTATCTATCTATCTATATCTATCTATCATCTATCATCTATCTATCTATCTATCTATCTATCTATCTATCTATCTATCTATCTATCTATCTATCTATCATCTATCTATCATCTATCTATCATCTATCTATCTATCACCTGATGCAGCAAACCTCTTTTGCTTCCCCCAGTTCAACTTCCCATTCCTCTCTCCACATCTGCCGGACCTTTCTGGACCAGCCGGATGACCAGCAATCCTGCTTCACCATTTGATTTGATAATTGAAATCAATTCTCTAGAGATGTCGCTGGATCTGTCCAGGCCTAACATTTGTGAAACACCTCCACCCCCCCCCCCCACTCACACACTCTTTCTTTATTACCTTTCCCACTTCCATATTTAATTCTTCAGCCTGTATCCTTAGCAGGGAAGTTTTACATTCTGAGTTATAGCACTGGATTTATTTAAACATACAGTGCTTTGAGGAAAATATAATGAGGCATTAACTTTCCTCTTTGGCAGAACTAGTTCTGTGCTAAAATGAAGAGGTGGAAAGATCTAATGCTATCCATCAGAGCTGTAAAGGTGTGCGTGTGAATTCCACCAAGATATAGCAAAAAATGTGCATTGTGTAAGTTGATATTATTATAAGCTTAGAATGCTCCTAAGCATTTTTCTTAGTGGTGGAAATGTATGGACATGGGAAGAAATGATCATATTCAGATGTTGGGAAGAGAAGCATAGTATCTGTGCAAACTTAAATATTATGTCTTTCATTTCCCTTTTCATAAAAGAGTTCCCATAAAGCAGGGATGGACTCCAACTCCCATCGTTCTTGACCTTCGGCCATGCTGGCTGGGTCTGATGGGAGGTTGGAGTCCAGCAACATCTGGGAAGCTGCAGGTTCCCCATCCCTGCCTTGAAAGGAAACACACTGATTACTATCAGCTAATAAAAAACACGGAAGCATCCAGCTAATTAATTAATTCTCAGTAGACTACATAAATATATGTTATTCCCTGTTTGCTTTGGCAGATGACAAAGAAAGTGGAGACAGAAACCCAATGCAACATCTTTGAGGAAAATAGGAAGCAACATGCCTGCAGCCCAGCATAGTAGATAGAACACGAATTTGCATTTCAAAGTTCCTGGAGCTCATTCTTTGAGATTACACTGACAATCACTATTGAAGCAGTCTTGGATCAGACCAACTGCAGCCTGCCTTTAAGGGGGGAAAAGATTATTTATTTGACAGGGCATGACTGAGAACCATCTGACTTTCTGCCCTCTATGCAACATCATCCTTGGGGCAGGGTAAAAATGAAAGAAGAAGAAGAAATGCTTTCATGATTACAAGGATAACCAGGAGGTGGAGAAGGAGATTTCCCTGCTCTGCAAGATGGCTGTACAAAGACATCTTTTTCTACTGACCCCATAGATGATATGTGAATGAACTGTCAGAGCTCTGAGCTGGTAGACTGGCAAGTGCCACTTCAGATCACCAATGAAGGCAACTGCATTTGAAGGGTCCCACTGTATAATAAAATCTGTGCAAATAGTATACTAGCACCTCAGGAAGAGTGGTGTTACCTTAAAAAAGGGTAAAAGACCCCTGGACGGTTAAGTCCAGTCAAAGGTGACTATGGGGTTGTGGCACTCATCTCGCTTTCAGGCCGAGGGAGCCGGTGTTTGTCCACAGGCAGCTTTCCGGGTCATGCGGCCAGCAGGCCTAAACCACTTCTGGTGCAACAGAACACCGTGACAGAAATCAGAATGCATGGAAATGCTGTTTACCTTCCCACCACAGGGGTACCTATTTATCTACTTGAACTGGTGTGCTTTTGAACTGCTGTGTTGGCAGGAGCTGGGACAGAGCAACGGGAGCTCACTCTGTCATGGGGATTCAAACCACTGACCTTCCAATTGGCAAGTCCAAGTGGCTCAGTGGTTTAGACCACAGCACTACCTGCACCCCTAAAGTACCTTGGCACTTTGCCTGCTGTGCTAGGTTACTATTTTCTATATATATATATATATATATATATATATATATATATATATATATTAAAAAATAAAAATAAAGGGAAACATTTGAAAATGTGAAAAATGCCTCACCTCCAAAAGGATATTGTAGATCTGGAAAAAGTTCACACGTGCACGACATCATGCACACAACATTGCACACTCATGATGCCTCCCCCCACATCAATATTGGGTACAACTCAGCACTTCTGACCCAGACCAAACACCCCACAGGATTTCCACATCCTGACAAACTGCCCCTCTTTTCTCCCTTACTTGGGCCTTGCCTTGGACCAAGCCTCAGTTGCTTTTGCCAGTGAACATACCTCTGGAGTTACAACGAGATTAAAGTTGTGGCATCGTTTAAAAAATAGATACAAGACCCGTGCAATTTTCACTGCCTCTTTTCCATGTGTTTCCACCCATCAAGCCATGTTACAATTCAAGCTGATGCACCAGAAGATGGAATGGAATGCAATCTCAGATAATAGCGTTGGAAGTCATTATTTTGAAAGTCATAGTAAAAGACTCCATTAAGAGTAATACCTTTAATTAGGTAATAAGACATGACAGTTGGTGCATTTCTCAGCAGAAAGATGAACCGGATAACCTAATGGATCTTTCTCCATCTCTAATTCTAGTGATTTTTTTATTTTAATTTTACCTGTTGTGAAAGGTGCAGCACTGATGGCTGAGTGACCTTAACAACTTTCAAAAGTTCATTAGTCACTTTGAAACTGATGATCTGTCCCTGTAATACATAATGAACGGAGAGATGTAAATATTTTTCTTCCGTGCCCTCAGATATGAAGCGAAAGCCTGTGCAGCTTTAACTGCAGTAATTAACAAAACCCAGCAAATGAGGAAACATTGAGTTTGGAATTAATGGCATATGTGGGTGAGCAACTTCAGAGTCTGGGGATCGAGGAGCGGCAGAGTTCATTATCCTGGCATGAGTCAGGCACCTTGAACACAGAGTTGGCTATTGCGCAAAAAATATCAGCTCTGCCACCAGGGTGGAACCAGAGTGGACAGACCTCTATTTGAAAGGATGTCCTGTCCAAACCCAGTTTAAAGATAAAGAAAACATTCTGGGGAAATGCTTGTGAATGAAACAGATCTATGTGTTAGTCTGTGTTCGATCCAAGATGGGTCCAGACAGATGGGTGCATGACACCCACCTTTTTTGTGGATTCCACCTCGTTGCTCTGCAAAGCAAAACCAATGTGGAAGCAGCATTAGAATACCTTCATGCATGAGACTTTAATCCGGTTTGTGGATGCTCATATAAAGCATGCATTGGCCAGATGGTTAATTCATGTGGTGGTTGCCTTTCCCTCATTGACAATCCTCGGGCAGCCATACACGAAACAGCTATCTGAGCCTCACATCTGAAAATTCTTGGCATGCCTAACACAGTTCTTCAGAAGGGGGAATGGTGATCAGAAACACCTCTCAAAGCTCGTGTCTGTTAGCAAAATTCACCGAGAGAAACGGAAGCCAGCCTGTTACAGGACTTGTTAGTTTTGAAGCTATTATACTTGTAGTTGTCAGGATGAACTTTTACACGGAGCCGATTGAGCAAGCTCTGCATGTCACTTTGGAGAAATCCGCATTACGCCAGCTCAGCTTTTTCTTTAAAAAGAATCTTCTCTCTCTTCTCCCTTGTCATCTTGAGTGAGTCATGTCACAATTAGTGACTCTATCAGAATAATGAGTTGGTTGGGCAGTAGGCTCACCTGTAAGAGTTTAAGCAAATCTTACTTGGTTCCTCAAACAGAGCAGGGATAATCCCATCATATCTACCACCTTTCTCCTGATATGTACTGTGCTCTGTGATGTTTATCAGACCTTTTTTTTTAGTTCTTCCTACATATGACCCGGAAGCTGTATGCTGGCTCCCTCGGCCAATAATGCGAGATGAGCGCCGCAACCCCAGTCGTCCGTGACTGGACCTAACAGTCAGGGGTCCCTTTACCTGTACCTTTTTACCTTTTAGTCATATTCCCTCCCCAGTTCATTTCTGATTACAATTATGCTTTTTTACTTACTTTCCCCCTCTTTTACTGGTTTTGCTTCTTTGTTATCACCAGCAACCGCTATAAAGAAATTAAGTGGATGAATCATTCCGCATGTCAAGATCTTCAGGTGTCACTTTTAACACAGCAAACTGCTGTGTTTGACCAATTTTTTTAAAAAAGTTGGCAACCTTTCTTCTGATCCTCCAGCTCTCAGCATTGCCTATCTAAGTGTGCACCATTTGCTCTTGCTTCCTTGTTCTGAAGAACGGCACACTTGGCTCTGTAAATGATCTAGCCCAACACATGTTACATAAGGGCAGAAGTTTATGTTATTGTGACACATTCAAATGTGTGCTCAAGGACACCAATAATTGTGTAATGGTTCTAGGGGTTGCTCGTGCGTAAGCCGGTGCTTATCTCCCCGGCTGGGTGCAAACACCTTGCTGAGTTGCCTAAGTGAACCTTTTCTGTCCGGACAGCCACTTACCCATGGCTGACTCAATCGCTAGCAGAATCCATCAGTGGGCGTTTCTTAAACTTCTTCCAGCAAAGAAGCTCTTTGACGCCTAGTCTCCTCCTACTCTCTCTGCACGGAAGCCTTCTGCGCAGGGAGAGCATGGGCAACGGAGGACCCCTACTCTCCCCGCTGGTCCCAGGCAAAGAGTCATGTGACCGCCTCGCCGCTTCCCCCATCTGCCCCCCTTCTCCACTTGTGCTACGCTGATTCTCTTCCCCAGAAGATGGGCTGCTTCTCCCGATCCCTGGACGTTCTCTGGAATCCCTCTGGCTTTTGCTCTCTCCCTCCGGCACTGATGGCAGTTCCCTGACAAATGGGGTTCCTTTGGAAGCCAGGGAACTACCCCAGGGGGTGAAGGCAATCAAGGCAGGGCTTGGAATGTGCTGAGAAGGATTATCAGGGATCCCAGGTGAGACACTGCCATGAGTATTAGTTTTGCTGCCTGTATATTCGTATGGTGTGTGGAGGGGCTCCACTGCATCCTGATATACATGCACAAAGCTTTTCCACACCAGGAGGAAGACTGGCCTAATGAAGAATGTTAGATTAGATTCTCTTAAGCCCATTGATTTCAGTAGACTTACACATACCTAACCCTGTGTTAGAATGTGACTAATGATATCTCTAAGCATAGAATAGGCTCATCCAAGGACAGATGGCTATAGCAAGTTATTTTAGGATAATTGACACAAATGTAATGGGTGCTCAAGGCTGCTGAACACACACACTAACTGCCCTTAGTTTCGCAAAGATACCCTTGAAAGAAAATAGAAATACCAGAATCTCTCTGCTTTCAGCGCTGCGACGTTTGCCGAAGGTGGAAGAGAATGCCTCTAAATAAATTATGATATTAACGGGGAAATAAATACATTATCTCAAATCCAATCTCTTTTCCCCTCCCCCCCCCGCAGTAATTTGTATTCTTAAGATTCATTAGCTCTCCTGGTTGCCGTTTCATATCTCGGAAAGAAGGGGGAACCAATGAAAATTCAAGCTCATACCTTGGCGGTTATTAAGTAGCCAGTCTGGGTTGTCAAACAAGTGATAAATACTTTAGCAACCCTTTATGGATGCTAAGCTAGACAAATATGTCTTAATGACTTGGAATCATTTTATCTACCATTCTGAAGAAGCACAACAATTTGCTATAACTTCATTTAGTGCCAATATGTTTCTGGAAATGTGAGGAAATTGTGATGCACATAAAACAGACAAGGTGTCCTTTAGAAAGGGCGAAAGGTGTTTCTCTCTGTTTTGTGTTTCGTATGGTATGTGATCATTCCGCAATAGCATCCCTATTTCTTGCCAAGTCACTAATTCTGAATGCTGGGTGACAGAACATAAGAAGAGTCAGGTGAAAGGCAAGCTTAATTCAGCATCCTGTTCTTACAGCCCCCACCCCACCATGCCCATGGGAGGCTGGTTAGTAGGACTTGAGCAAAACAGTGCACTCCACACTCGTGATTCTCACCAAACTGTACTGTAAACTAATTGTAAGAATGGCTCTCATACAGATATCTTCCTCGTAGTTCTCTGCTATACTACATTCCCCCCCAACTTGGTGCCCTCCCAATGTTTCAAACTCCAGCTCCCATCAGCCCCTGCCAACACATCCATTTTTGCTGTTGTGGTGGTTTAATTGTTGAACTGATCTTACCATCAACATGTTTGCCCTTACTTTGCCCTCCTCAAAATAAGCCATTTCATCTAGTCCGGCCCTTTGACTTAGTTCTTCCCTTTAGGCTCAAATATATTTTGCTCTGAAGATGCTGAATGCTGAAGACCAACTCTCTTTTGACACTTGAGGTGTGTATTTCTAGGACACACCTTATTTTTGTGATTGTAAATTTTTGAAATCTGTTTTTAATGCTGTGTTTTAATGTTATAACCTGCCTTGGGACCTTAGGGTGAAGGGTGGGTAATAATAATAATAATAATAATAATAATAATAATAATAATAATACCACCCAGTGCTTTTCTTCTTGAAAATAAAGATACTGGTACTCACCATGAAGTTGTTAAGCAAGTGCTACACTTTTAATCAGTTTTTTTCTTCTGGGGAAAATAGTGCTGGTACTGCGTACCTTTGAGTATCCCCAGAAAAAAAAGCACTGATGATACCAATGTTTCTGCAAACAAATCAGTAAACAGGCCATCTGGAAGCACCCTACAACTTATAGGGAACATGAGGAGAACTAGACATGAATATGTCATTTATGGCAACAGCTTCATCTGTCTCCTAACCTGTAGATCAGCCACTTAGGAGAAAAAAGCCTTCATTGTGGTGTACAAGTGGTACACCACATTTTATAAGGCTAACTACCAGCCATGTCTTGTGGCCTGCTTGGTGTGTGACAACCCAATGAGGCACTGAAAACCAGATGTTGGTTGAATCCTTGATGGGCCACCATGAAAGGTTGGTGGACTGAGTTTAGAATTGTTCATTCTGACTTGTCTAAGGCTGCCTTCATGTCTGCTGTGATTTTGGGGAACATGTCAACAACGAATGCTTACAAATAAGTATAGGCCTCCCTGCAAGTCATGGAAACGTTGACAAACAGAGAGAAACCCTCCTCTGTGGTTTATTAGCTGCCCACTATACTTGGCATGCAGATCAATAAAATGTTTTCTCCCAACGTCAACTGAGTAGTTTGCTAGTAAATAAATATATATTTCCCAATGAGCATTTGTGAGCCTGTGAGTTATGAGACTCTCATACTCTTGTGAAAGAAATATAATAATCACCTGTCACTGGTGTGGTTTTGTGGTGCTGCTCCCATCCTATTCATCAAAGGCACACCATCCCATAGGAAGCAGAATATATACCGCAATTAAATGTATGTCACAAAAAGTCCATTTTGCAGGAATTGATGTTTTACCGCAGTTGTTAGAGTCATAATGCAAAGTTTTAGATGACATAAATTTGTAAGTCTTTGAGAGAAGCGGCCAACCTGCTTGACAGCTGTGCAACATCGTAAGTCCAATGAATGAGATAGGTGCTAATGTTATGAGCAGCACAGGCTGCCACCCATGCCTTTGCCTCTGGTCTTGTGAGTAGTGCAGTGCGGGGAAGCCATACCAGAGAAGAAGAACCACTTGGGCCCGTAAGCCCCTCTATTGAGACACACCACTAACACAGTCTTCACAGATTGATTGTCCATGGTCAAATTCATCGGCTGTGTTCTGCAAAGGTTTGCTCTCAATCCACATGTTAGCATTCCTCTCTCCACAAGTGAATGGCAGAACCATTATGGGTACAGGAACTCCATGAAAACTCTCATTAGAAACCTCTGGACTGGCAGATCACATTAAGGGTAGTGTCAGGGAACTGCCATCGGTTGAGGGGCGAGAGGGGAAAAGCCGGATGGGTTACAGAGAGCCCCCAAAGATCGTGGGAAGCAGCACTTCCTCAGCGGAGGAAGGTAGCCACGCCTCTAGTGGAGGGGAGATGCAGGGGGCGGAGGAGGCAAGGCGGTGCCAGGACACCTTGCTGGAGCAAAGTGGGGAGGAGGGAGGTCCCCCATTACCCAAGCCTTCCTTGCGCAGAAAGCAGTGGCGTAGCGTGGGGGTGCAGGGGGGGCGGCCGCACCGGGCGCAACATCTGGGGGGCACGCTCGCACTCACAGCTCTCTGCCCCTACCTGGCTCACTCACTCTCTCTCACTGCAGTGCTGGCTGTGCGAATCCTATCCGAGCTGCCGGGTTGCCGCCCACTGTGGAGGGGGGGTACCAGGGGTGCGGGTTAGGGAGCGCAAATTACTTGCCTTGCCCCGGGTGCTGACAACCCACGCTACGCCACTGGCAGAAAGCTTCCACACAGAGGGGAGGCGCAGACTGGGAGTCAAGAAACTACTCTGCTGGGGAAGGTTTAAGGACCGCCCACTCTCAGATTCTGCCAGTGAATGAGCAAGATACGGAATACAGGCGCTCTGCATTCTAAAGGTTTTTATCACTAATAAGAAAACTTTAGAACACACTTGTGAGGCATATTGCCTGATTGCTCTCGAGCAACCAACTGATACCTCTAACAGGTAGGATGCCAAACAAGGTTCTCCATTTAGAGAGGAATAATCAGATGCAAATGTACAGTGGAACCTCCCTTTACTACTTAAATCGTTCTGGAGATCCATTCTTAACCTGAAACCGTTCTTAACCTGAGGCACGCTTTCACTAATGGGGCCTCCTCCTGCTGCTGCTGCTGCACTGCCGGTGAGCAACTTCCGATCGCATCCCAGGGCAAAGTTCACTACCTGGAACACCTACTTCTGGGTTAGCGGAGCTCGTAACTTAAAGCGTTCGTAAGAAGGACAGTACGTAACCTGAGGTTCCACTGTATAGGAGGCAAGGGGAAACCTGGCATGGCAGAAGCAAATGTGAAAAGGGTCTAGAGATCTTAGTAGACCACAGGACCAAAGGACCCCTGAACAGTAAAGTCCAGTACAAGGCTACTATGGGGTGTAGAGCTTATCTTGCTTTTGGGCCAAGGGAGCGGCGTTTCTCCACAGACAGCTTTCTGGGTCATGTGGCCAGCCTGGCTAACCACTTCTGGCACAACAGGACATTGTGACAGAAACCAGAGTGCATGGAAACACCATTTACCTTCCTGCTGCAGAGATCTCAGTAGACCACAAGCTTACCATGAGTCTACCCTGTGAAGCAGCAACATATGATTTTCACACAACTCTGTGTAAAACAACAACAGTATTCGACATGTTGCTAAGGATGAACGTATACGTCAACTTCTCTTATTTCCTAATCTCAAATTCAGTTCACAACATTCCTGAACATTTTAAGAAGTCCTCATTAGCATTTGGACAGCATAAGTATGTACATTTTTTTGCAAGCAGTTTCCTCTTCTGTAATGCATTTTTGTATGTCATTTGCACAAATATATGCATATTTATGTACCCTTTCTCCTAATATATACCTGTGTGGGTACATTTTTGGGTTGGGGAACTGCAGCTTAGAATTCAGATAAATGCCGGTTTTGAAGGATAGCAGCTTAATGGCTTGTTTGGGGAAATGTGGATTGCATTCATTGAAATGCGAATGGAACCAAATTTGTCCCCCATCATTAGCAAAATGCATGTCACACCTAATGCTTCTCCCCCTTTTCCACGGTTCTCTATCCAATGCCCTGCTTCCACTACCACTGTCTCCTCAAGCACAGTCCTGTAATCTTCTCTAATGACTGTAATTGCAATCATTCACTAATAAGCACAATAGTAAAAAAAAGGTGCATTCAGGGTCAGCACTGAGGTGATGGGTGATCTCGATGAAGGTCAGAATTTGCCCACTCTCAATTACACACCGGCTTATAGTTTCATTTACAGTACTTTTTTGCTGAAGAAAGAAATGTGAACCTTGGCAGGGCCAACTAAGTAATCAGCTTCACCTGAGCTTCATTCCCCACCCCCCTGCCAAAGGTGAGGGAGAGAATGTTTATAACTGTGGGTGGGTGTGCAAAAGTTGAATGAGATTTGATTGAGGTGGCCATGGGCTAAAAAGCTGAGCTAAATACTTTTACAACTGAGCCCTATCCACATACCACCTCATTTATATATTCCACTCTCCTCAAGTTGTTATTGTCTTTTATTAAATCGATTTATAAATGGAATTTAGTGGTTCAGACTCAAACCAAGCACACACACACACACACACACACACACACACACACACATGCAAAAAAATTACACACATTATATGTGAAGCCCCATTGTGTACTCTAATTTAGAAGCATAATTTTATATTTATAGATGTGTATTATATTTAGTTATATTCATTACTGAATGTACCTGTTTATCATAGAATCATAGAGCTGAAAGAGACCCTGCGGATCATCTAGTCCAACCCCCTGCAATGCAGGAATATGCAGCTGTCCCTTACAGGGATCGGACCTGCAACCTTGGCGTTATCAGCATTATGCTCTAACCAACTGAGCTATCCCGTAGGTATATGTTGGTTACTCAAGGAAACAGAGGTGTGGAGGTCATACTCAAAGTAGACCCACTGAAATAAATGAACTTAAATCGATCTGTCTCCTTTGTTTCAGTGGTTCAGTGCAAACGAAACCCATGGCCTACTGGGATGTGCGAGTTTGAAAGAGTGGATCTTGGCCTATGCCAGTGTAACTCCCTCAACCTGGCTGAGCTGGTGTTATGGACTGGTGAGAGGAATGGTGAGAGGCACAGCTGGGGGACACTCCAGGGAGCACCCAGGGGGAAATGGTTCAGAGCCAGGCAGGGCCGGATTTAGGTTTGAGCTACTGAAGGTAAGCTACTGAAGGTAATGGGGCCCTTTATATGTCCAGCTGTTCTTTGTCAACAACAAATCATCGCTGTATGGTATATGGTAATTTATGGACCTAATAGGTATCTAAAGCCATTTGCACATAACAAAATAACCAGTCCCTGCAGAATATAGGCACCTTATATATAAAAATGAGCAAACCAGTGATATTTTAGGGAGCAGGTTAGCAGGTGGGGGGCATTATTTACATCATAGGATCCTACATAACACAAAACACTGTTGCTGTATGTAGATTTTATTTTATTTGTTTTTTTATCATGCATTTTGGAAATGTACATCCAGGTTTTTTCCCCTTTAATTTTTTTGGGGGTCCCCAAGAGAGTGGGGCCCTAAGCTATAGCTTGTTTAGCTTATCCATAAATCTGGCACTGGAGCCAGGGGACTGGTGATGGGATGACGATGAGTGGTTGGAGAGAGAAGGAGCAAACTGAGGGGAGGAGGAGCTGTCGGAAGTTGAAGAGGTGACATGGTTTAGTGAACAAGAAGAGACTGTAACAGAGCATAGTTCAGACTCCAGGGCAGAAGCAGAGGCTGCAGAGGGTGGATTTTCCAGAGAGGAGGGGCGGTGTTCTGCTCTCTACTTATTCCGCTCCAGCCTAACATCAGTCAGTCAGTCAGTGTTGCAGAGAGAGAGAGACTAAGTGTTAGAGATCGTGTGTATAGATAAGGTAGCTGCTAAGAGCAGCTGCAGACACTCAGTGCAGTTCAGTTTTTTAGTTAAGACTTCATATAGATCTGTATTTAGTTTGTATAGTTGTAGATAGAATAAAAGAAGATATTCTACAGAGCTGCTCTCCGAGTCATTTATGCTCTGCTATACTCTGCTGTGGGACGACTGTCTTCTTGTGGGAGTGAATCCGGTGCTCACAACTCTAAGCTGTGAGTCCACAGCACTTTGACCTGTTCCTGGAAGTGCTACCCAGCTTGCCTAGCCCAGTCAGGGTTGAAGTGGATGAGTCCAGTTAGTGGCACTGGCTCAAGGGCGATGCTGACAAGAGCAGAGGATGGTTGTGCACAGACACAGCCTGAGACTGTGAGGGAAAGACCCTGGAGAGGAGGAGACTTAAGGGGCACTGGGAAGGTGGGGACTTTCAGTCCTCACAACTGCTTCATTGGGGCAAGACCTCCTAGAAAGAGTTGCTGAGACCACTAGGCCAGAGCTGTGGATTGTTTCCTTGAATAAAGAGTTAACTTCACTGGACTCAAGTGATTGATTGGTTTGCTGATGACCTCTATACCTGACTCCAACCCTGAAAGCTGGGGCTGCAGTGGCTCAGCTGGCCCAATTTAAACTGGTGGAATTTATGGCAGGTCCCAAACAAAGAGGGTGGGCAGGATGAAGTAAGGAAAGACTTACACCTATTGGAAACCTCTGTCAGCATAGCCATGTGACCTAGCAACCCAGCAGAAATTACTCCAGCAAAAGAAAAGAAAAGAAAAGAAAAGAAAAGAAAAGAAAAGAAAAGAAAGAAAGAAAGAAAGAAAGAAAGAAAGAAAGAAAGAAAGAAAGAAAGAAAGATGATGTAAGTCAAACTCTGGGATATGGTGGTGGTGCTGTGGTCTAAACCACAGAGCCTAGGGCTTGCCGATCAGAAGGTCAGCAGTTTGAATCCCCACAACGGGTTGAGCTCCCATTGCCCAGTCCCTGCTCCTGCCAACCTAGCAGTTCGAAAGCACGTCAAAGTGCAAGTAGATAAATAGGTACCACTCCGGTGGGAAGGTAAATGACCTTTCTGTGCACTGCTCTGGTTCACCAGAAGTGACTTAGTCATGCTGACCACAAGATCCGAAAGCTGTACGCCTGCTCCCTCAGCCAGTAAAGCGAGATGAGCGCTGCAACCCCAGGGTCTTCCGCAACTGGACCTAACGGTCAGGGGTCCATTTACCTTTAAGTCAAACTGTATTTTAAAGGTATGTTTTCCTTCCCTCGAGCTGGCTCATCTAGCAATAGCCCCACCACTGAACAGGTATTTGTAACAGAGGTAAGTAAAATGAGTGGGGCATCTCACTTCTCATTGAGATCGAGGAGCGAGGCAGGAATTTAAGACAAAAATATAGGTGGGTAAGCTTGACATCAAGATTTTTTTGGAAAATTCCACCCAGATTCATTCCTGATATAGCCCAGGAAGGTAGAAGGGGCGATGAGAGAAAGAGAGAAGAGATGTGGTTGATTTCTCTTCACGCTAGAGAAACAGGGAGAGAAGCTTCTCTGCATAGTAAATTATCAAGTGGTCTGCAAGCCAGGAGTGCAATCTAGCAAGAAATGGGGGTGGCAGAATGGAAGGAAGCCATAATTGGAAATTAGTTTAGCGTGGAGCATTACCTGAACATGACGGGAAACACAGTTATGTTGTGGGCACTAAAATAAAATGCTAGTGCAGCTATTTCAGAGAGCATCATGGAAGAAACACCACTCTGCTTTGACTCAGAAGTTGGTAAAGTCCAGTGCAAAAGTGGCCGAGGCTCAGCTGCTGTGGGTGAATGTTTCTTTTACTTACTGTATTTAGCTTTTCTATCTATATCTATCATCTATCTATCTATCTATCATCTATCTATCTATCTATCATCTATCTATCTATCTATCATCTATCTATCTATCTATCATCTATCTATCTATCTATCTATCTATCTATCTATCTATCTATCTATCTATCTATCATCTATCATCATCTATCTATCTATCATCTATCATCTATCATCTATCTCTATCTATCTATCTATCTATCTATCTATCATCTATCTATCTATCATCTATCTATCTATCTATCTATCTATCTATCTATCTATCTATCATCTATCATCATCTATCTATCTATCATCTATCATCTATCTCTATCTATATCTATCTATCTATCTATCTATCTATCTATCTATCTATCATCTATCTATCATCTATCTATCTATCATCTATCTATCTATCATCTATCATCTATCTATCATCTATCTATCTATCTATCATCTATCTATCTATCTATCATCTATTTATTTATTTATTTTAAAGAAACCTTATAATTTAAAAAGTTGCATCGTAGGGTAATATACTGAAGAGCTCCTCCAGGGAAGCCAATGATGCTCTGAACAATTAAAACAATTAAAGATGGGATTGTCACTTTAGTGCTTGGAATAAACTCAAGGCCATGGGAATTGGTGCCCTTGCAAACCAACTTTGACTCTGATAAGACTGTCCAGATCAACACTGGACTTACACAGATTGATGATCAGGTCATTCAGGGCTAGTTCCTCCTCGCCTTTTCTCATTTTTCATAGAATGATAGAATTGTAGAGTTGGAAGAGACCCCGAGGGTCATCTAATCCAACCCAATGCAATGCAGGAATCTCAACACATGATCTCCCACTGGATCCTGCTTAGCTTTGTAAACGTGCCTGCAGTTTTATCACTGCACCAGTGTACACTTCTGTTTTCAACATTGCTATGATTTTTAAAAAGTCCTCATGAAAATTCACTAAGATTTTAGTGCGGGTTTCTCCTGAAATAGATGTTTGCATTCAATTTTACCTAAGACAATGCCTTTTTTCACTCATTTATGCACACACTGCCCCAACTGATGCATTATTGCATACATTGCTTGGCTGAAGAACTGTACTGCAAAATTCACAGAAGTGCAGGTTTCGAAAGATCGCTGTGTTTTAGTTCGTCTATTGTTTTGCAAAGTGCACATTATGTAAGTTTGCCCTCAAATGGAAATTGAAATGAAACCCAATCCCCACTTCCCACATCCCTAGCTGCTGCAAGAGATGATTTTTGCTGGAAGAAATGACTGTGAGGTGGTGTTGTAATCACATAGAAGCCACTCAGAGTCAAACTTTGTCTTATGTTAGCTGTGTAACTGTGCCTTTAAATGCAGGCAGGGAGGAGCCAGGCCTCGGTCCTGTATACCTGAAGAAGCGTCTCCACCCCCATCATCCAGCCTGGACACTGAAGTCCAGTGCCGAGGGCCTTCTGGCAGTTCCCTCGCTGTGAGAACCCAAGTTACAGGGAACCAGGCAGAGGGCTTTCTTGGTAGTGGCACCCACCCTGTGGAACGCCCTCCCAGCAAATGTCAAGGCAATAAACAACTACCGTATTTTTCGCTCTATAAGATGCACTTTTCCCCCTCCAAAAATTAAGGGGAAATGTGTGTGTGTCTTATGGAGTGAATGCAGGCTCCATAAGGCTTCAGTGAAGCGGGAGGAGAAATGTAAGGGGCTCCGTTTCTCCTGCCGCTTCGCTGAAAGGGCGCTGCGCAGAGAGGGAGAGAATTTTTTTCTTGTTCTCCCCCTCTAAAACTAGGTGCGTCCTATGGTCGGGTGCATCCTATAGAGTGAAAAATATGGTATTTTACTTTTAAAAGTGTGATGGCCTGGGATTCCGATTCAGAGGATGAACCAGAGGAATCCCAACCTGCACAGGAGTCCCCGCCTCCAGGGCCGGCTGAACTGGGGCAAGGCCTAGATGCTGAAGAGCCTGCACCTGTGGCAGAGCACCAGGAGCTGGCCCCAGGTGAAACCCTTCTGGCCCCAGAGGTGCTTGAGGAATCAGTGGCGTCAGGTGAGCCTCCTCCAGGGCCCAGTAACCCTTCGGCCTCTCCTGATCTGCAGAGGCTTAGGGCAGAGAGGCGAAGGGAACTGGTTGCTCCCAGGAGGAGTGCTCGCCTTAAGGCCAGAGGAGGTGGGGCTCCTGGGGGCTGGGACCGCCCCCGGCCTTAGAAGAGGATAAAAGCCTAGTCAGCCCGGTCCTAGGTTGCGGGAGCAATGTCGCTGTTGGCTTCGGACCTTCCTGTGTTCCTGACCCCTGCTTGGCCTCCTGTTCCTGACCATCCGGTGCTCCTGTTCCCTGCTCGGCCTCCTGTTCCTGATCATCCGGTGTTCCTGTTCCCTGCTCGGTCTCCTGTTCCAGCGTTCCTGTTCCCCGCCCGGCTCTCCGCCTCGGACCTCGCCCCTCTTCGTGTGGACTCTGCTTACGCCCACGGTACCTTACCCCCGGGACCAGCACAGTTTGCTCCCGCCACACCCGCACTTCCCCTTCGTTGGGGTGCGTTCAGGAAGAGCCAGAGGCCATGGCTGACCAGGCTGCTGCGCTGGTGGCTTTGGCCCAGGAGAACCAGGCCTTGACTTGCACCGTGCAGCAGCTCAGCGACGCGGTTACGGCACTTCAGCAGCGCTTGGAAGCCCTATCGGCTCCTGGGGCCGACGCCCCGGCTCCTGGCAAGTACCCAGTGGCTTTGCCTGAGAAATTTGATGGGGCCCCAGCCAGCTTTCCCATGTTCCTTGCCCAGGCCAAGCTGTATATTCAGGGGTGAGCCCGGAACTTTCCTGACGACCGCACCAAGGTGCACTTTTTGATTAGTTTGTTAAAGGACCAGGCGGCCAAGTGGGCGTTGACGCTACTCAGGCAAGACTCCCCAATGCTGGCAGACTATACGGGGTTTTGCAATCTTTTGGAGGCCGCATTCGGCAACCCCCAGAAAGGGAGTCAAGCCAACCGGGCGATTCGGCAGTTGAAACAGGGCAAGTCCACGGTGGCCGCATATACCACGGAGTTTCGGCTGTTGGCACAGGACTTGACCTGGAATGACTCGGCACTGTGGGACCAGTATCTCGAAGGGCTTTTGGACGAGATATTGGACCAGCTGGCCACAATGGAATGCCCCACCACGCTAGACACTCTCATTCAACGGAGTCTACAAATAGACGACTGGCTGGAGGATCGTCGTCAGGCCCGGGGTCGCCGACACTTCCAGTTCTCGGCACCAGTTCCTTCCGGCAGCCCCACGGTCACAACTGATTTAACGGAGGAGCCTATGCAGCTCGAGGCAGTGCGGCCACGCCTTTCCCCCGCAGAGAAGGCGCGGCGTCGGGAGGGAAATCTATGTCTCTACTGTGGCGGAAGTGGACACTACGCTTGGTCCTGCCCTGAGAAACGCCAGCCGCAGGGAAACCGCCAACCCCAGTAGCTGATGGCCCTAGCTACCGGGGGTCCCAAACAGCGCAGAATGGGCCCGCACCAATGGACTTGCAACATCTTATGGTTTTGGTACGTTTATACCCTCCAGGTGGGCCCTGGATCCTCACCCATGCTTTGGTAGATTCAGGAGCAACCCGCTCCTATATGGACGCTGCTTTTGCTGCCCATCATCAGGTGCCACTTCGGAACAAGCCAGAACCGGTCCAGGTGGAAGCAATTGACGGACGGCTCCTGCGTTCAGGTGCCGTTACTCAAGAGACCCAGCCCCTGGTCCTGTGTCTCCAGCAGCACCGGGAGTTGCGAACTTTGGACATTGCCTCTATGCCCCGGTTCCCCCTAGTGCTCGGGATGGACTGGCTGGAAGCTCACAACGTTCAGATTGACTGGGTCAAACAGACTGTGCACTTCCCAGACCCATGTTCCCATGCTCAATCCGAGACGCTGGCGGCCGCGCCCACGGAGGAGGCAGCACCCACGCTCCCAGCCGTGTACCAGGACTACCAGGACGTGTTCGAGGAACGGGGGCAGACCAGCTGCCGCCGCATCGGCCTTTTGACTGCGGCATAGACCTCCAACCCGGAGCGCCTTTACCAGTGAGTCGCTTATATTCTCTAACAGAGCCAGAGCGCGAGGCTTTGCAGGACTTCTTGCGCAAGAACCTGGAGCGTGGGTTCATTAGGCCTTCCACCTCGCCTACCGCGGCACCAGTGCTCTTTGTTAAGAAGAAATGTGGGGAACTCCGCCCTTGCCATGATTACCGAGCCCTGAACAAAATTACCATCCCAGACCGGTACCCCTTGCCCCTTATCTCGGAGTTGCTGGAGCGGGTGCAAGGGGCACAGGTGTTCACCAAGCTGGACCTCCGGGGGGCCTACAACTTGATTTGGATCCGAGCCGGGGATGAGTGGAAGACAGCGTTTGGGACCCGGTACGGGCAGTTCGAATACTTGGTTATGCCTTTCGGTTTGTGCAACGCGCCTGCTGTGTTCCAACGCTACATCAACCACGTGTTCCAGGACTTGTTAGACAAGTACGTGGTGGTGTACTTGGATGACATACTGGTTTACTCCCGTGACCCGGCTCGCCATGAGGGACATGTCCGGACCGTGCTGCAGCGCTTGCGTGAGCACCGTTTGTACGCAAAGCTCAGCAAGTGCGAGTTCCATCAGCGGACTGTGGACTTCCTTGGTCACCGGCTCTCTCCAGATGGGGTGCAGATGGACCCTGGGAAGGTGGCAGCGGTTCGAGAATGGGCGGCACCCCGGAACCGCAAGGACCTACAGCGTTTCCTGGGGTTCGCCAACTACTACCAGACCTTCATTGCAGATTATGCTCATCGCACCACCCCGTTGACCCAGCTACTGCGCCCAAAGACGCCGTTTTCCTGGGACAAGGAGGCAGAGGAGGCGTTTCAGGGGTTGAAGGCCTGTTTCCAGAGGGCGCCAATCTTACAACACCCTGACCCCTCTCGACCCTTTGTGGTGGAGACCGACGCCTCCAGTACGGCTCTCGGTGCCGTCCTGTCTCAACAGAATGGACCTGAAGCGCCACTCTTACCCTGTGCCTTCTATTCCCGCCAGCTCCTACCAGCGGAGCGTAACTATACTGTGTGGGAGCGGGAACTACTGGCTGTCAAGGTGGCCTTTGAGTTCTGGCGCCACCATCTTGAGGGGGCACGACATCCGGTGGAGGTGAGAACCGACCACCGGAACCTGGAGTACCTCCAGACCACCCGCAAGCTGAACCAAAGACAGATTCGGTGGGCGTTGTTCTTTTCCCGGTTCCAGTTCCGGATCCGCTATATCCCTAGCTATCAGAACCAGAAAGCGGATGCCCTGTCCCGGAAACCTGAAGACAACGCAGACACTGTACAGCAAGCAGTACCCACCACGATCCTACCTCCAGCTGCATTCCTGGCCACCCAGGAGGCGGAGCCACTGCAGGCTCGGGTGCGGGAACAGCAGCGGGTCGACGCTTGGGCCCAGGAACGACTCCGGGAGCTGGCTGAAGGGTCCAGCCCTCAGTATCCGGGGCTGGTCCTGCATCAGGGCCTTCTGCTGCACCACGGTCGTCTGTATATCCCGCCAGGGCCACTGCGGCTGGAGGTTCTCCGGATGGCTCATGATGCCCCAGCAGCGGGGCATTTTGGACGGTATCGGACCACCCATCTGGTAAGTCGTGAGTTTTGGTGGCCCCGCCTGAAGGCTGACGTGGCTTGCTACGTTGCTGGTTGTGATGTCTGCCGGCGCACCAAGGGCCCTACTGGGCGACCCCCCGGCCTACCTCAGCCATTGCCAGTTCCACCACGCCCTTGGCACACGGTTTCGTTGGACTTTGTAGTGGACTTACCCCCGTCTCGTGGCTGTACCTGCCTTCTAGTTTTCTCCGACCATTTCACCAAGATGGTGCACTGCACCCCCTGCCTATCTGTGCCCACAGCCAAGGAAACCGCTCAGCTGTACCTTCAGCATGTCTTCCGCCTGCATGGCCTACCTGAGCGCGTGGTGTCTGACCGGGGTGTTCAGTTCACATCCCGGTTCTGGCGAGCATTACACCAGACTCTCGGGACAGAGGTCTGCCTCTCGTCGGCCTACCACCCACAGACCGATGGCCAGACGGAACGGGCGAACGCGGTGCTGGAGCAGTACCTCTGGTGTTACTGCAGCTACCAGCAGGATGACTGGGTCGACCACCTGGCATTGGCGGAGTTCGCCTACAACAACGCAGTGAATGCGTCCACCCAGCAGACCCCGTTCCAGGCCAGTTACGGTTATCATCCACGGCTGTTTCCAGATGTGCTGCCGGCTTCCGCGGTCCTGGCGGTGACGGAGTGGCTTCAAGAGCTCCAGTCCCAGCAACAGCTTTTGGTGGAGCAACTGCACCAGGCCAAGGAAGCGTACAAAGCCCAGGCCGACTGCCACCGCCAGGTGGGGCCGGAACTTCACGTCAGTGACCTGGTTTGGCTCTCCACTCGCCACCTCCACCCCTCTCGACCTTCGCGGAAGTTGGACGCCCGCTTCACCGGCCCGTTCCCTATCGTGGACCAAGTCTCTCCTGTGGCATTCCGTCTCCGGTTACCCGCAACCCTGACGGTTCACCCGGTCTTCCACAGGTCCCTTCTGAGTCCGGTGGCCCCACCCGACGAGTTCCACCCGAACCGTCCCCGACCGCAGCCAGTGTTGGTTCAGGGAGAGCCTGAGTATGAGGTGGAACGCATCCTGGACTCCCGATACCGCAGGGGAAAGCTGCAGTATCTCATTGACTGGAAGGGGTACGGACCAGAGGACCGTTCCTGGGAACCAGCGGCCAACGTCCACGCACCTGCCTGCCTCCGAGAGTTCCATGCGACGTACCCCGGCAAGCCGGGTCTGGACCCTCGGTTGAGGGGGGGGCCTGGGAGGGGGGATGGTGTGATGGCCTGGGATTCCGATTCAGAGGATGAACCAGAGGAATCCCAGCCTGCACAGGAGTCCCTGCCTCCAGGGCCGGCTGGATGCTGAAGAGCCTGCACCTGTGGCAGAGCACCAGGAGCTGGCCCCAGGTGAAACCCTTCTGGCCCCAGAGGTGCTTGAGGACTCAGTGGCGTCAGGTGAGCCTCCTCCAGGGCCCAGTAACCCTTCGGCCTCTCCTGATCTGCAGAGGCTTAGGGCAGAGAGGCGAAGGGAACTGGTTGCTCCCAGGAGGAGTGCTCGCCTTAAGGCCAGAGGAGGCGGGGCTCCTGGGGGCCGGGACCGCCCCCGGCCTTAGAAGAGGATAAAAGCCTAGTCAGCCCGGTCCCAGGTTGCGGGAGCAACGTCGCTGTTGGCTTCGGACCTTCCTGTGTTCCTGACCCCTGCTTGGCCTCCTGTTCCTGACCATCCGGTGCTCCTGTTCCCTGCTCGGCCTCCTGTTCCTGATCATCCGGTGTTCCTGTTCCCTGCTCGGTCTCCTGTTCCAGCGTTCCTGTTCCCCGCCCGGCTCTCCGCCTCGGACCTTGCCCCTCTTCATGTGGACTCTGCTTACGCCCATGGTACCTTACCCCCGGGACCAGCACAAAAAGACAGCTAAAGGTGGCCCTGTTTAGGGAAGTTTTTAATGTCTGATGCTGTATTGTTTTTAATATTCTGTCGGAAGCCGCTCACAGTGGCTGAGGAAACCCAGCCAGATGGGCGGGGTATAAATAAATTATTATTATTATTATTATTATTATTATTATTATTATTATTAATAATAATACAATACAATACAATATAATGGTTTGGATGTAAGGGAGTTTCATCTTCTTTATCTGCTGCTGTGGTCCCATTTTAGATCAGTATTCCCCTTCACCTGTAATTTGTTTTTTTGGGGGGATTGGGATGACTCCTATTCAATTTGGGCCTTTTGTGCTATAGAACAGTAATCTCTGGAGTTCTGATCCTGATCAGAGCCCTGAACAACTTTGGACCAAAGTTATTCAAGAGAACTCTTGCTTCCATATAAACATTGCTCATTTACTAAGATGCTTATCTCTCCTGGTATGTGTCCTGGCCTACATCAGCTTCTGGCAACCAGGGGCAGGCCCTTTTCTGTGGTGGTGCTGACATTATGGAATAGTCTCTACTCTGGAATTCTGCCATCACATACAATATTCTGTTTTCTCCATCAATTAAAACATAAATCTGTGCCCAACCCTGCGCTGGCCATTGACGTTTAGCCCAACTGATTCCTGTCTATGCATTGTATTATACTGTTATGAATTTCTGTGTGCCAGACACTTTTAAATTCTCAAAATCAGTAACTGTTAGAATTTAATCAAAGCTTGGAGTGCTAAAACTGGGAGCCAGACCCATGTGTATTAAGTTGTGTAGCAGACATTTCTAATCCCCTGGAATCAGCAAGTGTCAAAAGCTAATTAAGACAGGCTAAGCTTCCTGTGTGAGGTGATAGCCTGGGGGTTGAGCCATTTACTCAAATGTAATGTGCACCTTTTTTTGGCCAAATTAAGTTGTGAAAATTAGGGTGCGCATTAGATTTGATGGCACATTTACATTTGCCAGCAAATACTTTTTTCTGGCTTCAAGGTTTTGAAAATGGAGTTGCACATTAGATTTGATGGCACATTAGATCCGCATAAATACAGTACTCTCTTAAGTGTGGAGCAGTATATAAATGTTTTAATGAATGAATAAAACAGATAAATTCTACATTCCTGATCTAAGAAGATCCTACTGAGTCAACACATAATGACATTTCCTGAATGGTGAGAAACAGCACATAATATTTCTATTTATCATGTACCTTGAGGACTAATGTGCTAAAAGCTTACATAGCACATAATAAATAATCTGTCACCATACTGAGTAGGAAATGTGGTCTAGCAATTAGATCACTGATGGGAAATCAGACAAGGCTTGTCAAAAGCAACACTGGTAATCAGACTGCTCTGTTGGGTGTGGGTGGTTCACTGAACATTAGAAAACCAGTCAAATATACCCGGTGTTGTTTCTTGTTTGCAGTGCGATTAGCTGACAAGACGGATAAGTCCCTTCCTCTGTAGAATTCTCTTCCTCTCATTTTCTAATCTCTGCTTCCAAGAGTCAGATGGGACAAGCATAACAAGTATTGCATTTGGTGAGCCTCCTTCCACGGGGTAGCGCTCTGCAACCACAAAGAAATCTCACACTGCTAGATATGCAAGGAGCAAAAAGGACTGAGGGCTCATGGAGCCCCCCTGGCCATAACCAAAGAGAAAGAAGCTTCTATGATGCAGCTGACTATAAAGCAAAGCCTTTCGTGATGTTAAAGGTAAAGGGTAAAGGGACCCCTGACCATTAGGTCTAGTCGTGGCCGACTCTGGGGTTGCGGCGCTCATCTTGCTTTATTGGCCGAGGGAGCCGGTGTACAGCTTCCAGGTCATGTGGCCAGCATGACTAAGCCACTTCTGGCGAACCAGAGCAGCGCACGGAAACACCGTTTACCTTCCCGCCAGAGTGGTACCTATTTATCTATTTGCACTTTGACGTGCTTTCGAACTGCTAGGTTGGCAGGAGCAGGGACCGAGCAACGGGAGCTCACCCCGTCACGGGGATTCAAATTGCCAACCTTCTGATCGGCAAGTCCTAGGCTCTTTGGTTTAACCCACAGCGCCACCCGCATCCCATTCGTGATGTTAGTATCTCCCAAACTTGGGTCACCCGGCTGCTTTTCAGCCAGTGTGGTGTAGCGGTTAAGAGCGGTGGACTCGTAATCTGGTGAACTGGGTTCGCTTCCCTGCTCCTCCACATGCAGCTGCTGGGTTACCTTGGGCTAGTCACACTTCTCTGAAGTCTCTCAGCCTCACTCACCTCACAGAGTGTTTGTTGTGGGGGAGGAAGGGAAAGGAGATTGTTTGGGACTCCTTAGGGCAGTGATGAAGCAAGATATCAAATCCAAACTCCTCCTCCTCCTCCTCCTCTTCTTCAGTTCCCATCATCCCTGACTACTGGTCTTGCTAGCTAGGGATGATGAGAGTTGTAGTCCAAAAACAGCTGGAGACCGACGTTTGGGAAACACTGGTTTAGTTTATTGTATTAAGGGGATAATCCTGTGGCAAGTTTCCCAGCTCAGTCCAGTGCTGTCTCAGCCAAAGTCCCCAAACCTGGTTCAGCTAAAGATATACTGGTTAACTTGCTCTTTCCAACTGAGGAGCTGAGCTGAATCTGAATCAGCTGAGGCTAGTGTCCCCCCCCCAAAAAGGGCATTCTGGGGTCGTAGCATGGACCGGGTATGTGTGTCTTAGGCTTGATCCTAAGCTTATTCAGCCTGGTCATGTGATCTGTCAAAAATGCATAGAATACTGTTTTAAAGGCTGGTTTTCCCTTTGTCAGGTCTAGGCAGAGTAGAGTCAGCAGCCGCCCCACAGCTGAACAGGGTTTGGATCAGGTATAACTGACTTAATTTACACTGGCCAGCCTTGTGCCAGCTTCATGCGCATAGGATTGCTCCCTCAATAGCTTCCTGCAACAGAACATCTTAGAGGGATTTATAAGAACAATTTACAAGAAAAGAATACAGCAACGCAATAAAAATACCTAAACACGTTAAAGTAAGAATCGGAGTAAAAACATCCAATGATGGCTGCTGTCCAAATGCTCAAGAAAACAAAAAATATGCTGATGTTGAAATGTTTTTTAGTGAGCTGTACAAGAACCCACCATAGGCTAGGGATGGGGGAATGTGTCCATTTTGATTTTTTCTCATTTTCAACCTCACAGTGGTACCTCAGGTTAAATACTTAATTACTTCTGGAGGTCCGTTCTTAACCTGAAACTGTTCTTAACCTGAAGCACCACTTTAGCTAATGGGGCCTCATGCTGCTGCAGCGACGCTGGAGCACGATTTCTGTTCTCATCCTGAAGCAAAGTTCTTAACCTGAAGCACTATTTCTGGGTTAATGGAGTCTGTAACCTGAAGCATATGTAACCTGAGGTACCACTGTACTTAATTTTAACAGGCACATTTTAGATACTTACCTGGGGCAAAGATCTCTCTCTCTCTCTCTCTCTCTCTCTCTCTCTCTCTCTCACACACACACACACACACACACACACCTTCATACCAGTATTGTATCTGATTTGGATGCTCAAAGTAGATGCCTATACAGTGGTACCTCGGGTTAAGAACTTAATTCGTTCTGGAGGTCCGTTCTTAACCTGAAACTGTTCTTAACCTGAGGTACCACTTTAGCTAATGGGGCCTCCCGCTGCCACTGTACCACTGCTGCGCAATTTCTGTTCTCATTCTGAAGCAAAGCGTCTGTAACCTGAAGCATATGCAACCTGAGGTACCACTGTATGCAGAATGCTAAATTGTCCTTCCTTTTTCGGAGGGGGAATAATTGTACAGTTCTGGCCTCTGCTTGTCTCCTGAAGTTCACACATTGCACATTACGTTATGTACCTTGTAATCAAGTGGAACATGACTGAATTCTCATTCACAATGGGAGGTGGGGTCTTGAGTTCAGGTAAGCATCTGAACTGAGCCAATTGTCTCAACTTGGATTATCATATGAGAGAGAGTGTACACTTCCTGGGCTCCGGTGGTTTATAACTATGGAAAAAGTTTAATGGCACTGATACCTCTTCAGAATAATAACCTCATCATTATTAATTATTTAGGTAATTATTGTAATAACATTAATCATGAAGAACTCATTTGATGTAAGTGCAGAGGCTATAAGTACATCAATGGGATTTCGAGTGCAATTTGCAATTAATTAACTGGACCATTAGTTTAAAGCATCCCACTTTCAAACATCATGAGCACACCAGTTCAAATATTTTTGTGTCTTACCACCTGATCTATAAATAATGTGTGCTCAAATACTTGGATTTAAGTCATGTAAAATCCCACTGGCTAAAATTAGATCTGCGTAGTGAGGCTTAACTGGTTTATAGATCAAAACTGTAAGATGGACAGAGACTTCTGTAGTCTTCTCAGTGACAATGGAGCTTGATGCAATGATCTCTTGAAATGCGCTGGTGGCTCATCCTGGTTGGAATCACATGAAATTACTGAGTACATGACATATCACATGTGTGAGAGAGAGTGTGAGCTGCTGTTAGTTTTGTGATGGTATCTCTTCAAATAACTCTACATTCAGTTCATATGGAAGTGCTGGAGTCTGCCACAACCTGACCTGGGGTGGATCTACACACAGGAAAAACACACACTATAATTAAGTCAGAAATTAAATCATTATAATGAAAGAAAGAAAAAAAAACGCTATGTAAAAATTGCTTAATGTAAAAAGGTTTCTTTGCTCCCCAGCGCCATCTGGTGTTGTGTGTTTATAATGCATGCAAAGCGTTGTTTTTCGACTAATGTAGCTGATTCCCTGGAGATGCCAGAGATTGAACCTGTGACCTTCTACATGCAAAGCAGATGATCTGTCCCTGAGCTACAGCCCTTCTTCAAGTGGAAGTCTGGTTGGCCACTGTAATAACAGGCTGTGGGACAAGATGGGCCGGTGGCCTGATCTAGCAAGTTCATCTTATGCTTTTATGTTTATTAGAAATAGAATAGGTCCCTCCCCATGTCATTTCTTCATGACATGATACTTTTTATTCTCTTTCTCACATTACCAATATGTACCAAACATCAGGAAGCTTTTAAACTTCCCTTTCATCCAGACTAAGCCTACAGAAAGCCCTACTGGTTTTCTTTGAAATAGCTGATGCACAGCAGGCTACTCTATTTTCCTTCCCTTAATCCAGTTCTCATCCTGGTTTTAAGCCATTATGGTATACCTGCCAAATGTGATTTGCATTATATCATTGTCCTTTTGAATTCTAACAGTTTATATTGGATATGTTTTAATTTTTATTAAATGTGGTTCTCAATATTCTTTTTTTTTTAAAAAAAGTTTGAGTCATTCTAACTTTGAAATTAGATCTCTTTGTGCACTTATCTCCATACAATGGTACCTCGGGTTAAGTACTTAATTCGTTCCAGAGGTCTGTTCTTAACCTGAAACTGTTCTTAACCTGAAGCACCACTTTAGCTACTGGGGCCTCCTGCTGCCACTGCGCTGCCGGAGCACGATTTCTGTTCTTATCCTGAAGCAAAGTTCTTAACCTGAAGCACTATTTCTGGGTTAGCGGAGTCTGTAACCTGAAGCGTATGTAACCTGAAGTGTATGTAACCCGAGGTACCACTGTATTGATAATGTTGAGTCTACAGGAAACTATTCATAGATGGAATATTAACAGCAACAACAAAATTATTTCTTTCTCATTGCCAAGCGTTATTTTAGGACATTGATTTGCAGACTGTGTTCTGGTTGCTCTAGAGCTACAATGAGGAACCTCAGACCTCGGCGGGGTGTGTGTTTGTAAATGTGGCCCTCCATGAATCTCCATCTGCCCCCCACCATATCACCTCCATCTGCCCCATCCATGCGATTTACCATTCCTGCTTTCCACGTGGCTTGAATGTACTGCGGGAATGTACATTTTAACTCTGAAGATGCTTCTCGCTTGCTTCGATGGAGGGTAGAGGTGGGGAGTAAGTGTGAAGATGTTAACCTACCTTAAAAAGGTAAAGGGACCCCTGATCATTAGGTCCAGTCATGGACAAATCTGGGGTTGCGGTGCTCATCTTGCTTTATTGGCTGAGGGAACCAGCGTACAGCTTCCGGGTCATGTGGCCAGCATGACTAACCCACTTCTGGTGAAACCAGAGCAGCGCACGGAAACGCCGTTTACCTTCCCGCAGGAGCGGTGCCTGTTTATCTACTTGCACTTTGACATGCTTTTACATGTCTTACAAAGGTTAAAATTCACTGTACAGTTTTCAGTTGCATTACAGAATGCCAAGTTTTGCATGCCAAGAAAACTGACTGAAGCATTCAAGCATTCCAAGTTTTGTCGCCAATATTGCCTCTCTTGCCTAATTTTCTGCTGGTTAACACCATCAATGGTTCTTCCTTTAGATAAGTGCAATTCAAGTTCTATCCAAGTCTGATAGTTTTCTATATGCTGAACTGCCCTGCGGCCTGAGGCTATAGGGCAGAATATAAATTCAATAAATAATAATAAACAGTAATGCCTTTGTACAGTAGCTTTGATCCAGCCTACTTTGCATGGTTATTGTGAAGATAAGAGTTGCATGCCATTTTGTACAATGAGAAGAAAAAAAAATGCTACAGAGGTGACCAAACCACACTATTTACACTTATTTATGAAGTGTTAGGAGATTGTTGCAGGAAATCTATGGGGGCTGCTTCGGTATTTGAACAGCATGAACAATTACTGGGCATTCGGAAAAGACATGAATCCAAAAATTATTAAAGCACTTAACATTGCTTTGGGATGCCACATTTCATTGTTGAAGGGGAGTTTTCATTTCCTGCACAATGTGATGCTTTTAGAATTCCAAGAGTTAAATGGAGCATAGACTGGGGACATCCACCATTCTCATCACAGCTGCTATAATATCATGGAGAACATTGCAAATGCAATGGAAAAGAAATTAACTGCCCATCTGTGCAATGTAGACTCTTTGTCTCCTCATGCCTGATTAAAGCACTTTTGTTTGCTTGGTAAACCAGCTATCATCTTCATCATATTGCACTGCTTTACTGAATTGAGATGTGGAAACAAAAACGTTCTTTTCTCCCTCTCCTTTAACTCTTACAGAAGGAAACAGAAAAGTGGGAGGAAGTCAATGTGGCTGCTGAAGAAGAGAAGAAATGGCCAGAGGATGGGAGCCTCTTCTCTAGGTATCACCTTGGTGTCTTTCTCAGCAACATAATAATAATAATAATAATAATAATAATAATAATAATAATAATAATAAATCATCATCATCCAATAAGCTCAAGGGAAATACTCACATGAATTTCAGGAGGCTATAGATCTAAAAGTAGGCAGAGCACATTTATTTTAAGAGGAACATTCTTTGCTGTTGCAAATGAAGACAATGTCTACTCTTCTGCAATTTCCAAAGTGACCCTTTTGTAAGAGAAAGTGCTAATTCAAATTCAGGTTATGATGCATTCAGGGGGAAATGTTAGGACAATGAGGTGCACTCACAGATTGGATGTCTTTTTTCAGCTAAGGGCGTCCATTCATTAACTCCAATTCTTGGGATGCTGTGTGCTTCTAACGGTCCACTAACTGGCATGAGAAGGTCATTCTGAGCAAAAGCATGAATGACCTTCTCTCTGAGTGTGCCTTATTGCTGCTGTGACATTGCTGTAGGAATATAGGGTTGTACCCAATGCTGCTGTTCCTTTCACTCAGCAGACTTCTGCTTGCACCAATGCAACTTTCCCAATCTCTTTTCCCCAGACTCTTATGTACTCTCAACATCTCTGCTCTAGAGGGCTGAGGGTCCTACTGAGGCAACTTACGGAGGGTGGTGAAGGACAGGGACCCTGTTGCATGCAAATTCCACTTACGTAGCATTGGATATAACCTCCAATGATAAATGAGGATGGTAATGATGATCATGAAATGCAAATGAAATTAAGAAATGATTTTCTCCATTCACACACTATGTGCAGCTCATGGGAAATCAAAAATGTGTAAAAGGAAAACTGCTGCGATTCAAAATTTTAAACATTTCTATTTTGCCCACACAATCTTAGGTCTCACTGTGTGTGTGTGTGTGTGTGTGTGTGTGTGTGTGTGTGGTGAGCCTGTCAAGATGGAATGGCGCTCCTAAAATTGCTAGCAAGTATTCCATCAAAATCATACAGATTTTATGCTTCCAGCGAAAAGCATTTCGTATCAGAGTGAGAATAATACTGCGGAGATGTACACTCATATGAATGAGAAACCATTGATTATGACTGTCAACTAATGTATTGTCTGAGTGATACGGGAGGACTTACAGCTTTGCACTCTACTCTGATAATCTTTGAAGGAAGAGGCCACATGGGCAGACTGATTGGTATAGCTACTTCTTGCATTATCATGGTCAGCCACACCCAGATTAGGGTAACTTGGTGTGGAAGTGACCGGGTCAGTTGGTCAGCTCATCAAACCAATTTAGAGACCATAGAATTGGAGAATTGTACAGTTGGGAGTAACCACAAGGGTCCAACCCCCCTGAGAAGCAGGAATCCTTTTGCCCAATACGGTGATCAAACGGGCAGAAGTTCTAGGAACTGCTCTGTAAACATTCTGAAAACCAGACTTTTCATCTAGGTATCCTCATACTTCTGCCACTGTTTGCTTTAATTGACTTCTGGTTCCAGAATTACCATTCCAAAAAATTGTCAATAAAGCTAATGATCTGAGAGAATCACTTTTGAATTGCGATATTTCCCTGTTACATGTTGTCCTGAAATCCACTAAAGTAGAATGAGAAACCTGGTACTGATTTCCAGTTTTGTCCCATAGTTCAGCAGCATCATTTCAGCCCCAACAGCATATGAAATTGCTTTATTCAGTCAGCACTCTCCTACATGACATTGACTTTACCAAAACTCCTTTCATTCTTCAAAAAGAACCAGTGTCAGTAGAACCGGGTGGATCCCTCCAAACAACAGGAGTTTGCCTTGAATGCACTATTGGTGTTCCAATCTGAATTGGCAATGGTAATGCCATCATAAACAGAGGAACAAGTATTCCTAGGCACAGATACCTATATCGAATAATACTTTGCATGTCAGCTGACTGGCCAAAATCACAAATTCGTAGTGTTAAGTTCCCACTTCCAGTATCTCACAATGATAAAACAATGTTCAAACTGATTACCAGGCAGTTCAGGACAGACAAAAAGGGATTTTTTTCTAAATATAACTCATGGAATTTGCTGCCCACATGGTGTTCCGACAACTCTGCTTTCAGTTCATAATTGAGGAAAGGCCATTTGTCATGGCAGCTAAATGGAAGCCCCATTTACAGAGGCACTCTATCCCTGAATGTCAAATATTGGGAACAGAGTGAGCCATCAGCATCGTGTCCTGTTTGTAAACTCCCAGAGGCAGCTGGTTGGTTGCTGCTGGAGGAGAAAAAAATATGTTGAATGGTATAGACCCAAGCAAGGCAAATATTATATTCTAACAGAATAGCTTCACATCCCCACTGCCCAATATCCGTTTTTGTGAGGTCTGTGCCAATCCTTTAGCTTCCCAGTGACAGAAGGAAGGTCTATGGAGTTCACTCTATAGTCTTATTAACAGAGTGGCAGCTAATGAAAGCTAGGCTTGGGAAATTAGAATGAAAATGAACTGAAATAGAACAGCATTGTAGCCGACTTAAAGGCAGGATCTCTGGGGCAAAGGAGGTTAAAACAAGTCTTTGGAGAATGACTGTTAATCATTTTGGAACTTGTTCCTCGAACGGTCACGAAATCAGTTTCTTTGAATTATGTGATTACAGAGATCAAAGAGTTCATTAATGCTTCTGATAAATGCCTTATGTTTCCATTAAGGAGTGCAGTAGGTCTTCAGCTATCATGCTCTCTAGCCAGCCTTCCCCAAAAGAACACAACCCACACTCTTGCCACACATCAAAGTCCCTTTTCCCTGCAGGAAAGATCAGTGGAATGGTTCTTATTTACACCTGCAGTTTTTAATAAGAAATCTCTTGGGAGCAACATTTTAATTCATCACAGTTGTGAACATACAAACCAGCTTACTTCAAATCCAACCATAGGTCCCTTAAATGCAGTGCGGTCAACTCATCCATTCATTTCAACTAGCCTTGCCTTGCATGAGAGGCCTGCCTAGTGGATTATGTCCATTATTCCTGTATTCTATTATTTCTGTATTCACCTAAGGCAATTTGCTATCTTCTCCACTGATATCTGCCGATAACATATCACATGAATTACACTTCTTCACCTCTGCATACACCTTGAACTGTAGCTACAACTACCACAGAAACTCTTCCTGAAGCAAAATTTATGGTTACTTCCTGAGGTAAAATATCTGAGAACATCAAGGGAAGCCCAAAAGGCAGTAAATCAACAAACAATTCTTTCATCCATTAAAAAATTAATGCATAATGGGTTTACTGAGGAAATTGAGGGACTAAATTTTACCAGTGGAACTGAAGGGACTGAGGCAATTGGTCTACTCGTGGAAAAACTTAGTTCAGTACCACCCATAACATTTAGACCACTGCATTCATTCTACAGTAGGAACACTTTCGCCACTGTAGTGGGGCTTTCCAATGTCAAGTTTTCTTTATACAATATTTGCTTGCACCTTTTTATGATGTTTCACCTCAAACCCACTTCATGGTTTTGCTTGGCGATGCAGCCCAAACTGTTCAATCTGTTTTCCCCAAAGAAGATTGAAAATATCACACTTCCACGTCATCTGATTTTCTCACAACCTGTATGTCCTTTTTCTCTCCCTCTCCACCTCTCTTTTTCTTCTTTCCCTGTTTCACCTGGCAACTGGTAAGCACATTTCATTCTCTCCCTCCCCTTCCCTTATTAGAGCCTTAAAATACAGCTGAGACGGCTGCCTTCTGGGCATCTGGGAAGCCAGAATGGGGTGCTCATAGCTTAAAGATGGTAGAAGCTATTCTGCCCCATAGCAACCATGCAAATAACTTATGTGGTGCACATTTGGTGGCAGTCGTCCGTCACTCCTAAAGCTATCCCACCCCTACAGCTTCCAGCTATAATCTGAAATGAGATCGGTCCTTGTTATAGAGAAACAGCCCTCCCCCCTCCTCCCCCAACTGTCAGTTTATTTACGCCCTTTTGGCTAGGATTACGCTAATACTGGACAAGTCTCCTCAGAATTATACTCTGTACAGCCATTCTTCAGGGATCAAACAGGCTTATGCCAGACCAGAGGCAGAAAGCAAACACAAATAGGGAGCTTATTGCAACACTTTCCCCCTACACCAACCTTATTATTATTTACTAAGCAAGAGTAAGCATTACAAAAGGCGAAAGCCAGTGCTACAGATTCTTGTAATCTCTCTCTTTATTGCACAGAACAGAATGAGGAACTTTGGAGGCTCTTTCAATTCTAGGGTATGTTTTTTTAAAAAACAGAATGTATGGCTTAATTGATATCAAATCTCACTCCAAAGAAGAGACAGGGTAAAAATGAGTTTTCTCAGATTGTGATAAGTCCTGCAATTCACCAAAATGCCCACATCAGGGTGTGGACAGACAAATCTCTCAATTTCAGCTCCACTTGGATTCTCATTCCCTTGCCAGCCTTAAATTCAGTTTGTCCCACAATTTTTTTTTAAAAGTCTTCATGAAAATACATTAGCATTTTAGCGCCCAGTTCTCCTCTTATAAAAACTTCTTTGGATGCAGTTATGCCTTGTACACATTTTCTTGAACAATTGTCCCTAATAAAATGCATTTTTGTATGTGTGTGTGTATTTTCCCTAGCTTGTGTATTGTTTCAGGAAGTGCAAATTAGTTGTGTTCATATTCAATTGTGTACCAAACTTAATTTCTCTCCCAAAAATACCATTCAAAAAGCCAAAATGGTGGGGTATAAATACAAAAGAAAAGAAAAGAGAATAAATTATTGTATTGCTTGACTTTACATTCTTTTCACTGAAAACAACAGGACAGTGTGACCTTACCAACCTATATTTTGATGCAATTTAAGAGGTAAAAAAGGGTTTGTGTTTTTTGCAAAGCAGAACCCAAGAGAGCATTACTCTTTTGCTGCGTCTGTAAAAAGAAGAGAATGCTTTCAAATAGGGAACTGTGCATGCAGAGTCAGTAGTTGCATAAAAACTTTCTCGATCTCATGCAAGCGTCCTGATTTGTGAGTGAGCTCAATATCTATGCTAAGCAGCAGTAGTTTTTTCCCCTTTCCTTTTTGAAATAGTGCGTCACTTTAAGGAGTGCATATAATTTACAACAGCCTGATATTAATGTAAGAGCCTACATATTTTAATGCCAGCGTGTGAAACTTTCATTAGCCTTGTGGAAAGGGACAAACCTGGTAAGCAGTTATTTCACGGCAATAAGCTGACGTGCAGAGGAGCCTTTCCCCAGATTGTCTATCAATACAATTAAAACCAGCTTTGACGTATAGGCGTCAGTAAAAACTCCTCCAAATGCTGTTCACGGTGGCATTAATTATTTATACAAGGATGTAAATCCACAGGATGCTTCCGTATCCCAAAGCATCCCATATGCTCCAACGCTGACAAAACCTCACAATTCAAGGAAGGCAGGAGACAAGAAGAAGGACAGGAGTTTGGCCCGGATATTGCAGAGAGATTATTTGATGGGAAAGCAGTTGGCTTTGCTAAAGCCTCCAGAGCAAGGGGGGGGGGAGGAGGGGAGGAGGAACGAGGGGGGGGGGAGATAACGAGGTCATGTTTGCAAGCTAAATGATGCCAATGAATCACAATGACGGATTCAAGTACCCCATTTTGCTGGCAGAAGTCAGAGCAAGAACTCGCACTAGTACAGTAGGCTTTTCTTCCCCTCTGCCCACCACCCCCACCCCAAATCCACTCTGGAGGACTGGGAGGGCCCCCAGAGCAGTGCATGGGGAAAAGAGAGGGAAACTCTCACACAGAGTCAATTAAGGTTTGGCAGACAGCCAGAAGGCAATCTGAAGGAGTAAGTCTGCCTGGAGATAACAGAGACATGGAGACCACTCCCTGATTGGTCAAGCTCTCCCAAGGGAGTGATAATGGCCTACTAATTGGAATGTGTTAGTTCAGTAGTTAAGTGTTCTTAAGTTCAGAGTTCTGTGTCAGTGTAGGAGTTGTGAGTCGTGTCAGAGAGAGCTAGCAAAAGATCCGTGTTCTGTTCCTGTAAATAGTCCACTATATATAATAAACACCTAACTACAAGTTCCTAGTTCCTGCTTCGTCTATCCTATCTGCAGCCAAGTCACCAATTGCTTCTGCGAAACACCAAATAGGTTTTGCCAATAGGTTGTTCCATCGGGCAAGCAGGAATACTTGTGCTGATGGAGCAATCTCCTCAGCATCAGCCTGAATCCCCCCCTCCATATTTTCAGTAGCATGGGAAACTGCCTTGTTCCTGCTCCCAGTCAGCTGCAGCGAAGTTGGTGATGGAGGGTCAGGCTCCACTCTGTCCTCCTGCCTGCTACTGAGACCTTGTTGCCAACAAGTCCACCTCTGTAAGCTGGCAAACTCTGGTAAGAAAAGGGATGAATCATCCATTCGGCCCTCAGTGTGTTCTGGAAACAACTACCCCCTGCTCCCTGAATCACGAAGGAAGTCTTTACACAAGTTAATCAAGAAGACTTCAGACTATTGCAAACAGGAATGGCTGCTGAATGAAAACTCCAAAGTTCATGCTATTTCATTCCACACGTACATCACCACTACAGAATAAAGCCATATATTTTCTAGGGGTGTATCTCATTTATCAGGGGCCAGTCCTCTGGGATACTGAACACTTTCAGGGGCCTGTTTAATACCCTCAAATTCTTTGCATGCATCACCGGATTGTTTGCTTTTGTTTCAAGCACTGAAGCTCATAATTCTTAAACTACAAAGGAAGAAGATTCATTTACAACAACATCAGCACCAGCCTGTTGGGAAGTGGCAACACAAATATGATTTCCTTCTCCTTACATATCCCTCATGGCTTTGAATTGATGCTTCACCACACGTGCATTGCAAAAGCTGCGAATTTTAAAACGATCAAGACCTCTCTTTGCCCAAGGCTAAATGACCTCGCTTGCATTTTGATCATATCCCTGCAATGCTTGGCTTCCCTTTTCTTCTTCTTTTGCACAAGGCAGATATTCATTTGGAATAGATGGGATTTGTTGAGAAAGCTCATTCATTTTATGCCCATTGTGATATGTAAGATTAAAATGTGTGTGTTGACTTCATCCCCATCACTTTTCCAAATGTATTTTTCATCCTCATTTCTCAAAGGGCTGTCCTAAGTGCTTTCCCTTCAATTCCAGTAGGCTGCAGAATTGCTGTAATGCAGGAGTGGGGAACATCTGGTTCCCCAGATGTTGCTGAGCTACAACTCCCATCATCCTGGTCATGGGCAGTGCTTGCCAGTGCTGATGGGAACTGTAGTTCAGCAACTTCTGGAAAGCCAAAGGTTCTTCACTCCAGCTGTCATATAATGTCTAATGGAGAAATCCTACACACAAGAAGCTGGTGTGAGTTAAACTATCATAAAGTCACATCACTTTCAAAACTAAACCACTTTGAAAAATAAACCAGGTCATTTGGAATGCCAATAGTCTGGTTGAAATTTGGAGAAGTTTGGAAACATTCTTAAATATGCTTGCAACACAGACTTTGTCATTTCCTAAGGGACCGTACTAGGCATGTTGAAGGCACAAAATGATAAATTTTAGGAAATAGCATTTATGTAGCACATCATAAATGTTCAACGCCCTTGAAGTTGGGATTGCACCCTCTGTGCTGTATCTGTTCTCAAGAAAAAATATTAGAAAGGAGCCATTTGACGTTTTGAGGTTTGCATGGTTTGGAATGCTAAGAACTAGCTTGCTTTTGTTTGTTTTTTCTAAATTGTGCAAGTATGAACGAATTTGTAAGGCAGCATTCGGTGAGAGATTGTGTAAGCAAAGCCTGGAATTACGGAAACTCAGTTGCCTACTTTAATTGCAGTCCGACCATTGAAAATATATATGAGTGTGGCATGATAATTTTCTCTGGGAGGGATTCAAAATTGTTCCATCATCACAAGCTTTTTAGCTTGCCAGATGGAACAATACCCGTGGTCTCCTGACCCCATATTGGAGTCGATTTTGGGATGTGTGGGTGGAGAAAGAAGAGAAATCACCATAGTGGTAGCTGAAGTTGTTGCGTGGGTTTTCCCTACCAGAACTAGTTAGCTGAATCCTGCCCTTCCTTCCTTCCTTCCTTCCTTCCTTCCTTCCTTCCTTCCTTCCTTCCTTCCTTCCTTCCTGTCCTTCGTCAATCAGCCTAAACACTTCTCTGGGGTTTTCCTGAAGCCCCAAACATGACATCCATGCCTGAAGATGTTTGCAATAAGCTGAGACCGTAGAGGTTTAAGAAACAAAAAACTAAAATCTACTAAGACAAAAATACAGTTTTAAGAAAAAAAAAAAAACTCAGTGTGAAAGTTACCGAAACCCATCATATTTGGAGCAAAATAATAAATTTGAAATACAACCACTTTCTCTGGATTTAAACAATCCCTTAAACCCTCACTAGGCTTTCAGTGAATTTTACCATTGAGTAGAAACCCTTCCTCCTTTGTTTGTCCTTCTCTCAGGCTAACAAAGCTTTTGCCTCTGTCACAGAGACCCACCTTGATATAGCAGACCTCCAAGATGGCTTCCTGTTGATACAGACTCCCTTTATCAATTACATGATCCTCTCTTCAGTTACAAGCTCAATGCAGTTTGGTTTTTTTTTAATATTCCTGCCTTCATTCCCATTCTCAGTGCTCATGGGTAGGTTTTACACATGGGCAGAATGCCCCCAAAGGTTATTGTCTTAAATGAATCTCTTAATACTCAGCTGGTTGCTATCACTAAATTGCTTTCTTGTGTTCCGTGTAAGGCTTCTGCTAGTGAAGAATCAAATTTGTTAATTAAAATTAGTCCTGGAAACAAAAAGCCAAATATAAAAGGAAATGGTAATCAGAGCAACTCAAGACCCCATTTTTACAATCAGGTCACATTTTTACAAAAGAAAGATAAGCAGCAACTGATAACACAAAAGAGAAATCCCACATATTCAGCACTGGACAGCACCAATTAGCTCTGCTAATCAGAAACTATCAAATGTTTGTTAGAATATTAACAACAAGAACAGGGTTCCACTACCTTCCTAAAACCAAAGAGAGTAGCTTTGCATAGACATTTCAGGATTGCTGTAATATTCTGAGGTCCATAAAAGCAGACAACAAAGAATGAAGATCTGAATAAGCCACAACTTTGATCTAAAGGGTGACTAAGCAGCCGGAACAGCAGTCTCAAGGCTTTCTCTAATCTCTAATATAACACACTTTCACTGCATTTGAAGGCATTTGTTTTCTGGGCACAGAATGTGTTTTTAAACTGCTTCTACCATACATAGAATATTGCTGTCGTATTTAACATCAGTCATACTCAGAGTAAACCTGTTGAAATGAATGGATCTAAGTTAGTCCTCACCGTTAGCTTTTAGGGGGAAGGAGGGTTCCTGTGGCTCCCTGTCCCAAGCATTTTTGGGGGTTAGTTCTACAAACCACAGAGGAACTGAGTATAGGGGTACCTCTCTCATTTCCGGGTGGTGCCTTTACGCTACCTAAGGCAGGTACTCAGTGAATGATTTCATCAGTAGTATATATCAGCCTTCCCCAACTTCATATTCCCCCCAGATGCTGTCTAGACTCCCATCATTCCTGACTATTGTCCATGCTGGCTGGTGCTGATGGGAGTTGGAGTCTAACAGCATGTGGATGCCACCAGCTTGCAGAACACTGGTATATAGGATACTGAAGTTCTTCAACACCAAGTTCTAAAATCATCATAAATTCCAGGAAAGGGGTATAGCATGCATGTGTTCCACTGAGAAATCTGCTTTATGATCCCATTTGACACTGGTGGAAATTTCTCAGGCATTGCAATTTTGTTTGAAATTGGAGAGCTCTACTATACATAATAGGGGCGCGCGTGGTGCTGTGGGTTAAACCACAGAGCCTAGGACTTGCCGATCAGAAGGTTGGCGGTTCAAATCCCCGCAACGGGGTGAGCTCCCGTTGCTCGGTCCCTGCTCCTGCCAACCTAGCAGTTCGAAAGCACGTCATAGTGCAAGTAGATAAATAGGTACCGCTCCGATGGGAAGGTAAACGGCGTTTCCGTGTGCTGCTCTGGTTCACCAGAAGCAGCTTAGTCATGCTGGCCACATGACCTGGAAGCTGTCTGTGGACAAACGCTGGCTCCCTCGGCCAATAGAGCGAGATGAGCGCGCAACCCCAGAGTCAGTCACGACTGGACCTAATGGTCAGGGGTCCCTTTACCTTTACTATACATAATCTGACTGGGTGGTATTCAGCTAAGTTTTACACAGTGCAGACCCATTTAAATAAATGGAAACGTTTTTTCCAGAAAGAAATGAATGGAGTTAATTTATTTATGCTCACTAAATTTCAATGGATCTACTCTGAGTGAAACTTAGTTGAATACCACTCACTGCATCTAATATAATAATGGGGCACATGGAATTTGCTTACCTGCTCTTCTCCTGTGCCCTGGCTTGGATTGCACACTAGAAGTGGGTGTTTTCAGTTGCCCTTTTCTGGCTAACCTGCAGGAATGCAAGAAACGAGTCGCTACCGTAAGTGAACCGACATGTCAGTAGCTTGCAGGAGAAACAATCACAAAAGACCGATAATGAACGAGGGAAATGTTCAGCAGTCAGGTTTGCACCTTAGAAAACACTGATAAAACAAAGCAATATATATATATATATATACACATATATATTGCAGAGGTGACAAAAGCAAGTGACGAATTGCCATTATGGTGGGTGACATAAATGAAGGCAAACACTTGTAAGTGCTGGAATGGAATGAAACAGCAAAGAAGAGAAGGCTTTCTTCCTCTGTTGTGTCAGATGATGAGAAGCTTATTATTATTCCTCCCTGAGCTGCTTAGCTAAGCTGACATACAAGGAAGGGGAAGACCTGCCATCAGGGCTCATGAACATAATACACCTCCCTGGGAACACTAATCAGAGTGTTAAGAACATCACTGCTGGGTAAGACCAAAGATCTATCTAGTGCAGAACTCTGTCTCCAGTGGTGGCGTGTCAAATGCCTTGGGATGTTCACCGCAGAGCCGTAGCTCAGTGGGAGAGCGTCTGGCTTGCACGCAGAAGGTCCCAGGTTCAAGTTCCCTCATTTCCACATCAGGCAACTTGAAACCCTGGAGAGCCACTGCTAGTCAGACAATACTGAGCTTGATGGACTAATAGTCTGACTTGTTGTAAGACAGCTTCTTTTGTTCCTATGACGTGATGGCCATTTTGTTTCCTTGCTATGCCTTGCTGTAAATCCTTAGCATCTCATTTCGCTTCTAATTTGTATGCCGCCTTTCTTTATTTGTATGCCGCCTTTTCCGCCCCGACCTGGCCACAGTGATCCATGCGACGGTCACCTCCAGGCTTGACTACTGTAATTCGCTCTACGCGGGGCTGCCCTTGAAGCTGTCCCGGAAACTCCAGCGGGTGCAGAATGCTGCAGCGAGGCTCCTCACGGGGTCTCTGCCATGGAAGCATATTCACCCAGTGCTTTTCCAGCCACACTGGCTCCCGGTGGAGTACAGGGTCAGATTTAAGGTGCTAGCTTTGACCTTTAAAGCCCTTCATGGCCTAGGACCCTCATACCTACGGAACCGCCTCTCCCGGTATGCCCCATGGAGGACCTTAAGGTCCATAAATAGCAACACCCTAGTGGTCCCAGGCCCTAAGGAAGTTAGATAGCTTCAACCAGAGCCAGGGCCTTTTCAACACTGGCTCCGGCCTGGTGGAATGCTCTGTCTCATGAGACCAGGGTCCTGCAGGATCTGATTTCTTTCTGCAGGGCCTGTAAGACAGAGTTGTTCCACCTGGCCTTTGGCTAGGAGCCAATTTGATTCCCTCCCCCTCTTTCTTTTTCCTTTCTCCTCCTGTGATAAGGCTGCATTTTAATATTTTAATGTTGTATTTTAATATTGTTTTTAAGTTGCATTCATTCAACTTGTTTTTATTATTGCTTGTTAGCCGCCCTGAGCCTGGCCTTGGTTGGTGAAGGCGGGGTATAAATAAAAATTAGTATTATTATTATTATCATCATCATCATCATCATCATCATTATTATTTATTACTATACACAAGGCAGTTTACAAGCTGAAGAAACAACAAAGACCGCGCACCTTATAACAATCTGACCCAATACAAAGATGTCATAATAAAAGCATACATTTAAAATAAACAACTTATGTCAAATGAAGTAATATTCAATGATCCATTGGAATGTAATAGTACACCATAAAATTAAATATCAGCAAATAATAATTGAACAGAAGTTCACTCTTACAATAAATAATTTCTAAATTATGACCAATAAAAATAACAGCAAGTCACGGTGCATAAAATAGCACAATACAAATTGAGAAGCAAAGGCACACAGAGCATCTGTCAGCGGCACACTGTTTTTAATAATGGGGGATCCATTTGCCTTGCCATTTGTCATATCTATTTGAAAGACTCATCCTCTATGAATATGTCTAATGCTTATCGATGCTACTGACCATCATTACACATTATGAAAGGGGTGGAGAGTGTCACGAGCTCAGCCTACATTCGAGTAGGACCCTGGTAGAGACACATGCCTGACTGGCATGTTCTCTCCCTCCTGGTCTTTTGTTCAGGAGCTTCAAAAGCTTTCTTCTGCCCGAACATCACAGCGACCAATGCCAACAGACATCGGCACACTTAGGGATCTGCAGAGTCTGTGCAGTTCGCGTGACAGACCTCAGCAACTCAGCATTTTGGCTAATCTACTTTATTTACATATAAACACACACGGAATACTGCAATATGGCTCCCTCTCTCTTTAGCATCAGACAGCAAAGAGAAAGAACAAAGGACAATAGTCCCACTTCACGGAACACAATAACACAAACATCCTGTCTCCGTCACTTCCCACACTGTGGAGTCAAAACATATACCGTCATGTGAAAGACAACAATTCCATGACTGCAATCATGGAGCAGGAATTCTAACACTCAGAACCTACCAAAGTCACTCACAAAGCACATGGGATGCAGACTGTAGTGGATTGGATAAAGACATTCCCTTCTTTTGACAGAAGAAGCATCCTCCAACGGAAGGAGTAGTCCCACTGGAATTCGGCAGAATGGTATGTTTTTGCATATCATTTGCTGGAAACCACAGGAGAGGAGGGTGCTGTTGTGCTGAGGTCCTGCTTCCAAGCTCTCCATAGACATCTGGCTGGACACTATAAAAACATTATGGTGGACAAGATGTGTCATGGACCTAATCCAGTTCTTCTTCTTCTCTTCTGTTGTAGAGGATAAGGAATTGCTTTTAGCATGAAACAGGCCCATCTAGCCTAATATTGTCTGTATTGAGAGAAATCAGTTTTCTTTTTTATATATGTAATTTATTAATTTAAAAACCTTAAAATATCAATGACTTCGTTTCTTCTCTTTCCATGGCTCATTTTGCATAACATAAATCCCTCCATATTTTCCATAAACCAAACCATTCAGTATTCCATTATTACATCCATCAAAACTTATTTACACGGTTGAATTTATCTTAAGGCTGCCAAAGTTTTCAAGTGTATACAATTTCCCCCCATGTATTCAATAAACATTTTCCAATCTTCTCTAAACATATGTTCTTCTTGTTCTCTTACTCTATATGTTAGGTCCGCAAGCTGCACATATTCCATCAGCTTCAGTTGCCATTCTTCTTTAGCTGGGGCTAAGCTTGTTTTCCATTTTCAGGCTAACGAAACACAGGCCGCAGTAAGTGGCATACATAAATAACCTTTTTTGACACCTGGGAATTTCTGTCTGAATTATCCCCAACAAAAAAGACTCTGGGTTTTTTGGAGGGGGTGGTTGGTTTTGTTTTGTTTTTTTAAAGTGCTTTTAAACATTTCCCCCCCCCAATTCATTATGGGTTATTTCCTAATACTCTTCTGCCCTTTTACAGGTCCACCCTAAGAGAGTCTGTGTACTGGTCCAGTAAACGCTTCCGCTGCGCAACCAGCAACAGTTCACTTTGCAGAGTATTAATTAAGTCCAGTGCAGAGATTCTTGTTGCAGTACAAGCTTCAGAGTCTCAGCAGCAAAGAAATAACAACACAGGGAAGCCTGTCTTTCCAAAGACAGGTTTATTGCAGACAGATAACAGAAACACCTCCGGAGCTTTCAGACATTTTTGCTTCACGCCCCGCAGGCAGAGAAAACAAACACTCTTTATATACTGAGCAACTTAACAACTTAACGAGCTTGACTACTTAAAGTCACATGACATTGCTAACTTGCCAGCGTCTTAGGTTTCACACCCTAACACCCCCTCTCGCTGGCAATACAAAAACAAAATTACTTCAGACCCATTTCTTCACAAAAGTTTTCATGCCGCTGAAACCCAAGCGGTTTTGTAAAACCATCAGCTTGATTTTCATGACTGGGACAGTAATTTAATTTAACAATTCCTGCTTTTACCGTTTGACAAACATTTTGAAAGCGGATATCCAAATGTTTTGTACGACCTTTAAACTGCCCATTTTGTGCTAACTTAAGACACGGTTGATTATCACCCCATACAGTGATTGGAGTGATGGCCTTTTCATACATCTCTTGTGCCAAGCATTTGTAAAATTCTAGATCTCTACATAACTCAGATAAGGCACAGAACTCAGCTTCTGTTGACGACAAAGCAATCAGGTTCTGTTTCTTGGATCTCCACCCAATCAGAGAGTTACCAAATTTTATTACACAGCCAGACACTGATTTTCTATCCTTTAAATTTCCCCAATCACTATCTGCCCAACAAGTAATCTGTGCTTGTCCTTCAGCAGATAATTCAAGGCAAAAATCTTTGGTGTATTGTAAATATCTTAACACTCTTTGAATTCCTTTCCATGCATTTACACTAGGTTTTGAAGCTTCTCTGCTGAGTAAGTTAACAGCGTAAGCAATATCTGGTCTACTCCATTGCGAAAGATGAAGTAAGCTTCCCAGTGCTGACTGAAAGATTTCAGCACGCTTGAATTCAGCACTATCCTTGAACTCATTGTCTTTTACAAAACCCATTTCCATTGGTGTTCTAACACCTGCACACTCTGTCATGCCAAACTTTTTCAACATTTGCAATATCTTGCCTTTTTGATTCATTAGAAAACTGCCATTTTTGGTCCTATCTATCTGAACACCAAGATAGACCTTTACATCACCAAAATTCTTAACTTTGAAGTGTTTATTTAACTCTTTGGCTAGTTTTTTTACTTGTTCTTGTGTCTTTGAAGTATAAATCAGGTCATCTACATAAACAAGCAAAGATTCTTGAGCATCTCCTGAACCTCTGAAATATAAGCAATTGTCAGCCTTGCTCCTGCTAAAACCAATGCCTACCAAAACGTCATTCAAACACTCATTCCAATTATGAGCAGATTGCTTGAGTCCATAAATAGATTTATGTAGTTTCCATACCTGATTTGATTTACCAACTTTCAACCCTGGCGGTAGCTCCATATAGAGCTCTTCAGCCAAGTCTGAATGAAGATAAGCTGTAGAGACATCAAATTGATTCACTTTGAACCCTTTCTGAGCAGCAACTGCTAATAGTGCCCGTAGGGTTTCACTCCTTGAAGTGGGTGCATAGACTTCAGAATAATGTAACCCCTCTCTTTGCGTAAAACCTCGAGCTACAAGCCTTGCTTTGTACTCTGGTTTCCCCATCGCTGTTGTCTTTATCCTGTACACCCACCTACAACTTACTGCCTTGGTACCTTCTGGCAGTTTGGTGATGGAAAACACACCCAGTTCTTTCATAGAATTCAACTCTTTTTGCATGGCCTCACGCCACCTACTGGCCTCCTCCTGGGGTAATTGCTCAACCTCCTCAAAACTTTCAAGTTCGCAATTTGCCAAACCAGCCCAAACACTAATAGCTTGGTACCTTTCAGGAGGTATACCTTTGTTGGCACGCTTGGAACGCCTTAACAGTTCCTGTGATGTTCCTTCAGTTTCCCCCTCTGACCCAGAATCACTAGTCGTCACCTGTTTGTCACTAGTAGTTGAAGAACTTTCTGATTCTGACTTTACACTCTCTTGCTGTACAGGTGAACTTTTAGAGCTAGAAGATTCTGACTTTACACGTCTCTCTTGCTGTACAGGTGAACTTTTAGAGCTAGAAGATTCTGACTTTACAGACTTGGGTGAACTAAACGATTTCTCACCCTTGTCCTCAGACTCAAATTCCTCAGCCTGTTCTGGAACTAATACTTGCCCTGGGGCCTGAGTTTCATTGTTACTGTTCACCACATCAAATAGTATGTCAGGATTTCCATGAATTTTATTCCAACCATCCTGTTCACAAAATTCTGCACTTCTGCTGATTGTGATTTTCGTTTGATTGCCTTCTACATTCACAAATCTCCAACCTTTTGTGTTTGCTTGATAACCACAGAAAAGCATTTCTTTAGATCTAGGATCGCCTTTCCTACGTTGTGCCCTAGGCACCAGCACATAAGCACGACATCCAAAAACTCTTAGATGATCAATTTTTGGTTTTTTCCCAAATAGCATGAAGTAAGGAGTGTTGCCTACTGTGCTGTTGTACACTCTGTTAAAAGTATAATTCGCATACAGTGCAGCCTCAGCCCAAAAACGCTGTGGAAGTCCAGAATCAAACAGCAAAGCAGCAATGGCTTCCTGTAATGTTCGAAATTTTCTTTCAGCAACTGCATTCTCCTGTGGTGAATAGGGATTGGTAAGTCTATGAACTATACCTTTCCTTTTTAACCACGTCTCCAGCGTGTGGTTCACATATTCCCCACCACGATCTGATTGTATTTTACGCACCCTGGTGTCAAATTTACATTCGACTTCTTCAATCCAATCCATCAGGATGGAAGCTGCTTGCGATTTTTCTTTCAGAAAGAAAACCCAACTAGCCCTTGAAAAATCATCCACCAAAATTTGCATAAATCTCGCACCTCCAAGCGATTTGACTGGCATAGAGCCACACACGTCTGTGTGACAAGTTCAAAGGGTTTCTTGCTTACTCTATCAGATCTAGGATAGTTACATGTCTTAACCTTAGCATGTTTACAAGCACAACAATCCAGAAAATTTGGACAGGGTTTAATGTTACACTCCTCAGCTAAATCTGGCATCTTGCTTACATACTTAAAGCATATATGAGCTAACCTTCTGTGTAGTAGATGTGCACAACCTGTATGAGGAGCCTTATTTACACACTTAGCTTGCGCTTCACCTGTTGAACATCTACCTGCTGCTAACTGCTCTTCATCCAAAACAAAAAGCCCATCCTCACAGGGAATTTTAACTAGCTCCTTCCCCTGTTTCGAAATGGTGCACACATCATTTTCAAACTCAACCTTAAAACCACTTTTTACCAGGCATGACACACTCAAAAGTCCATTCTTCATTCCTGGAAGAACAAAAACAGGAAGGTTAGTTTGCAAACAATTAACATAAATTGTGCCTTTAAGGCTCATTTCTCGTTTACTATTGTCTGCTATAGTCACAGTTTTTGCAACTGGCAATGTCTTGCAGTTCTTCAAGCTGCCACTAGATGTCGCTGGAACTAAACTGTGACTGGCTCCACTGTCAATTATCCACTTCAAGGTTTGTTGGCTCCTTTTAGGACTCTGTTGTGCTGCCATTGCAGATAGTCCCTTATCAGCACCTGCTCCCCCTCTGGATCGTTGATTCTTGTAGCTCTCACTTCGTCTTCCCCTGTAGCTCCGGAAACTGACCTTGGACTGTTGAAATTCCTGTTGCTTTTCAGGACACTTTGCTATCAAATGAAACCTGCTGCCACATCGAAAACATGACTTGCTGGCCATAGCAGACACTTGTGAGGCTTCCTTACAGCTCTGCCTGCTAGTTCCCCCATGCTCTATGGTGGCTCTATGGTGAATTCGCCTAAGAGCTTCCCAAATTTCAAATGCAGACCTTAAATTTTCCACATGAGGTAATTGGGAATCGTCTATCGATACCATCAACATGCATCTAGCTTTAGTGTCCATTTTATCATGTTCCCTGTTCTGAGCATGTGCAGCAGCCTCTTGCTCTGCTGTGGCATCTGCTGCAACAGCCACAAACGGCTTTCGCCTCTGGACATAGTCAGCCCACACTTCTTTGGCTTCCAACCAGACTTGAGCCCTCTTAGACCACTGCACGTAATTAGTAGAGTTCAACTTTGTAAAGGGAACCTGGAAATTTTCCACTGCCATTCTTGGGGTCTGCTGCTACTCCCTCTGTGTGCCTTTGCTTCTCTTTCCCCTTGGGATTTGTTTTACTCACTTTTCAGACGCCTCCAGCCTCCTCTGAAGCCTTTTAAACTTTTTTTCCTCCGTCTCTTCACTAGCAACCTACCACCGTCCTCTGTTTTTATTAACAAAACAAAAACAGAACGGGAGGTCAAGCTAGCCTTTTGCAGCTAATGAAGCTGTAAATCTTCACTTACGCAGCTCTCTCAACTTTCTGCAGCCTCTCAGTTCCTTTAAGAGCTGGATTTACAACCAAGCCGGTCTTCTCTCATCCGAAAGCTGCTTTCACTTTCTCTGCACACAATACAGCTGTAAACGTAGAAGGAGCCATAACCTAAGAGAGTCTGTGTACTGGTCCAGTAAACGCTTCCGCTGTGCAACCAGCAACAGTTCTCTTTGCAGAGTATTAATTAAGTCCAGTGCAGAGATTCTTGTTGCAGTACAAGCTTCAGAGTCTCAGCAGCAAAGAAATAACAACACAGGGAAGCCTGTCTTTCCAAAGACAGGTTTATTGCAGACAGATAACAGAAACACCTCCAGAGCTTTCAGACATTTTTGCTTCACGCCCCGCAGGCAGAGAAAACAAACACTCTTTATATACTGAGCAACTTAACTGTGGGAATATGGTTGGTTTACCTATAGGGAAAATGGGCGCACGGGTAGAAATGTACTACAGCATGACCTTTTGACAGGGCAGGCTGTGTTAAGCATGATCAGCGCGTGGACACCCCATGCTGGCCTGTGATTGGTCTACACAGCCTGCCCTGATAGTGGTGTGATTTTCCTTATATGGCATTGTCTTTTACTGTTGAGTTGATACAATGTTCTGTGAAATAATAAAATGCTAGGCCGCAGCAGTTTGAGCATGCTCAGGGCCTGATCAGTTCTGTTCAGCTCAGTTCAGCTCAGTTGTTGCTGGCTAGGCCTATTCAATATATCATTGGTGTGAGGCTGATTTATTTCTTATGGCGAGCAGGCCCTCGTCACTTAACAACTTAACGAGCTTGACTACTTAAAGTCACATGACATTGCTAACTTGCCAGCGTCTTAGGTTTCACACCCTAACACACCCAGTGGCGTAGCGTGGGGGGTGCAGGGGGGCCGGCTGCACCGGGCGCAACATCTGGGGGGGCGCACTCGCACTCGCAGCTCTCTGCCCCCTGCTAAAATCCACGGGTTAGGGGGAGCAAATTACTTGCCTTGCCCCGGGTGCTGACAACCCACGCTACGCCACTGGGTCCACCACATATGAAAGAACGTATGAGAGAATTCAGTTTTCTAGTGTTTCAGATAACAAACTTTCTAGAGTTTGGCAAGCCCACTTGGGACCTTCCTGCAGGCAGGTGCTCTACCATCCCTCTCATCGAAAGAGAACCTTTGGATTCAGCCCAAGATATTATGCATTTTTCCTCTCCCATTTGAAAATGAGCGCAGAGATCAAACATTTGTTGAACCTTACGCGGTGAATTATATCATAAATGTTCCTCATGCCATTTTGCACTGGGAGCTCTCCGTCTTCAAAGGAAGTATCACATTTACATTTTTCTTGATCTCTTTGAATGAGGGTGCGGGAGCCGAGATTGGGTTTTGAACTTGGAATTTCAATAAATAAATAAATTCCATTTTCTGAATTTATGTTCACTAGATAAGGCACTTTCAATGTGCCCGTTTCTTACGGAGAGTTTAAGCTTTTTTATTGCTCCGTCTCATTAGGAGAGGAATCCCACCTCAGAGGTGTCCGACTGCTCTGGCTAAGAAGAAAGAAAGGGCTTTGAAATGTCAGTAAGCTTTATGCAGCTGTTTGTTATATGACATGTAACAAGTGGCAAAATTTTGCTAACGGCAAACGCTGCTCTACAAGGTTTTTAAAAACATCGCTCATAGCTTTTCTGAGAATATTGTATGGTTACAAAAATCTGGGGATTGTCTTCAGGGAAATATGTAGAGCAGAAGTTAATATTCATAGCAAATTTCAAATTCATTGTATTTCACAGATTGGGAAAGCACATGCTTGAATTACAATCGTCATCCCAATCAACCAATATTGAAATTAGATTTGCAAATTTGAAAGATGCTGTTTGCTGGAACAATGCGTTAAGTCCCTAATGTGGATGTAGCAGTTGCACTGTTTCCGGTTAATTTCAGCAGGGGGAAGAGAAGTTCTCCAAGAAAAATAATAATAACTCTAGTAGGTGAGCTGTATGTAATCCATTCCCTCCCTTCGTAGTGTCAGCTGAGGACTTTTTCAGTGCGTGAGGCTGCAAGATTTAAAACCCCTTCTCTTCCCTGCAGCAGGGTGTTTACAGCACTTACAAAGAGAAGAAAGCCTTAAACATGTGCAGAGTGCTATTGTCTCTCCACTAGGAAACATCAACTATCTTTGAACATTCGCACAGATAGGGATGCATGGATTTTGTCAGGTTTGGCGTCTCTCAATTTCTCATTTCCCTCCAGTCTTAAATTCAGTTTGTCACATTGCCTTATCAGATAATAATAATAATAATAATAATAATAATAATAATAATAATAAATAAATAATAATATCCTTACAAACCTTTGCCATCAGAAATCCTTGAAACAGGCATTCCGGCATCAGGAAGGGATCCACTGGATCCTGAGCTGCCCCCTCTCCCACACGACAGCATTAGTTCAATCCAGGCTCAATAGCTACTCCTGCACGGTGATTTACCTGCCCCACATCTTCTTTGGTCTCTGGTGTGTGTTTCAGGGCTGTGGGTGTGATGGTGACCCCACTATCTCATCGAGTCTTGTGGGGCACTGGCCAAGGTAGGTTCTGCATGCGGACCAAACTGGTTTCCTCCTTCACCACTATATAGATGGAAGGAATGGCTCCTGCGTGAAGTAACGTGAACAGGAGTGAACAGGACAAAGTTGCGTCCCAACACCTTATAGCGATGGAATGAGGACTCTGGGGGTTTTACCACTGCCCAACTTAGATAGCCAAGCAACCCAATTCCTGCCTCTTTCCCCCAAGGATCGAGTTCCTGTTCTGCAAACTACGGCCGGGGCCTTGCAGGGAGGTATGAAGGGGGGGTGGTGATTTGCAGGCTGAGACCTCAGGCTAGAAAGGCATCTTCAAAGGGTTTCTCCAGGATTGTGCTAGTGGACCTGAGATAGTGGACATTGGAAGCACCCTAGATCCTTAGCCTTCAAAAACCCAGCAAAGCCCAAGACAATATTCTATAGGGAGTCTCTGGGGATGCCTGGCGTTGCAGCTAGCGATTGTGGGTCTTTGCAAACTTTGCATTTATCATTATGAAGTCCAGTCCGTTATAAGAGCGTTAGTCTCAGCTTGAATTGACGTTACCTTGAATTTTGAGCGACTCTGCTTTGAGTACTCATTCAATTGTCACTAATAATAATAATAATAATAATAATAATAATAATAATAATATAAAATTTTATTTATACCCCACCCATCTGGCTGGGTTTCCCCAGGGCGGCTCTCAACAGAATTAATGATAATAACAACAATATAAAAGCGATAAAACATCAGACATTAAATGCTTCCCTAAGCCACCTGGAAAAAGAAAAGGGTTCGGTTTGAGCAAGGGGTCACTGGGGTGTAGGCGTTTTGGTGATGCAGCTGAATGCTGAAAAGGTAAAAAAATAATATTGCTGACTATGTGCAGAATATCTCTCACCTCTGAGGAACTGCATCACAACTTTCATAAGCCTGTGTTAAGAGTGAACATTTTCTAGGGCTGGTTTTTGTTTGTTTGCTTTGGACTGGAGCTCCAAATTTCTTGGGTATGCAGTGTAGGGTAGGACAAGAGAGCCCTAAAACACAGCCAGGATGAAACAAAACCTATTGGAGAAGGGAGTTTGAGCAAGCCACAAAATGATGCCTTGTCTCCCCGCATTGCACCCAGACAACAAATCCGGCCAATAGGTGGGCTTGCTTTTTCGCAGCGTAAGTGACAGCTATTCCATGCATCTTTTCAGGGGGGTGGGGAGGTAGCTAGCAGCTAACAGGAAGGCAAGGTTCTAGCTGCAAAACTTGGGCTGAGGAAAAAATAGACCCACTTACAAATAAGGGACCTGTCTGAAGAAAGAAGAGGCAACCTGCCTCACCCTGCCTGAATGTTTGAGCTTAAGAAAATCAATAAGGTGACAATAGCCATGCTTAATTATAATTCTCTCCTCCAATTGATTAGCAGATGAAAATCCTGCCCTAGAAGGAGAAATCATTTCACTTACAAGTTATCTCACAGATACAACCAGCTCAGAATGTGAACATCTTGATATCAATTTTTGTGGGTTCTTTCCTCTTCTTTCTTAAAAAAAAAAAACCACAAAAAATGGAAGAAGAAGAAGAGGGGGGGGGAGGGTGATGATGGAGAGAAAATGAAGTGATAGTACAAGGGCACAGAAAATAAGTGCCATCTTCACTGTGTCAATTGTATCTCCACCTCGTATAACTCAGACAGCCAGCTTTATAAAAGCTCCACTTGATTTATGTACTTGGAATCACTGTCTGCTTGGTCCAGAGGTCATATTACTTCAAAGCTACCGAGACAGCGAAACTATATAGGATGCTTCAGAAGTTCCTCTGATTCAAACATTTTGCAATTAACTTCAACTCATCTGCTTTTTATTCATGAGTGGTTCCCCCCACCCTCCTTTTTAGTTTATACTTTTAAGCAGCTCAAACTAATTATAGCCTTTTAGCCTATTAGTGCTTTGGAAAGATGCCACTGACTGATTGTGTCAGTTTAGACAGTATCTAAGTGGAGTTTAATGTCATTAATATGAATAATGCCTACAAAGAGGAGGTTTATTTATTTATTTGTTAATTAGTTATGTGGAAGGAACAACGTTTGGTAATTTTCTAGCCATTTTGTGAGAGGCATGTAAGATGAACTCATCGGGTGCTATCCAAAGTTAAGTCATTTTCGGAATAGACCCAATCAATTCAATGAATCTACCATTTGAGCATGACTTAGATGGTTAATCAACCATAGTTTTCCATTCAATAGGTTCTTACTGCAAGGTGGGCTGAAGCAGAGAAAATCAAGTCCTTCGAGATGGAATTGTGGTCTATAAGGGTGCAAGTGTTCGGATAAGACCCATACCTTCTTGAAATAGGCTTATTGGGCAAGGTTTAATATTCCCTTCAGCAATGTTTTCTTTTCAACAGACACCTCAATTACCTCAGCTGAAGAAAAAGTGTTATTTGGAATTTCAAACATCCCCCAACAAAGTCCCTTCACTGGGAAGCAACTGGCTAACTATTTAGTACCCATGACAACATGACATCTGCAGTTTTTATCTAACAAAGGATGTGCTATGGCAGGCTTGCCTGGCAGGTATACCATATGTTAAACAGTGCCTTTCCTGCCCAGCCTGCCTTCAAGACTGCAATAATGCCATGCCATGAAACATTGCTACAATGGTATTATTTTCAATCATTTCAGTTGGGCCAACAGGCTTCTCTCCATCCATAAATGAGGCCTGTGTTTTAAATAATAGAAAAGCATTTTCCAGCCACAGTTGGAGACACCACCAACACTTTCAAGGCGGGGGGAGGGGGAAGTGCCTTGCCATTTTAATTATCCAGAATGCATGCCGTGGGATTGCTTAGCAATGGTATTTTACACTGTAACATGCCATGAATGGCTTTGAATGCCACTATCGAAAGAGTATCACTTTCTGTCCTGTTTAGAGTGCAAACCGGTAATTAAATGTCTTGTCTCATGATGTGGAAGAGCAATCAGTATGCTATGTTGCCACAGAGAGCGTTTAAGTACCAGCATACATATGGAAATGAAACAGGAAACAGGCGCATCAATGCCACACGTATCCCTTGACGTGAATTTTGAATCACCCAAACCTGAAAAACAAGTACAGTCTTGTTTTGCAACCTACTCAAGTGAAATTCATTTGCATACAATGGCCATGATCCAAAGAGCCCCAGAGGGTTCACGATAGCTGTTGGCTCTTTGTCTTTTGTTTTATTCGGCAACCCACCATTATGCTGCATTTCAAACTTCTTTTTACTCCCTATGTTTTCAAAAAGCAAAACAAGCAATCTAACAGAGGAGCAAGGTTGGGGGAGTGTGATCATACGAAAAGGTGAGGTCACTGCAGAGGTGGAGCATTTGTCACTGCTAATGGTGAGGCCCACACCTGAAATATTGCTGAGGAAACCCTCCTTCCCCTGAAGAAATTTGGTGAAACCTTCCCCTCAATTTCTTTTCCCGCAAACAGGGTGAAGAATTTCAAGAGGCCATTTTGCACACAGCTCTAAGTATGCAGTTGAATCCTGAATGCAACAAAACTCCCCACTCTCCGTTTCAAAAGATGCTGTGTTTTATACAAAGGGGACAAAATGTTGAATATGATACACATATGAGTTACACATTGGGAGCAACTTTGACAGATGTATTCTGAAAAAGCTGTTGTCCCAGCTGGCCATTATTTATCCTTCTGATCTCAGCTAGCATTGAAAGAAAGGGACAATCTTTTTACAGGATGCCTCCAGGGATATTTTGACTAGGAAAATGTTGGGAAGAGAAAATAGCATGTAGAAATAAAGATGGTGCTTTGAAAGCTTATTTCTTTAAAACCTTGCCTGGAGGAGAATACAGATGTTAGCTGCAAGGCATAGTATCCAGCAGGAAATGTAGATGGGTCGTGGTCGCTCCATTTTGCCTTGCCTTGTATACCAAGGTCCTATTCAGCAAAGTGCTTTGATAATGAAACATAGTTCAGTTTACATGTTGATCCAGATCAGCCTGATGCCCTTAAGTTGTTTTGGACAGAAAGGGCTGATGTGAGTTATAGTTCAAAATCAGCTGGAAACAGGATGTTAGGGAAGACTTGGGTATCCTTGCACTCAGTACAGGGAAGAAGCAAATATCACCAGTGTTGAAGCAATGATTCTTTAACATCAACTTTGTTGGACTGGTCATGTTGTGCAGATGCCTGATGATCGTCTTCCAAAGCAACTACAGTGGTACCTCGGGTTAAGAACTTAATTCATTCTGGAGGTCCGTTCTTAACCTGAAACTGTTCTTAACCTGAGGTACCACTTTAGCTAATGGGGCCTCCTGCCGCTGCTGCTGCCGCTCCACCACCGCACGATTTCTGTTCTCATCCTGAAGCAAAGTTCTTAACCCGAGGTACTATTTCTGGGTTAGCGGAGTCTGGAACTTGAAGTGTCTGTAACCTGAAGTACCACTTTACTCTATTTCAAACTTTAAAATGGAAAGTGTAATGCTGGTAGTCAATAAAAGATGTTTAAAGACTCTCTCAAGACAAATCTGAAAAAAATGTAGACTAAACACCAACACGTGCATGCGAGCTCTCCAACTGGAGAACAGCCTTTACCAAAGGTGTCATGGGTTTGGAGATGCTCAAACTCCAGATGAAAAGGAGAAATGTGCTAAGAGGAAGACATGCTTGGCAAAGCCCATGATCAACTCCCACCCGGAAACCTATGTCCCCACTGTGGAAGGACATGTGGATCCAGAATTGGTCTCCACAGTCACTTATGGACACACTGTTAAAACCGGGTTTATGGAAGACAATCTTACTTGGCTACGAGTGATTGCCAAAGAAGAAGAAGGCAGGGATCGGTAAACCCTCATGATGAGTTTCTTACTCTGTGTGAGCCAGGCAGTTAGTGTTGGTTTTTCTGCCCATATTGTAAATTATTTTGCCTGCTTTGTAGGAAGGAAATTAACAAATGTATTAATAAACACGTTACATTACTCACCTGGAGAATCGATCCCCAGAGTGAGCCTAAAATCTTGGTTGGCTCTCAATTCCTTGCTGGACTGGAAGAAAGAAAAATGAATTCTGGAATCTGGCAGATGAAGGTTGAGTGTTCCCTGAGTTGCATAAAGCCATATCTGAGCTAGAAGACTTCAGGCTGACAGTGGATAGATAAAATTCTCTATCAGGCTTCTCCAGCCTGGTACCATTCAAATGTTTTTGAACTACAACTTTCATCAACCATAGCACATGTGGCCAGTTGCCGGGGATAATGTAATCCTAAATACCAGGAGTGAACCTCTTAGGGAGCAATTTTATGCACAGGTGGCTGGCATAATGCAAACAAGTGTAAAGTTACCCCAGGTCCAAACCCCATGCAGAAGCAAGGCTGCTGCTCTGCCTAAGCCTGGCAGATGGAAAATAACATACTCTCCAATATTTCCCCAATGAAAATAAGGAGTGTCCTATTCCATACTGTCAGGGAACTGCCATCGGAGCCAGAGGCGGAGGGAAGGCTCCAGAGTGATGCCGGAGAGGGTCCCAGCAGGGAGAGAGGCAGCTCATCAGCTGGGGAAGGAAATCAGCGTAACACCAGTGGTGAAGGGGGGCAGATGGGGGAATCGGAGAGAAGGCTCCAGGACTCTTCACCGGAGACCAGTGGGGAGAGCATGGGTACTCCGCTGCCCACACCCTCCCTGTGCAGAAGACTTCCGCGCAGGGAGAGTAGGAGGAGACTTGGCGTCAAAGAACTTCTTTGCTGGAAGAAGTTCAAGAAACGCCCACTGACGGATTCTGCCAGCGACTGAAACAGCCACGAAGTGAAGGGCTGTCCAGACAGAAAGGGTTCAACCAAGTAAGCTAGCCAGGAGTGGCGGCAGCTTACGCACGAGCAACCCCTAGAATCATTACACATACCCTCCAACATATCTCAGATGAAAATAGAGACATCTCTGCCAACATTTCTCCAATGAAAATAGGGACATTATAAGGAAAAGTGTCACGTCCCAGGATCAAATCAGAAACTGGGATGGCTTCTGTAAATCTGGGACTGTCCCTGGAAAATGGGGACAGGGTCTGATAAGCCTTTAAAATGGTGATGCCAGATTCTACGTCACGTCGCTAGGTCACATGACAAGAGTGATTGCCGAAGAAGAAATAATAATGATGATGATGATGATGATGATGATGATAATTTTATATGCCACCCATCTGACTGGGTTCACCCTGCCACTCAGGTTGGCTTCCAGCAAATTAAAACACAATACGACTTCAAACATTAAAAACTTAGGGCTGCCTTTAGATGTCTTCTAAGTCAGATAGTTGTTTATTTCCTTGACATCTTTTGGGAGGGCATTCCACAGGGCAGGCGCCACTAACCGAGAAGGCCCTCTGGCCGGTTGCCTATAACCTTACTTCTCGCAGTGAGGGAACCACCAGAAGGCCCTTGAAGCTGGACCTCAGTGTCCGGGCTGAACGATGGGGGTGGAGATGCTCCTTCGGGTACACAGGACAAAGCTGAATGGCCTTAGGATCCCGCTTATGTACCCCTTCTTTGCTCCTACCTCTGCCACACCCCTGAAATGTCCCTTTTGTGGGGCTTACACTGGTCTCAGCTCACCCAGCTTTGGCCCAGCTGTCTGAGCCAGGATAAGCAAGTTACAGCAGCATATATTCAGTTGAGCTGGGGCTAGGAACATAATGCTGCATATAGAATAACAGGAGTTTGAAAAAGTATCTAACTTGGTTTTCATAAAAGACACTTGTAGGACTAAATTCGGGATTTAAGTCAGGTACTCTGCAAATGCTTGTACTCAAGACTCTCATTAAAAATGCAGTGTTTGGATAATGCAAAGTGACAGCAGATATGACACCACTGTCCCTGTGATTAGTTGAAAGCTTCCCCGCCCCCCCACCCTTACTTAAATTGATATTGTTTAAGTCCTACACCATACGATGTCATGGGAATGCAATCATTTCGGCTCAGGTTCCGTCTGCTATCAATATAAATAATATCGCTCCATCCATAATGTTTAATTCCATTTCCTTTTTTTCTCTCCCCAGTCTTTCTTTAAGGAAGGGGGGGGAGAAAACACCCCAAATTGTAATAAAACAGCGGTGATCTTTAAATAATGAGGGTGTTGTTACAGTCAGAAAACATGAGTCATTTTATGGTAAGGTGCTTTATTTATTCCTGTGTGCACATTAGTAACAGCTCACTAAAATAACTTGGTGTTTTAATTCTATTTCAGTTCCTTCTATACTACCTGCATTGGGATAATAATAGACAAAGCAGCATGCCACATGGAGACATAATATTATATGCACAAATCATGTATTTTACAATTATGGTACAATTAAGACTTCTCTGGATATAATTGAAAAGCAGGTGATTACAGTTGTATACATGATATTGACCTTTTACCTAAAAAATAATAATTTTCACGATCTCCTTACTGTGTGCTCTATTCCAAACAGGAACATTTGGAATATGGATATAAAATTCTCTAGAATGAGCCCCACATTGATGGAAAATGGGTTGATCTACAGCCAGTAAAAAGGGGGTAGCAAACTTTGGAGCAATCCAAGCAGTACTGACCACAGTGGGTAGGGTGGGGACAACTGAGTTGGGATTGGACCCAGTAACATCGTATGATGCTGAGAATGCAGACAGGCTGCACAATGGGCACATCTCTTGCCTCCAGCACCTCAGTTGCCCTCCCTGAAGTGGTCCTCTCATCTAACCAACTGGTAGGGCAGACCCTCCAACATTTCCCTGATGAAAATAGTGGCATCCTATTCAACAGCTATTCAACAGGGATGTGGGTGGTGCTGTGGGCTAAACCACAGAGCCTAGGACTTGCCTGTCAGAAGGTTGGCAGTTCGAATCCTCGTGATGGGGTGAGCTCCCGTTGCTCGGTCTCTGCTCCTGCCAACCTAGCAGTTCGAAAGCACGTCAAAGTGCAAGTAGATAAATAGGTACCGCTCCGGCGGGAAGGTAAACGGCGTTTCCGTGTGCTGCTCTGGTTTGCCAGAAGTGGCTTAGTCATGCTGGCCACATGACCCGGAAGCTGTTTGTGGACAAACGCCAGCTCCTTCGGCCAGTAAAGCGAGATGAGCGCCACAACCCCAGAGTCAGACATGACTGGACCTAGTGGTCAGGTTCTTTACCTTTATTCAACAGCAGGAAGCTTTTCCTGCATTTTATCTCCCACACACATAGACACCATATACACACTGATATCAGTCACCTTGAGCCGATTCCTACTTTTCAGCCTCACCTACCTCGAGTGAGCAAAAAATGTTTGAGCGAAGGGATCATGCGCAACACCTTCAACAGATAAATGGAATTGTAGCTGTAAGATGCCTTGAGTCCCTATCAGGGAAAAAGGTAGGTGGTGGTGGTTGTGGTGGTGATAATAATAGAAACTGTGAGAATGGAGCATACCAGGCAGTAAATCCGATTGAACTCAGTGAGTCTTAGTTCTGAGTAAAAATGCTTAGGATTGCAATGTAAGGCTGCAGTCTTTACCCAGTTACCTGGGAGTAAGCTCCATTGAATGCAGTGGGACTTACTTATGAGTAGACAGTGTAAGGCTTGGTTTGCATAGGGCAGGAACTGCTCCAAGCGTATTGAGCACAGTGCAAGGAAACCCACAAATGAAGGGTTCTATGATTAAAGAACCTGGTGTTGTATTATGATGCTGTGAAATGGCTTGTAAGCCTGGAAGGGCTTAGTACTAAAACTGCTACTGAGTTACATGTATGTTACAGCTGGTGCAAAATGCTGTGGCCGATCTCTTGGGGAGGACAGGCTGCTGCCAGCATAACTCCAGTGTTTAAAAGCCTGTGTCTGCTGCCTATACACTTCCGGACCACGGTCAAGGTTCTTGTATTAATTTACTAGGCCCTTAACAACTTGGGTCCAGGATATCTTAAGGACTTCCCGATTCCTTATATTTCTGCCTGATTACTGAGAATTTGGGGAGAGTCTCTGTTCGTGATCCTCCATGGCTCAGATGCATAGCTCCTATCCACCAGGTGCCATGCTCTGAGTATTCTGGACCAAATTTTGTGGAACAACATCTCAGCTGAGATCAGTCAGGTTTCCTCCTTATTGATGTCGGATGCTTGACAAATACCTTTCCATTTCAGCAGACATTTTAGGTAAGTTTTATGGGCCTTGACATTTTTACCTGCTGTTTTTGTTTATTCTAATACTTTATTTGTATTATTTTGTTGGATGGATTGTGTTATTGATTGCTGTTGGTAACTGCTTTGTGATCGCCTTTGGTGAAAAGCTGCCTATAAATATTGAAAACAAAATACCCAAATAATAATTATTTGCAAGAAGAAAAAGAAGACCACTCAGATACTCCACTCAGAAGAAACCATTTCTCTTTGCAAAAAAGTTTTGAAGATTCCATTGTTAAAGCCATAAAACAAGTAATCACCCAAGCCAAAACAACGACACATTTCCCCCCTGTATTAGCTAGCACAGCAGTATCTCCTTATTAGTTTCCATTTTTCATGTATGTAATTATTCATCTTGCTGCATACTCTCTCTACGGCCTTATGCTCAAGGACTGTAGAGTCATTTCTTTAATGGATCCCAGTGTGAAAGTCATTCATCTGGGGACAAAAAGTCCATGGAAATTGACTCTAACAAGTGGGGGCTGGAAAGAAAGCACATTCCTAAGGTTTTGACAATGCAGGCGGTTATTAATACATCTGCATAGGGCATCTCTAATGACACAGGACAAATTGCAGGAATCCTCCTTTAAAAAGGAGCCTGAAGTATTTAGAAATAGTCACAGTTATTCACTCGTTATTTGGCTGATGAAATAAGATTGGTGGATAGAAGCATAAAAACTGGACAGTGTTGACAATATAACGAAGAATAGAATACTCTGAATTTTTATCACACATTGTGAGATCTGATTAGTTCTTCTTGTGCAACACTAGATAAATGGGTGGGATTAAGAACAACAACAACAGTTATCATAAGTGTTGCTGTTGTTGTTGTTATAAAGTATGTTTTGCTCCTCTCAGATCTGGGTCATCTTAAGCCCCCTTTACATGTTCCCTCTAAACATGTAAAGGGACTTGATTCAATGTCATGCCACTGGACACAATGGAACCACATGCAGTTGTCTCCGCTTCCATTTCTTCTGGGAGGAGTCCTCAATGCTCTGGAGCAGATTTGGGGGTACACAGGGGGCTGCAAGGAGCAGAGAAATTAAGCATTGATGCAGAACCAAAGATCTGCTGTGTAACTGGATTGACACCATTGGATGTCTCCAACTGTCTACTTTTCACCACATGAAATATAAAGCTGGCAACATGGGACTGCAGTAACAAAGTACAACGTCAGCATGAAAAGTCGCCTTCTGGTAAAGAATAATATTAATTTATCAGATTCTCTGTATAGGGAGCCTCTGTGTGTATGTCATTGTTCCTAGCGCATTGTTTGCTAAAAGCATTGTTTAGATCTCTCTCCTAAGCAGAAGGTGAGCAACATGAATAGATATTTTTAAGGCAACTCTGAATTAAATAATATTCTTCCCAAATGAGATTTTATGTACAAACCTGTATCCGACACAATCCCCCACCACGACTCAGTTAAATTATACATTGCTGAGAAAAAGAGGTTGACAATGGAAGCTGAAGCAAACTCTTCCAAATAACAAAGACCGTGCTATAATGAAGCACAGGAATGTAATTACTAGGTACTCTAGACCACAGATTGAAACCACATTGTACAACAAAATGCTGGGCTCTCCTTTCAGACTATTGTTCCATGACCCAACTCTGGAACAGTGGTTGGTCAAGGATGAATGCAAATCTGACAAAGAATCATTCCATGATTTCATTGGAATGGTTTTCTTTTTAAAAAAGAAAAAGATGTATAGTATCAAGTGAAGAGCTTTCAGTTTTATTGCTACTACACTCGTGCCTAATGAAATGCGTATTGCACTGGCTGGGTCATTGTTATTGTCATTATTACATCCTTTTAGAAATAGTTTGTTGGTACTTTAAATATGTGTTCCTAAAGGGTTCCTATCTGCATTTATTGTATATTTTTAATGAAAGCAAGATGTTTGAAGCAGAGCTGCTGGTTGCAATTATCTGGCAATGAGCAAACTCAAAATCTTTTGCCATTTTAGCTACATTGCAAATACATATGGCGTAGAAGAGCGATGATCAAGATTTCTCTGTGGTTTTAAAATGAATCACATCGGAGGTGAAGTGGGGGCTGGCATTTTGATTTAAATAGCAGCCCTGGGAGAAGGGGGTTTAACTCCCTCAAATCCCAGGGTTGGGCCCACCATGACTTAATTAATTTAATTTATTGGGTAAAGGTTCAAAGTACTCTGGTTAGTGTACAAATAAATACACAATAGGTGGTAGTCAGCAAAGTTTTACACAGAGTAGGCATATTGAAATTAACAGCTGTAAATCAGCCCACGCTCACTCATTTCAAGCACTATGATACCACTTTAAACATTAATAGCTTTCCCCAAAGAATTCTGGGAACTGTGGTTTGTTAAGGGTGCTGAGAGTGGTTACGCCCCCATCCCTACTATCCTCTGGAAGTAAGTCCTTGGCCAAAGTTCTGAAATATTTTTGTGTGTTAGCATGTGAAGAATGGAATGGTCTTTTCTTTTGCCAAAATACTCTCTTGCATCAGCAGTAATGGTCTGCCCATTCCAATGGGCAGAAAGAAGAGGCTTGAAGGCAAGGAAAGAAGCAGGGGTGAGTGAATCATCAAACTATTCCTTTTCTATTAACCAGATCAATGCCCGCATGGTTAAATTCGTAAAAGGGTAAGTCAAGAGCTCCCGTGGGCAGGGAGGTTCATTAAGCGCCACCTGATGAGGGTGAATTATGACAATTTTTGTGTCTGTATTGTCAGTAGCTTTTCATAATTGTCGCGAAAGGGGAGGGCACAGCTGCTAGCCTTCATCTCTTATCAAATTACTCCACAGAAATCTCTGGAGGATGATTCTGCAGCGCAGCTGGAAAGCTGCAATAGAATGAAATATCTTGCCATTTTTGACATTGGTAGAGGGAGAATGTTCTTTCTGAAAGAGGAGTCTAGTAAATCAAGGGTAGTTTTCTTTAGGAAGGAAGCCGGCTGCAATAGAGAGAAAGAGAGAGAAAAGGGGGAGGGAGGGAGAAGTGTTTGCTCTTATGTTAAATGAGATGTCTTCTATCAACCCATCACAATGTTGGAAAGGTTTTCGGAATAATACATCCATCCTAACTTCCAGATAGCTTTATGTTATTATAAATGCAACAAGAATGCCTCAAATGTAATCAATAGAAATTCAGTTTACAGCATTTATAATAATAGTTTTAGAATAATAGTTTTCAGACTATGCTTCAGGGAACCCTTGGGTTCCTCAACAGTTTCATCCAGGAGTTTCTCACTTGACAGGAGATAGGGATGAGATAGGGATGAGGCTGTTTCTAGTCCATCACTGTTTTACATAAGACAATTGCATCCTGTTTCCACATCCACCCATGACTGGCTTTTTTAAAAAAGCAACAAAAGTGCATTATTTCTGTATGTATGTTTCACAAAAATGCTTTTTTTGTACACACTTTATCCCAAAATATGCATTTTGGTACATATCTTTGGCTAAAAATCTTGGGAGCAACCCTATGTACAAGAAGCTGGTGTAAAATGCTTTGAGGCTGCTATTATTATTACTATTTACAATCAAGTGGCATATGGATTTATGAAATAACTAAATAAAGCAAGCCGGTGTAAGTTAAGCCAGTATAACATTACAGCAGGTGCAAAACCCATTCAGCAGTGGGGCTGCTACAGTTGCTCTCCTTAACCTGACAGAGGGAAAAACAAGCCTTTAAAATAGTATTCTGCGTTGGGCTGCCAAGGCATGTGACCATGCGGAATGGGCTTAGGATCCAGCCAAAGCCCCCACAATCTGGTCCTGCCTCTGCCACACACCCCAAAACACTCATTTTGGGGACCTTACACCAGCCTTGGCTCATTTGTATTGAACAAATTAAGCTGCTGTACCTTCTGCTAAGCCAGAGTTGGGCTCTTAATGGTGGGGGGGGAATTAGTGCAAATTTTACCTAATATGCACATTTTTGTATGCAGATTTGCCCAATATACTTATTTTTGCAAACCAGTTTTTCCCTAATGATATTTTTTCACTAATATATGCATCTTTAGACACACTTTACTCTACTATATGCATTTTTGTACACATTACCTGTGTAATGTGTAATCAGAAGTACAAATTCTGATGGTGGTTTTTCAGTTTCCATATTGTTATAGAAAGTCCAAATCAGGTGCCTTTAAGTGTGAACTTGATCCCCTCCCCAATCCCTATGGCAGAGAGACACCTGCCCTGCACTAGGTAAAGGAATCGGGCCAGACTTGTGAAAAGGAAGACGCGATGATGGCCTCTTGGAAACTCAGTAGGACCTATTGAGAAATGTGTCTTCACTTTGCCCAGCTTACTTGTTTAAGCATTGTGTCTGAGCAAAAGTAATACCCTAATTATTGTCAAATCACCGCAATTGCTGGGTGACACTTACAGCTATTGTATTCTCATCAGGCCTGACCTTCCATTCGGCAAGGTCTTTCAGCACGCTGAGAGAATTGGCCGTTTATTGATCATACCTTCGTGCTAATGCAGTGTAACATTTCACATGTAATTGAGATGCTTATTATTAATTCCAAGGAAAGGTGGCAGATTGAAAGCCACGAGGGATGACTGGAACATACGTTCCAAGCTGGCAGAAGCAAAGACAGGGCACAGATGAGATCGAAGTTCTCTTGTTTTTCAAAACGATGGAGCGGGTTTATGTCTAAACCTCAGGCAAACAACGGGGACAACTTAGGGATGTGGAACCCGCTGTCCTCAGAAGCTTTGCTGGCCTTGTCAAAACTGTTGCTATCACATCTCTGCAAAAAGAGATGAGCTCCAAGCATTTAAGTTTTGTGGTCCCAAACAGACAGGGGTCAAGTTCCACAGCAGCAATCAAAGAAGACTGGAGGCAAAGTCCCCACAGAAGGGACTGAGGACCAAGCTCTGTGATTACAGTTTTAGAAAACCTGGTAATAAGGATTAGACCTTGGGTTCAGGGGAAGCAGACTAAAGACATGTGAGGCTATAAACAGGGATGAAGTCAGGGTTGAGCATAAAAGACCCATCTCTAGAGTGTCTGGGCTGCTTTCAAACCTTTGCAAATTTAGCACCAAGGTCAGAAAAGGTTTTTAAAAGAGTGATTGGTTGGGCACCATAAATTTAAAGGTAAAGGGACCCCTGACCATTAGGTCCAGTTGTGGCCGACTCTGGGGTTGCGGCACTCATCTCGCTTTATTGGCCGAGGGAGCCGGCTTACAGCTTCCGGATCATGTGGCCAGCATGACTAAGCCGCTTCTGGCAAACCACAGCAGTGCACGGAAATGCCATTTACCTTCCCACTGGAGCGGTACCTATTTATCTACTTGCACTTGACATGTTTCGAACTGCTAGGTTGGCAGGAGCTGGGACCAAGCAACGGGAGCTCACCCCATCGCGGGGATTCAAACTGCTGACCTTCTGATCGGCAAGTCCTAGGCTCTGTGGTTTGACCCACAGCGCCACCTGCGTCCCTTACCATAAGTTTAGGTATGCACAATTAAACTGAATTAAAACACTCTTGCATTGTTGCAACAAATCCACTTTTTTAAAACAACAACAACTGGACTTTTGTGGTTCAGAAAGTGTGGGATGAATGATAATGCGAAGATGTATAATCACTGCACAAGCAAATTGGGATTAATTCATGATGTATGCTCATTGTTATAGAACCTCTACACAAAGAAATCCAAATGAATGCTCAGTAAAGTCTGGACATATTCTAACTTCCATGGAGGCTTTGTGCAAGCCAGGAATGGTGCACAAATAAATAGGTTGTTTGGAGTTGCACCTACCTTCCAACCTGACTGTGGCTTAATAATGAACCCCATCCACAAGCTCTCTCAAAGCACAGAGTTCAGTTGGCCAGACTTAGTGAGACATCAGCAAAGTAGTAGTAGTTCAAGATTAAAGGTACCAATGGGGTTTAATCATTTCTCCTGGCACCCTCCCTCTCTCTATATATATATTGCTCAGATGCTTTGCTCAAGGAGAATACTCCAAACTCCAAAATGTGTAGATCAAATGTTGTTACATTCATCCATTGTTACACAGTACAGTATACCCCATTTGCAAAAGCTTTTCCAGATCTATTAAGTACCAAATAAAGATTTAGTACACAGTATGGAGAACTTCAGACAGATTGCTTTTTGGTTTATTTGGAAAATGTTCTGGAATGTTGTTTGAATAAAAATTACTTTACTATCTCCCCAGCCCCCAACCACAAAAATCCGCTTTAATTGAACTCTAGGGTGCAGGGGCCTGGAATCTAATTTACTGTGTCATTAAGAAGAAAACAATGTTAAAAATCTTACCTACCTAGTAAAATTCAGTTACTGTGAAATAAAATATAATTTATCTGTTGCATCCCTAGAAAGGTTTTATAACATTATCTAGGAAATATATGGGACCTAATCAACTGAGCTCTATGAAACAGCATGAAGTTAAGCTGATCCATTATTCAGTGAAGTTTGTGTCTTTCATACAACTTTCTTCCTGCTCTTTCAAGGTGAGGAAGTTGACTTGACCAGCTGTCCTCTGGACGGCCAGCCAGCACAAACACCATACTCCAAGAGGCTGGCTGAATCACACAGAAGGGTGCATATGGTGGCGTCTGTATCTCCAGGCAGAGTCTCAGTATGCACCCTGTGGTCAGGGCTGATTATTGCCTGTTGGCAAAAGCAAGAACTCTAAAGAGAGAACTTCACAGTGCTGGGTGTGAGGAAATAGAATAGTGTGCAAGGCATGAACGTTACGTTGTGCTAACTCAAAGGTCCTGTTTAGGGCTGAGCTGAAAGCACTCAAAGCTTCCCAGAAACATTTTTAGCAATGTTAAAACATGCACTTCCATTAGGACAGTTCTTTGCTTGCCTGTTCTGTGACATTGCCCTCTCTTGCTATTCCTGCTCATTTACAACACTCAGTTGATCTGTTTCCCCCCTTCATTTTTTGTTTCTGTGATGTCATCATGAAGCTACAGCTGATTGGCTATGTTGTGTATTATGCTGTCCCATTCACGGTGTGCTCCCTGAGTAGCTAGGATCATGTAGCTGATCTAGTCATTTAAGGATGGGAGAGCAATTTTATGAAAGTGGCTTTTGAAGCAGGTTTACCTGACCTGCACCTTCTAGACCAGGCATAAGCAAACTCGGCCCTCCAGATGTTTTGGGACTACAACTCCCATCATCCCTAGCTAACAGGACCAGTGGTCAGGGATGATGGGAGTTGTAGTCCCAAAACATCTGGAGGGCCGAGTTTGCCTATGCCTGTCCTAGACTAATGTGGAACTGGGATGTGGGTCCACTTTGACATCCTCACTTCTACTGGATTCCATGATGAGTTGGGTCTCTCACCTTGAAATAACTTTGTTAAGCATTCAGTTTTGTTTATCACTAACTCTGTGTTACTTTTTCAGGAGTCCCTCCTTACAACAGGACTGAATGGAGATGGTTAGGGACACATGCAGAAATGGGACAAGATAAACCGATTGGCTGATCCCTCTACTGCCCTCATTTGCCCCCAGAGACATTATCAGATAGCCAGTTCTGATTGGCTTCATAGCCCTGTAATGGCAGCCCACTAGCGGCTTGTAGAAACAAATCCAACCAAACAGAATTGAAGAACCATAAATATATTTTCAAATATTTTTTCCTGGCAATATTTTTCTACCCTCTTTCCCAGATCACTATTTTTCAGCCCCAACATGGAGAGTGGAGAATAATATATGTAGCCCTATTTGTATTGCTTGTAAAAAATAAAATGTGTTGCATTTTCCCATCTGCTAGCTAGCATCAAGGAACACAATGAAAAACAACAACAATACGACACTCTTCTGTGTAGAGCAGCAGGGATATGACAAATAATTAACCACTACTTTCTTGTTGTTAATGCATTACTGATGATAATTAGAAACTGCTTTAAATGATTTGTTCTAACATTTTGCAAATGATTCTGACTGAATATGTTTACTGTAACAGAATGCTATTATGCTACACGCAAAATAGACAGAAAACAGATAGCTTTCTAGAAATGTGATGAGACTTCTTGACATAAATGGAAGAACCCTCAGAAAAAGATAGACTGGAGCAAGCCCTTCCTGTTCTGTAGCAGTAAGAGCTTCTAACAATACAGTGGTACCTCAGGTTACAGACGCTTCAGGTTACAGACTTCGCTAACCCAGAAATAGTACCTCAGGTTAAGAACTTTGCTTCAGGATGAGAACAGAAATCGTGCTCTGGCAGCGCGGCGGCAGCGGGAGGCCCCATTAGTTAAAGTGGTGCTTCAGGTTAAGAACAGTTTCAGGTTAAGAACGGACCTCCGGAACGAATTCAGTACGTAACCCAAGGTACCACTGTAGTGCCAAGCCAGAGGAAGAAATGACACCTTTGAAAGGTAAGCACACATGGGTGGAATGAGATAAGAGGTTTATAAACCTCTTCTCAGCCCAGTGCTCTCATGGAATTTCTTCAGTCTCTATCACAAGGTGCCTGTGTGTGCTGAGGCCATCCAGACACTCTGTTTTCAAGTTCCCTTAGATCAAGGCAAATGGGTTAGTACTTTTGAGGAAATTACTGTACAGAGAAAGGCCGACTCCTCTAGGTCATGCTTTTGTTTCTTATGCAGAATTACTGCAAAGGTTTGCATTTTCTTTGTCCTATCAAAGGGACTAGTGAACACTGCAGAGTATCTCTCAATCAAAATAAAGGTGGTTATTAATTCTTAAGATTGTATTTAAGGCTCATATCACTTCTAACCTTCCCCAATCAGTTTCCATTCTTATTTCTGGCACCAGGGCAAACACATTATTTGTATATTAATATTAAAGACATGCATTTGGGTAATCTAAAGGCTCAGCAACTTTCGCAGCAATCAGAGAGATTAAGCTGTCCTTTGTGCATCCTTTACTGATTATTTTTAGTTTTCTACTGGGTACACCTATCTTAGCCAATACTGACATCTTAGAAAAATGTCCCCCAAAATCTGTGCCATTGTGGCTCTCAAGAAAGATGCATATATATATATATAGTAAAACTTCAGAAAACAAAAATGTTGACCCAACTGAGGCTGGATCTGCAAGGTTAACCATTCAAAAGGGCTTCACCATTCACTTCACTGGAAGGGAGATCACTGTGCACTCAAATAGATAAATGAGCCAAGTCTCCATCTCTGTGTTATAAGTGCAATAAGAGAGAACATGGGATAAAATGGTGTAGGAGCTACATTAGAGGCACAACTCAGTCTGCCTTTCAGTTGAGGGGCTCAGTTTTGGAATACCCCTGTCCATTTCCCCAGCATCCTTCTGGAAGTTTTCAGATGGTGATTAAATCCCTTATTTGTGCAGCCTTTCAACAGGTTTTAAAACACTGAGGAATGGGCCAGAACTCAGTGGCTTTGTATCTCAAAAGTCCAAGGTTCAATCCCTCCCATCTCCAGGTAGGACTGGGAATTGTCTCCTGTTTGAAATCACTTTCTAGTTATGACTCCAACTTTTTGAGGAAACCTTGTTTTTCAACGTGTGACTTCAGCTATATTAAAGCAGATGGGCCTACGTTGTTTGGAACTAGTGCTTAATTTTCAGATGATGCTTCCGTCACAGCAATCTGAGCAGTAAAAGTCCATTAGCTTGCTAGGTAAACTGTCCATATCACTCTCCAAGGACTTGACCATTCATTGGTTGCAAATGCCTGAGCAGAGGCTCTCAGGCTACGCACACGCCATCACCAATTAATTAAAGCCAAGGCTGCGGTTAAGTTGACACTTCAAAATCTTTAAACCTTTTAGAGCCAGCTGCTTCAGCTTTTCATATTCAGCGACTTCAAGAGCCAACGCTGAACATTTATCGTGTGATTATGGCCAACAAAATGATGACGGCAGGCACCTAGGTAGCATAATACTCCCAAAGAATAGCTGTGAGAAAGGCCATCAGCTATATTTCTGTAACTCTGAAACTTAGGTGGTGAACTTGCCAACAGGGGTATCCATAAATGGATGCCTGAACTTTTTTATTTCTTGTTCTAAATTACCGAGGCCATTAACATGAATATGCCTTTGAGTTCCAAAGTATAACTCCGACCTGAGAAGGGGCAGTGTCATAGTTTAGTGGTACAGCATCTGCTTTGTATGAAGAAGGTTTCAGGCCTCAGCATCTCCAGATACTGCTAGGAGATTACTCTGGTTGAAATCCTGGAGAACTGGGACGTTTCATCATATGTGGTGGGATTGTAAGGTAATTAAAAAAAATTGGGAAATGATATACAACAAACTGAAGAAAATGTTCCATTTAACATTTGTTAAAAAACCTGAAGCATTTTTATTAGGGATTGTAGGGAAAGATCTGCCAAAAAAGCTAAAAAACATCTTTTTGTATGCGAAAACGTCCACGAGAGTTCTGGTAGCACAAGGATGGAAGACTGAAGAAACCCCAACGAAAGAATCATGGCAAGAGGAATTGGTGGACTATGCAGAACTGGCAAAACTGGCATACAAGCTACGGGACAAGGATAACTGTGACTTTAAAGATGAATGGGAACCCTTTACAAAGTATTTGAAGACACAACAAAGTGAAATGGACTCCTTGAATAAACATTCACAAACTTTTTATTGATAATAATCAGCTAAATAGTTCGAGGATTTATACAACTGTGTAACATGCAGAAAACAGCATTTTTTAGAGAAATCAAAGACTGGAACTGAGGGAAGTCGGGGGTGGGGTGGAGGGGTTCTGTGGGGGGGGAGGGGAGGGAGGGAAAATGGGGGAAAATAAGGATGATATGTTTCTGGATAATATGATTTGTTTTAATTTTGAATAAAAAGTTATTTAAAAAAATAATAAGAAGAAATCCTGGAGAACTGCTGTCAGTCATTGTAGGAAGTAGTGAACTAGGTGGACAGAATGGAATAGACTTATGTGTGAGCACATTTGAAAGTGACTCATACTGGAAATGCACCGATTCAACCATCCTTTGTTGCCAGAATGAATTATAGACCATTTTGGAGCTCTGTCCATAGTGAACAAAACCCTTTTGTGAGCAGAGCTTGCCCAACGTTGAGTGTCCAGTACTTTTATCAATCTTGCTTTCCGGTTTCAAAAACTGGTGTTTGAGAAAACAAGGCTGAAACAACAAGCAAGTATGCGTGTGTTTGCTTTCAGCAATAATAACTAATAACGACAAGACACAGTGCAGAAATATAATTTATGGTGGTTATTACTTAGTCAAACCCACTCTGAAACTGAAATGGATATGTCGGATAACAAGCAGCTATAATGATCATTAGGCACCAGTAAGTGACCGGTGTTCCAATTCCACGTTTAATAATCAAAATCATTAAAATGCTATCGCTAGCCACTCATAATTGCGCTGTGTTGCAACACATTCCTTGCTGTAGTCAAGAAATTTTGTAACTTGTGTTGTTGCTGTTCTGAATACAGTGGTACCTCGGGTTAAGTACTTAATTCGTTCCGGAGGTCCGTACTTAACCTGAAACGGTTCTTAACCTGAAGCACCACTTTAGCTAATGGGGCCTCCTGCTGCGCCGCCGGAGCACGATTTCTGTTCTCATCCTGAAGCAAAGTACTTAACCTGAAGCACTATTTCTGGGTTAGCGTAGTGTGTAACCTGAAGCATATGTAACCTGAAGCGTATGTAACCCGAGGTACCACTGTAAAAGTAATGTGGAAAAGACAGTGTTTCACTCTTCCACCCTTGTCACTTAGCCTGCTGCCTGGTTCTTTGCTTTGCAGGGATAAAGGGTATTCTTATCTTACCATGTAGTAACTCTACACTCGGGGTGGGACTACCTCAGGTCCAAGGGCTGCAGCCCATGGCTGGTAGTCATGGCTACTGGCCACTGTGGTCTTCCTGTGCCTCCATAGGCACACACAATATGCTCATGAATACCAGTTGCCAGAAACCACAGGAGCTGAACTTCCTGTTGTGCTCAGAAACCACTTGTGGGCTTTCCAGAGGCATCTGGTTGGCCACTGTGAGAACAGGAGGCTGCACTAGAAAGGCCATTGGCCTGGTCCAGCATGCACCAGCCAGTGTGGTGTAGTGGTTAAGAGCGGTAGTCTTGTAATCTGGGGAACCGGGTTCGCGTCTCCGCTCCTCCACATACAGCTGCTGGGTGACCTTGGGCCAGTCACACTTCTCTGAAGTCTCTCAGCCCCACTCACCTCACAGTGTTTGTTGTGGGGGAGGAAGGGAAAGGAGAATGTTAGCTGCTTTGAGACTCCTTAGGGTAGTTGTCAGGGTTTCAGGGACAGAGAGCGAGGGGGAGGGGTCCCAGGGCGACGAGGAAGAGGACGACGACGACCCGAGGTTGTCAGTGAGTCCGTCAAGTGAATCCGAGGATTCCCAAAAGGGAGCCCCCCTGGTCAGGCCAAGGGGCAGTAGAGAGGGAAGCAGTCAGAAGCAGGGGAACGAAGAGGGAATCCCCAGTGGGGGTTGGAGATCGGGACCGGCCTCTCCGTCGGAACGGAGTGAAGGGGGTGGAGTTGCCAGTGTGTCAGAAAGAGCAGAACAGGAAGCAGAGAGGGGAAGGAGTTCGGAGCAGAACGTCCTGCCGGAAGGGGAGGAGTGTAGTACCGAGAGTAGCGTAACGGTCGAAAGGAAGGTCAGAGGCAACGTACGCGCGCCAAGTTCAAATGTGGAGGCGCGCGGAAATGAGGAGAGCCCTGAGGAGGAGCCTGGTCCCAAAGCACGAAGGAGGGGGGAGCAGGCGTCAGAAGACTCAGCCTCGGGGGAGTCCCGGAGGGAGGGAGCACAGGGGGGCAGGAAGACCCTGCGGAAAAGGAAGGAGAGGAAAAGGTGGAGCAGTACAAGCCTCTTAAGCTGGTGCAGGGGCGGGACTGACTCAGAGGGGACTTCTAACATCTAAGGGTAACAGATGCTGAGCCACGGAGCTTGGATGTAACGACAACAATGTTCTTCAATAAAAACCTTTTGTATATAACTTGGACTGGACTTTGGTCTCTTGTGAGCTGGGACCTCGGGTGGCTCTGACAGTAAGTCCCCTCCCAAAGAACGCAAAAATTTTTTTTGCAAAGCTCACAAACGGTGACAGCCATGAGTGCGGAGGATCAGCTGACAGCACTGCGAACTACAGTTTCCGAACTCACCGCTGCAGTCCTTGCGTCTCAGAAGAAGCATGACGAAATGGAGAAGCGCTGCCAAGACCTGCAAACAAGGTGGGAACGTGCAAGCAAGGAAGGGTTCCCAGGGTCCAGATCAGAGGGAATTGGACTTGGAAGGCGGGGGGGCAGCCTAGTCACCCACTTCGATGGGAACCTGAAGCACTACCCCAGTTTCAGAGCAGACGTTTTGTATGCATTGCACTTGCTTCGTCATGACTTTAAAGATGAGGAGGAGAAAGTGGGGTTTATTGTTTCTCACTTGTATGGGGCGGCCAGAGACTGGTTGCGCAATTTGTGGCGTGAAGATGGCCCTGCCCGCCGCGATTCTGATGAATTCATTAAAACGATGGATGCCTGCTTCCAGTCAACCGTAGATTTGGATCTTGCACGCAGGGAGATATTTGGACTGCGGCAAGGCGAAGCCACTGTGCGTCAGTACCATTCCAGATTTTTTGCTTTACTGACTGCGTTACGCTGGGAGAAAGACTGCACACCTGTGAGGGATTTGTTCTGGGAGGGTCTCAGCAATCCCATAAAGGACGAACTTGCCAGGGGAGACAGACCTCAGACCCTGGAGGAGGTGGTGCAGAGGGCTCTGGCGATTGGGATACGTCACGAGGGACGTCCTTGGCACAATGAGGAAGAACGTCAGGTGCGTCCACCAGCGAGGACGTCTTCTTTCATCCCCAGGGAGTTCAGTCAGTCACATCCCTCGCCGCTGGGGAGGCAGGGGGAGGAGCCGATGGAACTTGGTGGTGCTAAGGCTCAAGCAACAGCCAGAGCCCCAGCTTCCGGTGCAGTAAAGGCGAAGCCTCCTAGAGGGACCAGGAAGTGTTACGTTTGCGACAGTGCACTGCACATGGCGAAAGAGTGCCCCCAGAGGCTCCAGAAACACACTGCAGCTTTAGCAACGGTAGCAGCAGAAGTGATCCAAGGAAGAGGAGCCTCAGGGAAACGAAAGTGCCTGGCTGTAAGCACGAATGCTGGGGCTCAGCCAGGCGGATCTATAGAACAGTCCCCAGCGTCTTTGCAACCCACAGACCCTTTACCACCCAAGCCAGCGGTGCAGCTCACCGCAACACTTCAGTTGCCAAATGGGACCACCCTAGAAGTGCCCATCACGATCGATTCTGGGAGCAACGCCGATTTCGTGGGGATGCAATTCGTCAAGCAGCATCGCATAGCGCTTCTGCCCGCCACAACGCCTCTGAACGTAGTCACGGTGGATGGCAGGAAATTGCTTGGAGGGCAAGTTGTGCAACAGACACCTCCCATGGTGATGCGGATAGGAGATCACCGAGAAGTCATTAGCTTCAATGTCACCCACCTGTCTGACACGCCTATAGTATTAGGCATGAGTTGGCTGGAGAGACACAGTCCTGCTGTAGCGTGGTACCAATGCCAGATCACCTTTTGCTCATCGTACTGTGCTCAAAATTGCATCCAGTCCTGCCAGGAGGAGGGGGCTGAGCACCAGCTGCGACTTGGCATGGTGCAGGCAGTACCTAGCAAGTACGAAGGGTTCCTGGAGGTTTTCTGCGAGAAGGAAGCTGACCAGTTGCCGCCCCACAGACCTTATGATTGTGCCATCGACCTGGTGCCGGGGGCGCAGTTGCCGACTGCAAAACTGTATTCCATGTCTGAGGACGAGATGCAAGAGCTCAGGGAGTTCATAGAGCACAATTTGAAGCGTGGATTCATCCGGGAATCGAAAGCAGTGGGGGGCAGTCCTGTGTTCTTTGTAAAGAAGAAGGACACGCCCCAAAAAAGACTCATTGTGGACTATAGGTTCATAAACAGTATGACCAAGCCCAAGGCCTTCCCCATGCCCAAGATAGATGATCTCCTAGCAACCGTGAGGAAGGGGAAGATCTTCACCAAATTGGATCTGTGTGGAGCGTATAACCTCATACGCATCCGGGAGGGCGATGAGTGGAAGACGGCCATGTTCACGCCTCTGGGCACGTATGAATACAGAGTTATGCCGTTTGGTCTCCAAAATGGATCTCACGTCTTCCAAGCCTTTATGCATCACGTGCTAGCGGGACTTCTCTACAAGAAATGTGTGTGTTTCCTCGACGACATCCTGATCTTTTCGGAAACGGAAGAGGCCCATGAGAAGGACGTAAAGGAAGTCCTGCAGAGACTACGGGAGAACAGGCTCTACGCCAAGTTAGAGAAGTGCCAGTTTGATGTGACGGAGGTGGATTTCCTAGGCTACAAGCTGTCCGACAAGGGGCTTGCCATGGACAGCGTCAAGGTCCGCGCGGTGTTGGACTGGAAGAGCCCACGCAATCGGAAGGAAGTCCAGAGATTCATCGGCTTCGCCAACTTCTACCGCAAATTCATCAGAGGTTTTGCAAAGGAGACGGCAGCGATCACGGACACTCTGAGTTCCAAGAAGAAGAGGTTCGTGTGGACGGAACAGGCGGAGCGCTCTTTTCGGAAGCTTAAAAGTCTTTTCGCCTCCGAGGAGCAGCTGCTGCACGTGAATCCAGGCAGGCCCATGCGAGTGGAGACCGACGTGTCAGACAGAGCGGTTGGAGCCGTACTCCTGCAAGAAGATCCACATGGAAACTGGAGACCCGGTGCCTTTTACTCCCGAAAGCTCAGCAAGGCGGAGCAAAACTACACCATATGGGACAGGGAGCTGTTAGCCATTCACGCAGCTTTCAAAGCGTGGCGACACTTCCTCATAGAAGCCAAGCACACAGTACAGGTCCGCACGGATCACAAGAACCTAGAGTATTGGCGCACGGCGAAGCTCCAAAGCCAGAGACACATGCGCTGGGCGGAATTCTTCGCGGATTTCGACTTTCGGATAGAGTACATCCCAGGAGATTCCAACGTTATAGCCGATGCGCTATCCAGGAAACCGCAATATCTCGATGAAGCGGCGCCAGTAGCAGCCAAGCACATTTTCGCACCGCAGGCGTGGTCGTGCGCTGCCATCACAGTAGATCTGGACGCGGTGCGACGCGCGTTGCAGGTGGATCAGTTCGCACAGTCCAAAATGGAGGAGTTGCGCAGAGGTGTGCAGAGTGGCGAAGAGTTCCAACTGCGCGACGGACTGCTAACTCGCAAAGGTGCCCTCTACGTGCCAAGCGACGAGCTTCGCGCAAAGGTTCTGCAGCAGTTGCACGACGCCCCCAGTGCTGGCCACTTCGGTAAGGAGAAGACAATAGAACTGGTGGCAAGGGACTTTTGGTGGCCCCGGATGCGCGGAGAGGTAGCGGATTACGTCGCCAGGTGTGACACTTGTCAGAGGTTCAAGCCAGTACACCAGAAGCCAGCGGGGCTGTTGGAACCGCTGGAAACGCCACAGCAACCGTGGGAGAGGGTAGCCCTGGACTTCGTTACTGACCTGCCCAGCTCCAGAGGGAAGACGGCGGTACTGGTGGTTGTGGACCTGTTCACCAAGATGGCGCACTTCATTCCGTGCGCAAAGGTGGCGACGGCGGAACAGACTGCCAAACTCTTCATTGATCACGTGTTCAAGGTGCATGGGCTGCCGCAGTCCATCCTGTCCGACAGGGGGCGCCAGTTTGTTTCCAATTTTTGGCAGAAGCTTTTAGGTATCCTGAACGTCAAGATCAACCTTACGTCGGCGAGACACCCACAGACCAACGGCCAAGCTGAGAGGGTCAACGCGATCATGCAGCAGTACCTGAGATGTTACGCCAATCAGCGACCCGCAGCTTGGGTGGACTACCTGCCGATGGCAGAGTTTGCCTATAACAACACGAAGCACGCGTCCACGGGGGTGACGCCGTTCTTCGCGAACAACGGTCGTCATCCCAGAACCTTCCCGGGGTTCGGGGCACCGAGAGAGGGGGTGCCGCAAGAAGCCGACCAGTTTGCAGCGGAGCTGCAGGAGGTGCACGAAGAGTTGCGGAGACATTTGGAGCTGGCCAAGCAAGCATATAAGGTGCAGGCAGACAAAAACAGGAGAGCGGGGGAGGAGATCCAGGTGGGGGACTGGGTGTGGTTAGCGGCCCAAGCGATGCCAGCCAAGTCGTTGGCCAAGAAGAAGCTAGGGCACAGGCAGTTAGGGCCGTACCAGGTGGAGGCTAAGATCAACCCTGTAGCCTTTCGACTAGCCCTCCCCGAAGGTTCCAGAGTGCATCCGGTATTTCACAGGTCGGTGCTCACCCCCTACAAGGCACCGCACAGGTTTCAGGAGTCTGAAACAGTCCCGCAACTACACACTAAGTCACAGGAGAGGGAGAGGGCGCCTAGGGCCGAACCACTCAACGAGGTCACAGAAATCCTGGACTCGAGATGGGGGAAAGAGGGGGTAGAATACTTTCTAGCCACAGAGGGCACTCCAGCCAGTGCCAACGGTTGGGTGCCGGGCTACGCTTTAGACGAACCTCTTCTAAAAGACGAGTTCCATGCCCTTTTCCCGCATAGACCCATGCCAGCCGAGTACTTTGATGACTGGCTCTTTACGCCCACACTCTCAGACAGTACTTTCCGGGGTTTTTCTTCAGCCGAGGAGAGAACGCCAGAATCTAGCCCGCCCAGGGGATCGTGCTCAGGGGTGGACACAGAACCCTCTTATTGGTGGGACGAGCAACCAGAGGAGGACTGGCGCAGGAAATGGCTGACGGGACCTTGGCCGGCAGCACCAGACGAGGTACCAATGGAAGAGGGAGAAGAGAACACTTTGGGTCAAGAACCCGAATTCGAACACTCAAACACCGAACTGCAAGCAGAGGATATGGAGGTACACAACCTGTATCCTGCATCCACCTCCGAAGAGCTGCAGCTCCTACAACCTGCACCCAATGGGCGGGAGGGGGGAAGGGGGGCTTCGAGGGGGGATGGATGTCAGGGTTTCAGGGACAGAGAGCGAGGGGGAGGGGTCCCAGGGCAACGAGGAAGAGGACGACGACGACCCGAGGTTGTCAGTGAGTCCGTCAAGTGAACCCGAGGATTCCCAAAAGGGAGCCCCCCTGGTCAGGCCAAGGGGCAGTAGAGAGGGAAGCAGTCAGAAGCAGGGGAACGAAGAGGGAATCCCCAGTGGGGGTTGGAGATCGGGACCGGCCTCTCCGTCGGAACGGAGTGAAGGGGGTGGAGTTGCCAGTGTGTCAGAAAGAGCAGAACAGGAAGCAGAGAGGGGAAGGAGTTCGGAGCAGAACGTCCTGCCGGAAGGGGAGGAGTGTAGTACCGAGAGTAGCGTAACGGTCGAAAGGAAGGTCAGAGGCAACGTACGCGCGCCAAGTTCAAATGTGGAGGCGCGCGGAAATGAGGAGAGCCCTGAGGAGGAGCCTGGTCCCAAAGCACGAAGGAGGGGGGAGCAGGCGTCAGAAGACTCAGCCTCGGGGGAGTCCCGGAGGGAGGAAGCACAGGGGGGCAGGAAGACCCTGCGGAAAAGGAAGGAGAGGAAAAGGTGGAGCAGTACAAGCCTCTTAAGCTGGTGCAGGGGCGGGACTGACTCAGAGGGGACTTCTAACATCTAAGGGTAACAGATGCTGAGCCACGGAGCTTGGATGTAACGACAACAATGTTCTTCAATAAAAACCTTTTGTATATAACTTGGACTGGACTTTGGTCTCTTGTGAGCTGGGACCTCGGGTGGCTCTGACAGTAGTGATAAAGTGGGATATCAAATCCAAACTCTTCTTCTTCTTACCACACTAATCTCATGCAGACCTCAAAGCAATTTCTTTTTTTTCTTTTTTTCCAAACATAATTTTTATTGATTTTACACCATAACAAATAAAAATAAAAAGATTTACATCTTGTTATCACAAATTTCTTTCTTTAAGACTTCCTTCAGCTTCTCCACAAATCATCCATGCCCTTATTTGGAAAATTTACGCAAATCCTAGTTTATATTGACATTATTATCTCTTTTCTTCCTTTTCTCTTTAGACAATATTCCTACTTTTTCACAGAGCTTTTTTAAACCCCACTAGCGTTATCTGACCTTCACTTATATTATCCAGATACTCCACAAATTTCCCCCAGTCATCAATGAACCTTTCGTCTTTTATATATCTAATTTTCCCCATCAATCTGGCCATCTCTGCGTAGTCTAACAATTTTGTTCTCCATTCCTCAACCGTCATTATGTTCTGTTGTTTCCAATTTTGAGCTAGTAGGACTCTTGCGGCCGTTGTTGCATATTGAAAAAATTTACCATCATTATTCTTTATATCCCTTCCTGCTAGTCCTAACAGGAAAGCCTCTGGTTTTTTTTCAAAGGTGTATCTTAATATACTCTTCATTTCATTATATACGCTTTCCCAAAAACCCTTAACCTTTCTGCATTCCCACCACATGTGGAAGAAGGATCCCTCTTTTTCCCTGCATTTCCAGCATTTGTTACAGGTTTGATACATTTTTGCTAATTTTGCAGGGGTTATATACCATCGGTACAACATCTTCATGAGGTTCTCCTTTAACGTTATGCAAGCTGTAAATTTAAGGTTTTTTTTCCAAAGTTACTCCCACTCTTCATAATATATGTTATGACCGATGTCCCTAGCCCAGTGAATCATCACCGACTTCACTTCCTCGTCTATCAAATTCCACTCTAATAGCTGATTATACATTTTAGATAGGATTTTATAGTCATTGTTTATTATTTCGGTCTGGAATTTAGAATCTTTGTCCGCATAGCCTCTCTCTTTAATATCTTGCTTAAACATTTCATTTATTTGGAAGTAGTGTAGCCAATCAAATACTTTTTCTTTAACCTGGTCATACGGTTTCATTTTCCATGTCCCCCCTACTTTAATTAACAGTTGTTCATAGGTTATCCAATCACCTCTCATGTTTACCTTTTTCACACTCATAGCTTCTAATGGGGATAGCCAGTGTGGTACTTTAGGTTCTAATAAAAATCTATTCCTCTCCCATACTTCGATCAGAGGGCCTCTAAAGATGTGGGTTTCGAAACCCTTATGGATTTTCCTCTTTTCATGCCATAAATATGCATGCCATCCTGCTCTGTTGTCAAATCCCTCCAGATCTAACAGTTCCTTGTTTCCCAATTTTATCCACGTTTTCAACCAGCAAAGACACGATGCCTCATAATATAATTTCAGGTCTGGCAGGGCAAATCCCCCCCTTCCTTTAGCTTCTGTTAAAAGTTTAAACTTAATTCTTGGCATTTTGCCCTGCCAGACATATTTTGAGATCTCTCTTTGCCACTCTTTGAATGTCTTAGTGCCCTTAATTATCGGCATATTCTGGAACAAAAATAACATTATCGGGAGCACATTCATCTTGATTAAGGCTATCCTACCCCAGAATGACAATCTCAACTTCCCCCACCTCTCAAGGTCTTTCCTTATCTCTTTCCATACCAGCTCATAGTTGTTCTTAAATAAATCTATATTTTTCGGGGTTATCCATATTCCTAAGTATTTCACCTTTTTGGCCACCTCTATTTCTGTTTGTTGTTGCATTTCCTCGATTGCCTTCGAATCCATATTCTTCACCATTATTTTAGTCTTTCTTTTATTTAATTTGAAGCCAGCCACCTTACCAAATCGTTCAAATTCTTCCAATATCTCTTTTATTGAGCTCATCGGATCTTCTGTTGTTATTACTAAGTCGTCTGCGAACGCCTTAACTTTATATTCGTTTTGACCAATTGTAATCCCTTTTATCTTCTTGTTTTGTCTTATTGAATTCAGAAGTACTTCCAATACTATTATAAACAACAGCGGAGAAAGTGGGCAACCCTGTCTCGTTCCTTTCGCTATCATTATTTCTTCTGACACCACGTTATTTATAATCAGTTTTGCCTTTTGCTCCGTGTAAATTGCCTTTATTCCATTGAAGAATTTCGGGCCGACCTCCATGTATTCTAGCTGTTTTAGTAAGAAGTCCCAAATTATATTATCGAATGCTTTCTCTGCATCTACGAACATCAGTATAGCTTGCTTTTTGCACCTGGCTGACAGATATTCTATAGTATTTATTATATTTCTAATATTGTCCTTCATTTGCCTGCCAGGCAGAAAGCCTGCTTGATCTCCATGAATATATTCTAACCATATATTTTAACTCTGCTTGCCAATATTCCTGCAAAGATTTTATAATCAACATTTAGCAATGAAATCGGCCTATAGTTTTTGACTTGCAGCAGGTCTGAATCTTGTTTTGGGATTAAAGTAATAAATGCGTCTTTCCATGTGTCTGGTATTTCTCTTTCTTTCAGGATGTTATTCATTACTTCTCTCAGTGGTGTCGATAGTATAGTTTCCATTTCTTTATAGTAGCTTGCCGTGAAACCATCCAGGCCCGGGGCTTTCCCTCTTATTAATTCTTTTATTGCTAGTTTTATTTCTTCTATCTCTATTGGGATGTTCAGTTGCTCTTTTTTCTCTATCGGTATCTTCTGCACCTGCTTATCCTTCAAAAATCTTTCTATTTTCCTCTGGTTGTTTCTCTCTCTGTTATATAATCCTCTATAATAATCCAGAAAAACTTTCCTTATTTCCTTAGGGTTAGATATTTCTTCTCCATCCACTGCAATTTTATTTATTATACTTTGTTCCTTTCTTTTTTTAGTCTGCCACGCCAGGAGTTTCCCTGACTTATTCACAAACTCGAACGTTCTTTGTCTTAGTTTTTTGATGTTCCATTCCACTTCTCTGTTTATTAATGTGGCATACTGGGCTTGCAAGACTTTAATGTTTTCTTTCATTCTCCTATTATTAGGCTTTTTGACTAGCTTTTCCTCGTTGTCCATTATCTGTTTCAGAATATCTTTTTTCCCTTTTTCCCTTCCTTTATTTTTAATGGCATTCTGCTGGATGAAAAAGCCCCTCATCACTGCCTTGCCTGCATCCCATACCACCTTTGTTTTTGTGCCTTTGTTCATATTATCCTTAAAGAATTCTGTCATCCTTTTCTGCACTTTATCGACAATTTCTTGATCATCTAAGAGATAGTCCTTCAGTCTCCATCTAAAGGTACCTTCTTCCTGGCCTTTCAATTCCATCTTTATTGGATTATGATCAGATATTGTTTTAGCCTGGATCTCTACCCGTATGATTCTTGGTGTTAATTCGTTCGAGACCCAGATCTGATCTATTCGGGACAATGACTGATTGGGCTCAGAGTAGTACGTAAATTGCTTTTCCAGTGGATGTCTAAGTCTCCAGGCGTCTATTAGGTTACAATTTTTGACCAATGAGAAAAAAGTTCTGGGCAGCTTCCCTTCCTTACCCCCTCCATCTCTAAGTCTGTCCATTTCTAATGAAACCACCCCGTTCATATCCCCCAATATAATCATTTTTTGGTCTACATAGTCAGCTAGTTTTTCTTCCAAGGTTTTATAGAACTCAGACTTATTATCATTTGGGGCATATAACCCCACTATAATTAAGTTTTGTCCATGCCATTTAATTTGTACCATCATTATCCTTCCTTCTTCATCTTTGAAGATTTGCTGAGCCTCAATTTGTTTTTTAACATAAATGACCACTCCTCTTTTTTTGATTTTGTCAGATGATATGAACTCATTTCCCAGTCTTTTATTTATCAAAATTCTTTTATGTCTTCTTGCTATATGAGTCTCCTGTAAGCAAATAATGTCCACACTTTCTTTTTTCAAGATTTGTTCAATTTGATTCCGTTTTTTCTTCTCGTTTATCCCATTAATATTCCAGCTCCAGATCTTTAACACCATGGTGCTTAAGTTTAACCTAGTTTACTTCCCTTTTTATATTTCAGCTGTTTCTTCTTCCTCCTGTTCTTCTTCTTCTTCTTCTCGTGTCCCTTCTGTTTCCTCCTCTGTCTCTTCCTCTGCACCTCCTGCTGCCTCTCCTACTTTATCTTCCTCTTTTTCTAGTTCAGTTCTTTATATTTTCTTAAGAATTTACCAGTTTTTTCTGGACTTGTCAATCTATGCCTCTTACTTCTATGCATAAATGAGATGCCCTCCGGGAACTCCCATTTAAACTCAATATTATTTTTCTTCAGCGCCTGACCAATGCTTTATACGGCTCTCTACGTTTCAGTATTCTGATTGGTATATCTTTGAAAATTATTATGTAATTCCAGTTAATGCACAGTCTTTTTTCTCTGTTTTTTTTTTTTTTTCAAAATCGTATTTCTCATTTCCCTTTCTTTGAATGTAATCAGGCAGTCTCCTACAAATTTTTTAGCTCTGGTTGTTTTTACTTTCAATCTAAATGCCGTTTGTACTGATTTTGCCATCTCTTCTATTGGTATTTCCATCCATTGAGCTAATTCCACTATCAAATTCTCTTTAATGTTTTCTCCTTGTGTTTCTGGAACTGCTCTGAGTCTTAAGTTAACCTCCCTCTGTCTTAATTCATTCATAGCAATTATGTCTTTCAGATCTTCTTGCACTTTACTTAGTTCTAGCACCTCTACTTTAATCCTCTCTTCCTCACGTCTTACCTCCTTCAATTCTAGTCTCGTCTTTTTCAGTCCCTCTTCTGCTACCTGTGTTCTCCTAAACACTTCCTTTATTTGCCCTTTTTAATTCATTAACTGTTTCGTCCATTTTTTTATCCATTTTCCCTATCTTATTGTCTACTTGTTCTAATTTTACTTCTAAATTTTTTTCGCTTTGTTTAATTTCTGCAAACATTCTTAGTATATCTGCCTTGAAGTCTTGTTCTTGCTTGGATCCCTTTCTTTCCGATGGTGTCCCCCCCTCCCCCCTCTTTGCTGTGTTTGACATTATCCCCAAATTACAGTTATGAAATCACCACCCTTCACCTGATTATTGAATACAATAACCAAATTTACACAGACCCCAAATGATACCGCTATGACCAATATAGTCCAGTAATAATTTCAGCAGACCAGCAGCCGTCTTACTCCTCTTCTTGCCTCTATTCAGGCTAATCCATGTATTTACTCAGTCTTCTTCCTCCTCTTTGACTTAGTTGTCAAGTCACAGTTTGAGTTCAGTTTTATACTGCCTTCAGATTCCTATATGTAAATATTGACCTCCCCAGTCCAAAATACTTAAAGAGTTCATGAAGAGAAGCTGGTATCAAAATAGAGTCTATCTGTCAAATATAGAATGTATTCCTATTAGTTGAAGCTCGTGGGGGTGAAGGGGAATCACAAAAGTAGATAGAGTCTATAAAAAAGAAAAGAGAGAAAAAAAGACCAAATTGCAGTATTGTATTCTCTCCACTAGGTGTCGTCTGCTATTATAGCAGATTTCGTAAGAGAAAAGAGGGACTTCAAGCGAGTGTGTCTGAATTTCCACTTTATGTCTGTTCAATATTACTGTAACCCCATTCCAAAGATATCCTAAATAGGCTGGTAAGTAAAGATAACTTGCTTCAGTACAGTCTATCAGAGTACGTTGTAAATTATAAATTGTTAGTCACCACGCTTCGGTTTCTGTGATGGTGTCAGGACCTTCTCTTCCGCTTTTGCTGTCTTTACTCTTTAATTGCCAAGATGGAGAACTTCCTCTCTTTACCCCCTTCAGCTCATTGAGTACTTCCAGTTTGTAAACGATACTTTCTGTCCCCTGTTTAAATCAGTCTCTTGATATTAAGTGTCCTTCCCTTTGGTTACTTTAAAGATTAAAGATTAAAGCCCTTCAGGGAAACAAAGAAACGTCGCTAGGGTATTTCACTTTCCTTTTCTCCGCTCCGGGAATTACCTTGCGTCCGTACTGATTCCGGACGAAAGCTGAACTCCTCGATACTCTTATTTCTCACCCCGGATTTCTTTTGTTCTTAAACTATTCGCCAACTTTAATTTAATCCCGGGTTTCTTTTGATTGGAGAGCGGTGCGCTTCCCTCGGCAGGATCGGGGCTTCGCTACTCGGGGGGTAGGAAATGGCTTCCCTTGACCTGCTGCTCAGCTCCGCCGTAGTCTTCGCTTCTTTTTGAAGTTACCTGACGGCCGGGCGAGCTGCTATTGGTCTTGCTGGGATCCTCGCCTTCTGGACACCCACCAGAGGTAGTTTGGGGGGCCTCTGCGCCCTTCGGCACCCCCTTCTCTCCCCTGAAATAGCTTGGGATTTTCCTCGCGGCAAATCCCCTCCTGCTATGAGCTCGCGCTCCACCGGAAGTCCGACCTCAAAGCAATTTCATGCAGGTGAGGCCAGTCTTGTGGGAGAAAAGGAGGCTGGGAGGGACTCAAGGAGGAGAAATGGAATGAAAAATGGCAGGGGTGGGGTCCGGATGCTTATTGCCTCAGAAAGGATATTGTAGAGCTGCAAATGTTTTAGAAAACCAAAATGATCAAACCAATCAGCCCTATGAAGAAAGGTTACAGCACTTGGTTTAGTGAAAAGGCAAGGAATGGGTGACATTAAATTATGCATGGCATAGAGAAGTTGGATAAAGAAAATTTTTCCTCCCTCTCTTGTCAGCTTCAGTTTCAGACAGAAGAAAATACTTCTTCACACAGCACATAATTAAACTCTGGAATCCTCTCCCACAGGATGCATGCTAAGGCAGCTTTAAGCACTCCACATAATGCACCTTGTTCAGGTGTGAAATAGTAGTCCCAGCCCCTCACCAACTCCACACAATCTCTACGCCGCCATGGTTTTAAATCAAGTAGAGAGTCGCTGTGAATACCACAAGCTTCCTAGGGCTGGGAGATGGGTGTGTACTTGTTAGCTGTTGCCTCACCTGCATCCAGGGGCAGAGCAAGGTGGGGGCGGGGCACCCTGGGTGTCATCTCTGAGGGGGGTGACATTTGGCGCACCACCTGCCCGCAACACCCACCTACCCTGAGCCATCAGGGGAAGGGGGTAGTTGTGCTACTTTGCACCACTTTGTTTTGACATCTCCGCGCTCCCACACTGCCTGCAAGCAAGCAGGCAGAGAGAGGATGGGAAGGAGGCAGGCAAGCGAGCGAGCAGAGGGTGGAGGGAAGAAGCGAAGCAGAAGCTCTCTCAACTCAGGACCCAACCCTGCAACCCTAAAAAGAGCTCAACAACTCCTGGCAATGACAATGGGTAGATCACAGCCAGACATTTTACACTGTGAGTAGATCGCAGTCTCTTGGGAGTCCAACTAGATTTCAATGTGGGGAGTGACAAGAAATTTTCCACACCGGGTACCACCTGACCTTGCTACACCACTGCCTACATCTAATCCCATGGGGCAAGGAACACCTGTGTAGGGCTATGGTGGGTCCAGGTCTTGTTTTGGAGTATATAAACAACACTGTGCATAGGAAGGAATACAAGACATAAGCATACATGTAGAGGACTTTATTTGGTATGTGCCTGGACTCCAGCTTCTTTTTTCCCCATTGGATGGTGGAAGAATGAGTGAAAGATCTATCACTTCACATGAATAGAGACCATTGCAGATGGCGGTGCAAATGTCAGAGTGGTCATCTAACACAATCACCACGGCGTCCCACTCCTCCCACTTCCAGTCTCCAAAGGCCTGAAAATGATTTGTTTCTCAGGACCCCTATGCTTGAGTAGAAAATCAGCTGGTCCATCAGTCTACAGGTGGATGTCATTTAGAAATTCATTAAAGACCCGTTTCAATGAATTTTAGTTTTATTGAGGAAGAATTTGACAATACTACAAGAGCTTGTGCACAGTGTACATGAATAACACATAGTCTGTGATTCTATCTGGAAAGAAGAAACTATAAATCAGAGAGAATGCATCATAAAACAAAGTGTTTCCCTTTAGGCTTGCAAAAAAAAAAAAAAATGAAGATAGGGAAACTCATATACTCACAGTTAGAGCATCATCCCACCTCCCTACAAGAGAGTGTTGCATGGTATCTCAGCCATGTTCTGCAAATTGTTGCATGTATTATGCATGGGTTCCTGAGAGTGAATGTGGCAAGTCAGCCACTCCTGATGTGAAGTCATGCATTTAAGACATATTAACCTGTTAGGCTTTTTTGCTAACTTCTGTGTAAGTGTTTTGTAAGTGGACCTGTTCTTTCTAGATTGAAAACAGAAGACTACACAGTCAATCTAGCTTCTTTGATGTTTACTACATCTCTGTTCATGACATCATCACAACCTTTTAAAAATGTTCATGATCCACGTAATGGTTTCTCCCCCTACACAGTGAAAAATTCAAGAGTGAAGGTACACAGCCGGCAATTAATTCTCAGAAAGGAAGCCAAGAGGCCCATAGCTTGAGTCAGCTTCAGGGATTAGGCAAGTTTGATGTTCATAGGTGAAAGCCAAGGTGGATATCCAGAGAAGCAGATGGCGATGATTGATTAGACTCCGTTGCTTGTTACAAAATTGCCTCTGAGCGACTTATAGCGACATATAGCATAGCCTAACCATAAATAAAAATACCTTATTTTGTATGCTAATTTCTACTGAATAAATGCTGAGCACAAAGAAATCATTAACTCTTGAAGGATAGGTTGCAATAGGATAACAGTGGAACAATTTTAATTCCAGGCCTGTTAGGCCTTATGCTGGGGGCATTTAAAGGGGCAACTGCAGGCAACAATCTGACAGTTCTCTTCTGCATATATGATGCTACACATTCTTCTTCTTCAGCAATTACTTGTACCTGAGTAAGATTGTCTTCTATAAGCACAATTTTCGTCCTTCCACAGTGGGGACATTGGTTTCCCAGCGGGAGTTGATCACGGTGTGGATTTGCCAAGTGTGCCTTCCTCTTAGCGTGTTTCTCCCTTTTGCCCTGAGTTTGAGCATCTTCAAAGTCCATGACACCTTTGGTAAAGGCTGTTCTCCAATTGGAGTACCTGCAGGCCAATGTTTCCCAGTTGTCAGTGTTTACACTACTTTTTAAGGATTTGCCCTGAGAGAGTCTTTAAACCTCTTTTGTTGACCTTCAGCATTACATTTTCTATTTTTAAGTTTGGAATTGTTTTGGAAGATGATAATCAGGCATCCGCACAACATGACCAGTCCAATGAAGTTGATGTTGAAGAATCATTGCTTTGACACTGGTGATATTTGTTTCTTCCAGTACACAATTTGCTAAAGCGAGATGTGATATTGGTGAACTTGCACCAATGATAAAGTATTCCACTATTTGCCCATAGGGCTGGGATGGGGATCATGTACCCCTCCAGATGTTATTGGACTACCGTCACCCCTGACCACTGATCAAACTGGCTGAAGCCGATGAGAGTTGGAGTGCAACAAGATCTGGAGGTTCTCACTTTCCCTATTCCTGCTGTAGTGTCAGAACTGAGCTGATCCCTGCCTCCCGGTGATCAGAATTATTTTCCAATGGGGTATTTTGATACAAGACTTACAAGTGATTTGTGAAGTTCCTTCTCTTGCACAAAGGAATTCCAGGCATAACCTTTTAGTGATCAAAATATTAGGAAGCTCACTGTTGAATAGAATTGGAAATAATGTCACCATAGCAGCAGTGGCAGTTTATATGTATGGGCAGCCGGGAAGAGGGGAAGAATTCATGGATTAGGGTTAATGTACTCATTCTTTTCATCTTATAATCTCTTCAAGAGCACCATTGAGCATTGCAGAAAAGTTTCTTTGTAAAGCAGATCAGTAGTTGTTTTTTTTAAAAAAGGAACATCTAATTTATTCCCTTAAAATATTTATATATTTAGTATTGCAGTGCTATGCAAACAGTGGGGAGAAAAGCAGAGGAAAAGTTTTAAAGGGAGAAGGAGGCAGCCACTGATGTAAATAGATGAAATATCATATGAGAGATGTAACAATCTCCCCTCATTTTCTTCCCACTGTGAAAATGCATCAAAATGATGCCTGCTAATAGCCCTTGGAATACAAATTCACATTCCAGCCCTACCTGATCAGCAGAGGATCCTGTTGAAGCTGCTGTAAAAGCTTATTCATAGAGACCTGTTTTCCTGATTAGTTATGCACCTACTGTGCAAAACCTAGTTAAACTAAATTCACTTTAGCCTCCCCATCTGCTTTTCTAATAAAACTTTAGTGAGCCTGTTTTAACTACTCATGAATGCCATTTTGTTTTTGATTCTTTTCAACCTGCTGAACTTAGTAGCTGACTACAGCAAGGCCAATATCACTCAGGTCTTTTTGTGTGTGTAAGAGCTGTGCATTTAAAATAGAATTTTTGTGGGACAACTGTAGGCTGCATTCACAAAACACCAGTTGGCTTGAGTATTTTGACCTTAACTCCCCTTAAATCAGGGGTGGTGAACTAGTGGTCTGTGGCTTGATCTGTGGGGGAGTGTTTTCTGATGCCCCAATAGCCCTTGAACAAATTTCCTGGTGCCAGTGGTATTGAAAAATATTGAAAAACAATGAAAAAAATAATATGACTGACATCCTTCTTTGGAAATTAAACCAACGTCCAGACTTTAACATTCAAAAACTTTACTTGCAGAAACTTATAGTTATAGATGAATTAAAACATAATATTTACAGCCAAATGCTTCTCCAAGCATGGGCTTACAGTCTCTTCTTCTAACGTCCAAACAACTGTATTTTCCTCTCTTTCCAGAGCTCAACACTTTCAGCCTCCTGTATCTCAATTAGGCCATGCCTTGCAGCTCCTATGAGAGATTTCCACTTTTACCTTCTGCAGCTTTGCTGTTTCTTTCAAGCAAAAAAGAAGCACTCCAACACTCTAGTCAACTTAGCAGTGTTCACAGTGGATCCTAAAATACAGTCATCTTGCTTCACATCAAATGGAGTCTCTTCTTCGCCAGGTATCTCCCATGTGACCAATGTTAGCCAATCCAGGGAACTATCTAGAACTCAGTTACCACCCAATCAAATTTAAACACAAAGTAATGCATACAAGCATTTACAATTTCAGTGAATTGAATTACTATACTTAACAATAATTTGGATCTAGTGCTGTACACAGTGTTATCTCTGTCTCTGGCCACCACAAGCATGTGGCCCTCAAAATGTCATCCAGAAAGTAAGGTGGCCTCCAGGCTAAAAGATGTTCTCCACCCAGGCCCTATCTAGAGGGCAATTTCTACCATGCATCTATTCACTATCTTGACCCTGTACATTTTTATGAGGTCTCTATCTCATAGTGATTACTTTGCCATCTAGTCATTAATCAGTTTCCGTACTTCCCTGCACCCTCTCTGCAATGGATGTGCCAATACCAATTAGTCTGGAATGGATTGTTTTCTGACCTTTGAAAAGACCATATTACATGAATTATTTGTTTCTGCTGTGTATGCTCAGATGTTGTTTTGCTGGGGCAAAGATATGGGCCTATTCTTGGTTTGGTAATTCATATTTTTCCTCCCTAAATCAAAGCTCAATGAAGGGAATATTGATATTTTTGCTTCGGCAGATCCACAAATTTTACTTGAAGAGACCCTTTGCATGACATCCATTCCAAAGGCTATATAGATCTCAATATAGATTAAAGGGCACTGAAACAGATAAACAAAAGTGGTCCACATGCAGCTGCTGGGTGACCTTGGGCCAGTCACACTTCTTTGAAGTCTCTCAGCCCCACTCACATCACAGAGTGCTTGTTGTGGGGGAGGAAGGGAAAGGAGAATGTTAGCCGCTTTGAGACTCCTTTGGGTAGTGATAAAGCAGGATATCAAATCCAAACTACTACTACTCTTCTTCTTCTTCTTCTTCTTCTTCTTCTTCTTCTTCTTCTTCTTCTTCCCATGAATGGTATAAGTGAAATGGCGGAGCATGATGCAAGAATCATGTTTAAGCTAAGCAAATCTGGATTTTGTCAGTGCTTAGATGGGAGACTACCTGAGAACCTTTCAGAATCATAAAAATATTTGAAAGGGACTTCGAAGGGGATATGTAACCCACCGTCTTGCTGATGCAGGTAATTCAGTATAACAGCATCCCTTTTAGGTTTTTAGTCTATTCTGCTGTCAAATAATTCATACCCTCAAAGTTCTCCCTAACTTTTTTTCAACATACCTGTTAGTTTCATTGGCAATGTAACAGCCCTTTAAATAATTCAAGATGGCCAGGATTATATTCTCTTCTCAACATTTCCTCTTTGGACTTGGTCACCAGGCCCTTCATTACCTTTGCTGCCATCCTCTTTGGCAAAGTCCAGTTTGCGTGTTGAGGTCCCCAGGGCCACCCCAATAACTCACACATCACACACAATTTTTTGTTTAAGGTTTTTGGCATAATTTTGGCCACAACTTTATTAAAATACAAAAATGTGAGTGGTTGCTTAGGCATTGGTTGCGACTATCTGCCCCCACCATGGGGGACAGACTGACATTCCACATGATGCGAAAGTCAGAAAAGGGGAATACACTTGGGGGTAGTGACGGAGCAAGGAACCTGCCCTCAGCCCTCCCTAAATGCAACCAGGAGCTCATTGCTATGGCCCGAGCCCCCTTGACAGAGTCGACAAGCAATAGTTAGCCCCCGATTCCTTTAATGGAATCCCTTGCAGCAGCAGCATTAGAGGGGCAGGCACAGCCAATCCATGCCCCTCAACCAACCAAACCATAAACCAATGCCTAACCGCAACCTTACAAGTTGTGACGATTTGCTATGCAGTAGGCAAAAACCAAATGGCCCCAGCCAATCAGCCAGATGGACAAAATTCCTACCGGGCCCCTGCCCCAAGAGCAGAGGACCCCATGACAGGCACAACAAGGTCAAAGAGAACAACCCTAATTCTAGGGAGGGGGGACGGGCAATCCGATGCACGGGCGAAAAGAGGAAGCCCTAGCCTCTTGCAAGGAGTTTTAGCATTTCTGGCTGTCAATCAACAAATGGCAACACTAACTTCTTCCCAACAACAAGGGAAGCCCCAATCACATCAGTGGCCAACGATCAATTAGCCCACCCCCAACTTTGGAGTGTTCTGGCGGCCCCCACTGCAACACGTGCTCTCCATGAAGGAGAACACGCTTTGCTGATACACTCTTTAAACTGCAAAATTGCAATGTGCTGAACTGGACACATTACTCCAGGTGAGATCTGACCAAAGCAGAGTAGAATGGAACCATATCTTCTCAGTATCTAAACATGATGTATCTGTTGATGCAGCCTAGAATTGCATTAGCTTTTGAAGCCACCATACAGCTCTGCCGACTTGTGCAAGCCTGTACACTACATAGATCTTTAAAAAGGAGATGGGGAAACAAACCATCCAGCCTCAGTGAGGGAAGACAGGAGTTGCAGTTCACCTGGAGGGCCACAGGTTCCTCATCCCTAGATAAGAGAGTCAGATTTAATTGGGAAACCTGGGTTCCCAGAAACTTGTATTCAGAAGCTTTACTGCCTCTGACCATGGACAAAGTACAGCCATGATGGCTAGTAGGTAATGATAGCCTTATCCTTCACTGTCTTTCAGTTCAACCAATCTAATGGGGTCAATGTGAGAAAACCACACATATTCAGAGGCAGGGTGAGATATAAAAACTACAATAAGCAGTAATCTGATATTACAAGATATAACAACAAGTGGATAATAAATTGGGGAAATGCACACTTTCAAATGTAGCCTTCAACATTATTTTATTTCACAAAGATGATCCTTCAATCGGCCCTCTTAGCCCCTTGAGTAAAAACGGATGTTGATGCCCATATGTTAATCTAGTTCTCCAGCTTGTCATGCTCATGTTTTTTACTCTGTGTAAATTTCAAAAGCACTTCACAAGAGAGAGACAGATGCCTCAGAGGGAAATAGTAATATGACATTAACAACAGGTGACACAAGCTGTTTGACCCACATGCACGCTCAAAACCATATCCGGTGGGGACCTTGGGGCTATTTCTCTTCCATACCGCTGTCTATAAAGGTTAAAAATAAAATAAAAAATACAGCCCAGGAAATAGAGGAGTGGGAATTCATAGCTATGCAAAGACGCTAACTCTTACATTTCTATCCTTCCCACTTACTTAGCTGGATTTCAGTGGCAGAAAGAATTTTCTGAGAAAAAATAGCCAAAATGGGCATCTTAAAGACTAACACACTTATTATGGCATAAGCGTCAAGATGTTTCACTTTTGTTTTGCTGCAAAACACTACTGCTGCATTCACATGGCAGTCTGTTCCAGTTCCCCGGTGTTTCCCTAACCATTAATTTCCACATTTTATTTGCGCTTTTGCCACTCCCAGAAAACTAAGGCACTCCCAGAAAACTAATGTTTAGTGCCCATTTCTGCATTATTTGATTCTGGGAAGGGGAAAAAACAACAACACCCTGTTCACAGCCCCTTAACATGGAAAATCTTGAGACTACAATGATGCAATTTGCAGCAGTATTCCGGCATACAGTTATTCCCTGCTGTTTTCATACGGGAACGAAAGCATGCATATGCAGAAAGGGTAGGGGAGTAGCGATGTTCTCCAATGACATTTGTTTTTCTGTCATAACATAACCACTGGTGTGAATGAAATTTAGTTTGACATGCCAGTATATGTGTCAAAAAGCCACAGTTCCACAACACAACAAGTACTTCTGTGTGAAAGGAACATTAGAAGACAGGACAGAAATGCTAGTATTGTAATTAGGAAAACCAACACAATATTCCCCATGTCTGAATGCACCCTAACACAGTTATCCCTCCATAAACTGTTACAATTAAATTAATTTAGGAGATCCTATTTCCAAAATGAATTTAGTGAATTTAGTACAGCATCCCAAACATCTTTGGGTAGGGCTGAGGGAGAACCCCCTCTGAAATACTGGAGAGTCACCATCAGTCAGTGTAGTTAATACTGAGCGAGATGAACTCTAAAGAGAACGGCTTCTTGACAAACCCTGGGACACAGTTCTTGTTGGTTCAGATGGTATCGAATAACCAGGGTGTAAAACCAACCCTGCAAGGTAGTATGCTGCCATTGCTTCTGAAGTCCAACCAATCTGGGCCAGAAGATTTCCAGACTTTACAGGCCACCTCCAAGATTCTAGAGAAGAACTAAAGAACAGGGCTATCTGCTCTCCAAGCCTCAGGTTAACCAACTCATTCACTAGGCAGCAACCAAGAGGTTAGGAACTGGAATTAGTACCAAAGCGTCATGCAAAAAATGCAGACAACAACCTTAAACGATGCTGGTTTATTTTTAGAAAAGAAAAAGGGTTTTCAAAATTGTAATAAAAATAGCAATATATAAGAGGAGCAAATGTTCAATAAAAAAACTAATTTATAGTTAATAACTAATAGGAATTTCATACATCCACCCACACCCACACCCACACACCATAAATGGCGTTTCTGTGCACTCTGGCTTCCATAACAGTGTTCTGTTGCACCAGACGTGGTATAGTCAAGCTGGCATCATGACCTGGAAAGCTGCCTGTGGACGAACGCTGGCTCCCTCATCTTGAAGCAAAATGAGCACCACACCCCATAGTTACCTTTGACTGGACTTAACCATCCAGGGGTCCTGTGCCTTTACTTTTACATACCATAGAGCAGTAATCCAAAAGTTATACTCCATAGTGCAGCAGATATTATCTCCCAGGCATTGCTAAGAAACCTGTCAGGAAGACAGGAACAGAAGACAAAATAGAGACAGCAAAAGTCTAGCTTTATAATAAGAAGCCCAGTGACTGAGGTTAATCCTATAAGTCAATCAGAAGCCATAGAAGTTAGATTCACCTAGCACTGTGGTGTATGTGGGATCTCACAGCTGAGACCAATTCCCAATTAGCAGGCCTCACCACTGACCCTGAAGCAAGATGATTCAACCCAATGAGTTCACCCCAGTTACTGAGAAGTAACTTATTCTCACAGGTCAGCTTTTACCCAAAGGCTTACACGGGAGAATGGTTTTCTAATGGCCTGGCCCCACTTATGGAAGCTTCCCATGCTCCCAGGCAAGTATTAAGCTAGCTCTTCAGATCATAGAGCAACAAGGGGATTTCCTCCCAGTCCACTCCTGGATTGCTTCTCCAAGTCGTTCTGACCTGTGTAATGCTACGTGCAAATGACCTCTCAGAAGTCTACCATATTGTGGGCAGGTCTATTGGGAGGGCAATTCTCTGAATTTATCCAGGAGGATGGTAAAATCCTCCAACAGTTTCTTGGGCAGGGGATCACCAGCAGCAGCGGCAACACCATGGCTTTCCGCCTTTATTGCAGATATTAATACTGGACAACTTGAAGCAAAAGGATGCACAAAAACTGATTCCTCTAAATAAATATGATTTGAAAGCTTTACTAACCAGAACTTTATTTATAACAGGTACAAAAACATATAATGATAAATCCAAATAACATCATAAGACATATGCTTGTCAAAGCATAGGTTCATCTTTTTAGTAATACTAGATTACTAAGACCTAAACAGATTTAAAATCAGAGGTCTGTTTCTCTCCACAGCCTCCATTAGCCTGCAGCTGTTTTCTCTCCCAGAGAGACTCATCTTTCTGCCACTGCTTGCTGGGAACCAAAGTCCAAAGACAACTTCCTTCAAAATGATCATTTGCAACTAAATACCTTCCTCACACAATCTAAAGTTAAACACCACATGTGAGCTATCAGAAAACATAAACAGTTAATCATCAACCCAACTAGGTGCTTTAAGAGCTCCTCTTAGCTCCAGTATATGCCAGTGCGATTTTCCAGTATTAAACCCTTAGCAATACACATGCTGTACATGCATTTCCCATTTCAGTGTGCTATTAAACAATTATACTTAACAGACTCCACAAGTGGCAGCAGCAGCAACTGGGTTACTAGGCTGGTCACAAAAGATGATACGGAAAGCCTTGCTGGATCAGACCAAAGGTCCATCTAGTTCTAGCCTCACTGTGGCCAACCATAAGCCCCATGGAAAGTCTGCAGAGTGGGACCTGAGTACAACAGCACTCTTCCCCACTTCTGATTTCCTGCAATTGGTTTTCAGAGGCGTACTGTCTCTGACAGTGAAGGTAGAACACAAAGGCTATTCTGCCATTTTGCAACCTCCTCCATGCCTGGGACCTAACATTGTTTGGGGGCATTGTGGGTGAGAGGGACTTGTGTCTAACATACGGTAGAGAATATTGTCAAGGTCTTCGCTGAGAAAAACCATAGAGCTTTGTTCTACTCCTACTCAATCCTAGTTTAACTAGAGCAACCATCACACCTTGCTCACCTGAAAGGGGATCCAACTGTTGAAAGGGAAATGTGGCTGTGCTGTCTGGCCTCACCTGAAACATCACATGTGTCAGCAAGCCTGACCCCCAATATCCAAGACATTAAAGCTTTGTTTCAGGTGAGAAAGAGAAGGGGACAGGAAGTACAGTGCATTCATACTTCCTGTTCCCTCTGCATCACTGCCACATATGTAGCCACTCTCAGTATTGCTTTCAGCATAGTAGACCGTTCTGTTCTTAATCAGGATCCATATTTACTAAGCACAGAGCTGTGTCTATAATTGTAAAATATGTGCAGAGTCTTTGAAGAGGAATTGTATGCCACCTGACACATTTAGATTTAGAGAGCTACCATTTGTCTCAAGAGTGACTGGTGCTGTCAATCCTTGCTTTAGAGAGAGGTGACATATCCTTCAGGAACATGCATGATAGGCACAGAGAGCATGAAACAGAGTAGCTTTTTAGGCACATAAATTACTTAGGCTCAGTTAATCATTTACATCCTGACAATCTGAATCCTTAGCCTAACAAGGATGACTTTGGTTTTTCGCTACCACATGAAGTAAAAAGAAGCGAGAGGAAAAGATGGTGGCTGAAATATTCAAAGGATGTGCTACTTGGAGGAACTTAGAAATACAAATGAAACAAGAAATGCCAATAGAAGGAATGATATGTTACATTTGACCTAACTGAGTCTTAAAAAAAACTAGCATGGAAATACACATTATTGGTCCTACCACCCAAAATGGGACTTCTGTGTAGTGTTACATAAAGGACACATAACCAGCACTGAATCAAGTTAATTCTCTGAAAATCCTTGATGAAACAGAAACATTTTCAGCAGTCTACCAAATATCTAAATTGTTGACGCCTGTCTGATGTCAACAGGAACAGCGTTTCAAAGTACTGATGTCACTACATTAAAAGATAATTGGAGTTAAACTTCAGTAACATCTGGAGGGCTAAACGTTCCAAACACCTGGTGTTTAGGATTTCAGTCCACATCTCAATCCAATCCTAAATCAAGATCAGGAATAAGAAACCTGAAGCCCTCCAAATATTATTTGACTGACTATGACTCTCATCATCCATGGCCATTAGCCATTCTGGCTGAGGCTGATGGAGTTGGAGCCCATCAACCTCTGGAGGGCCACCAGTTCCCCATGCCTGATCATGAGCATCTGCTTTTTATTGGATCGCACAAGAAAAAAACAAACCATTTGTTGCAATATAGATTATCCTGGACCAATGGTGTGTGTTGGAGTTATGGGAGGCCATTGGTCACCTTTTTGGAAACTATCCCAGAATTAGGATTTTTGTGTCATTTATTTATTAGAAGTGCAAGCTAAATGACAGGTTAGGACCCAGCGTTAAACTCAGCGGTGATACTATTTTGCTATGTAAAATCATGTGTTCTACAGGTATTGTGAGTCACCTGTTAGCAGCTGCCAGAATGGTGATTAGCTATAAATGGAAACAAGGAGATGCATTCCTTTTAGGTGGAATGTATGCTGAAGATATGGGACTTGACTTATTTATTTTACAAAATTTATATCCTGCTTGATTGTAAGAAAACTTCTAAGTGCTTATATGTTTACAGCAGCAGACATTAGGATTAGGGAGGTAAATGAGTAATACCTTTATTGGAAAGTGCTGGATTTGTAGATATGATTTGGTAGGACAAGGTATTAACTAACTAACACACACACACACACACACACACACACACACACATCTATGTTACTGGTGATTTTAGGAACATGTGCCAATATGTGGAGTCATTTGGGAAACTGGCAAGATGACCAGTAGGATAATCATGTAAGCTGAGTTTTAAAAATTATTTGGTTTTATTTAATCCCGTGGTTAAAGTTTTATTATAAATGTTTCAATAATTAAAATGCATTATGTAATTTTCATGATACTACAGATGTATTTATAAAAAATTAAGTGTGCAAAAATACATGCTAAACATATCCAGCCAACATACAGAAAAATAGATAGAGAGAAAATCCTGCTGCAGCAGCAACACGTATGGGCACCATTTTCTTATGAACACTCTGCCAGTTCCAAAATCCTTCTTTAATCTCTCCCATCTCTCTCCTTTTTCATATGGATCTGGTTCAGGAGTCAGAACTTATTTCTGCTTGATGTTTTCAGTTTTGAGACTTACACGCTTTCCTCTCATTTATCTCTGACAAGTGCAGCACTTATGAGCTGAAACCTCTTGCTCCTTCACAAAAAGGTCTTATTTCCAAATCAAAAGGCTACATTTAACGCACCAATGAAATCCACTCGGTACCATTAGATTGTCCCCATTCATGAATCGGTGGCATAAGTCTACCATCTAAGCCCTTTTGCAGTTGAAGGTCACTGTTTCTTTTACAGCCTTTTTATATATATAAAAAATGTTCTCTGTACGCTTAGTCCTTTTTCCCCTTGGCTTGATTCCAACTGCCTGTCTCAAAGACAGGAAGGGAAAACGTTCCAACCATATGTTATGCTGACCCTTTGATACAAACGAAATCTTAAAAACTTCAAGCTATCACAGTCATTTTGAAGACCGTAGAGGTTGTCACTTTTTTTCCTCGACTAGCCGTGCAAGTCACAGCGTTCTGCAGCTCTGCAGTGCTGACATTTCTTGTGCTACCAATATTGACTCCAGCAATCCCTTGACGGATCACTAAAATTCATTTTGTGAAATGTATTGGCAGTCTAAGTAGGTTCTTTCATTTTCACTTGAATAGACTTTTCAGTGGTAGTAACTCAATCTTGAAGAGTCTGACAGTCTTCCTGTAAGGTCTCTTCTGTGTCAATTTTGAGCACTGTGAGATTTCCAAATGCTACTGATCTTGCTTCAACCCTGTGGAGAGGTGCCTTTCTTTTGATAAAGTCTTGGATTTTTGGAGAGGAAAAGTGATCCCCAGATTTTTTTTCAGGGGACATAAAACATTTCTCACATTTGCACCTACTGACATTTCCAGAGCAGGGTTTGTCACAGTTTATTTTCTGGACTAGCCACATCACTTGATGAAATGGTGGTGATTGATTTTTTTCCAGTTAGTACCTGCATGGATTATTTCTTTGGCCACAATTAATCTATTTAACCTCGTTTATTGCCTGAGGCAGCTAAGCAGATAGCATCCTTTTTAAAACTGCATTCTCACAAAATCATTAAAAAACTGGCAAGAACCACTGAAGAATGACCCAAACATCCCAAGTTACCAAACCCCAGATAGAATAGAGTGGATACAGAAAAGTCTTTAACCCACTGTCACTACCCTAGAACTCGTGGATATCCAATGAAGCTGAATATTAGAGAATTCAGAACAGATAAAACAACGTACTTATGCACAGAGCACATAGTTAAACTATGAAACTTGCTCACACAGAAGGCAGTAATGACCACCAACCTGGATGTTAAAAGAGGACTAGACAAATTCATACAGAAGGCTACTGAAGGTTACTAGACTGGTAATTGGGAATGGTTGCCGAGACCATATAGCATTGGTGCTGAAAGACCTACATTGGCTCCCAGTGTGTTTCTGAGCACAATTCAAAGTGTTGGTGCTGACCTTTAAGCCTCGGCCCAGTATACCTGAAGGAGCATCTCCACCCCCATTGTTCAGCCTGGACACTGAGGTCCAGCTCTGAGGGCCTTCTGGGGGTTCCCTCACTGCGAGAAGTGAGGTTACAGGGAACCAGGCAGAGGGCCTTCTTGGTAGTGGCACCTGCCCTGTGGAATGCCCTCCCATCAGATGTCAAGGAAAGAAACAACTATCTGACTTTTAGAAGACATCTAAAGGCAGCCCTGTTTAGAGAAGTTTTTAATATTGGATGTTTTAAATATTCTGTTGGGAGCCGTCCAGAGTGGCTGGGGAAACCCAGCCAGAAGGGTGGGGCATAAATAAATTATAAATTGTTGTTGTTGTTGTTGTTGTTGTTGTTGTTATTCCTACTACTAGCCACAATGTCTGTGCACTGCCTCCACAGTCAGAGGCAGCTATGCTTCTGAATACAGCCAATGGCAACCACAGAATGGGAGAGTGTTTTCAAGTCTGGCCTGAGGGATTCTCAAAGGCATTTGGGTGGTCACTGGGAGAACAGGATCCAGGCCTGATCCAGCAAGCTTCTGTTTAGTTTTAAGTAAGAAAACTTGTTTGCTTAAAAATAAATAAATCAAGCAGACATAGTCAATCCAGCATTCTAGGGCAAGGCAATGAGTCACATAGGGGCCACTTGCGGTTGTAGACCAAGTATAATCTTTTCAGCCTGTCTGGAAGATGAATGGAACTTAGGCATATTCATCATATGTAAGTAAAAAGCAACTATTTCAATACACTGCTAGCATAAGACACAGTCTTCTTATCATTGCCAGTTTTAATGTAAGCCCAAACTTTATAGAATCACTTTTTTTGTCCCCTCAATGTGGCAGTCTGGTACATGCTATTCCATGCAAACTCCAGGATGTAGGAGTAAAAGTAACTCTGAGCATGTGTGGAGTGCCCCACCCCCATGATTGGACAACTGTGTTTCTTGCCTTCCAGACACTTAAAATTCAAGCATCTGTTGCCTTCAAGCACCTATATATATATGTAGGTCAGGATTGTCAGTATAATTAAAGACTAAGCTAAAAGTTATTTCCCTGCACCAAAATAAAATCTAGTAACATCCAGGTTTTTTCTCTGCCTCTTTCCCTTATTCCAGTAACCAACAAGCATGCATCAAATAAATAAAAAGGAAAAGGCCACTTACCAGCAATTTCCATTTTTAAATGGTTGTTATCTAACCATTAGGGAGTGTTTCCTTTGCCTAAACTTCTCCCCTTTCAGTTTTCCTGTCTTCCCCAGTTTGTAGTTGTTCCCTGCAGTGAGCTTAGAAGAAGCAGAGAGAAGTTGACAACAATAAAAGCATTCAATTTGCACAGTACGTTGTCTTTAGCAGGGGTGTACAGAGGGGAAAATCAGCAAATGCATTTAAAAGAATACAATATGCCAATTTCTTTATTTGTCCCAAATCACATAACTGAAGCAGACGTTACTCATTTGCAGAAGCCCCTCCTCCTATTGACTTCTGTGGTGGGTGGTTCTGCTGATGGGTGGCACAATGTCCTGGGCCACAGTAAGGTTCCTCTAGGTCTGGGATGAGCCTAAAGGGCCACATTCCTTTCTGGTCAGCTTTCCAAGGGCCACATGGCTGTGCTGGGTGGGTCCATCAGCAAAGTGGATGGCGCAAGGAATGTTTTACCTTTGTTGAGTTTGGGTGCACACCCACACACCTCTCTCTGTTCTCCATCCAGAGTTCAGGGACACATTCCAGCCCAGCAAGAACTCAAGGAACACTCAAGGAAATTGCAGAGCAGAACCAGTGGGGTTGTGGTCTGTGGAGGAGGATGTGAGCCAAACAGAGAAGCTGTCAGGGCCCTATTTGGTTCCTGGGATTAAGGTTCCCCGCTTCGCTTTGAGGCCACTGTAAGCAATTATAATGGCTGACACCAGGTGCACACAAGAGCTCTGGGAAGGAAGATCCAGTGGTGGCTAATGCTCTATAGGACTGATAGGGCAGAAGAGCCAGGAAGACCAACAGTAGGTGGTGCCAGAGCCAAGGACAGGTGCCTCCAGAGCCAATGTCAAGAAGATACAAGTAATTGCAGGTTTGTCTCCATCTTTTTTTAAATATAATTTTTATTAAATTTTCTGTTTTACAATTTAGAATATTCATTTTTACAACCCTAAAATACAGTGGTACCGGGTTACAAACCCGTCGGGTTATAAACACTTCGGGTTACAGATTCTGCTAAACCGGAAGTAGTGCCTCGGGTTAAGAACTTTACCTCAGGATGAAAACAGAAATCGTGTGCAGGTGGCAGCAGGAGGCCCCATGAAGAAGAAGAAGAAGAAGAAGAAGAAGAAGAAGAAGAAGAAGAGGAGTTCGGATTTGATATCCTGCTTTATCACTACCCTAAGGAGTCTCAAAGCGGCTAACAATCTCCTTTTCTCTTCCTCCCTCACAACAAACACTCTGTGAGGTGAGTAGGGCTGAGAGACTTCAGAGAAGTCTGACTAGCCCAAGGTCACCCAGCAGCTGCATGTGGAGGAGCGGGGAAGCGAACCCGGTTCACCAGATTATGAGTCTACCGCTCTTAACCACTACACCACACTGATATAAGTACCACTATATCGATAACTTCCCTTCTTCTCTTTCCATGGTTCATTTTACATAGCATAAATCCCTGTATATTTTATATAAAATAAACCATTCAGTATTCCATTATTACTTACATCAAAACTTACACTGTTGAATTTATCTTAATGCTGCCATCATTCTCAAGTGTACACAATTTCCCCCATATATACAATAAACATCTTCTTTAAATGAATATTCTTCTTGTTCTCTTATTCTATACGTTAGATCAGCAAATTGTGCATATTCCATCAGTTTAAGTTGCCATTCTTCTTTGGTTGGGACCTCTCTCATTTTCCATTTGGGGGCTAACAAAACACGGGCTGCCGTAGTGGCATACATAGATAACCTTTTTTTTTTACACTTGGGAATTTCCATCTGAATTATCCTGAACAAAAAGGACTTTCGGGTTCGTCTCTGTCCTCCTCCTTGCTGAGTTCTACAAGGGCAACACTGAGACTAAAGAGGGGGAAGCTAGCAGGCTGGGTCACAATATGTAAGTGGGGGCTGAAGGAAAACTAAGGTTGGTGGGGCAGCAACTCATCTGCCCTAATGGACCAGCAACTGGTGGGATGGAGTTGGCGAAGCAGCATCTTCATTTGCCTAGGAATTCCACCTGATGATATTGGGTCATCTAAAGAAGGGACACTTTGTTGTCACTAGTGGAAGAAAGGGGAAAATACAATGCACCCTTACTTAAGATTTATCTTCTCTTAGCATTTTTAACAAACAGAATTTCTTTTGGCTGGGGGAGGGGGGAAGCTTGTGCATTTTGTGTTTTGTGTTGAAGCTGCTGAATAACAGACTGATGGTATTCTCTTTTTGCTATTTTGCAATGTGTTTCCTAGCAACCTCATATTTGGAAGCTTAAAACAAAATAAGGGCATAATGGATGCAGTCTAAATTTGGATCAAGTAATCTAAATTTGATTGCTGCGTGTTTTTATTCTCCCATTTCATAGCCTGTGTATAAATGTAGGATGATGGTTTTCACCATCAAGTAATGAGAATCCATTAATTTGGGCATTTTAAATGAACATTGCTATTTTGCGTTAGTGACAGGACATTTTTGTCATCTTAGTGTAACTCAGCAATTTCCCCTATAATCCGCCAGACGTTTCAGCCTAGGAAGAAATTATTATTATTATTATTATTATTATTATTAGTAGTAGTAGTAGTAGTAGTAGTAGTAGTAGTAGTAGTAGTATACCGCCCTTCATCCGAAGACCTCGGGGCGATTCACAGCATAAAAATACAAGATAAAACCACAAAATACATAATAAAAACAAGAACGAAAATGAAACAATAACCGCCTCTCCCACAAACACATTTAAAAGGATGTTGTTGTTGTTTAGTCATTTAATCGTGTCCGACTCTTCGTGACCCCATGGACCAGAGCACGCCAGGCACTTCTGTCTTCCACTGTCTCCCGCAGTTTGGTCAGACTCATGTTTGTAGCTTCGAAGACACTATCCAACCATCTCGTCCTCTGTCGTCCCCTTCTCCTTGTGCCCTCCATCTTTCCCAACATCAGGGTCTTTTCCAGGGAGTCTTCTCTTCTCATGAGGTGGCCAAAGTATTGGAGCCTCATCTTCACGATCTGTCCTTCCAGTGAGCACTCAGGGCTGATTTCCTTGAGAATGGATAGGTTTGATCTTCTTGCAGTCCATGGGACTCTCAAGAGTCTCCTCCAGCACCATAATTCAAAAGCATCAATTCTTCGGTGATCAACCTTCTTTATGGTCCAGCTCTCACTTCCATACATCACTACTGGACCTTTGTTGGCAAGGTGATGTCTCTACTTTTTAAAAGGATATAGGATGTTAATCAGCTCAAGGCCTGGTTGAAGAGAAATGTTTTCATCTGGTGTCTAAAGCTCTAAAATGAGGGCACCAGGGAAGCTTCCCAGGGAACATTCCAGAAACAGGGAACCACTGTAGAAAAAGCCCTCCAACCTTTAGATTTGCTTTAAATATTACTTTTGGCCAGTCTTCCCCATGTTAGAGCCCTCCAGATGTTAAGAACATAAGAAGAGCCCTTCTGGGTTGGCCCAGAGTTTAGCCTCTTGTTCTCACAGTAGCCAACCAAACAATGGTTCAATCCTACTTCCTGCAGTGTTCAGACAGCAGTCAGTTCCCAGCAGGCATTGACTGGTGTGCCCAAATTGAACAGGCTTGAACTCCTTGCACAGTTGCATACTCTGCAATAGTTCAACCCTGTTTTCTGCCACCATATCTCTACTTGCCATGCTCCTGACGTCTCATATGATACCTCACACATAAGGTGTGGTGCGAGGGTCTCTGCACACACAGCTGACTATGCATAGGATTACTCTGCTACAATAACCCGCCCCCCTTTAATATAAAATAAATGTACAAACCAGGCCCAGCTGCATGCTTGTTGAATTATTTATTCAATATCATTTATGTATTGTTTGTCATTGGACCTAAAAAGAACACCCAAAACATCTCACGACATACTAGTGGGAAGGCAATACGTCACTCATTTTGATTCTATAAGAAGAGCAGAATAAAACAGCTGAAGCAAAGTCCAAAAGCACAAAAGAACTTCAAGCCAAACCACAAACTAGGCAAAGTAAAATGATAACAGCTCGTTCAGAGCTTCAAAGGGGGTGTTGGGGAACCATTTGGAAAGTAGAAAATGCCCTTCCTTCCTTCCCAGCCTACCTCTGACTATGGTGGGTTGTAAGAGCAAGTTTTGCAGGGTAAGGGGCCTTGAGCCAGAAAAGTCACAGTGGAAGAGACAGATTTCAAGTATCTTAGTCCCATACTTGTATATGGGCATACTTGCATCACCTTTGTGCCATACATCTCAGGGAAGATATGAACTTTCTAGTTTCTTGGATAAAGCAAAATCACTCCATGTTTTGAATCACAAACCACCTTCTGCCCTCTACTCCATCCTTTAAATCAGTCTAGGGCAGTGTTCTTCAACCTTGGGTCCCCATCATCTATGACCATTGCCTAAACAGGCTGAGGATTTAAGGAGTCGCTCTCCAGCAACCTCTGGGGACCCAAGGCTGAAGAACATTTTTTGAGGGGAAACAATCTTTTACAAGTATTGCATGAGAAGTAAGCCTATGCTCCTCTTTACTCCCCCCCTCTCTTGTTCATTGCTCTCAAGTTTCCCTCGCCACTTGTCAAGAGATCACATCACGATGCTGTAATCTTGTTCTCCTAGTTCCTCCACTTTGGCTCTGAGTTATTGTGCTTGGAGCTGTTTGACTTTGACAGCTCACATTTGGTGAATTTTAATAAGCTCCAGTCAGTAAAACATCTGTCCAAATTATCTCCTGCTTATGCGGAGGTTGCATATGGGTTTGGATGGTGTCAGAAGCGATTAAAGAAGTTGGTTGTGTACTTCACATACATCTCAAGTCCAGCTGTAGATCTGCCCAGGCTTTTTTGGACTGTATTAGAAGAAAGTATAAACACAGGGAAAGATTAAAGTTGGATAATGGGCAGTGGATTATGCTCTTTTCGGGAATTAAGTGAGTTATGCACAGCAATTAAACACCATTTTCTCTCTTCACAGTAGAGCTCACAGGTTGCTGTTGTTTCGGGGTTTTTAAGGGACAGGTCTACAAATGGAGGAGAAATTTGGTTCACATTTTAAGATGTATCTATCTGTCAGGGAACTGCCATCGGAGCCAGAGGGAGAGGGAGGGCTCCAGAGGGATTCCGGAGAGCGTCCCGGGAGGGAGAAAAGCAGCCCATCTTCTGGGGAAGGAAATCAGTGTAGCACCAGTGGAGAAGGGGGGCAGATGGGGGAATCGGTGAGGTGGCTCCATGACTCCTTGCCAGGGACCAGCGGGGACGGGTCCTCCGCTGCCCACACCCTCCCTGCGCAGAAGGCTTCTGCGCAGGGAGAGTAGGTGGAGACTAGGCGTCAAAGAGCTTCTTTGCTGGAAGAAGTTCAAGAAACGCCCACTGATGGATTCTGCCAACGATTGAGACAGCCACGGGTGAGTGGCTGTCCAGATAGAAAGGGTTCACTCAGGCAACCCAGCCAGGTGTGGAGCCGATTTACGCATGAGCAACTCCTATAACCATTACACTATCTAATCCAACAATACACAAAGACAAATGTTTGATTGCTTTCCTGGGGAATTCGCACCTCTCTGAATTTTGTGATGTTGTTTTTCAACTACAAAATCTGAACCAAAATGCACATTTTAGTGTAAAGTTATAATGTTTCTACTAATAGCCTTTATTGGCATAAATTAAAACAGTTAAATCAGGCATAGGCAGACTTGTCCCTCCAGATGTTTTGAGACTACAGTACCCATCATCCCTGGCCACTGGTTCCGATAGCTAGGGATGATGGGAGTTGTAGTCCCAAAACATCTGTAGGGCTGAGTTTGCTTATGCCTGTGTTAAATCATAAAATCATACAAAGTCACCCAAATACATTGATAATCCAAACACATACAATATATAAAAGCTATCATAGTAATGCATATATTAGTGAAAATTGTTGCAAAGTAGGTTATTTTATCTCATTCCCAGGAACAGAAGCCAAGAAGGAAAAGTAAAAGAGAAATTTACATGTCCTCACACCAGCCCAATATAAACTTTATAAAGGTCCCCCCCTCAGTACAGTGGGTATTCATTAGAGTGTTGCTCACAAAGGAGCTTCTGGTTCACTGATTTGTATTCCTGTGTCTTCCATTGTTTTTCAGTCCTGAACCCTGGCTCACCCTTTGAGCCTGCCTTGTGACTTGTTCTTTGATGTGGACACTGCCTCCTATAGGAGCCAACTCCTAGGGGCTGAGGTCCCTTTGCCCCCCAATAAAATATTTGAGTGGGCCACCCCCCGAAGTTGATGGGCCTTGCCATTCAAATGGTGTGGTTGTGCCTCGTCATGTGACCAGTTATGCAGGGCAGGGCTTACCAGGGCCCCTCCAATATTTCCTGCAAGTTGGCATGCCTGCTGCCTCCTGCTTTATCCCACAGCTCCAGGATCCCAGCTCTTGTCTCACCTCAGCCAACAACCCATCCCTAACACATCGCGGGGATAAAGCTTAAGAACATGAGAAGAGGCTCTTGGATCAGGCCACTGGTCCATCCAGTCCAGCGTCCTGTTCTCACCGTGGCCAGCAAGATTCCGGTGGGAAACCCTCAAGCAGAATTCAAACACAAGGGCATTCGTGCCTCCTGTGGTTTCTTGCAACTGGTTTCCAGAAGTATCACTGCCTCCAAATATGGAAACAGAGCATATCCATAATGGCTAGCAGCCGTTGTTAGCCCTCTCCATGAATTTGTCTAATCCTCTTTTGAAGGCCATCACTGCCTCTTGGGGGAGCAAGTTCAATAGCAGAACCATGTGCTGTGTGAACAAATGCTTTCTCTTAACTATTCTGAATATTCCAACATTCATAGGCTATCCATGAGTTCTGGTGTTGTGGTTTCTATGATGTCATCTCTTACTCATCTTTTCTCTAAGTCAATAATAATAATAATAATAATAATAATAATAATAATAATAATAATAATAAATTCTTATTATTTATACCCCGCCCATCTGCCTGGGTTTCCCCAGCCACTCTGGGTGGCTTTCAACAGAATATTAAAATACAAGAATCTATTAAACATTAAAAGTTTCCCTAAACAGGGCTGCCTTCAGATGTCTTCTAAAAGTCTGTTTTTTTCTTTGACATCTGATGGGAGGGCATTCGACAGGGCGGGTGCCTCTACTGAGAAGGCCCTCTGCCTGTTTCCCTGTAACTTGGCTTCTCACAGCGAGGGAACCGCCAGAAGGCCCTCAGCGCTGGTCCTCAGTGTCCGGGCAGAATGATGGGGGTGGAGACTCTCCTTCAGGTATACTGCACCGAGGCCATTTAGGGCTTTAAAGGTCAGCACCAACACTTTGAATTGTGATCGGAAACGTACTGGGAGCCAGTATAGGTCTTTCAAGAGAAAGTGTTATATGGTCTCGGTGGCTGCTCCCAGTCAACAGTCTAGCTGCCGCATTCTGGATTAGTTGTAGTTTCTGGGTCACCTTCAAAGGTAGCCCCACAGAGAGCGCATTGCAGTAGTCCAAGCAAGAGATAACTAGAGCATGCACCACTCTGGCGAGACAGTCCAAGGGCAGGTAGGGTCTCAGCTTGCGTACCAATTGGAGCTGATAAACAGCTGTTGCAAACTTTCTTCATAAAGAAGTCACTTCGAGCATGCAAGAGAATCATGTGCTGGAGTCATGAAATGGCTTACAAAGTTTTCAAAAACCCAAAGAGGGGGTGCTGAAGGGACCTTGAAGGGACTGCCATCTGGCATGTATACAATAAATAAATAAATAAATAAATAAATAAATAAATAAATAAATATATATGTGATACATAACCTGAGGGTGACTACTGTAGACCAGGTGGGGGGTATGCCTTAACCCCAAGGGCCACATTCCCTCATGGGCTACTTTCTGCGGGCCACACGCCATTGGTCGGTTGGGCTAGAGGCATATCTCTTACCATTTCACAATAGGCTACATTTATCTATGCAAAAGTCACAGCTTTCTACATGAGAGCCAGGGCGGTGTAATGGTTAGAGTGTTGGACTGCGACCCAAGAGGCCAAGGTTCAAATCCCCACTTAGCCATGAAGCTCACAGGGTGTCTTGGGCCAGTCACCATCTCTCATCCTAACTTTTCTCACTGGGTTGCTGTGAGGATAAAATAGTGGGGGAGGGAGAAGCATGTACACTGCCTTGAGCTCCTTGGAGAAAATGGTAGTTTATGAATGTAATAAACATACATACATACATACATGCACTTATCTCCATGCAGGCAAGCAGGAGGGATCATCATACCTCAAGAAGAAGAAAAGGAGGAGTTTATCACTACCCGAAGGAGTCTAAAGGGGCTAACATTCTCCTTTCCCTTCCTCCCCCACAACAAACACTCTGTGAGGTGAGTAGGGCTGAGAGACTTCAGAGAAGTGTGACTAGCCCAAGGTCACCCAGCAGCTGCATGTGGAGGAGCGGAGACGTGAACCCGGTTCACCAGATTACGAGTCCACCGCTCTTAACCACTACACCACACTGGCTCAAGAGTACATTCCATCTATGCAAATGTACCAGCTCTAGACAATACCGACAGCCAGAATCTGGCCTTGATTCCACTCCAGGTTTTTGTCTCTAAAATGTGGTCCTTCAAAACATACCAACTTCAGGATAGTGTTTGCAGTCATTGGCCATATTTGGCATGGCAGTTATTACCGAATCATTATCAGAATGATGATCTGCACCTGCTTGATTAGCTTCCACTTTGCACGCAGCCCTGTTACTCACAGAGAACATTTCTGTTTCTTTTTGCTTTTTTCCTGATTGCCAACAGCAAATGAGAAATATAATTTCAGGGAGGCACACAAGAGCGCTTTTTTTTTTTTTTGCACATTTAATATTCGAAAACCAGATGGTATTTTTTTAACCCTTTTTTTCTTGGAAGATGGAAATGTTAATTGCATTGCAACCAAAATGTCCCCGGCTTCATCACTCTTCTTTTTTGCCTGACTAATTTGCTCTCAACAAGCCAATCTTAGAAGTGAAGAAGAGGGAAATGGCTGTATCTGCAGTCCTGTGTTGGGAACGAAATGCCCATCATTCGCACCAGCACCACTTGGATTCCTGCTTGTAATGCATTTAAATAATTCTGTATCGTTGGTCTTAATGTTCTCCTCAAACACTTTCTTTTTTTCAGTATTCGTTTACATTCCTTTGCTTGGCACCTTTGTTTACCAATCAATCAATCTTTATTACAGTCCAGAGACCCAACAAATCGTTACAAAGCAATACACAATTCATACAGCCTACCTCCAGGTTAAACGTGCATCTTGTTCAGAATATAGGGATCATTGGTTCTTGCAACCACCGATAAAAACTTTGACACTGCTAATGTTCTAGCATTTGTCCGGTCTTCCAATAGGAACCTGACATAGTGAGCCTTTGATTTTCCCAGGAAAGGTACCAGCAAGGGTAGTATCAGTTCAGCACTGGCTTGCTCCTGCACCTTAATTAAGAACGTCATTTCTGTTCCCTTCTGGAAATCACTGAGATAGGAACCAAATTTGAATCTGGCAACCAAGTGAGGCTTGAACTGGAAACCGACAGGTTCATTGTTGGGCCTGATAGCGGCGGCTGCAGGGAGAGCGCTCCTTCCCAGGAAGCTTCCCGGGTTCAGGGCGGGGGAAGGAAGCTGGAGGACAAGAGGTCGAGATGGGCGGAGAGGCTGTTCCACATCTGAGTCTTTGCCTCTTTTCCTTGATCTTGCAGTTGTAAACGATGCCTATCCGTGCCCATTGTACCATCTGCTCAGATTTCTTTGATAACAAGAGGGATGTTTATCGGCAAAGGGAGCTATCCATAGACATGGATACCTGCCACCTTTGCCTTCATTGGCCACGTTGACTGAAAGGAGCTTCTGGTGAAACTCATGTATGCTGTTTTCTGTATAAGTAACGCATAAAATGCTTGCATGGGTGTAGATAATCACAACAAACACTTGCTGTTTTGGTGTTCACACTGACTCAAGGCTGCAAGGCTTTGCAATCCTTTGTAAGTTTATACTTTCTTCTAATAAGCACTAGACTTAATAATTTTTGACATCCTTCTTTGCATCAAACCACTTTACCAGGCCCTCCTTTGGGCCTGTGCATAATAATAATACTAATAGTAATACTAATAGTAATAATAATAATAATAATAATAATAATAATAATAATAATAATAATTTATTTGTACCCCGCCCTCCCTGGCCGGAGCCAGGCTCAGGGTGACTAACATCATAAAACCTACACAGTATACAAAGACCATAAGAACATAAAAACAGGCAATCATTTAAAATATATCTTACAGTTAGTTCAGAACAAATTAAAATCTGGACAGATGGCAGTCCACAGGTACAACTGAGAGCGGTTAATATTATCCAGGGCCAAATGTTACCACTGGTCTTATAAAGGACCTGTGAGCAGGCTAGGAGACCTCTTTAATGCTTGTTCCTATACAGAAAGAAAAGAATCAGACTGAACCCTGACAAAAGGCCTGGCAGATTAGGGCAGGTAATCAGGCTTCCATGGGAGAATAATAGAATCACAGAATTGTAGAGTTGGAAGGGATCCTGAGGGTCATCAAGCCCAACCTATCTCAACAAAAGGTGCATAGCTGTCAACTTACACATTTGAAAACAAGGGACCAGCAGCCTCGAAAATAAGGGACCAGCAGCCAAAATAAAGGATTTTAGCCAACCAGCTCCTTTCCTTTCCCCCACAACAGTCAATCGAAGGAGCCTCCAAAACAAATCCAATCCCCCCCCCCACGAGATTGCTGCCCGCCATTGTACTCAACCAGCTCCTTTCCTTTTCCCCCACCATGTGCCCCCACTCCAGATAGACCTTTTCCCCAGCAAGGGTGAGTGGGCCATCGATGACGTATCCATCCGATTCCGAGCACAGGTATGTTCACCTTCTGAGCCCCTCCGAGCCAAAGGCAGAAAGCCCAGCCATCAGCCAAATGAAGCCTCAAGCGGTGGTTCCCATAGCGCAGCAACCCGGCAAAGGGGATGCAGCAAGGAAAACCACCGTCACCTCTCCGCTGGGAAGCGCTGAGCAAAGGTGAGTCCCCAGGCAACGTGGCTGATTTGATCGGCACATGGCATGCAAGCGCCACCCCCAGTCATTCTTAGACTCCTTATTGGGTGAGCAATGCAGCCAAGCCTCCCTCCTCCCTGGCCGGCAGGGAGGGAGGGAGAGGAGCTGCTTCCTTTGAAACCTGGGAAATTTACGGGATGACATCAATCCAGGACAGCAGCGGGAAACGGCGCTGGGATAAGGGAGTTTCCCGCCATATAAGGGATGGTTGACAGTTATGAAATGGTGCCCTATCTAATTTGAAACCATAGCAGACCCTGCTTAGCTTTGTAAATGTGAAAGCAGTTTTAGTGCTGCACCAGTAGAATAAAAATGCTGTCCCTGTCCCTGGGAGGGACTCAAACCACCAACCTTTTGGTTAACAGCCGAACACACTAACTAATTGTGCCACAGAGAATTCCTAAAATGGATCCTAGAGAAGGGAATCCCTACAAAAGGGATCCTGAAAGGGCATGGACTAGAAAGCAATCATTTCATCAATCCAAACTAACTTGTACCTACTGATGATCACGAATACTGTATTGGATACACGGTATGGGATTTTGAAGCCTTCACTACACATGAAGGGAATGGTGCACTGAGCTATTAGTGAGCTTGCACCATAGATTCCATTATTATTAATAATAATCAGGCAAGGCTGCATATTGGAATGTGTTTGCCCAAGCTAGGAATATGCTCAGAATGTTCAATGAAGTTTACTTACTCATATCAGAAGCACAACAGGCAACAGCCAGTCAGTCATTGTGAAATTGGTGCTTTGTTGTTACCACGTTACATTACCACAAAGGACTTGATCCATGATCAAAGATCACATGCCTGAAGGCTGACACCAAAGGCAAATATCAGCCCTGTTGGGAGGTAACATCCTTCAGATAAGAGGCAGGCATTCTGAAGTCTGATAATGGTGCATGACAGTCAACAGCTCGGAGTCTTGACTGAATTGAGTGCATCTGCTGCATGAGTTTTGAGACATTTAAACTACAAGGTTTGCCGGGATAAAACTTCCTAAAGAAAAGGAAAAAAAAGGACACAGCAAAGCGGGGATGTTCATTTAAAAATAAAAATCAGAACATTTAACGATGGTGTTTATTGACACATTTCCTTCCAGGATGAAATTTTTGATGACCTTTAAAGTTCCTACTGGGGCAGCAAATCTGAGTCTAGCAAACTTTTGCAGAAGTTGGGTTGCAGATCCCATGGGGGGATCTGAATGTCAACAAATTCAAAGTGAACTTTGAAGTTTCTGGTGAAAATAGAGCCGAAATTTCTCAAAGGAAAAAAAATCCATTGTTTTCTAACTGTCATGGAAAAAGAAGGCCGATCAGATGGGCTGGGTACAAATACTACAAATACTAATACTACTATTCTTAATAAATTCTCTGCCTTTTTCTTTTTGTGGCAGTTACCATGTCCTGCCCACAGTGCCCTGCAATCGCTCTAGGTAGCCCAGGTTGTTCTGGAGGATCAAAATAGTGGCAAAAGTAGCATAAAGGGATGTGCTCAGGTGAATGGGGAGAAATGCTTTGTGGTGGCGGCTGCAAATTTAGAAGTGCACTTTGGACATTGTTGGTGAAATTCTCATTTCCTGTGCCGAATTCAGGGAAATCGTTTCCCCCTATCCCCACAAAAATCATCTGCTGGCGAATGAGGTGGAGAATTTTGAGAGGCCGTTGGTGCACAGGTCTAGATAAAACTGAATTTCAGCAGAAGCAGAATGGTTTTTTGATGCAACGTGCAGCATGAAAAGGAAAAGTTGATCCAAAAGATGTTCAGCATTTTATTGCACATTTCTCCTAATGTACACATTTGGTATGCAATTTTTCGTTGTGTGCAAATCTTCGCAAGTAATTTTCCCTATTGTAATGCATTTGTATATGCTATTTTCACAAACATATCTATTTCAATGCGTGCTGTCCCCTAACACACACACATCTTCATACATATTTTTCTTGTTATCACTAGATTATGAAATCTGGAGAAGTGTGAATTTCAAAAAATACCTGCATTTTGGTTAAGCTTCAGGAAGCCCAGATTGTCTACTTTTCTATTTCAAATATTGCATAAGCAATGCATCTGGATGAGCTCTGCATAGACATTGGCTTCTCCGTCTGACAGAAGTCAGGAACTGTATTTTATAGACACAATTATTTCATTGTCTGTCTTAGGAATTGATGCCACTCATCACTTGAAGTGGATGAAAGAAAATCCATCTTAAATAAAATACAGAGAGGGAGAGAGAAAAAAAGTAAATGGAACCCCTTCTTGGCAACACACTTATCTAGTTGGAACCAGCACAAATCTCAGATCCCTTCTACAGGTGAAACTGTGTCTGTGGATTTATTTTTTAAGTGCTCCCTTCCAGCATCGCTGCTTTCCAACACGTGCTGTATAAGTCAAGCCAAGATTATTAAAGAAAGCATCAATTAGACTTCTATTAACATATCATTTCCTCTTGGTACCTGTTTAATAACAGGAGGTATATGAGTCATTCTGTGTGTGGCATGTGTTATTTCAGTCATAAATGCAACACCAGCCCTCTTCAAACATTCAAGTAGTTTCTCCAGAACTCACAAATGGGGTGTGTGGGAGGGAGAGAGACTAAGCCCTTATATCTAATATAAGGAGATCTTTATGACTTGCACCTTAAACCACATCCCATTGTACCATTCTGCTAGGGGTTATATACCTATAGGAAGGGCAATAGCTCAGTGGTAGAGAATCTGCTTCGCCTGCAGAAAACCCTAGATTCAATGCTTGCAGTGGCGTAGCGTGGGTTGTCAGCACCCGGGGCATGGCAAGTAATTTGCGCCCCCTAACCCGTGGATTTGCGCCCCCTAACCCGTGGATTTGTGCCCCCTAACCCTAACCCCCAGATGTTGTGCCCGGTGCAGCCGGGCCCCCCTGCACCCCCCACGCTACGCCACTGAATGCTTGGCGTCTCCGGATAGGGCTGAGAATGTCTGCTGTCTGAAATGTTGGACAGCTTCAGTCAGTCAATGAAAGAAAAACTGGGCTAGACAGATCAGTGGTGAGATGGCGTATAAAGTAGATTCCTATTTTCCAAAGGTATGTCTCCTGGAAGTTTATACAGCAGGACAGCATCCTATGTTCTTAGGTAGTGTTTATTTACTATTGCTTTCAATAGCAAACGGCTATTTTGTGGCATGACCTCTGTATTAGGTGTGTGTTGAAGATGGAATGCTTTTCCAGACTGTTAAACACCTATCTTTTAACCATGTCATTTCCTGACTGTTGAAATGTAGTTCCTTTCCCTTTTTATTTTTGGGTCTAGCTGCTGTACCTGCTTAAAAGTATGTGGCATTTGTTTTATTGTATTTTATTTTTCTTAACAAAAATGTATTCCACCCTTCCTTCCAAAGCAGTCTTCAGAGCTGCAGACATCAAAATCATAAAATAGTACTATTTAAAATGAAATAATTAAAAAAACATATTTAAAACATTTAAAAACACTGTAATATCTTAAACTGTTAGAAAGCAGAACATAAATAAATAAATAAATAAATAAATAAATAATAAATAAATATAAATGAATGAATGAATAAATGCAATTACATACCACCACAGCTATTAATTTCATGGTGGCCATCTGGATATTTTAATTGTTATTTTTTAGTGAATTTAATAGTTTTTATGTATATCGTGAAGCGCTTTGAGATTTCTCATCTATCTATTTCTCATCTATCTATCTAATCTATCTATCACACACACACACACACACATATATACACACACAAACATATCCAGAAAATATTATGGCAGAAATAGCCAAAAGGTCCTTTCCAGATGTTGTTGGCACTCCAACTTCCATCAGGCCTTGCCTGCCTGGCCAATGCTCAGGGATGATGGAAGCTGAAGGCCAACAACATCTGGAAGGCATCAGATTGACTACAACTGTGAAAATCCTGTCCTCTGACTGACATTGAAATGTTGGCTCTCACTGATATAAATCACTGATATAAAGGGAAATTACCGATATAAATCCTGAAGGGAAGTTTGTGGAATCTCTACACAGGAACATAGGAAGCTGCCTTATACAGGATCAGATCCTTGATCCATCTTGGTCTCTCCTAGTCCTACCGGGAGATGCTGAGGATAGAACCAAGGACCTTCTGCTTGCTCTGCTACTGAGCTACGGCCCGTCCCCTGATGTAAGGGCCTGCCTCATTTAAGTAATTAGTCTTCACAAATCTCTCTCCCACCAGAGCCAATGGAAAGCTGCTTTTCGGGTCTAATTGCTGCAAGCCCTCTGAAAATAATTGCTGTGTGGCAATTAGGCTTTGAAACAGCGTGATTGGATCTTAATCACCTTATGGGGGCATTGGGCAGGAGGTCAAAGCTGCAGCGGGAAGGGTTACATTGCAAGATACTGCATAAATAGTGACCCCTCACACACCCCATAATGTCCGTAACATTCCTTGAAGCACTAAAACTGGTAAGGAAGCATGAGTGGCGTGGGCTAAGGCTCATCTTTCAGTTATTGTGCATTTTTAAAAAACTGCATAGCCATTCTCTGTCCACATCACATCTGAGATATAAAGTGCAGTGAGATGGTACCATCAATAACCAAAATGTTATGGGTTTTTGGGGGGGCGGTAGGAATTGGGGAGAAGGGCAAATAAGATGGGCAATTTTGATAAGTGAAAGCAAATAAAACCTCTCAAAGGCAGTTTTGATATAACTTTATCTAGCAGTGATGGCCAGACTTAGCCCTCCAGCTGTTTGGGGGCTACAACTCCCATCATCCCTAGCTAACAGGACCAGTGGTCAGGGATGATGGGAATTGTAGTCCCAAAACAGCTGGAGGGCCAAGTTTGGCCATCACTGAATTCTATAGCATCTATAGTTTGAAAATATCTACAAGGAACTTTTCCTCATTAACCATTTTCATTTGCTTTCTTGAAGGAAAGGTTTAGAATTAGTCACTCTTAAATCTTCAATACGATTTTACCGCTTTCTGTATAATCAATGGAATCTGTTCAAATTTATTTTATTCATTGTTATTGTATTATTACATCTCTTAAGAAGAACCTTAAAAATGCAAAGTGTCAAATCGCACAATATATTTTAATGGAAGAGGATTTGTGGGCAGGTTCTTATTGCTTTCACTTCTGCTCTGACTGATTGTCACATTTATGGCCGCAGAAGTAATTGGCCAGAGGTTTGCAGTTCCCCAATGAGAAAATTGCCTTGCATCCCTAGGCAGTTTTGTTTGAATGGGATCTTCCAGATCCCAAGGCCCCTTGCAACATGCAGTTCTTCAGCTCTTGACTTTTGATTTATTTCTCCAAAGAGTAATTCCCCAACAAGGCTGATATATGTGTAGTTTTAAGAGATACAGTAACAGCTTCTTCCTGTTCCCAAACAACTAAGTTTCTCTCTTCTTTCCTCTGCCTCCATATGCAGTCCAGAGTCAGGTTGCAAATAATATAGTTGGTTCTCTGTTTTGAACCTTCATGTGCTTGTCTGGTGCCAGGTTATGGAAACTGTCTCCAAGGAAGCTACATCCTGTTCTCCTTATCGTGGCATCCTCAGCCTACAAGTAAATGGGCAAAGAATAATACCAAATGGTATTATAGTGACATGTGAACATACCTCTCTTTGGATAAGGATGGAGAACCTATGGTCCTCCAGATATTGTTGGACTATATAACTGTCATCATCCTTGACAAAGGCCCATTTTGGCTGGAGCTGATGGAAGTTGGAGTTCAACATCTAGACTCCACTTTTAACATTTAATAACTATTTATACAAATAGACAAATTACCATTTATCTGCAGCTTTTCAGGGTATTATTTCTAGGTAGTCAGTCTCCAAATTTACAAAGCTTCCTAAACTTTTAAAACTTTCTGGAAGTGTATTAAAGCTTTTTGGGGTTTTTTCCATTGGATCTTCCATTCCAGCTCACACCAGATCAATCCTTTCTAAACCTCCTATCGACATTTTCGCTGCTGGGATCTCACTCCATTTTTCAACTGGGCCATAATTAGCGGTGTAGGTTTAAAAGCACTGTTACCAAATGATGGGCAAATGGTTATCAGTCTTCTTATTGACAAATCCCATGTTGCCTGTGGTTTAACCCTTCACAAACTTAATCTAAAGGTGCAGCTGACTCCTATTTGCAAAAGATGCAGGTATGATGTAGGCAGAAAAGCATAAAATCTTCATAGCATCATAGGATTGCGGAGTTGGAAGGGACCCCAAGGGTCATCTAGTCCAACGATTTTAGTAGTCATATCAACATTAAATGCCTTCATCAGGAGCTAAGCAACACTGACCTGCTCAGCAGGTCATTGACCCTTGCTTCAGAGGACAACATGAGGACATTTTCATTATGATGACGTTCAAGCCACTCAGAGAGTTTCTCAGGTCTTTTGTTCTTGTTTCTGTCATGTATTTTGTGTTGTGTTTTTTTTTTTTATATTGTATTTTATATTGTAAAGTGCCCTGAGTTCTACAGATGAAGGGTAGTATGCAAACTTAATAAATATTAAATAATAATAAATAATAATAATAAGCAGCATATAAACAGTCTAAGTAACCAAACAAATTGAAAAGTAGCAGCCCAGAATCTAGCACCCTGACATTGGAACTCTAGATTCCCCACTTCTGTTAAATTCTGTACGTCCTAAGCATTTTTATCTGGCAGTGAAAGTTCATCAAAATACATGGGATTTTGATACATCAAGGATTGATAGGACTACTTGCATCCTTTTAAATATATATTTATTTTGGACTGTATATAGGACTTTATATAGGACTCTATATATCATTTTATAAAGGACTTGCACTAGCTGCCTATTAAACACTGAAACAGTTTTGAGATCCTGTTGCATACAAAGCCTATAACAACTTTAAACTCTGAACATGAGTTCATTAGTGCCAGCAGTGAAAAAGCCCACCACCATGATACCACAAATCGATAACCGTCAGAGTTGGAAAGGACCCCAAGGGTCATCGAGACCAACCCCTTGCAATGCAGGAATCTCAAAGAACCTGTTCTCCCAAATTTTATAATTCTATGCAAGACTATCTTCCTCTCCACTGCCTGGAAGGATACTGAGATCAACTAATGGAATCCAGTTAGTTTTGTGATGGCCTGATGGTTATTTCTTAACTTGCCATCACCAACTAACAATATTTTATCTCCTAGGTGGCGAGTTCCACACCCCCATCGTTCTTCCCAGACACTGAGGTCCAGCACCAAGGGCCTTCTGACGGTTCCCTCGCTGCGAGAAGCTAAGTTACAGGGAACCAGGCAGAGGGCCTTCTCGGTAGTGGCACCCGCCCTGTGGAACACCCTCCCATCAGATGTCAAGGAAATAAACAACTTTCTGAATTTTAGAAGACATCTGAAGGAAGCCCTGTTTAGGGAGGTTTTTAATGTTTCATGTTTTATTGTGTTTTTAATATTCTGTTATGCGGGTGGCACTGTGATTTAAATCACTGTGCAGCTTGGACTTGCCGATCAGAAGGTCAGCGGTTCAAGAACTTGTGACGGGGTGAGCTCCCGTTGTTTGGTCCCAGCTTCTGCCAACCCAGCAGTTCGAAAGCACAAAGTGCAATTAGATAAATAGGTACCACTCCAGCAGGTAGATAAATGGCGTTTCCATGTGCTGCTCTGGCTTTGTCAGAATTGGCTTAGTCATGCTGGCCACATGACCTGGGAAAACGGCGGCTCCCTTGGCATGCAAAGTGAAATGAGCGCCGCAACCCCATAGTCATTCACGACTGGGCTTAACTTTACATTTACCTTTAATATTATGTTGGGAGCTGTCCAGAGTGGCTGGAGAGGCCCGGTAAGATGGGTGGGGTATAAGATAATAATGATGATAATAATGATAATGATAGTAATAATAATAGTAGTAGTAGTAATAATAATAATAATTCCACCCTGTTGACAACATAGAATCATAAAATCATAAAATTTGCAGAGTTGGAAGGGTTATGCTGCATGGTTTTTTAGTGCTTTGCATTTAAATTTTAGTTCAGAATATATTTTGTTTAGTTTAATACCGCTTCATGCAGAAATGTGGTAGAATGGACTTACAGGTGAACACATGGAAAGGTGGTACGTTACAGAGCTATATTGATGAGTCTGTCCCAAGTTATTAGTTGGCTAATGCAGAAAACAATGCACAATCCGAATGCACATTCAAATACTTGTTCATCTGCAAGGTGGCATTTCTGTCATCGAGAGCTTCATAATAAATCAATTGCTCTCAAAAATGTAAATCAGACAAGGAACCCTTGGAAACAATTCTGTGTTTATATTAATTACCTGATTAGGCAGCAGTGAACGGTTGTCTCCCACCTCAGCTGTGTTTGGAACGTTTTTTGTCACTTTCATGCCAAAAGAACAGAAACTATTAACATTCCGTGTTATTCTAGTTAGCCCTGCTGATAAGGTCTGCTAAGGTTGTTTCCACATGTGAGGCTTGAGTCAGCCTTGTTTTATATCAGCTGTAGGCTGGATTAGATGGGATGGATAGATGGTTTTATTTCCATTCCCTAGTGTCAGGGAACTGCCATCAGAGCCAGAGGGAGAGAGATGGCTCCAGAGGGGTTCCGGAGAGCGTCCCGGGAGGGAGAGAAGCAGCCCATCTTCTGGGGGAAGGAATTCAGCGTAGCACCAGTAGAGAAGGGGGGCAGATGGGGGAATCGGCGAGGTGGCTCCATGACTCCTCGCCAAAGACCAGCGGGGAGAGCACGGGTCCTCCGCTGCCCACACCCTCCCTGCGCAGAAGGCTTCCGCGCAGGGAGAGTAGGCGGTGACTAGGCGTCAAAGAGCTTCTTTGCTGGAAGAAGTTCAAGAAACGCCCACTGATGGATTCTGCCAGCAATTGAGACAGCCACGGGTGAGTGGCTGTCCGGACAGAAAGGGTTCACCCAGGTAACCCAGCCAGGTGTGGCGTCGATTTACGCACAAGCAACCCCTAGAACCATTACACCTAGCTTCATTAACAGCGTTCAGACGTGATGTAAAGCGTATGAAAATTGAAATTTTGGGAAGGGATTCAAGATTATGGTGGGTTTCAAAGGCAGCTCTGTATAGGTGTCAGGGACTGGGCAGAGGACAAATGGTGGAGACCGCCTCTCTAGCCTGACCCTTCCAGAGAAGAAGAAGACAGTTCAGAATTACAACAGGGGTTTGAGGGAAGTCACAGCACAGAGGAAGATGAGGGAGGAAGTTGGGAAGTAATTGGAGAGGAGGAGGAGGCAGAGCTGGAGCAGCTGGCTGACATGTTGTCATTGTCACTGGGAAGCATTCTAGACCCACCATCTCCCAGAACCCAGCAAGCCTTAAAAGTAGGAGATCAAAGAGCTCAGAAGCAAAAGGCCCTCAGCGCCACCTGTAGAAGAGATGATGAATGAGGAAGTGGGAGAGAGGGGGGATTTACTCTGGACAACGCCATTATTCCAAGAAGCTGCATTCTCAAGCCTATCTCTGTAAATATTGAAGAAAAGCAGATGGTAAGGACTTTTCCTTTTCTTATCCCTTTCTGGCAACCTGCCATGGGGGTTGGCTCCTCTGCCGTCTGACAATACAGAAGTTTTTAATGTTTGATGTTTGACAGTGTTTGGTGTTTTAGTTTGCTCAAAGCCACCCAGACTGGCTGGGGAAACCCAGTCAGATGGGTGGCATATAAATAAATCATTGCTAACACCACCATCATAGCTCAGTGAAACAGCAACAACTTTGCATCCTAGGTAGGAATGAGAATTGTCCTCTGTCTGGAACAATAGAGACAGTGTTGTAAATCAGTATATACAATACTGAGCTAAATGGCCCGATGGATGATTCCGTATAAGGCAGCTTCCTTGATTCCTATGTAAATGTGTTTCAGAGGGTCACCTATGAAAAGAACTGGCTAATAAAGGGCTGTTCTAAGGGCTGTTCTTTAGATATGGTGTTGCCTGCGGTATCTTTCCTGACCTTATTGAAAACAGATATTGGTATGTTGGAATCTACTGTAGAATTATGCCCTGAACAGGCACTTTTATCCTGTTATCTCTATCTCTTCCAGGTTGCTGAGAGATAGAAAGAGCAACCCAATTTCTCTGGAGAAATTTGATTTCTGTAAATTCTGATATTATCCAATTTGATCTGCACCTCCCAGACTAAGGTGTGGATAAGGAATGTAGCCATCTATCAGAGGCCATATTTTTCCAGGTGTCAAGGTTTCAAACCTTATCAAAATATAGTTAAAATATATATTTGGAGATAAAAGAGGATAGATAAAAGGTTCAAAACACATAGCTTCCCTCTTAGGCATATTGACAATGAACACATTCAGGGAAGTTTTGCAGGTTGCAAGGCAACGATGACAGACAGCACTTCGTTTGAGTCTCTAGACTGTGGTGAGATGAACAAACCTTCTTACATCAGAAGCTCAACAGGGCTGTGCCATTTGCTCATGCTTCTTTGGATGCAAACTGGGGTTGAGGGGAGCATCCTGACATTTCTCTGTTGCAAAATTTGGCACAGACAGGTTGGAACCAGCCAGTTGGGCGATGCTGCGTCCAGATTTCAGGTTCCCTGGGGAATGTGCTCATTACCCCTCAGCCATTGGCTTTCTTAACTGGTAGAGGTGTACAGCCATTGTCTATTGTCATGAATGAGCCAACCCCCAGCAAAGGGTTGCAGCCAGATCCCAGGGAAGGGTTGCAGCCCAATCCCAGGGAAGGTTTGCAACCAGCTGAAGGAAACAGTCAGGAACAGAGAGTGTTAACTGCCAGACAGGATGAGCATCAGCTAGTGCCAACTCCCCCGCCCCTTGGAATGCTGGCTGATAAGGGAACGACTGAGAGCGAGCCGGAACCCTGCCAATGCTCCTGAGAAGTGCAAAGTACCGCAAACAGAGAAGGAAGTAGTTTATCAGGCAGGAAAGAGCTAAGAGACAGCCTCTCAGAGAATGGGGAAGAGGCGGGAGCTGACCCTCTCAGCCCAAGGTCTCGGCAAATAGGAGAGCTGCAAGACAGGAAGCAAAACAAGAGACCTCACTAGCGAAAGTTCAGTTGCTTCTGGTCTCGCAGGAAGCAGTCTTCAGAAGAGTCATCATGACTGGTGAGACTGGCGGCTTGTTAGAGCCATCTGGCGAGCTCTGTTTTTGCAATAAATATTCCTTTTTAATTAACTACGCTTGCTGTGTTATCAAGACAGGAACCGGGACTCCTGACACCCATGATTCATCAGTGGCATTCCCCCACAATACCCTAGAGACAAGCTAAAGGGAGATGGGGGAGCATTATGAGAAACTGAAATGGCAACTAGAGCAAACCACTCACCCAGCTCAAACCACCTGCCCTGCCAGAACCATGGAAGCTGCCTGAGGACCATGGAGATGGAAGGTAGCCTTGTACACAAGAATATTCTTTTCAGTCTCTATCCCAGTAACTAATATGGGGAAGTTACTTATTACTTTTGTACCCCATCATTCTTCTGAAGAACTCAGGGCAGGAAACATGTAATTGCCCCACTTACCCCTTGCAACAGATCTGGAAGGTATATTTGAGTGAAAGATAAAGCTTGGCTGAATGCTATTCAATCAGCTTCATGATTCATCAGGATTTGAATCCAGGTTTTTCTGGTCCCAGACCGACCATATCATTAAAATTACTCATGATCACTACCTTTCTGATGTTTTCAAACTAGTTTTCTTATTTGTTTTGTCAGAGACAAAACGTGGGGGAAAATATGGAAACCTTCCATAAAAGCTGATTTTACTAATTTGTGTGAATAAATGATGAAGAATAAAATGTCATTTATATCTCATTAACTTTGCTTACACTTTGCCTTGGAAACCAGATAGACATTTCAGGTGATAAATTATCTGTAACAAGAAAGGGCAACATACTTTCCCTTGAGTCGCTAATCACCATGAATTTCTCTGCTATTCAGTGCGAATCCTTTATTAAGAAGAATGTATTTTGCATTAATGTGGGTTAAATTTGATCTCATAGAAAATCAATTGCAATTTAGAACTTGGTTTAAATTTACAAGTCAGATGCAAACGTCTCTACAATAAATGTATACCAATATGTGCATGTGTGCATTTCAGAGATTAGGCTGGATGAGTCAACATGGCTTCCACTCTCAAAACCACTTGCAGTTAACTTTGAAAACCAATGTACAAGATTAGGCGAAGTGGTTTTGAGCACGTCTTCACCTCCGTAGATTATACTCATCTTTACTTTTCCTTTTTGAACTCAGGAAAATAACAGCATTTGAAGAGTCCTACTAGATCAAAATAAGGGACGTGGGTGGCGCTGTGGGTTAAACCCCAGAGCCTAGGACTTGCTGATCAGAAGGTTGGCAGTTCGAATCCCCGCAACGGGGTGAGCTCCTGTTGCTCGGTCCCTGCTCCTGCCAACCTATCAGTTCAAAAGCACATCAAAGTGCAAGTAGATAAATAGGTACCGCTCCGGGGGGAAGGTAAACGGCATTTCCGTGTGCTGCTCTGGTTCACCAGAAGCGGCTTAGTCATGCTGGCCACATGACCCCAAAGCTGTACGCCAGCTCCCTCAGCCAATAAAGCAAGATGAGCGCCGCAACCCCAGAGTCGGCCATGACTGGACCTAATGGTCAGGGGTCCCTTTACCTTTACTAGATCAAAGCTCCATCTAGTCAAGTATCCTGTTCTCATAGGGGCCTGCCAGATGCCTATGGGAAGCTCACTAAGAGGACCTGAGTCAGAGACTGTTCCCACTTATGATTCCCAGAAATGAGATAGAGAGGCATACTGTCCTTGACAGTGGACACAGAGCATAGCCATCATGGCTAGCAGTCACGAATAGCCTTATTTTCAATGAATTTGACTAATTCACTTGTAAAGCCATCTAAGTTGGTGGCCAGCACTACATCATGTGAAAACAAATTCCATAGTTTAACTCTGTGCTGTGGGGGAAAGTACCTACTTTTGTCTGTCCTGAACTTTCCAATATTCAGCTTTGTTGGTTGGTCCCAGGTTCTAGCAGAATGAGAGAGGGAGAAAAGCACACCATGACCTCATACAGTGCTATTTCCCCCCCTAGAAAAAGCGGTTCTGGAACTCACCACAAAGACTCCCTTGTTCTTTTATAATGGCAATGCCACTCGCCTGAGTGAATTCCGGCTGCAAAAAACCCCTATATATGTCATAACCTTTCCTTCTAGAAAAGATTCCTTATTATGCTGTATTCTCTTGATCAATTTGGTTGCCCCTTTCTGAACTTTTCCCAGGGCCACAGCAATCCAGAGGAGGACTTTTAGTGTGGCTGCTACTCTTCTGTGGAATAGCATTCCTGCTGAGATGCTGTCTGCACTTCCTAAAAACCATTGAAGACATTTTTGTTCTGTTTGGATAAATGGATCTCTGCCATAGGTATCTATTTTGTATTGTTTTAAAAAGGTAAATGTAAAGGGACCCCTGACCATTAGGTCCAGTCATGTACAACTCTGGGGTTGTGGCGCTCATCTTGCTTTATTGGCCGAGGGAGCCGGCGTACAGCTTCTGGGTCATGTGGCCAGCATGACTAATCCGCTTCTGGTGAACCAGAGCAGCGCACGGAAATGCCGTTTACCTTCCTGCTGGAGTGGTACCTATTTATCTACTTGCACTTTGACGTGCTTTTGAACTGCTAGGTTGGCAGGAGAAGGGACCTTAGTTTTGTTTCAAATTGGCTGTGTTTGTTCGTTTTTAGTTTTTAACTGTTTTTAGCAGGGTGTGTGTGTTATAAATTGCCTTGAAACTGCTGTGTAAAAAGCGATTAATAAATTAATGTTGATGGTGATCATCATAGAATCATAGAATCATAGCGTTGGAATAGACCACAAGGGCCATCGAGTCCAACCCCCTGCCAAGCAGGAAACACCATCGGAGCACTCCTGACATATGGTTGTCAAGCCTCTGCTTAAAGACCTCCAAAGAAGGAGACTCCACCACACTCCTTGGCAGCAAATTCCACTGTCGAACAGCTCTTACTGTCAGGAAGTTCTTCCTAATGTTTAGGTGGAATCTTCTTTCTTGTAGTTTGGATCCATTGCTCCGTGTCCGCTTCTCGGAGCAATGGATCCAAACTACAAGAAAGAAGATCATTTACAATATCCTTTTTGAGGAGATGTGACGAAAGCTGTACACAGTATTCCAAGTGTTATTGCACCATAGATCTATATAACAACCTTATGATATTGATGCTTTTATTTTCAGTCCCTTTCCTATGACACTTAGCACCCAAATACACACTCTTGATTCTGAATGCCATTGGTAAGAATGCAATGACTAACTATAAAAAGAATTTACAGAACACCAGGCTCATTCTTAAGAGTGCCTTTCAGAGCCTGCACCCAAATGACACTTGCATGTGCCCAGAGAAGCCAGACATCCCAGGTAATGAAAGCAATGACTCAATTACGAGAGGAAGTAGCTACAGACATTTCAGTTTTCAGTTGCAGCCATTGTCATGACTCCGATCAGCAGAAAGGCTCAGGATAAGTTCCAAAGGCAGCTTTAAGCCTTTAGGATTTACCTAATCTTTGTAACAAGTTGGCTGGAAAATTAATACAAAGAACAGGCATATTCATGCTTATGCAAGAGTTGCATTAATTAAATTAGATTTGCTGGACTTGATGATGAGGCCAAGAACCTGGAAACAGCTGGTTGTTATACTCTCTATGTAAACTCCTGAGGTGGAATTCAACATCATGCTGTGGCAAATGTTCTGTCTCTTCAAGCACTACAGTTTTCCAGGCAGAGTGACCCCCCCCCCCCCCGTTCTCCTCCTCTGCATGATGTTCTGGGGGATTCTTCTGACTCAGAAGAGAGAGAGCCAGTGTGGTGTAGTGGTTAAGAGTGGTAGATTCGTAATCTGGGGAACCGGGTTCACGTCTCCGCTTCTCCACATGCAGCTGCTGGGTGACCTTGGGCTAGTCATGCTTCTTTGAAGTCTCTCAGCCCCACTCACCTCACAGAGTGTTTGTTGTGGGGGAGGAAGGGAAAGGAGATTGTTAGCCGCTTTGAGACTCCTTCGGGTAGTGATAAAGCGGGATATCAAATCCAAACTCCTCCAAACTCCTCCACCCAATTTGGGGGACAGGGGGTTGTGGTGTATGTGAGAGGAAAGTCCCATCATGCAAGCAAAAGTCCTTGCACATGGGTTATTCTGACGGGGCTCATTGGTTGAACCACATCCATGGCTTTATTGAACTTTCCCTGTGATTTGTTTTATTTTACAGTATCAGGAAGTGACTGTTTTGCTCACAGAGCAAGCATTAATTGTAGAAAAGAGGGTTAAACATTTGGAGTACTACCAATAGACCAGATATAGTATCTTCTAATGGTTAGAATATCAGCTTTGCACCTTAGAATTGTTCTTATTGTTATTACATTTACCCCCATCTTTCTTCCATCTTGGAATGTTTGTGGCTCCTAGGAAGTCTCTCATCCAGACTTATACTTGCTTCATTTCAGTAAGGTGACAACTTCAGATGCCTTAAAACATAGTTTTGCATAAAGTGAAATCTGAGATGAATTTGGAAGGCCCTGCAAAAGAAATTGAGACTCATGGAGCGCGAAGTTGTTTCCACGTCTCTCTAAGTCACATGCATTCAAGTTCAGTTCCCCATCTGTAAAAATGGAGGCAGCTCTGGGCAGAAGGAAGAAGGGGCAGCAAGGAAGAAGGGCAGACTCTTTCCACAGAGAAGATGACTTTTAGACAGCTGAGGGTGGTCGACTGATGAAGTAGAGTTCACAGGCAAGGATATATCAGGATATAAGAGCAGAGAGGTAAGGATGGCAGGTTCATGGGTGGCTTTTAAGTTGAGGACAATGTGTTTGTGCTTTCCCTTCAGAGAAGTATGAGAATAAATGTAAACAAAGACTTTCCTCATACAGAGCATGTTAGAGCTTGAACCCTAAGCACACAGAGAAAACTATATCGTTGAACTCTGTGCAAATATGTTTAGGGTCAAGCTTCAGAAGCTATTTATAAATGAGAGCACAGATGGATGATTTCAGTTTATCTTCATCTCTCTTTTTAAATCTTAGGTTCACCCAATTTTTGCATTAGTTTTCATTTCAAAAAAAGTTATGAAAATATGTAAGCATTTTCATGTGTTTTCTCCTAATAAGACAAGTAATATACACTTTTTGCAAGCATTTTTACCCTAACATAATGCAGTTTTATAGAATGGTTTAATTAATATAAACATCTGTGGGTTGATAATAAGAGACCACTAGACTGTAGTTCTGCTTTTAGAATTCAGCATCCATTTACGCTCGTGCATTCTTTCTACGTCTATAGCCAAAAGGTGCTGAAGAGCAGAATTTTTACTTTCATTTTCATTCCTTGTCCTCTCTGGAATGTACCTCCAACTTTATCCTATTTGTCACACAACATTTACTAGAGATAAACACAGCTCAGGCAGACATTGTATCTGCTTCTGATGACATGGTTTGGGTCTGACCTTCAATTATCCTGTTATCCTTTGGCAGGGTTTTCCATGGGCAAAAGATTAAAAAAAATGTTCTAAATCATACAGAGCTGTGATAGTTCTGAGCAGTGAAACACAGTGGCTCATCAATACAAGATTCATATTTCATTATATAGTTTGAGGACAGGTGTGCATTCATTATTAAGTAACAAAGGTAAAGGTAAAGGGACCCCTGACCATTAGGTCCAGTTGTGACCGACTCTGGGATTGTGGCGCTCATCTCGCTTTATTGGCCAAGGGAGCTGGTGTACAGCTTCCGGGTCATGTGGCCAGCATGACTAAGCTGCTTCTGGCGAACCAGAGCAGTGCACGAAAATTCCGTTTACCTTCCCGCCGGAACGGTATCTATTTATCTACTTGCACTTTGATGTGCTTTTGAACTGCTAGGTTGGCAGGAGCAGGGACTGAGCAACAGGAGCTCACCCTGTCGTGGGGATTCAAACCGCCAACCTTCTGATCGGCAAGTCCTAGGCTCTGTGGTTTAACTCACAGCGCCACCCACGTCCCTTATTAAGTAACAAACAGTGCATTAAACAAGAACAGGGAGGTAAAAGTCACCACATAGTGGCTCACACTGCAATGTCTAGTGACTAGACTAAGTTCTGTCTTGATATCTGTGTAACTTCCCCATTCTGGGCTTGCCCAGCGTCACTTTGACACAGGTCATGCCTTCAGTGCAGAGATAGACCTTTCAAGATGATGACCAAGACAATCAGTACTTTTGCCTTTTGTTCACAATCAAAGAAAGGTGTCGATAGTTCTTTTCAGGGGTGGCATGGCCTCTTTTGCCACTTGACGCCAAAAGGGAACTACCACCCTTCTGCCACTCCTGCACTTCACAATATCCCACATCTGCTGTTGTTGGATAGGCATCACTGCCAGAGGTGCCAATTTTGGGCAAGATGGTTGTGGGGCATGCATGGGGGTGCTGCCTCTGGGGCTTCTGCATGGGGCAATTCTGACCTTTCTCCCTTGAGAAATGTCCAAACAGGTCTCCAATTGCACACCAGAGAAAATTCAATTGCAACAACTTGCCCCTACCCACTCACAGCAGATCTAGCAAAATTTGTTAGAATTTCTACATGTTTCCTTCTACATTCTGCATCAAACGACATCTTTTTATTTCTGAATGTCACTTTAGGCTAAATTCTAGAACTCATTGATTTTTAAATTAGCTCACTCTGGAATGATGTATTCCAGGTCAACCACATGTCTTGAAACGTTGGTTTCCACTTCTCTACAAAGCAGCATCAATAAGAACTGATCTACTTGAAAGAAGCCTCAAGTGTTTAACTTTCCCCCAATGCACCACTCTCCCACTCAAACCCCACCCAGCTCCTTTCAGTCTGATATTTCCATTGAAATTATGAATGGCATGAAGTGTCTAGGTGAAGACAGGATAAGGGATGAGCACACCTCCTTCCAGATGCTGCTATTTCCATGCACAGACACCCTCCCTTGGTGCTGCTTTGCAGAATAACAAGGGGACCTGCCTCATATTGAAACAGTCTGTTGGTCCATCTAGTTCAGTTTTGTCATGCAGTGACTGAGTAGCAGTGTTTTCATGCAGGGATATTTCCCAGCTCATTCAGCAGATTCCTGGAATTCAATCTGAGACCTTCATGTCAAACACGTGCCACTGAGCTGTGGCCTAAGGCTTCAAAAATGAGGTGCAGTGGACCTGGCTCAAATATGAGGGAAAGATAGGGGGCACTTAATGAAATCCATATGAATGCACCATCAACTCCCCTTAATTTAATAAATTCACACCCCAAAACCCACAGTAGTAAGGACCTCTCTCTATCTGCTCTTGGAAGTTCAAGTGGAACATATAGTCCTGTTTCATATTTCTGCCTTCACCATAGATCTGTGGCTGAAAGCTGGGGAAATGCAACTAAATTGCAAATCTATTTCTTCTTTTTGGTGAAAGTTTGTTACAGAACCTCTTAGACATAGCTTTCTTTCAGTAGACTTTATAATCAGGACTGTCTTGTGTGAGAGATGTCTTAGAACACAGGCTCAACTTTGAGCTGTTGACTTTTAAAGTTTGGACTTTTGACAGAGTCTTTAAAGGCCAAAGGAAGCTTTTGTTCTGTACTCTTTAACTTCAGTCGGCTTGTCTCTTAAGTTTCTACGATGAAGGGGAGGAAGGGAGGAAGAAATCCAAGATTTTTGTGCGCGCGCGAACGTCTGATTCTGATATGGTAATCAAAGGAATCTCCGTGGAGCTACTCTTTGATTGTGAGATTCTCTAAGCCTATGATCATATGTTGTGAGACTCCAGCACATTCTGGATGCCAAACAAGAGATATGGCAGCCTGCCATAAAGATAAGCCTAGAGGACAAAGGGAGATCTAGAGAGACAAGCTCAATTCTTCTGTGCTCTGAATCTGCAGACTGAGCAAAAACATTAATATGAAGGCACCAGGAAGCAGAAGACCAAAGGTCCGGAGGAATTAATACACATCTGCCCTTTCCCCTCTTGGTATTAGCAGGGTTTCAGAACACCTGTCATCTAAAGGTCTATGTCCCACTGGTACACTCCTTACCCATTTCTGTAGGATCATATGAGTGGCACAAGAGCCATTGTAGTGATGCTGTGACAATTCACATAGGTGCACTCTCAAAAAGCAAGTCTCAGTAGTGCTGTCTCTGTTGCCATCTGTTGTCTCCTTCCACAAGGCCCAGGATGCTTTCTTTGAGATGCAGGAGGTAGGCAGGTGGTGGGTGCTCCTTAATCACTGGATGAGAGGGGTTCCACCTCCCCTGCCAGGTCATTCATTCATTCATTCATTCAGCTGGAAAGTGGTAGGAGGGACATTCCCTACTTTTACAGAAGGTCCTCCTCCTTTCGAAGGACTATCAGAGGACAGCCATCTGTTTGAAGGAGTCCTTTCTCTGAAGAGCTGTCCTCTTCAAGTCTGACTTAAAGATGATGAACCATAAACAGGGAAAGCATGGGCTGAAAAGCCAACTGAGGAGGCACACGGGTCCTGAATCTTGTAGTTTTGTGAAGAATGCTGAGAGTTGTTAGGAGACCCCTCTTCCCCTTGTAGAATGAAAACTCTCAATTCCCCTTCCCAGGAAATTTTGGACATTGTAGATCTTGGAGAACAACATTTTCCTAAAGACACTCTGTCATTTAACTGTTTCCAGGATAATTTGAGTGATGAAAACGGCATGCTGCTGCTTTAAATGAATAGTACAGAGAGGAATCCTGGACATAAAACCACACAGAAATATATTGTTTGATTTATCTCACTTGTTGGAAGAACCCAGAGGCTGTGGAAAATAATGAGGATTAACATCAGAATGACCTATGGGAACCATTGGAAATGAATAAGAGAAGCAGTAGAAGTATGAGATGATCAGATCCCCTCTGACCTCAGAGCATGGTGAAGTCTCCCCCCAAAATTTATAATTTGGCATCATTTTTGGATTGTTTAACTATTGAATAATTTGTATAATTTGGAATATATGATGTGATTTGATTGGAATGTTAAAATGGAAAATTTAATAATTTTTTTAATAAATGAATGAATAGTACAGATGGGACCTCGGTGGGGGCAGAAAAGCACTGTGGTATCCTCAACTGCTTTCTCCAATGGTTGCTAATTCCCTCCTATCCTGGTTGTTATGTTTGGTCTCTGTCTTCTTTGGTATCATTGAACAATTCTTATCAGAATCTCCATTGCATTTGACACACTTAAGGTGCCATTTGATTTGCCACTGAATTTTACTTAACACCAAATTTAGAGGGGGGTGGGAACAGGGTCCTCTTCAGATGAGATGCAAGGGTTTTTGCCTGTGAGGATGCCACCCAATGTAACCTTTGTAGCAATGTCTGAAGAAAGGTTATGGAGGAAGCTGAATGTGTTTTTGGTGAGATTCAAGAAATTTCTCAGGAAGCTTTCACAGTTTCTCAAATCCTAACCACTGTAGTTCTGAAAATAGAGAGATAGAGATAAACCTGTCCTGTGGTAAGAGTTCCCCTTTGATCTGCCACAGGTTTCCCTTTAAAAGCTCAGAAAAGGAACTAGGCCATGAAATATAACACAGAGATAAATGAAGGCTGTAGACAGGTACAAACTAATGGATAAATACCTGAGCTACAGATCCCAGGTGAATTCAGTATCCCTTTCTGCTTCATTAACAGAGTTATCCTGCACAGTTAGATCTCAAATTCACTAGACCGTGTTCACTCCCCCCTCCTCCTTTTGGCTTGATCTGAAGGACTCATGCTTGACTTAGTAATTTCATCCTAATATACATCACCTGATAATTTTTCACTGCATTGCCTTAGCTTTCACATATTTCACATTAGTCTCGACCAAATTTACTGGCATGTATCCACGGTCGAGAAGTGCATGGATCAAATATAAATAGATTTCGCCAGCGTTCCCCCCCCCTTTAATCGTGAGAACTGAAAGATAACCATGAGCAAAGCAACCTAGCCGATGATTTGCATACTATAGGGAAAGCATGCCAACAGGATATAGAGCTCTGATAAGTGCGTCTTACCTCAGCGTCATCTTGACCTCCCTTCCAAAAGAATGGCACCTTACTTGGATGTGTCTGGAGTCACAGAGCATTTGGAGCATTAATGTGGTGTGGTAGTTCATGTATTGGAGACTAAGATCTGACTCTACTCAGCTATGACACTTACTGGATAATGTCTTTTCACAGAGTTTTTGTGCAGATAAAATGGGTCTGGGTGAGAATAACTGTTTACACCAACTTGGGGGGGGGGGGTAAATTGTAAATAATAATAATAATAATAGCAACAACAACAACAACTTATTTATTTATACCCTGCCCATCCAGCTGGGTTTCCCAAGCCACTCTAGGCGTCTCCCAACAGATTAAAAACAGAATAAAACATCAAATATAAAAAACTTCCCTAAACAGTAAAGAAAGAAGAAGAAGAGTTTGGATTTGATATCCCGCTTTTTCACTACCCTAAGGAGTCTCAAAGCGGCAAACATTCTCCTTTCCCTTCTTCCCCCACAACAAACACTCTGTGAGGTGAGTGAGGCTGAGAGACTTCAGAGAAGTGTGACTGGCCCAAGGTCACAAATTGCAGTGCGGGGGGGGGGGGGGACCAGACCGGGACCAAAGATGGACAAACTACCTCAGAAGAAGCAGGACATGTTCCCCACTCAAGGTACCACCCTTCCCTTAATATCCCACCCCAGTTTTATGTATATATGATGGTGTTGATTTAAAGAAACATAAGATACTGCTCCTATTTAAACCCCATGGAAGACTTATGAGCTAAGCCCTCTTTCCTTTGGATTGCTGATGTATGTTAGGAAGGATGTGTTTTGGTCTACAATATGTTGCTTTCTTTCATTTTTAACACAGAGCATGCTGTAAGAAAGTTGTAAGGTGCTTTTTTAACATGTTCTGACTCCGTCATGTTGCATAAGAATAGAATATGTTTGTCTGTTGTTTAAGGAAGATATATCAGTTGATTAATCATAACACTTACCGTATTTTTCGCTCTATAACACGCACCTGACCATAACACGCACATCGTTTTTAGAGGAGGAAAACAAGGGGAAAAACATTCTGAATGAAACAGTGGATGTATCATTTTTGTGCTTCATGCTGTGGCCACAGACATGTGATCTGATGGTGAATTTGGGCTGACCCAATGCAAAAATCCTGAGAATCCCTGTGCATCCATGGTTTGTAACCACGTTTTTGCACCATTGCAGCCCCAGGCAACAGTGGGTGTGTGATTTTGGGGGGGCAGGCTGTAGCCATGGACATGCTATGTGCTCTGATGGTGAATTTGGGCTGACCCAATGCAAAGACCCTGAGGATCCATGTGGATCCATGGTTTGTAACCACGTTTTTGCACCATTGCAGCCCCAGGCAACAGTGGGTATGTGATTTGGGGGGGGGCAGGCTGTAGTCATGGACATGCTATGTGATCTGATGGTGAATTTGGGGTGACCCAATGCCAAAATCCTGAGAATTCCTGTGGATCCATGGTTTGTAACCACGTTTTTGCACCATTGCAGCCCCAGGCAACAGTGGGTGCGTGATTTTTGGGGGGCAGGCTGTAGCCATGGACATGCTATGTGCTCTGATGGTGAATTTGGGCTGACCCAATGCAAAGATCCTGAGGATCCATGTGGATCCATGGTTTGTAACCACGTTTTTGCACCATTGCAGCCCCAGGCAACATTGGGTATGTGATTTGGGGGGGGGGCAGGCTGTAGCCATGGACATGCTATGTGATCTGATGGTGAATTTGGGGTGACCCAATGCCAAAATCCTGAGAATTCCTGTGGATCCATGCTTTTTAACCACATTTTTGCACCATTGCAGCCCCAGGCAACAGTGGGTGCGTGATTTTTGGGGGGCAGGCTGTAGCCATGGACATGCTATGTGCTCTGATGGTGAATTTGGGCTGACCCAATGCAAAGATCCTGAGGATCCATGTGGATCCATGGTTTGTAACCACGTTTTTGCACCATTGCAGCCCCAGGCAACAGTGGGTGCGTGATTTTTTTGGTGCAGGCTGTAGCCATGGACATGCTATGTGATCTGATGGTGAATTTGGGGTGACCCAATGCAAAGATCCTGAGGATCCATGCTTTGTAACCACATTTTAAGTGGGGAGCGAAGGAAAAACAAAGAAGGGACATTAGAGGGGTGTGCAGAGAAGCAGCTGGCTAAGAATGCAAGAGAGGGATTTAACGGGAGGGAGGAAAGAAAGGCAAAAGTTTCCCCCCACCCAAGCCAGCCATCTCTCTCTCTCTCTCTCTCTCTCTCTCTCTCTCTCTCTCTCCCCTCTCTCTCTCCCTCCCCCTCCCCCCTCTCTCTCTCCCTTCCCCCCTCTCTCTCCCCCAGCAGCACCGGAGCTTGCCTGGAGGGGAGGGGCTTTCCCTGCTCTTTGTTCCGTTTCAGCAAACACAGCAACGAAACAGAGGGGGGTGGGCAGTAAGACCCTGAGGCAGAATGCAGGAAAGCAGCCGCTTCCTCTTTTCAGGTTTCGCTTCTCCGTGCAGCGTGCAGTGCAGCGATTTGATTTTTGCATGATTTTTCGGCTCCAGGGACCACACATTCGCTCTATAACACGCACAGACATTTCCCCTTCCTTTTTAGAAGAAAAAATCTGCGTGTTATAGAAGGAAAAATACGGTATTTGTTATTGGCTTGCTGTTGCCTTGGTAACTAGAATTGTGTGTTTGTGTGTGTGTGTGTGTGTGAGAGAGAGAGAGAGAGAGAGAGAGAATTTTGCTTTCTCATGTGATAAAATTGGGCTCAAATTTGGTTTGGACATTGGGCCTCCTGGCAACTTTTGGATGGGAGAAGTTCTAGGAGTGGGAGTTTAGCTGTTTGTGGCAGAAGCGCAGTTTAGCCCTCCTTTAACAAACAAGACAAAACAAAACAAAACCTTGCTGTATGAAATATACTCAGAGTCAAGAGTGGATTTCATGCTCTTTATTCAGCTCATAGTGGTGAGGAGGAAATGAAAGTTTCCCCAAAGTATCTGCTTTATATACATTATTTACATAATGGGCTGCACGTGGTTGGCTAATTCCGAAATTCTCCTGTAGGCCAATCAGGTCATGGATTCACTTCCATCTGGAGCTGGATTGGGTGGCTCCTGCAGACCAATCATACTGCTGCATTGTTCTAGGACCAATCAGACTGCTGCATTCTGAATCCTATTGTTCTAGGACCAATCAGACTGCTGCATTTTGGATCCTATTCAACTCAGTACATAACACTGTACCACTTGTGGAGTAGGCAGAATTGGCATTTGCTAGTTCATCCCAGCAATTCCATTCTTTTTTTTACTTCACTGCACCCTTGGAATACCATAATGGAGCCCTGTGGCCCTGGAAAATGGCAGCTTTCAGGAATTAGCTGCCAATAGCATGCTGCCTCCTCAAGTAACAAACCAATCTTTTTCTTCCGGCATTTGAAGAGTTCTTTTAACGTTGGAGATTGAGCGATTCACACTGAATTGTTTAGCTGCCTTAATTTGTTTTGCGTGATGTGTGCTCATTGCTGTATGATGGATCAGGGCTGGCCCTACCAAGAGACAGCTTCTTCAGACAGCTAATTTGGGGTGTCATAAAGGAAAGCAATTGCTATGTGTTTATTTAGTAGTATTCTAATTTTTGCATGCAGCAAGAGACACTTGTGGGATTTTCTACTCAGATGCCAACGGAAGTTGGCCAGAATTGGAAGCTAAGCACCTTGACTTGGAGAAGGGGTGCCATATGCTGTCCTATCCCAGGCAGTAAAATGTCTTCTGCTGGTCTTGTGATTAATCATTCTGTGGGTTGATTATTTTATATTCAGTACCTTCTTCTGCTTTCATTAGAAGGGTAATCAATATAACACTGATAGTGATGGTGCTTGTAATAGAAGCATTATTATTATCTCTACTAATATTTTTTACTACAAATAAGATTATCAGTAAGACAGTGTGGTGTAGTGGTTAGAACGTGGGGTTCAAAGCTAGGAAGTTCACCTTGAACTCAGCTAGGAAGTTCACCTTGAACCGGTCACTGTCCCTCAAGCTCATCTACCTCACAAGTAGAAGATAAAATGTGAGGATAAAATGCTGTGCCAGATTTATGTATAAGATAAACAAGATATAGATTAGGGCCCCACGCTGTTGGCGCCCCCCCCCCCAAATATATATAAAGAAAAAAGAATCTGGATGTACATTTTCAAAATATAAGATAAAAAACAAATAAAATAAAACTTGCAAAAAACAACAATGCTTTGTGTTGTGTGGGCTCCTATGTTGATGATGATAATGATAATAATAATAATTTTTATTATTATTTATACCCCGCCCTTCCCGGTTCAGAAACCGGGCTCAGGGCAGCTAACAACAAATTTAAAACAATTGTAAAAGCAGCATAAAATACAGTATAAAAACATGAATAACAATAAAATTCAAAGTTCAGAAATCAATTTAGGGGAAATCCATCTAATAAGCATTAGATAATCACCAGGGCTAGCTGGCTGAATTGGTCCTACTTGGGCCAGCGAGGAGCATAGCTGTCAACGTTTCCCTTTTTTAAAGGGAAATTCCCTTATTCCAAATAGGATTCCTCGCAAGAAAAGGGAAAAGTTGACAGCTATGGCGAGGAGGCCAGGGGAGAATTAGCTGTGGGGTCTCAGAGTGGGTAATCTTCATAAAAGGGGAGGGGGAGGGAAAAGAGGGGAAATAAAAGATCAGGATGAATTCAAATTAAAGGCCAGGCAGAATAGCTCTGTCTTACAGGCCCGACGGAAGAAGGTTAAATCCTGAAGGGCCCTAGTCTCATGGGACAGAGCATTCCACCAGATCGGAGCCATCACTGAAAAGGCCCTGGCCCTGGTGGAGGATAGTCTGATGTAAGTAATGGGCCCCGCCTGCTAGCCTGCTCCTTGAAATATCACTGGTTTGCTCATTTCTAAGGACAGCTAGACATATAAAGGGCCCCATTACCTTCAGTAGCTTAGGGCCTCATCAAACCTAAATCTGGCCCTGATAAAATGGGGGGGGGGGGGAGGAAGAAGCACATATGCCACCTTGAGTTAAATTAACTAAAACTAACTGCAATTATTACTAAATCACAATAGCAACAATGAAGAAGCATAAAAAGAGAAGCGCTTCTCCTTTATCATTGCTGACTACAACAACAGAGATGGTTGAAGGCTGGCTGAAGGTACCTGTGGGAGTGCTCACTTCCTCTGGCCTTCAGGTTAGGGTTCAAGTCTCACCTGCATGGTCTCTGCTCTTGGGTCTCTATAGGTGGGCCAAATGTTCTGACAGATTATAATGCCTTACTCTGCAGGTCTTCACAGCTCCTGTTTCCCTTTCATCTTCTTTCATAGTTTATCTGATGGAAAACAGAACACTAGTATTTCAGTAATTCTACGGAGGTCCAAGAATGTAACAGCAGGGAGAGCATGTAATTATTAGATGCCTCTTTTCTTCCTGATCGTTTTGTGCCATTGAAAGGGACACATCTGTGCTTCAAAAGTCTAAGCAGTTCTCATTTTCCTCTCCTTCACTCACGTTATCATTTATTGTTATTGTCATAGATAACGAGAAATTTCAATACACTGATATGAAAAAATGTCTGTGTAATGTTGGATTACATTGTCTGTTTATTGTGTATCCGCTGTCCTCTACTTTTCTCTGATTTTCACTTCTTGTCTTCAGACTAGGCTTATGTATGTGTGGGTGGAGATTGGGTTGTTTTGTTTTGCTTTTTCTGTTCGCTCTTCATTTTTCTGTACTGCCAGCTCTGTAATGCATGTTATCGTTCTCTCTCTCTCTCTCTCTCTCTCTCTCTCTCTCTCTCTCTCTCTTCTACAGCATGACAGCAGGCACTAAGCTCCTCACTGCAGGAACCCAGAATGAACACCCTCCACTCCCAAGGCCGTACATTAGAGATGAACCGCTGAACTACTGAAAAGTTTTACTGACTGTTTCCCCATCATACACTCATTCTTAGGTATGAGCTACTTCTGGGCCAGTATTTCTTACAAAGCGTGTTCTCACTAAAAGGAGAGCACGGGTTGCGGATGGGGCTATACAAGGCACCCCATGATTGCTAGGCAAGTTAAAGCCAGGGCTTGTTTAGATGGGAGGATCTGGTTATCTGGGGAAAGTTGATGTTGCAAACTTAGGGGTGGGGTCAGTGGCTATTTAAGCAAGGTCCACAGCTTTCTCTTTCTCTTTTGCTGTGGACATCGGATCTTGTGGACATCGGATCTCATCGGATCTCTGAGTGACTACAGTAGAAGTTTGGGTCGTATACCCTTTCCCTTTGTTTTTCTTCCTCCATTTTCTCCTCTTTCTTTAATTTGTTGCTGAAAGATCCTTCCCCACTTTATTTAATTTTCCTGTTTGTTTTGATTCCCTTTAATTTAGTCGGGGGGGGGGGTGCTCGGCCTGGGCCCAGGGGCCGTGTGGGGAGGGCTTCCCTCAATTCCCCTGCCCTCTTGCAGGGTCGATCCCCAGTCAAGGGAACATTTCTTCTCAGTTTGTCCTTGCTTCTCCCTTCCCCACAGGCTTCTGTTGGTAGCTTCCCTGCGGCTGGCTGCCTGGCTAGGGGTGGCTTACCTTGCCCTGTAGCAGGCCCTGGGAGGCCGGCCTGGTGTTGCTGGGGGGCTGGGTGCCGCTGGTTGTCCCCAGAGGTGCATTGATTTGAGCGGAGAGCTGTGAGGCCTCCATTTTGCAGCCTCATTAGGCGGGAGCGCCATTTTGATTCCTCTCGGCCACGTGGCGGCCTCTAGCGTTCAGGCCTAGTAATTGCAGGGCCTGGTGGTTGCTTTATCCTAGGCTGAGTATAATTGGTACTACTGCGACCTCTTGTGGCAGTTGATATGTTTGCAGGCAATTAATTTCTTCAATTGCACGCAGCCTGGACGGCTAGTGTAGGTGTGTGTGCTGGTAAAGAGCACAAGGTTGTGGTTTGTTTCCGTATTGGACAGCTTCTGATTTGGTGGCTGGTGCTCTTCCCAGCTGCTCCTGGGTTACCGATCTGTTGCATAATCTGTAAGCAAGTGGTTGCCTCCTGTCTACTGGTGCATCATGTTATAGTCTAGGTCTTAGTTTTAATTAACTATTTAATTCATTCTGCTTCATTTTCTTGCAGATTCTAGCGTCTTAAAGAACTTAGTTGGTTTTTTTATTTTTATTTTTATTTTTATTTTTTTTTATTTTTTTTTTCTCCTCTACTTAATTTTATTTTCTTTTCTTTTCTCACCAGTAGTAGGAATGGCTCCTAAGAAGGCAGCAGGAAGGCCTGTTCCAGCCCGCTCCTCGAAGCGGCCTATAAAAGGCCCATCCCAGGCCTTGCGATCTCCGCAGCCTGGTCAGTCCTTGAAACGCATCCAGGCTATGGTTTCAAGTTTGTCTGGCGACCCGGTGACACTGGCAAGGGTAGAGGCGGAGATGGATGGCCTGCTACACCGTTGCTCGACCCCGTCAACGTCATCAGCATTCCCGCCTCCCCCGGTGGATGTTTCCTCTCCTGCATCATCATCTAGTGAAGAAGGGGAGCCACTGTTAGCCGGAGTTGGCTTACCTGATGCTCCGCAGGTCCAACCTTCGGTGCTGCCTGTATCGCAGGATGCAGTGCCTAGGGGCCGTGGTCGTGCCAGGGTCGGCGCCAGAAGAAGCGCATCGACCCGGGGCCGCGCTGTACGGGGCTCACCTGTACGGCCCCCAGCGCTGGGGCATTCTAATCCAGTTCATTCACAAGTTGTCTCTGTTCAGTCAGCCCCAGGTGCAGTGCAACAGGGTGAAGCGTCAGATTCTTCGATTGAAGACAGTCTTCCTCTTCCTCCAAGGTCCTCTTCCGGTGGGCATCGTCGCCGAAAAAGGGGCTCCAGGAGGCACTCTAAGAAGAGACGGAGGGACACATCGTCCTCCACTTCAGGTACTTCCTCCATCAGCTCTAGCAGTGATGAGGGGGCCCCCCTTAAGCTTTACTGGGGCTACGGGGAGTCGTCGGGGCTGCCAAGTGGGTTTGGGAGCGTAGGGCAAATTCTCATAGGGCCAGGTATGGCGCCGTACAGGAGTGTCGAGAAGGGGTCCTGGTGCCTGACGTAAGAGTCTCCACCAATTCTGCTAGGGATATTATTCCTGGTGCCCACTTGTCTTCCAAATTGCGGTCTAGGATTCTGGATGGCCACTACGTGGATATTTTCAGCTTGGCTCCTCCGCTTGATGGTCGGGAGCCGCTGGACAAGGGCCTTTCCGTTCCCAAAAGACGGACAATTGTAGCAAAGGCTGACAGGACTTTTGAACGTTGGATGGATAGTTTCCAGGTTTTTGCTGGTGTGATTTCTGCAGCGTATCCCAAGAGGTCTCTGCACCTCTGGGTTTATCTGTCTATTGTCCGTTCAGCTTTTACGATGGCTGGCGAGACTGCTGCATTATCATATGACCAGAACTTTAGGCGTAGGGCGGCCAAGATACCGACGGCCCGCTGGGACAGGAAGGACTTGGATGTGTGGACCACTTATGTGGCACCACGTATTGAGAAGAAGGCTTCTGAGTTGCAAAAATTCAAGCCTGCCACCCAAAAAGTTGGGCGCAAGTGGTTCTGCTGGGACTTTAATAAGGGCATTTGCCAACGTCAAGCCTGTAAATTCGCACACCTTTGTGACAAATGCTCTGGGAGCCACTCGGCTTCTGCTTGCTCCGCGGCCAGGCGGCCCTTTCGCAGGGGAGGGGGCTCCCAGCAGCCCCCCAAGGTCCCTGCCCAGCCTCCTGTTCCCGGAGCAGGAAAGTGATATCTTTTCTTTGGCCTATACTCCGGTTCGGCTACAGCCGTTACTGGCGTTACTGGAATCTTACCCAGACAGAGAGTCAGCGTCGTATTTGAGTAATGGTTTTTCGCTGGGATTTAGGATCCCAGTGGTCGTGGCCCCTGTAGCCCAGAATCCTAGGAACCAGAAATCCGTTAAGGACATGCCTGGTGTGGCGCGTAAGAAAATTGAAAAGGAGCTGGCTTTACGTCGTATGGCTGGTCCTTTCGCCACCCCCCCCTTTCCTAATTTGCACATTTCACCCTTGGGAATAGTTCCCAAGAAGGCCCCGGGGGAGTTTCGCCTAATTCATAACCTCTCTCATCCTAATGGTACGTCGGTTAACGACGTAATTCCCCCGGAGCTCTGTTCGGTGAAGTATGCCTCTCTTGATCATGCGATCAAGATGATAAGGAAGTTTGGGCCTGGTGCCCTATTGGCCAAGTGCGACATTGAGTCGGCTTTTCGTTTGTTGCCAATTCATCCTGAGGATTTCTGGCTGCTGGGTTTTCAGTTTGACGGGGGATTCTATTTTGATAAGGCTATGCCCATGGGCTGCTCGGTAGCTTGTGCGGCTTTTGAGTGTTTCAGCTCATTCCTGGAATGGGCCTTGCGCGACAGAACCGGTTTGGGCGGGGTTACGCATTATTTGGATGACTTTTTACTGGCCTCCGCGAGGGACACGGGGAATTGCGTGGTTCTGCTGCGTGCCTTTGCGTCCCTGGCTGAAGACCTGGGGGTTCCATTAGCGGCAGAGAAAACTGAGGGTCCCACTACGCAACTTACCTATTTGGGTATCTTGTTGGATACCGTGGCCCAAACCTCTAGTTTGCCGCCAGATAAGTTAGTTGCTTTAAGGAAGGTCATTGAAGAACTGCTCCCATTGAGGAAGGTTACCTTGCGACAGCTTCAGTCGTTGCTAGGTCATTTAAACTTTGCTTGCAGGGTGGTGGCGCCGGGGCGCCCGTTCTGCTCTCGCCTGGCCAAACTTACCTCGGGGCTGCAGGCACCGCATCATAGGGTTCGTTTGTCCGCCCAAGTGCAAGCCGACCTCCGTGTGTGGCTGGAATTCCTGGAAGAATTTAATGGCGTATCACTGTGGCAGGACACTTTGAACCTCCACAATGATTTTCAAGTGCATTCGGACGCGGCAGAGTCACTGGGGTTTGGTTTGTTTTGGGACGGCAGGTGGTGTGCTGAACCTTGGCCCCAGGCTTGGTGTGGGGAAGCGATAACTCGAGACCTGACATTTCTTGAGTTTTTCCCCATAGTTGTTGCGGTACACTTGTGGGTCGAGCATTTTAAGGACCATCGGGTTTGTTTTTGGTCCGATAACCAGGCAGTAGTGACTGTTTTAGCTAAGCAGTCATCCCGGTCGTCTAGGGTTTCGGCCTTGCTTCGGGTGTTTGTTTTGCACTGTCTGCGTTTTAATATTGTATTTTCTGCTCGCTTCGTTCCGGGTATTTCTAACGAGATTGCTGATGCTCTGTCCCGTTTTCAGATGGAACGATTCAGGTCATTGGCGCCAGAGGCTCGAGACCGTCCGGAGATTTTCCCGGATCATCTCTGGAACCTTGGCAACACTTAGTTTCACAGGGAGTAGCAGCATCAGTCGCCCCTTCCACGCTAAGGTCCTATAAGAAGGCCTGGGCTGATTTTCTGTCCTTTAATGGCCAATCGGCGGGGGCGGTCATCACCCCTCATTCTACTGCCCAGGTGCTTAAGTATCTGGCACATTTGTTCCAGATGCGCCGGGCGGCTAGGACCCTGCGACTTCACTCGGCAGCAATTTCTTTCTTTAGCAGGGCCACTTTTGACAAGGACCCATGTAGGAAGTTTGTGGTGCGCCGGGCATTGGAGGGATGGGGACGGCTCACCCCATCGAGGACTGTTCCCAGAAGTCCCATCACTTTTGAGTTGCTGATACAGATGCGCAGTAAACTGCGGAGCATCTGTTGGTCCAAGTTTGAGGCCCGTCTATTTTCAGCAGCCTTTTCCTTGGCATTCTTTGGGGCACTGAGGGTAGGCGAGGTGGTCCTGGAGCAAAAACGGGATGGAGGTTCCAGGGGTTTGCTGTTGCAGGACGTGAGCATGTCACAGTCGGACCTGAGGGTGCATATCAGGAATTCGAAGACCGACCAGGTGGGTAGGGGAGCCGTCATTCGGCTCTCGGCAACGGGAGAGAAGGGTCCTTGCCCCGTAAAGGATCTTAAGAGATACTTGTCCTTGCGGCCGGCAGGCGAGGGGCCTTTGTTTATTCATGAAAATGGGCACCCTTTAGTCCGGCATCAGTTCACTAAGGTGATGCGCAAGGTGGTAGTGGCCTGCGGCCGCAAAGCATCGGAATTTGCTCCTCACTCCTTCCGTATTGGTGCCGCAACGACAGCTGCCCATTGGGGTTTGTCTGCAAGGAGGATAAAGGACTTGGGTCGTTGGAGATCGGATGCATTCAAAGTATATGTGAGGAAATAATGGTGGTGTGTGTACTGACATTTTTGTGTTTTAACCCTAGGTCTGGCCGCTATCCGTATTTGGATAGTGGGACACAGCATTGTGCACTGGGCCGCTGTCAGAGCTCGTCAATCTGGTCTGGGAGCTGGCTTGGGCCTTCCGCAGCACGTGCAGGTGTCCTGGATTTCCAGACGAGGGATGCAGTGGAGAGAATTATTGCCTCTCATGCACAGACGGGTCCTCCACGCTGGCCCCCCTACAGCGATAGTGGTGCAGCTGGGGGAGAATGATATGGTTTCCTCTTCCTGCTTTGGGCTGCGTGCTGCCATATTACTGGACTTGAGGGATTTGGCGGCCTTGGTGCCTTCAACCACACTAATTTGGTCGCAGCTGCTGAAACGCCGCATTTGGAGGGGTAGCCCTTGCCCGGCGGCCACCGAAAGAGTTAGGAAGCGGATTAATTCCGCGGCAAGCAAATTGGTGGTTGGTTTGGGCGGATTTGTGATTCCTCACCCTCTGATTTCGTTCAAGGCCTCTGAATTATTCAGGGATGATGGGGTGCATCTTTCCCCGTTGGGGAATGATGTCTGGTTGGATGCAGTGGTGTCCAAGTTGAGGGTGTGGTTTAGTCTGTGAGTGGTTGGCGGCGAGCGTAAAGGGCTCGGGTGGCGGTTAGGCATTGGTTAAAATTGGTTGGTGGAGGGGTATGGATAGGCTGGGCCTGCCCCTCCAATGCTGCACGGGTATTCCGTTAAAGGAATTCTGGAACTTACCATCCCCTTCGTCCAAACCCTTGGTGCAGGGTGCGGGCCGTGTAAGTTCCAAGGAGCATGCGGGGATTAGCTGAGGGTCTGTTTCGCAGCTCCAGTTGACCCTGATCTTGCTCTTCCGCACTGACTACGGAGTCAGGGCTGTCCCCAAGGCGGGGAGGACAGATAGTCTAACCAATGCCTAAGCAACCACTCACAATTTGTATTGATAATAAAGTTGTGGCCAAAATTATGCCAAAAACCTTAAACAAAAATAATGTGTGAAGTTTGAGTTATTGGGTTTGGGGTGTCTTGGGGACCTCAGCACGCAAAGCGTGTTCTCACTAAAAGGAGAGCACGGGTTGCGGATGGGGCTATACAAGGCACCCCATGATTGCTAGGCAAGTTAAAGCCAGGGCTTGTTTAGATGGGAGGATCTGGTTATCTGGGGAAAGTTGATGTTGCAAACTTAGGGGTGGGGTCAGTGGCTATTTAAGCAAGGTCCACAGCTTTCTCTTTCTCTTTTGCTGTGGACATCGGATCTCCCGCCCGCCCTCCCTTGTTGGGCTTCGCTTGACCTTGCTATGCCTGTCATGGGGTCGTTCGCCTTGGTGCGGGGGCCCAGTAGGAATTTACCTCTTGGCTGATTAGTGTGTGCCAATTGGGTTTTGCCTACTGCGTAGCAAATCGTCACAACTTGTAAGGTTGGCGGTTAGGCATTGGTTAAAATTGGTTGGTGGAGGGGTATGGATAGGCTGGGCCTGCCCCTCCAATGCTGCACGGGTATTCCGTTAAAGGAATTCTGGAACTTACCATCCCCTTCGTCCAAACCCTTGGTGCAGGGTGCGGGCCGTGTAAGTTCCAAGGAGCATGCGGGGATTAGCTGAGGGTCTGTTTCGCAGCTCCAGTTGACCCTGATCTTGCTCTTCCGCACTGACTACGGAGTCAGGGCTGTCCCCAAGGCGGGGAGGACAGATAGTCTAACCAATGCCTAAGCAACCACTCACAATTTGTATTGATAATAAAGTTGTGGCCAAAATTATGCCAAAAACCTTAAACAAAAATAATGTGTGAAGTTTGAGTTATTGGGTTTGGGGTGTCTTGGGGACCTCAGCACGCAATTGCAATCTCAATACATGTTCACTGAAAACAGGTGTGGCAAACCTTTGTCTCTGTTGTGGGTCACCTTCCCATGGGGTTAATATGCTGGGTGCTAGATAACCTCAGAGGTAATGTTGCTTTCTCACACAAGTCACAAGGCTGCAGACAGTTTAGATGAGCAGGTGTCAGCAAGTAGAGAACTTGCTGGCACCTGCTAGAGGTCAGGGTGTGGGTGTGATAAGTAGACAAGTGTCAGCAGTGTAGATCGACTCACACTTATCTCCAGGTATTTTTGCATGGCTTGGCAAATAATTGCGTATGAATATAGACCAAATAATAAATGTTAGTAGGGTAATTAGGCAGTCATGATAGGCTGTAAACCTTGTACAGTGGTACCTCAGGTTACATATGCTTCAGGTTACATATGCTTCAGGTTACAGACTCCTCCACTAACCCAGAAATAGTGCTTCAGGTTAAGAACTTTGCTTTAGGATGAGAACAGAAATCGTGCTCCGGCGGCGCGGCGGCAGCGGGAGGCCCCATTAGCTAAAGTGGTGCTTTGGGTTAAGAACAGTTTCAGGTTAAGAACGGACCTCCGGAACAAATTACGTACTTAACCTGAGGTACCACTGTAGTACCCAAGCCAATGGGGAGACAAAGGAGGGAATCTGCGCTTGTGGTATAGGGAATATAAGCTTATGCTTTGCCAAAACTGGGTGTGACTACTTTAGACACCTAATCTTGCAAGACTGCATTGCAGTGGCAGAGGAAGGGGGTGCAGGCTGCCCCAGGTATCATCGGTGTGTGTGTGTGTGTGTGTGTGTGTGTGTGTGTGTGACAAAATGACAAAAATATGAGTTTTAAAAAATAATGTTAAAAAATTGGGCTCATGAAACTTTTTAGTTCAGTCAACAAAGGTAATAAAACACGGCTGGCACTGGGCGCCACACCGCGGGGCCCAGCAACTACCGCAGGGCTTACAGCGTGCCCAAGCTACGTGTCTCTCCTGGGAGTGACATGGTGGCTTGGGTGCCTGTAGGCTCTGCGGTGCCTGAAATGGCAGCGTGGGGCTTGCGTCTGCCCACCGCCTCTCCCTCAGCTGTCCTACAGCTGAGGGGGAGGCAGTGGAGAGGCTCCACACAGTGCACCCCTCCCCCATGGGTGTCCTGCCCCGCCCCCAGCTGCAGGACTCATACGCCACACCGGGCACCCGAGCGGCTAGCATCCCCGCCTGGGCATGAAGTTCAGACATTCCAAATGTCTCTATTTTCCAGGGACAGCCCCAGATTTACAGAAGCTGTCCTGGTTTCTGATTTGATCCTGGAATGTCCCACTTTTCCTTAGGACATCCCTATTTTTATCAGAGAAATGTTGGAGGGTATGGAGCTTTCTGATCCTGGAGCCATGCTGGAGCAACACAGAAGGACTCAGGTACAATCCTAGACATTCCCAGTTAAGACTTGGAATATCCTGTGTCTGAAATGCTGGAGAGACACAGCTAGTCAGTGTTGGCAGTACTGAGCTTTGTTGTCGTTTAGTCATGGCCGGCTCTTCGTGACCCCATGGACCTGAGCACACCAGGCACTCCTGTCTTCCACTGCACCCGCAGCTTGGTCAAACTCATGTTCGTAGCTTCGAGAACACTGTCCAACCATCTTGTCCTCTGTCATCCCCTTCTCCTTGTGCTCTCAATCTTTCCCAACATCAGGGTCTTTTCCGGGGAGTCTTCTCTTCTCATGAGGTGGCCAAATATTGGAGCCTTAGCTTCAGGATCTGTCCTTGCAGTGAGCACTCAGGGCTGATTTCCTTGAGAATGGATAGGTTTGATCTTCTTGCAGTCCATGGGACTCTCAAGAGTCTCCTCCAGCACCATAATTCGAAAGCATCCATTCTTTGGTGATCAGCCTTTTTTATGGTCCAGCTCTCACTTCCAAACATCACTACTGGGAAAACCATAGCTTTAACTATACAGACCTTTGTCGGCAAGGTGATGTTTCTGCTTTTTAAGATGCTGTCTAGGATCCTTCATGGATCACTGCCTTGTCATGGCGAAGGGGCTTGAATAACTCAGAGAAACTATGAGTTATGCTGTGCAGGGCCACCCAAAACAGAGAGGTCATAGTGGAGAGTTTTGACCAAACGTGATCCACCTGGAGGAGGAACTGGCAAGCCACTCCAGTATCCCTGCCAAGAAAACTCCATGGACAAAGACAACAGGCATATAAAAGTTATGACGCTGGAAGATGAGCCCCTCAGGTCGGAAGGCATCCAACATGCTACTGAGGAAGAGCGGAGGACAAGTACAAATAGATTCAGAGCTGGTGAAGCGGCTGGGTCAAAGCTGAAAGGTCACTCAGTTGCGGATATGCCTGGAAGCGAAAGGGAAGTCCAGTGCTGTAAATAAAAATATTGAATAGGAACCTGGAATGTAAATACTGTGCTAGCTAGAGCAATAATCTTAGGCCCCATCTGCACTATACATTTAAAGCAGTACCATAGCACTTTCAACAGTCATGGCTTCCCCCAAATAATCCTGGGAATTGAAGTCTATTATGTGTGATGAGAGTGGTTAGGAGACCTCTATTCCCCTCACAGAGCTACCATTTTCAGGGTGGTTTAACAGTCCATCCCTCTTCCCAGGGAACACTGAGAATTGTAGCTGTGGACCAGAAATGAAATTGGGGAACTCAACCCCAATTCTGGGGCTATAGTCTCTGAACTGCACCTTGCAGCTCTGTATCACCTATTCTGCAACAGGCCTAATCATGGGGTTAGTGCAAAGCAAGCAGTTCAGAGACCACAGCCCTGTTAATGAGCACAGCTTGCGGATTTCTAGCTCATTATACCCGTCCTCCAATAGAAATCACAGATGAAAGTCAATTCAGCCCAATAAGAAAATACAAAGCGCTCAACAACAGAAGTCAGCTATGTACAAAAGGTAATTCAATCCAAATGGAACGGAGTGTCTTGCAATTAGAAAGGGCCAAAATTGTAATAAAGTACTACTTGCAGCATTTTTATAATTGCACTTCTGTTCTCTATTTATTTTTTTTGCACAGCATCTCATGGGACCCTCGGGCTTAAGGATGGGAGGAGAATAAGGGAGAGTTAAGTTTCTTACTAAAGTTCAATGGTTGGGATGAGTGGAGTTTATCTTACCATGCTGGTTATTGCATAATCATAAGTGAGATGAATTTCTTCTGCTTTAATTTAGCTTCTGGCCAGGAAACATACCCTTATGAAAATTTAGTAGTAGCCGCAGCACAAACTAAAATAATTGCATTGTGCATAATGACTTTTTATTTTTTAAAACAACTTTAAAGCCTAAATAGAAATAGCCAATCTTTTTCATGCATCTTAGTTACGTTACCAGCTGTAATGTTATTAGCTTCTGCTCACAGTAAATTAGACATGCAATGAGAAAGGGCAAGAGGCAGCTTCCTGGTGCATGAAATACTCTGTAAAAGATTAATTAGCCTAGTGGCGCGCAAGATTTTTAGAACAGGGAATGACAAAATAACTGTTAAAATTAAAAAGTTTGGAGATTTCACTATTTGGGGAGGTGCAAACATTTGAACAGGGGAAATAAATGTTCTGTACGGTATGTTTTCTATTGTAACCTAACATTTAAGGGGCCAAATCTGGCCTAAGTCAGTGACAAAATATTTGGGTGCAAAATGTCCACAGTCTGCTTTCTATATAAAATAGTCATCGAACAGTCCTGTAAACTTGATGCAACAAAAATAAGACATTTTTTTAAAAAGGTTTTTTTTAAGCATACAGAGATAAATAGCAGCAGCAGATCAAAATGAGCATGTGACAATCAGCCTGGGACTGATGGCTTGCTGTGGGGAGCAGATCCCTGTTGCTTATGTTCTCTTGCTGCTCGTGGATGATGATCATTATTTCCATAGAAACCCCAAGATAAAATTGACACTGAGATAGAGAAACCCATTATCCATGTGGCCTGACCGCAAAACTGGTAAGAACCAGTTTGGGAGAAACCTAACAGCTGAATGGTAGAGTGGAACTCCAGATAAAGTGCAAGGAGGGCTCTGCATGTAGAGAAAAAAACTTAGGTTGAGTAAGTGTTTTCAAGGACTGTGGTTGGATGAAGAGATGGTGGGGTGACAAGGTAGCAGAAGGTGGTGGGCTTGAGAAGAAACAGCTAAGATGGTGTGTTTTTCCTATATAGAATGTATGCTAATGGAAATGTTCTCACAGATTGTTTTGGACTCTGTCTGGTAAAGCATTCCTGAATAAAGTCTGATTCATGGGGAGTTTGGTTTGAGTCTACATACCACATAGACTCCCTGCTGTATGCAGAACTCTGCACAGTCACAATCTTTTTGATGTCAGGGACTGGCGGCACAATGAGAAGTGGTGGAAAGTTCCAGCTGGAGAAACTTCCTAGGCAAGCAACAGAAGAGGAAGGCTCAGAGCCAGGGGAGTGGTGTTGGGACCCTGAAGACAGGTCAGAGAAGGAGGAGAGGCAGAATGGTTAGATGCTGGACATGTTTGAGTGAGAGAGAGGAAAAAGAAGCAGAAAGCACTGCAGACATAGGAAAGGCAGCAGAGAGGAGGTGGGGATTGAGGCTGCAACAGATTCACAAGAGTCTGCCAGTCCTACTGTATTCAGATCCCCTCCTCCCTTGTCTCCAAGGGCACAGAGGCCTTTGCATGTTTGTAGAGCAAAGAGCACAGAGAGCACAGAAGCTCCTTGACAGAGTTTAAGACTGCAGGAAAAACAGCCGGATGGGGAGGAGATTTAGGGGGAAGTGGGAGATACAGTTTGTCAATTCTAGCAACTGCTTTGCTGGAGCCAGTCTTGCCCATGAGTTTCTCTATTTGTATTCCGTTTCCTTGAATAATCAACTTTACTGCTCATCTCCGGGTCTCCATGCTTACCTGCAGCTGAACCAGCCCTGAGACTTGAATTCAGACCTTCATCACCAATGTGAAGTAGGCAGCAGGGCCAGGTGAGAGGGTGCAACAGAGGGGATGATACCAGTAAGTGTTCCTCTGCTCCCCCCTCCCATAATTCTAATTTCATATGGATTCATCACTCATAGCTATAGAATTCACCCTACTCAGGCCCAGTTGAGCTTTCCTCAGACTCCATAGATCTTCCCACCACACTGTATTGGGCCAGGCATGGAAATCAGGGCAAAAGCATGGGTTTTTTTCCTAACCACTAAATCTTACTTGCCTGATTTCGCTTATTTAAGCACAGAGTCCCAGATTGTTTATGGTAACATGGGTAAATTGAGGTAAATAAGTCCTTAGGGATGCTATAAAATCAATGGGGCTGTGCTGAAGAGCATCTGTTCTTGACTTTCTTCCACTGCAAACACTTCTGGCATCGTCCCCCCCCCTTCCTTTTTCTTGGGGGATGGCTTTCTGCCTTGACTGCTATTTTCAGTAAGGTGTAGGCACCATAATATGTTTTCTTTTCTTTCTGCACTTTCCTTTGCAAACAGATTAAGGGAGTAGTACAGTTCTATAATGGTGTGATAAATCAGTCAATTTACACTTGGCAGAATAAAATTAGCATTGCCGTTACTTCATAATGGGCCGTGGCTTTGGCTCCGGAATTGATTTCAGGCTAAAGTTGATATATTACAATTGTGTTAATATTGAACTTTAAATAGAATGAGGAATTGCAAATCAATACCATTATAAAAAGACACTGAGAAAAACAATCCTATATTTTTAATTGCATTAATTTTTTTTTTTTGGTCTTGCTTCTATTTTGGAAAGTTCAAATAAGTAATACTGCAAATTATATTGTGGGCATCAGCCTTGCAGCTGAGAGAACATCATTCTTAATTTGAGGGTCAGAGAGAAGCTGTGGTTTTGTCTTCCACAATGAATGCAACAGATTCACTTCTCTAAACGAAGGATTCATTTATCCACAAACGATTAAATTCTTGTAAAAAATGGGAATCCCATGATCTGACGGGAGGGAGTCTAACTTGTTGGCTTATCTCCCTCAGTCACAGTGTCCTTCAGCCAAGCATTAGAGAGATCCCCTCTGATCAGCTGTGTTCACAACCCTAAAGATGCTTTTGCAATGCACACTCTCCATGGCTCTGTGAAAGCCCATGACTGTTCCTCTCTCGTGGCTCCATCCCATCATCAGATGCTTTCCTCTAACCTTGTGCTGAGCTGCCTCTCCATTATCCCTTGAACTCTCTCAGCCAGCCTTCCCTAATGCTCATTCACATATGCATATGAGAGAGAGAGAGAGAGAGAGAGAGAGAGAGAGAGAGAGTGTTTGTGCATACAATTATCTTATAAAATAAGGCACAAGGTTGAGTAGGGACCCAGCTTTTCAGACTCACAGGATGTCTGTAATCTTTGACTGGAAGGAACACAATCAGCCCAACAATGCAACTGTTCATTATTTATGTTTACGATTTGTGCATAAATTACCGTATACATGCCCTGCAACTGACGTTCTCTCGGTGGCTTACAAGGATTAAAACAAAGAAAGTTTAAACAAAATCAATGCAGCGCCATTATCAAATCACTGAACAGAGAAAAATAAACTTCGCAGCAACAAATCAATTTAGGAGGGTTAAATGAATGGCTGTCTGATTGCAGGCATCTTATTCTGCAGAGAAGATTATGTTTCTGTGAGCAGGAATGCAGTTTGTACATTGCACTTCCTGTAGTTTGCAAATGGACCCACAGTCCTAAAAATGAGCCCACAGACCCCTGCAATAGTTTGAGTCTCTGCACAGAGCCAAATCAGCATTGTACCGATCTGTTTAGCTAAATATTTTAAAAAAGTAACACACCACTAGAAAGAAGCATGTACTCTATTTGGAAGCCATAGAAATAGCAGACACTCTATTGGACTCCATGTATGCCTATTATTTCTTAAAACTGCATCACATTCCCCATTAGAAAGAATGTCTCTAAGGAGTCTAACCTCCATTGCACAGTGTGCAGATGAGGCTCATGATCCACAATTGACTTAAAGCCACATCTTGTTCCTCATTGGGAAGATCATTCCTGAGTAATATCATTTCCATTGAGGTGGCATGGATCCATATTAGGAAGTAAAATGGACTTACAGCCCCATCAAGTTTCCCAACAAGAAATATGAGTGTTATGATCTGGCATCTAGAGTCAGGAGGGCTTGAGAAGAGAGTCTTATTCTCTGCAGTGTTTAACTCTTGCTTGAGAGCTTATGACTGCATTTAGTACTCCCCCCCCCCCAATGATTTAATATCAGACCTGATGAATATCTGGTGTATGCTCCTTTGTGAAGCTGGATAGCCTATATTTGCATTGGAATCCACAGATCATGGCTCTCGAAGGCATCCTTCTCTTATGTGGGCCAGACAATAACAGTGGTGGGATTCTCTAATCCCCACTCTTGTAGCTCGAAATGGCGTTGAATCGCCTCTTTGATCTGAAAAGCTCCTTTTCAGTCACCGCTAAGTAACATCATTCAACTAAGCAATGCCTTGCCAGTCCACTTGATGTCTGAAGGGGCTCTTTATAGTACCAATTTCAATTAAGCCCACCAAGTAACAACAGGACTAGTACAGCTCCTGGACTGGCAAAGTAGCACTTGGGTAGGAACTGACAAGTCTAATAGTTCTTCAAAGAAAAACTACCACTGCCCTTGTGTCTAAAACTCCAGGGCCATTTTTATTTTATTTTCTTTATTTTTTGCTGCACATTATGCCGTATCTGTGAAACTCTCATTGTCACTTAGCAATTCTTTTGTGTCTGAGTTTTAGTCCTTATGTTCAGAAAATGCTTTCTAGAGCTAGGTGCATCCAATACCTCCTGATTTCTGTATAAAAGTTTTATTTACCCACTGTCGGGGACTGGGCAGAGGAGGAATGGTGAAGACCCTTCCAGGGAAGAAGAACAAGACAATACAGAATTACAACAGGAGTTTGAGGGAGGTCACAGCTCAGAGGAGATGAGGGGGAAAGCTGGGAAATAATGGGAGAGGAGGAGGAGGAAGCAACAGGGGGGCAACAGCTGATGGACTGTGCTGGTCCCAGGGGGAAGGTTACCATTGGCGTAGTCAAAGTCCGGTCCTTGGTCACTAGCCTGGAAACAGTTCACAAGGAGCGAGGCGAGGTCCGAAGCCGGAAGCCGGGCGGGGACAGGAACACTGGAGGGTCAGGTCTGGATCCGGGCAGGAACAGGTACTCAACAATGAAGTTGCTCCCGCAACCTGGGACCGGGCTGACTGGCCTTTATCTTCTCTGAGGCCAGGGGCGGTCCCGGCCCCCAGGAGACCCGCCTCTCCTGGCCTTAAGGCGAGCACTCCTCCTGGGAGAAACCAGTTCCCTTCGCCTCTCTGCCCTGAGCCTCTGCAGTTCAGGAGAGGCTGAAGGGTTACTGGGCCCAGGGGGCACTGTAGGCACTGAGTCCTCAACCACCTCCGGAGCCAGAGTGGATTCACCTGGTGCCTGCTCCTGAGGATCCGGCACAGGTGCAGGCGCTTCAGAATCAAGGCCCTGCCCCAGTTCAGCCGGCCCTGGAGGCGGGGACTCCTGTGCAGGCTGGGATTCCTCCGGTTCAGCCTCTGAATCGAATTCCCAGGCCATCACATGGACACAGTGCCCTTAGAAAGCATTCTAGACCCCCCCTCTCCCTGAACCTGGTGAGCCTTGAAAGTAGGAGAGCAAAGGGTTCAGAAGCAAAGGGCCCCCAGTGCCACCCGTAGAAGAGATGATGAATGAGGAAGTGGGAGAGAAGGGTGGGGGCACCACTCATGGCAACACTGTTACTCCAAGAGGCTGCATTCCCAAGCCTCTCTCTGTAAACTTGAATAAAAAGCAGATGGTAAGAACTTTTCCTTGTCTCATCTGTTCCTGGCAACCTGCCATGAAGGTTGGTTCCTCTGCCGCCTGACACCCAAAGGACAGCCTTCTTCTTGGTTCTGCCCAGTGTTGAGAACAGAATGAAGTTCCTCCTCCAGTAATGAATCATTTAATCTTCAATTAAATTGAAACATATTTGCTTGCTTCCACATCCCTAGTATAAGTGAGGAAGCCCCATAGCATTTCCCAATATCTCAGTTGAACATCAAGAGTCCTGCCATGTGGTATGAATGGAAAGGGAGGTCGGTCCCTGATAGAAATAGATGTCCTCTTCAGCCCAACCCTAGGTAGTCTGTTCCTCTGAATCCACATCTGTCTCATTTCTTCTGCTCCTTCTGTCTTTCCCCTCTATCCCTGCAGTTCTCCTTCCTGATACTGGAACTTTCACTCTGTTGTTCTGCAGCTCAAGGGTAGAGAATCTACTTTGCTTGAAGAAATTCCAAGGTTCATTCCTCAGAATCTCTCCTTAGGGCTGGGAGAGAGCCTTGTCTGAAATCCTGGGAAATCATGGTTGGTTAGTGTAGACAACTCTTTGCCACCGGATGGACTTCCTGTGTTTTTATGTCTTTCTTACACTTTCCTCCTCCACGGTTGGACCTCTGCTCCAACCTTACTTTGTTCTTCTTCCTCCTTCCTCCCCCAGCTCCCCATGGTCAACCCCTTTCAAGCCTCCAGATGACCACTAGGACTCAAAGCCAGTCAGTGCTCATGTCTGGTGTCAGCAGCAGGTCTCAAGGGTCCACAGCTGACTCCCAGAAGGCAGGAAGCAATGAAGCAGTGCTATCAACCCCACAGATCCTGATCACACCCTGCCTGTAAATATGCTTGGATAATAGCGTGTGTGTGTACGCACTAGGTGCAGATTGCCATTTTCCCAGTCTAAATACATCAGATCTAAACTGAATAGCCCCACAGGGGAAAGGATGCAAGTACACCAGCAAAGTAGTGCATATGTTGCATTGTTCTCCAAAGTTGCTGGTATGGCTAGAGAGGGATTTTATTTCTCTAGTTTCCTACCACCCCTGCCTGGCTCTGTGCCCACTGCCAGCAGTGCTCTTTACTTCAGGAAATTCTGACCTTCAGCATCAAAGGGATTATACCGAAAGGGTTGTTACCAGCACATTTAGGAAATATAGTCTGACATCAAGTCATTTTCATTTTGTAAAGTCTTCAAAATGCAACTTTTTAATTATCCTCTTCTCCCCCACCTTTTTCCTAGGCTAGAAACCAGCTAGGCAGTATTCCGCTTTTTCCTCCCGGTGGAATAGTTTTAATGCTTAAAGTTATTCAAACAGGGTTTCCATGCTCCCCAACCAAAAAGTCCTAAGCACACACACACAGAGCGAGAAAAGGGGATCCAACTTTGGTTATTTGCTTGCTTTTTGTGAGTGGGAAAAGAGGAGAATGTTTTGAAAAAGAGAAAATAGGGGGGACGGACATTATAGGAAATGGAAAGAGGCTAGTGAAAAGAAGTATGGAGGCAGGTGATTTTAATGAAAGTGAGGTTTTTATATTGCTGTGCCATCTGCATGGTCATTGCCTCCATCTTCTGCTATACAGAGCCAGTATCTAACTGTGAAATACAGTGGTCCCTTCGTTCTCATACTTAATCCATTCCCGAGTCCATTCGACTCCCGAAAATGTTCGGAAACCAAGATGCAGCTTCCGATGGGCTGCAGGAACTTCCTGCACTCAAGCAGAAGCCGCATCAGATGTTCGACTTCCAAAAAACGTTCACAAATCGGAACACTTGCTTTTGGCTTTGTGGCATTCGGGAGCCGATTTGTTCGGAAGCCAAGCCATTCGAGTCCCAAAGTACCACTGTAAGCTAGCGAGGGATATTGATTTCAAGTCAACCTGAATACTACAAATGAATTAAGCAGCAGGAGTCTGTGCCTTTTTTTTTTTTTTAGAATGGTCTAAACAACAATCAACACGTCGGCTAATAATATGCTAACAAAATCTTTATAACATTATACTGTTTCAAATTTTATAAATAGAAGACAAATAATGTGTGCATGGAGTCACAAATAATAGAAATCAGATAAATATTCCATAAACAAGAATGGTACGTGTGGTAAGTCACTGAGATGGAGGCAAAATGCCTTTCCACAGTCAATGCCCTATAAAAGTAAGGTGATAGTGTCAGTTCAGCCTACACTCGAGTAGGACCCTGGCAGAGACACATGCCCGACTGGCATGTTCTCTCCTTCCTGGTCTTTCGTTCAGGAGCTTCAAAAGCTTTATTCTGCCCAAACATCACAGCGACCGATGCCAACCGACACTGGCACACCTAGGGATCCGCAGAGTTTGCGCATCATGCATGACAGACCTCAGCAACTCAGCATTTTGGCTAATCTACTTTTATTTACATATAAACACACACAGAGCACTGCATCATGGCTCCCTCTCTCTCTAGCATCAGACAGCAAAGACAAAAAACACAAAGGACAATAGTCCCACTTCACGGAACACAGTAACACAAACATCCTGTTTCTGTCACTTCCCACATATACCATTATGTGATAGACAAAATCCCATGACTGCAATCATGGAACAGGAATTCTAACAGACAGGTGCTCCAGATGTAGCAGTAGGGTACTCCAAGCACAGCAGCAAACAAAACAGTACTTCCGGATAAGGAACTTTTTCAATGATAATTCTTCATCAGCAAATTAATTATCCACAAAATTACATCAAATAGCCATGGATCAGCAATCACTGCTTTTAAGTGATTGCTGATCCATGGCTATTTGATGTACATTTGAGTTACCATGCCTGCCATATTTGTTTATGGAATACTTATCTGATTTGTCTTCTGTTTATGAAATTTGAAATTTGAAACAGTATAATGTTATAAAGATTTTGTTAGCATATTATTAGCCGACGTGTTGCTTAGAGTGTTCTGTTTTGCAACACAGGGAATTTTCTTTGGTGTACATTTTTTTAGAATGGAGCATGGGAACCTGTCTGCTATTACTATTACTACTATAGATTTATATACCACCCTTCATCGGAAGATCTCAGGGCAGTTCACAAGATAAAAATACAGATAAAGGCACAACTGAGTAGTTGGAATAAAAACAACAAAACAGTAACGCCGTCTGCAGGTTCTCATGTTGGATGTTGGAGTAGATCGGCCACTGCCCTTATCCATTAGGCTCTTCTTATGAGTGTAAATTTGAAGCTTCCAGGAGGAAATCTTCAAAACAGCAATCCTGCTGGAGCCTTCTGTGAAGGAGATCCTTCAGCAAACAGAGAAACATCCATCCCAAAGTTGGAAGGATGGAGCTATGCTTCCCTCCCCAGACTGGATGTCTGCTCCTCTGAATAGCCTGCAGAAGAGGAATCCTTCCTTCTCCACTCTGCAAAGGGATACCTGGGGTGGAAGAGGATATTTCAATCCTGCTAGTGTGCACAGATACATAATAGATTGCACCCTATTGACTTTCAAGCAGGCTTCCACTGGTGACATGAGGCCTTCACACACCCCTCTGCGGGGCTATTCAAACCATATGTTAGCTAGTGCTACAGCAACACTCCCAACTACCTGCTTGCCTTTCTAGTCTTTTTCAGACGTTATGGTGGCCACACATTTGGAAGAGGATATAGGAATAAGCACACTAGCTCCTCCCATTGCCATCATCATCATCCATGTGTGGGAAGGTGACAATCTGAAACAGCTAACCCAGGGTTTCCCAAACACTGGTCCTGCTAGATGAGGAATTCAAGTCCAAAACCAGCCAGAAACCCAAGCCTGGGAGACCCTGGATTAACCTATCATAGCTTTGGAGGTTCTTTAAATATTTTAGAATCCCGATTTCCACAAGGTCTCTCTCCACCACACGGTGGGTTGGTGTGGCAACAGCCTCCCCTGAGAGGGCTTCTGGGATCCTGAGCCCCTTGTCACACCTGGCCACAAAACCCCCATGGCTTCAGTAGAGAACCCAGGACTTTTGTCACGGAAATAATGTGCTCTACAGCCATTCTATTGCCCCTGTTCATAGCCGGTGGTTGTAGCGTTGATGACTTTACTCTGTAGCAAAGTGCAGTTAGCATATGGAGAGAGTCAGCGATGGTTATTATGAGAAGAGTGACATTGAAAGTATATTTATGTATACATTTTTTTTCTCATATGTCAGATGTTGGCAGCTACATTCCCATATCCTAAAAGAGGACACTCCTGGCTTCCTAGGGCTCCATTTTATACTGCAGTATTCACAAAATAGCCAGAATGATATGGCTGTGTTGTGGATCACTCCTGGTATGGCATTATCATATAAATATGCCTTATAATGAGTCTGAACATTGGTCCATCAAGGTGAGTAAAAGGTAAAAACAAAAAGGTAAAGGACCCCTAGATGGTTAAGTCTAGTCAAAGGCGACTCTGGGGTTGTGGTGCTCATCTCACTTTCAGGCTGAGGGAGCCTGTGTTCATCCACAGACAGCTTTCCAGGTCATGTGGCCGGCAGGACTAAACCGCTTCTGGCGCAACAGAACACTGTGGTGGAAACCAGAGTGCATGGAAACACCGTTTACCTTTCTGCCACAACAGTACTTTTTTATCTACTTACACTGGCATCTTTTGAACTGCTAGGTTGGCAGGAGCTGGGTCAGAGTAATGGGAGCTCACCCCTTTGTGGGGATTCAAACCACCTATCTTCTGATCAGCAAGCCCAAGAGGCTCAGTGGTTTAGACCACAGCACCATCCATGGTCCTCTATCAAGGTGAGTATTGTTTAACTGGTAGCAGATTTCAGACCAGGAGTCTTTTCCAGCCCTCCCTGGAGATGCTGGGGATTAAACCTTTGACCTTCTGCATTCAAAGCAGTTGCTCTACCACTAAGCTACTCCTCTATATAAACACATTTGACTTGCAGTGCATACCTAGGTCCTATTTAAAACCTTGTGCCCAATTTCACTTCCAGATCTTCCACAATCAGCTCTCTACCTTCTGCACAGGGCCAGATAGTTCTGATTGGCAGATAATTTAATCCTTTCAATTAGCTAAAATGCTGTTCTATTCATTGAGGTGTCCAATGGCACGAAACCTCAGTGATTTATGTGCAAATAGTTTTGTGATCTGTTTCTGGCATCATTGAGGAGCCCAGGACGTATATCACATGGCTCAAACTCGTTTTTGCAAGTGCCGTTAGTAGGTGTCGAAATGGAGTTCCAAGCAATAGACCACTCCTGGGATTTTTATTTTTATTTTTTTTAAAAAGAGAACCCATTCACAAAATGATCGGTACCCCAGTGATTATGATCTTCATCAGCACAAAGTTTGCATCACATTGTTGTCCTTCTAGGAGAATCGAAGGGGGAGAAGAGTAAAAGAGTGGAAGATGGGGGGAAAATAGAGCTGTTTGGCAGCCTGAAGTATATTTATGGTTATAATTTTGCACACTTCACTTGGTGCTCTACCTCCATGCGACTGATCACAGCATAAATCACACTTTAATTTTAACCTTTGCAGTTCATCAATAGACTCAATATCAAAAATAATTCAGCACTGACACTATTGGTTTACAGGTAAGCGGAACAAGAATGGCAGAGGCTTAATAATGTATTAGTCGCCCTGTCGGCTCAAGCGGAAAGATTCATGCCTCCCTCCCTGTGTTTCTATCATGCGCTACAGCCCATAAATAAGGCCAGTGGCTAATCAGACAGAGGAAAGATCTACGGTGTCACTGGAAATAGGTTATTTGCACCAGGTACTGCTTTCTCAGTGTAGCCTTTGCAAATTAATCCTCAGGTGGAATTTGAGGAATACCTTAATTTATCCACTGTTTTGCATATCGCTATATATTGTTCGCTATTTAATCATGCCAGAGCGCTTCACAAGTCTTGGGTTATTAATTTAAGTACTTCTTATCAGGATTATGTAGTTCTCTAAATGATATGCCATGATGATTAGACAATAAAAAGTATACTGAGTAGGGAGGGGAAAAAGCAGGATAAGAATGAAACCCTCCCGTGTTCTGCAATACATATTGAACCAGATTTGCCTTCCAATTATGGAGCCTTTTCATACCCTTCAACGTTTCTTCAATGAAAAAAGGGACGTACTATTTCATCATCATCATCATCATCTTTATACCCAGTCCAACTGTGCGGCTTCCAACATATATAAAAACATTAGACATTACAAAACTTCCCTATACAGGGCTGCTTCCAGATATCTTCTAAAGGTAGTTTAGTTACTTATGTCCTTGGCTCAGGGGTCACATAACTCCATATCCTCCAACATGTCACTGATGAAAATAGGAAATAAATTAACAACAACAACAACAATTTGAGGGGGGGAATTGTGAACCTATCACAATAGCTAGAGTCCCTCAAAGTGGCTAATAATAATAATAATAATAATAATAATAATAATAATAATAATGTAATTATTTATATGCTGCCCATCTGGCTGGGTTTCCCTAGCCACTCTGAGAAGTTTCCAGCATATATAAAAACATAATAAAATGTTGAACATTAAAAACTTCCTGATATTTTGCTGCAGTTCTAAGGATAACCAGAAAACTTGAAAGCAGAGCACAAATCAGGTGCATAAGGTGTTATGTGGGTTGTGGGTTGCACCTGTTTGTGTGTGCTTGCTCAAATCATCCATAGTAGATCATGGGAGAAAAATGCTATGAAGTGAGAAATGAAATAATATTATAGATCCAATCCTATATTCCCTTGCCTGGGAAAAAGTTGTTCTGCACTAAGTGGGAGTCACTTCTGCCTGACGAGACATGTACAGTAAGATGATCCTGATAATAAATGCTGCACTGTGCAGTTTAAAAAATTTGAAATCATTTAGATCTGGCCAAAGAAAATATTGATGTACCAATTTTACACTCTAGGTATTTCAGCTAAATAATAGTTTTCACAATAGACAAGCAGACTTTGTTGCTAGAATGGAACTGTTCAGCGAAATAGCTGCTTCTGTCTCCTGGGAAAATCAGCAAGCTTTTAAATATGCATAATATAATTGGGAAAGCTAACGATATTTACAGATTCTCTCAGGAGAGTTAAGTGCCGCCTTTGAAGCTGCCTTATTTTCTCAAGGGAAGATTATATGCAATGTCAGACCTTTCCTTTTATATATTATTATTTACTGAATTTGTGGTGTTCTTCTTTTATAAAAAAAAAAAAAGAGAACCGAACCGTTGTTGCTCTACCTAAACAAAATAAATAATAAAGCAGCTGAGGAAAAGTAGGAATAGCAGCAAAGGGAAAGAAGAGTTTGTTTTTGTGAATAATTAATATGGGCTATTAATTCCTTAATTCACTCTGTCATAGCTTTTTAGGGCTTTTTTTTGTTTGTTTTTAAGATCACAAATTGGTCCCAGGTTAATCTGATAGCAAAACCACACCATTTATTTACTGTGTATATTTCTTGTATAGCCCAAGAAGTTCACAGTGAAATACTAGGGTTCTCTCCTGTCGCACCGTTTTATTGTTAGGTAGGCTAAACTGAGAGGTGGTGGCAGCGACTGGCCTAAGGTTGCCCAATGAGCTTCATGGTTGAACACTGGTTTCAAGCCGAGTTGTGCTGGTCATAGTCTAATGGTCTAACCACTACCCCACTGAATGCAACCAACCAAGCCTGATGCAGACAACCGGCCCTGCATGGCAGTCTAAAGGTAAAGGTAAAGGGACCCCATACCATTCGGTCCAGTCGCGGGCGACTCTGGGGTTGTGGTGCTCATCTTGCTTTATTAGCCAAGGGAGCCGGCATACAGCTTCTGGGTCATGTGGCCAGCATGACTAAGCCGCTTCTGGCAAACCAGAGCAGCGCATGGAAACGCCGTTTACCTTCCTGCTTGAGTGGTACCTATTTATCTACTTGCACCTGACGTGCTTTCGAACTGCTAGGTTGGCAGGAGCAGGGACCGAGCAACGGGAGCTCACCCTGTCGCGGGGATTCGAACTGCCGGCCTTCTGATCGACAAACCCTAGGCTCTGTGGTTTAGACCACAGTGCCACCCATGTCCCTGCATGGTAGTCTACTAAGGGCTCAATCAGCATTCTAGAACTGGAAATATAATAATATTGATAAGCACCTGGCAGGCTGCGATAAATGGTTAGCCGATGGCAAATTATTCTCCCTCTTCTAGGTGGAAGACCATTCCATCGATGTTTGCCATCCATAGCAGCTAAACTAAAGCAATAGAGGGCAGCTATTGACTTCATGTTTGACCACATCCAGCTTGCCATGGTTCATGGGCCTTACATTCCTTGTTCCTATAAATATTTTTCTTTACAGCATTAGACTTTCCTTTCACTTCCAGGCACATCTGCAACTGAGCATCCTTTTGGCTTCGTCCCACCCACTTCAGCTCTGGATCTACTTGTACTTGTCCTCCACTCTTCCTCAGTAGCATGTTGGATGTCTTCCGACCTGAGGGGCTCATCTTCCAGTGTCATGACTTTTATATGCCCGTTGTTATTGTCCATGGAGTTTTCTTGGCAGGGATACTGGAGTGGCTTGCCGGTTCCTGCTCCAGGTGGATCACACTTAGTCTAAACTCGGCTATGACCTGTTCGTCTTGGGTGGCCCTGCACGGCATAACTCATAGCTTCTCTGAGTTATTCAAACCCCTTCACCACGACAAGGGAGTGATCCACGAAGGGATCTCTAATCAACTAAACAACAATTGACTTCATGCTTTGCTTCTCAGAGATTTTTGGAGGTGTTTGGGAAGCAGTGTGTTTCATGCATGTGATCCAGCAAGCTCTTTTTCTGGAATGACTAAGGGTTGACTCCAACTAAGGCGCTATGCAAGTGCAATGACTTCTGCTACACTGAGGAATAAACTGACCAACTCCATTAATTCTCCAGGTGTCATCTTTGCTGCCTCTACATGTTGTGATACAAGTCTCCATAAGAACACTAGATAAGCCCTGCTGTCGTGCACCAAACACTCACTGTTTGCAAAAGGGTCCAGTGTTTTCAAGCAGGAGATAAAGGTCACCCCCGTTTTTCTCCGCAGGATCTGATATTCAGAGGTATTTTGCCTCTGAATGCTGGGTTAATCTAAACCAGGCTTCCTCAACCTCGGCCCTTCATATGTTTTTGAGACTACAATTCCCATCATTCCTGACCACTGGTCCTGCTAGCTAGGGATCATGGGAGTTATAGGCTGAGGTTGAGGAAGCCTGATCTAAATCCACCAAAGTCACTGCATGAGAGAAAGGACTTCCACTCACATAGAGAAACTTCTGCTCCTTCTCCACCACAGTGTTTCTTCTTCTTCTTCTTCTGGGAGGTACTCAAAGTTACACAGTACTGGCACCTTTTTTTCTAGAAGAAAACCACTGGTTAAAAGTCTGGCACTTACTGTAACAACTTTATGGTGAGCACCAGCACCATTTTTTTCTAGAAGAAAAAGCACTTTTCCTCCCCATAGCATCTCTCCTTCGAAAGATGCTCCAAAGGGAAACCCCTGGGGCAGATTTGTGAGGTGGCTGGGGGCACAACCCTCACATGCATGACGGCAGGGCAGAAGGTGTGACAGAGGGTAGAGAGATTACTATGGCAGCTCTTCAGTGGGCAAAAATGGCAGTTCTGTTAGTGACATGGACATCTCTGGCCAAACTTGTTAGGATCGTCCTACTCTCGTGTAGGACCCTGGCAGAGACACATGCCCGACTGGCGTGTTCTCTCCCTCCTGGTCAATCGTTCGGGAGCTTCAAAAGCTTTCTTCTGCCCAAACATCACAGTGACTGATGCCAACAGACATCAGGACACTCACGGATCCACAGAGGTTTTGCAGTTTGTGTAACAGACCTCAGCAACTCAGCATTTTGACTAATCTACGTTTATTTACATATAAAACACTCAGAGCATTCTGACTTAGCTCCTTCCTCTTTTTCATCAGACAGCAAAGAGAAAGAACAAAGGACAATAGTCCCACTTCACAGAACACAGTAACACAAACATCCTGTCTCCGTCACTTCCCACACTGTGGAATGAAAACATACACCGTCATGTGATAGACAACAATCCCATGACTGCAGACACAGGGAATGAATCCCCCCCCCCCCCCAAGCCTGGACCAAGGAGACTGGATTGCTCTGCAAATGTTTCTTTTTTAATTGATGCTCTCTTTTTTTTTTGCTTTTAAATTTTGTACTGTAAGCTGCCCTCAGGCTACATGCGAAGCAGGACTAACGTTTTTTATAAATAAATATAACAATGCAAGACTGAGACTTTGCAAGTGCACTTCTTGTCTTTGTGCCTTATATGTATGTGCCTATGTATTCAAACTGCTCAGGGCGTTGCACAACATTTGCAAACAAAGCAAGCCCATAAAAGGCATCAACCAACATCAGTAACATGGAAACAGGCTCAGCCAATAAAAAATGTTGTGCTACGAGGATTTCCATCCTGACTGGGTAGAGAAGAAGACCAGAAAAAAGGCATGGCTATTTTATCAAGAGTACTGCTGACTTTCTTTGCTGTTTTTAGACTATGGGCACATCCACGTTATACATTTAATGCACATGGTTTTCCCTCAAAGAACTGAGGGAACTGTAGTTTCCTCAGCACAAAACTTGCAGCACCCTTAAATTATAGTTCACAGGATTCTTTGGGGGAAAGTAATGTGTTTCAAAACTGCTCTGAATAAGCTTTAAATTCATATTGCGGGTGTGCCCTATGTCTTGATTACTGGGCTGAATAAATGTTTTAGATGACATGTTGCTGGTTTCTGGGATGTTTGTTTGTTATATGCTTTCGTTGTGATATTTTAACTATACTATTTTAATGTTAATTGTGCTATAATCTAATGCAATGTGTTGTGACTCCTCTTGAGAGGGCAATCTAGAAAACATTTAGATAAGAGCATCACTTCAAGCTATGGATCAGGACTGGAATCTGAGCTACCATGAAGGAACTAACATGGAGGAATGAGCCACTTAACAAAACAGTTTGTTTCAGCCAACTGGACTCTGTAGCAAACAAGTATTCAAAAGTGGAGTTTGTGAAGATCAAGGCAAAGCTGGGTGACTGCAACACAGGTCTTGTTTATTTTTAACCTGCTCTCTCTTTCTTCTTCTTCTTCTTCTTCTTCTTCTTCTTCTTCTTCTTCTTCTTCTTCTTCTTCTTCTTCTTCTTCTTCAACGGACAGAAAAATGCTGACTCTGGATTGACTCCAATGTCTTCATCTATGCATCAGTTGTGCAAACCATTTTGCATTGTTTAGTAGTGAGACGATTACCAGCTCCTCTCTCTCCTTTAAATTGGGAGCTCAGATAATCTCTGCTTCAAATGACTACACCATAAATACTGCCACGTTAGAATCAATGCATCATTTGCTTGCTTGTGTTCCTATAGAGCTTACAAGATGTGCTGGAAATTGTTCAAGTGGTAATTTTAGGCATCTGTCTCCAAAATGCGAAGGAAATAATGTCGATCTTGTGGTGACTGTAGAGCGGGGCGGGGGGAGTATATTAAAATTGCTGAACATGCAAGAAACCAGTAGCTGATATATTTTGCAATATCTGCCTCCCATTATTATTTGACCACTTTGCAATTGATTTCTTTAAACATTATTTTATTTTGCCATCGTTACCTGCAACTGCAGTTTCTTGCCTCCTATCTGAGGTCATCCAGATTTTCATCCACTTGTGTTTATCCACAAGCTGGAATGTGCTGGTTTAGCAGTACCGTTTAATAGCACAGAACATCTAAATATTTTATGGCTTATAATTTTAAAGCACTTCTCAGTCTTCAATGTGCTTTAATCTTTTTTAATATCGTGGTAACCTATGAGAAGGCTAAGCTGTGAAATAGTAACTTGGATTATGATAATCAAGGGAGATAAATAGGAGCATAATACGAGTCTGCTAGAATAGGCTAGTGACCCACCTACTCCCAACATCCTCTTCTTATCCCCTTCTGGAAGCTGTGGCTGGATGGTTACGTGGGAGCCAGTTGAAGCTAAATCCTTCGAAGACAGAGGTCCTCTGGCTGGGCCGGGACGATATGGGATTGAGGGGGCAACTCCCATCTCTTGCGGGGGTGCAATTAGTGCCAGCACCGTCCGTTAAGAGTTTGGGTGTAATCTTCGATACCTCCCTCTCTATGGAGGCGCAGATTACAGCTATAACAAAGGCGGCATTTTTTCATCTCCACCAAGCTAAGCAGTTGGCCCCTTATCTCTCTCGCCCTGACCTAGCCACTGTGACCCATGCGATGGTCACCTCCAGACTGGATTATTGTAACTCGCTCTACGTGGGGCTGCCCTTGAGACTGACCCAGAAACTCCAGCGGGTGCAGAATGCCGCGGCGAGACTCCTTATGGGGTCTTCGCTGCGAGATCACATTCACCCAGTACTATACCAGCTGCACTGGCTCCCGGTGGAGTACAGGATCAGGTTTAAGGTGCTGGTTTTAACCTTTAAAGCCCTATACGGCCTAGGACGCTCGTACCTACGGGACCGCCTCTCCTGGTATGCCCCACAGAGAAACCTACGGTCTGCAAATAATAACATCCTCAAGGTCCCAGGCCTCAGAGAGGTTAGGCTGGCCTCAACTAGAGCCAGGGCCTTCTCGGCTGCGGCTCCAATCTGGTGGAACGCTCTGTCACAAGAGACTAGGGCCCTGCGGGACCTGACATCTTTCCGCAGGGCCTGCAAGATAGAGTTGTTCCACCAGGCCTTTGGTCAGGGCGCAGCCTGACTCCCTCCTCTGGCAACCTGCACAGAATATTGCTTAATCGGTTGCCATTAATTTGATTTTAATTAATTTCTATAATGAATATGTTGAATGTGTGATTATTTGATTGTTTGATTATTTGATTATTGTTAGCCGCCCTGAGCCCGGCTTCGGCTGGGGAGGGCGGGATATAAATAAAATTTATTATTATTATTATTATTATTATTATTATTATTATTATTATTATTATTATTCTCTGAAGGAGCAGGTGCACAGTCTGGGAGTCATTTTGAACTCACAGCTGTCCATGGAGGCGCAGTAATTCTGTGTACAGGGCAGCTGTCTTCCAGCTCCATCTGGTAGGCAGGCTGAGACCCTACCTGCCCATGGACTGGCTCATTAGAGTGGTGCATGCTCAAGTTATCTCCCGCTCGGACTATTGCAACACACTCTATGTGGGGCTACCTTTGAAGGTGACCTGGAAACTACAATTAATCCAGAAAGTGGCAGCTAGACTGGTGACTGGGAACAGCCGCCGAGACTACATAACACCGGTCTTGAAAGGCCTACATTGGCTCCCAGTACGTTTCTGAGCCCAATTCAAAGTGTTGGTGCTGACCTTTAAAGCCCTAAACGGCCTCGGCCCAGTATACCTGAAGGAGCGTCTCCATCCCCATCGTTCAACCCAGACACTGAGGTCCAGCTTCGAGGGCCTTCTGGCAGTTCCCTCACTGTGAGAAGCGAAGTTACAGGGAACCGGGCAGAGGGCCTTCTCGGTAGTGGCGCCCGCCCTGTGGAACGCCCTCCCATCAGATGTCAAAGAAATAAACAACTATCTGATGTTTAGAAGACATTGGAAGGCAGCCCTGTTTAGGGAAGTTTTTAACGACTGATGTTTTAATGTGTTTTTAATCTTTTGTTGGCCCAGAGTGGCTGTGGAAACCCAGCCAAATGGGCAGGATATAAATAAATTATTATTATTATTGTTGTTGTTGTTCAGGGAAGTTTTTAATCTGTGATATTTTAGTGTATTTTGGGTTTCTATGGAAGCCGCCCAGAGTGGCTGGGGAAACCCAGCCAGATGGGCGGGGTACAAATAAATTATTATTATTATTATTATTATTATTATTATTATTATTATTATTATCCTCTGACTTTCACTGGCTGGAATGTGCCTTGCTTGCCAGGATAGAGGGCAGAGAGGAATGCCTGAGTGTGGGTAGAGAGCAGCCTACTGTACGAAGTCAAAATGAACATCTACTGCCCCACCCACTTTTGCGTCTGGCCCTGCCCTCCATTGGCATGTGATCTGCAGGAGGTTGCTCAGAAGAGCATGCATCCCCTTCAAGCTGAAAAAAAGGTTCCTTACTCCTAACACACACAGAATCTTGTCAAGGGCTTGTGAGAAGGGTGCCTAATATGAAAGAATGTGACACAGATCAGCGCTGTTGGGGTGCCATAATATAGACAGTGCTTTTTTTTCTTTAAAAAATGTTTAGGGGTACCCTCATTTTCCTACTCATATTGAAATACTGCCCCTCAATGAGGTCCAACATAGATTCACAAAATGTTTAGGGGTATGCGTACTCCTGTCTACCCCCAGAAAAAAAAGCAATGAATATAGATATGAGGTTCTGGCACCTGCCTGATTGTAGGGGACCAAAGCTGTCCTCGCCAGGGCCAGTCCTAGCATTGGGTGAGGTAGCTGCCTCAGGCAGCAGATGCTAAGGCGGGTAGACAGGGAGTAGGAGCAAGTTATTAGAGGACAAAACTGTGTGTGCCACACAGACCACCTTGCACTCTTTAAATGTCCCTCAGTTCAGCAGAAGATGTTGTCCATTCACCACTTTTGTCGGCCAGTCTAGTCTGGTTCTATATGTGGAAGAGGGACATGATATCATCCTTTGTTTCTGGCACCACGATGTCTTGGGCCAGCCCTAGTCCTCACCCCGATGCCTTCTGCTGAATGGCTTAGTCATTGAATATTGTTTGGAAGTCAATATCAGAGCTCTGTCACACTACCTTACCTCCTTCATAAGAAAAGGTGACAAAACAGGCCATAAAGAAGAACAAGCATGTCAGCTCCCTGTCTTAGGTTGATAATGCCTTGCTTCTTACAGAGTAAATGAGGTATCAATGAGGGTGTTCAGTCAACCAAAAAAGCAGGAGGACGTTCAAACATTTTCTCCCCATATAGATCACTTTTTATGTGATCAATAAAATACTGTTTTCCAAAGTTTGAAAGAGACGTATCTTCTCAGTATTCTCCAGCGTGGCTCCTCTGCCTAAACTGTGCTGTGATTTATTTCATAGGGCCGAGCTGGATTCCTGCTATCCTTTGAAATGAAGCCAGGCTCGTTGTTGATTGAAGAAACTTGTAGTTTGGATATGTGTTTCCTTTGAATAAGGATGTTAGGGCCCTAGCACAATGTTACCACAAATATTCATCGCTCATCAATTTGTCACCCTCCAAATTTACTTGTTTTGTTCAGTCCATCTGGCTGACTTCTCCCAACTCCATTATATGTAAATCATAGATTGGGAAAGCCTTTCTGTAGCAGAATAATTGTTCCAGCTCCTGGGGTTTCAAAATTACCTCCTTCTGCCAAGTAGAGAGAAGAGGTGTTTTTTGGAGGAAAAATAGCATTTGGTACAAGGGAAACTCAATTGCATTCTGCGCTTGGAGAATTACTGCTAAGGAATGGCACTCTTAAGGAAACTGGGTTCAAGGACTGGTGGGCTGCAGAACGCCCCAGTTTCAATCCCAGCTTCTCCAAATAGGTCTAGGGAAGACTCCTCTCTGAAACAATGAAGAATTATTTGCAATCCATGTAGACAACACCACACTATGTGGATACAAAGGCACTGCTAAGAGTGGTTAAGGAGTGCAGTTCCAAGTTGCCCCACCCCCCAGATGCCCCTGTGTAGCTCAGAGAATCCCCAAGTAATTCTTTCTCCCAAGCAGTGGCTGCCACTTTATTCTAAACATGAGCTGGCTCTAGATACTCCATGCTGATGTGTAATGTGCTGATGGTTCGTCCCCTGGCAAACCAGGGGAGAGGTGCCATTACACCTACTATTCATTATAAATGATTGGATGAGGACCACTGGGATGGTGGAAGAAAGGGGCACATTAATCATTCATCACACAGAAGCTTTGGGAACATGTTGTTAAACACTTCCCACTTCCCCAAAGGGAAGCGAATTAGTTTTAGTTTCGTTTTGTTGAGAGAGCTATCAAGATTTATGACATCTTTCTAGCATTTGCTTTGTTTGCAAGTATATAGGCAGAGTCCACTTGTCCAAGGCAGTTGATATGCTAGCTTGTACTGTATCAGATCTAGTAGTGGGGCAGAAATTTGTTCAGTTTACGTTTTAATTCAAGTCTACCAGATTCATGCATCCCAAACCAATATGGCAACTGAATAGAGTCAGGTAGATAATTGACAGCCAGCACAGTTCCTGCTGGAGAGAAGAAATACAGTGGTACCTCGGGTTGCATACGCTTCAGGTTACATACGCTTCAGGTTACAGACTCTGCTAACCCAGAAATATTACCTCAGGTTAAGAACTTTGCTTCAGGATGAGAACAGAAATCGTGCTCCGGCGGCACGGCAGCAGCAGGAGGCCCCATTAGCTAAAGTGGTGCTACAGGTTAAGAACAGTTTCAGGTTAAGAACGGAGCTCCAGAACGAATTAAGTACTTAACCTGAGGTACCATTGTACATTGCCTTCTCTTAAGCTTCTGGAGGATGCATGTGTTACTTTAAACCACATGGGGGCACTGTTTGTTTAGTGATCTAGCCACCCCTGTTTGTAGCCTCCCTGTCTAAGTTAACACCACCCCTAAAAGCTGAGCTATTTTCTCTCTCTCCAAATTTGTTGAGATAAAATGTCTGTTATTTTCTCTCTTTCATATTTACTGAGTCTGTAAATAGTTCCTGCCAAGATAGATATACTCCTGCTTGAATAAAGCCTCTGAACTCCAGGAACTGTAATTGATCTTTTCAATCTAACTCAGCCAAGCTGCAAGCTCTCCTAACAGTTTTTTCAGCACTGGTGAAAAATGTACATAGCTGGGTCCTCTTGACATAATGATGTCACATTACTTCAGTGTCACCGCCGCGGCACTTCCGAGGCCTTGCGAGCTCTTGGAGATCAGGTCTGAGGCCTTCCAAGACCTTGGACACAACTTCTGGTATAAACTGGGAGCCAATTTCTGAGGCCTGACGCAACCTCAGACATTGCCTCTGAGACTTCATGGGGTCTCAGAGGTCATGCCTGAGGCTTCATGAGATCTCCAACACAACGTTTGGTTTATACCGGAAGTCACGTTCGGAGGCCTGGTATGGGCCTATGTTTGCGTCCTATGGTTTTGCCTTATCAGAATTCAATTTATTGACCCTTTTCCAGCCTGTCACGGCATTCAGGCACCAATTCAGAACACATAATTACATAAAGACGGACAATTCCAATAGGTAAACTTCATTTATTTGGAGTTCCCCAGCATAGATTGGAGGCTCTGGGGAAAACACACAGAGACACTATGCATTAGGCAATGATATCTGCAAAGAATTTGCCATTTTAAGTTCCTTCGAGGAAATGGTAGTTTGCAAATAAATTTGTTATTGCTTAAAATATCATTTCCCCAGCATGTTTCCTTCCCTTTTTCTTCTTCTTCTTTTTCCTTTTTGAGAAAAGGATGCAGCAATGCTGCTGAAGATGAATATAGATGGAAATAATTTTATCTGAAATACATTTAATTACTGAGGTCTCTGTACTTGAGGCATCACACAATTGCTTAGGTTTAATTTGTTGATACCATCAAGAAAATACTATGTGTGCAGAGGGCACATTTTTTAAAGCAAGTTTATTACCAGCAATGAGTTATCAAGCCACTTACTTTATCTGATATAAAGTGAATCAGGTCTAGTGCCATCAGTTAAAAGAGGGGAAAACACAAATTGGTTGTGACTCTCAACCCATCTCACTGGCCTGGAGGAAAATCCAAATTATTGATTTAAACAGAAGCAGAAGTAAGCGAAAGATATGTTTATCTTAGGATAAACTCACATGAACTATGTGATGATTGTGGAAAAACATTTGGATGGAATAAGTGTTGGGTAATGGAGATTCTCTCTTTTTAAAAATAATAATAATATTTTATTAATTTTCCCAAAATAACAAAAATAAAAAACAAAACAAAACAAATGGACTTCCCTCTAATCCCTTCCTTGGTTCTATTATTAATCAAAATACTGCATGTCCATTGTTAAGTTTATAATATATTGAAATCATCTATTATCCATTCATAATAAAATTACAAGTAATCTTAAAACCCTGCAAATGTATTAACCTGTGTACATTGCTGGGTAATGGAGATTCTCTGGCAGTTCACCAGAAAATATATTTAACAATAACAACAAAAACTTTTAAAGCAAGGTATGGAGCCATTTGTGCAATGTTGTATTCAGAATCATGAGAAATCGATGAAGGGAGCTAATTTGTCAACACTCCTACATTGCAGTGAATGGGTGGATCAGATTATTCCCCCCACCTTTCAGCCATTTGATCTACAGATGTATAGCCAACGTTGTGCATTCCACATGTTGTTGGACTACAAGTGCCATCATCCCTGTCCACTGGCCATGCTTGGTGCACTGAAAGGAGTTGTAATTCACAACATCTTGAGGGCATAACATTGGCTATTTGTGAATTAAAGCCTGAGCGCCATTGGATGGGATCAACAGTCCATTTAGTAAAGCAGCTCATTTCCAGTAGGGAAGAGCCATAGTTCAGTGGCAGAGCATGTACTCTGCAAACAGAAGGTCACAAGTTCAATGCATAGCATCTCCAGGTAAGATTGGAATAGATCTCTACTTGAAACCCTGGAGAGAGACAGTGCTGAGCTAGATGGGTCAATGTTCTGAATCAGCGCAAGGCAGATTACTACGTTCCTAAGTTATATTTCCAGGAAGACTATAAGCAGACCATGAAGGCAACAAATCTCTTCTAGAACCTGGTTTTCTGAAACAAACAAACAAACAACATCAGCTTTCATTTTTATGAAAATAATTTTCATTTTATATTTTTAAAGAAAAAACCTCAAAGTTGTTTACAACACATTAGAGCATCAGATAAAAGAATCCAGAATAAACATTATTGAAGCATGTCAAATATAAAGTTCACATTCAAAGCAATATAATTAACAGGAAACTGAAATATTGTCTTAAAGATTTCAAAATAAGGCATTACAAAGGAGGTCAACTACAGGAGGCACACTGAATGCAGAAAAGTTAACCAAAAATTATTATCTTAAACATTTCAAAAGAAAATGTTATTACAGGAAGTCAAATACGAAAGGAACATTTAAAACAGCATAATTAACAAAAGGACAAGTAGATACCAACACGGCTACCTACCTGCAGTGGCGTAGCGTGGGTTATCAGCACCCGGGGCAAGGCAAGTAATTTGCGCCCCCTAACCCATGGATTTGCGCCCCCTAACCCATGGATTTGCGCCCCCTAACCCGTGGATTTCCCTAACCCCCAGATGTTGCGCCCGGTGCGGCCGGCCCCCCCTGCACCCCCCACGCTACGCCACTGCCTACCTGTAACTTTCTGTTACCCTTCAACTTAAAAATAAGGGCTCTTATTATAGATCATGGGAAAAACTCCATAATTTGTTCATTTGATTACTTTCTTTCTCCGGTGATTGGAAATGCAATCAGTCTATAAATCTATCCTATGATTTCTTTACCCCAGCTTTGCTATGATTTGAGGCCATTAAAAGGTAAAGGCAAAGGACCCCTGACAGTTAAGTCCAGTCGCGAACGACTCTGGGGTTGCAGTGCTCATCTCACTTTACTGGCTGAAGGAGCCATTGTTTGTCCGCAGACAGTTTTTCCAGGTCATGTGGCCAGCATGACTAAGCCACTTCTGGCGAAACCAGAGCAGCGCATGGAAACGCCATTTATCTTCTCGCCAGAGTGGTATCTATTTATCTACTTGCACTTTGACGTGCTTTCAAACTGCTAGGTTGGCAGGAGCTGGGACCGAGCAACGGGAGCTCACCCCGTCGTGGAGATTCGAACGGCCGACCTTCTGATCGGCAAGCCTCAGTGGTTTAGACCACAGCGCCACCCACGTCTAATGAGGCCATTAGAGGGTATTTAAAAATAAATAGAAAAAAAATGTAGGAAACTGTCAGGGAACTGATATCGGAGCCAGAAGTGGAGGCAGGGCTCCCAAGTGATGCCGGAGAAGGGCCAAGCAGGGAGAGAGGGGACTCATCAGCTGGGGAAGGAAATCAGCATAACACCAGGGATAAAGGGGGGCGGATGGGGGAATCGGAGAGAGGGCTCCAGGACTCTTCGCTGGAGACCAGCGGGGGGAGCACAGGTCCTCCGCTACCCACACCCACCCTGCACAGAAGACTTCCGCGCAGGGAATGTAGGCATAGACTTGGCGTCAAAGAACTTCTTTGCTGGAAGAAGTTCAAGAAACGCCCACTGACGGATTCTGCTAGCGACTGAACAGCCACGAAGTGTAGGGGCTGTCCAGCCAGGAAAGGTTTAACCAGGCTACCTAGCCATGAGTGGCGGCAACTTACGCACGAGCAACCCCATACAGAAACACAGCAAGAAAATAATTGCATATTAACAGACAGATTTTGAATGTTTTGAAGTCAAATATTCTATTTCCCATGACCATATGTTTAATATGGGGTTAATCAATGAACTCTCATAGCCAGAACAGAATATTTTTTAACAACTGATGAGCTATTCATGCTGTGAAAGTAGCTTTCAGACTTGTCGTTTTGGATTTTACAGTGAATTCTCCTCAGTTCAATCAGTTTAATGTGTGCAAGAAATTCATTAGAAGCGATCAAATTCTGTAAACAAAATTTAAAAAAGGGCTTGCTTCTTTAAATTATTAGCTGAAAATCCATTCTAAAAATCAAAAAATGGTAAACATGTAGGTAGAACTGGGGGGTGGGGAATAGAATACAGGCACCATCTAGTTCAGATATGAATTAGAAATAAGAGAGAGAGAGATTAAACGGTAACTCCTGGACCACTAGGACTCAGCTAGATTGGTAAAATAAAGTGATTTATATGTGTTGTATATGCAGTATAACATTGTGCCAACATATGGCGATGTGGAGTCCCATTTTTCTCTACCTGTTTTCCCTGTTAAAATTTACAACGCTTTTAACTGAAATGTGTCTAGATCCAGCCTTAGTAAAAGTGAATAAAATTCTGGGTCAGAATTTTGTGTGGATTTATCTGCACATTATTTATTAATTCATTCATTTATAAACGTATTTATATACTGCCTATTTACATACATTAACATATCAAGGGGGTGCATTCTTCTTCTTCTTCTTCTTCTTCTTCTTCTTCTTCTTCTTCTTCTTCTTCTTCTTCTTCTTCTTCTTCTTTCTTCTTTTACCCCTGCTCATCTGACTGGGTTTCCCCAGCAACTCTAGATGGCTTCCAGCAAAATGTAAAAACACAATAAGGCATGAAACATTAACAACTTCCCTGTTCAGATGCCTTCAGATGTCTTCTAAAAGTTGTGTAGTTATTTATCACCTTGACATCTGATGGGAGGGCATTCAACGGAGTGAGGGAACCTCCAGAAGGCCCTCGGAGCTGGATCTCACTGTTGGGGTGAATGACAGGATTGGAGATGCTCCTTCAGGTACACAGGGCTGAGACTGTTTAGGGCGTTAAAGTTCAGCACCAACAATTTGAACTGGAGCCAATGTAGAACTTTTAGGACCAGTGTTATATAGTTCCAGTGTCTGCTCCCAGTCACTAGTCCGGCTGCAATATTTTGGATTAGTTGTAATTCCCAAATCATCTCCAAAGCTCTCTTTCTCCTTCTTCTTCTTCTTCTTCTTCTTCTTCTTCTTCTTCTTCTTCTTCTTCTTCTTCTTCTTCTTCTTCTTCTTATCACTCCTAGCCGAGTAAGATTGTCTTCCATAAACACGTTTTAACAATGAGTCTGTAAGTGACTCTGGAGGCCAATTCTGGATCAACACATTCCTTCCACAGTGGGGACATTGGTTTCCAGGCAGGAGTTGATCACGGTGAGGGTTTGCCAAGCGTGCCTTCCTCTTAGCACGTTTCTCCCTTGCATCCTGAATTTGAATGTCTTCAAAGCCCATGACACCTTTGGTCAAGGCTGTTCTCCAATTGGAGCACTCACAGGCAAGTGTTTCCCAATTGTTGGTGTTTATATTACATTTTTTAAGATTTGCTTTGCGACAGTCTTTGAACCTCTTTTGTTGACCACCAGCATTACGCTTTCCATTTTTAAGTTCAGAATAGAGTAGTTGTTGCAGTAGTCCAAGCAGGAAATAGCCAGAGCATGTACCACTCTGGTGAGATAATATGTGCAAGTAGAATAAAACATAAACCAATGACCAGCTCACCATTACTGCAGAGAGACTAGAATGAACTTTTTTAAAAAAGGACTTTAAATAAAGAAAAAGTGGAAAGAACTAAAAATTACCTGAACTATTAATCCCCATTTAAGACTTGATGATTTGAAGCATTGGACAGTGTTAACTGCATACCTTGCTCCAAAGCCAGCAGATTTTACTGTGACCATCTGTGGAATGCAAGCTCTGTTTGAATTTGCATGGCAGATTTACATGATAAAGAAATAAAACCAAAAGCAAAATAAGGAGAACCCTCAGAAACACATCCCCAGAGAAGTGCTGCACATCAACAGAAATTGTAAATGGATTTGATTTTTCTGAGCAACCCACACCATGTGGTAAATGTTAGCAAGAAGGCCTGATCACTTTATACAGAAACTGGAGGTTGATAATTAGTCTATTTTGGCAACGGAGAAAGCAGAACATTGGGGCAATCTAATCTGGAGGAGATGGAAATGTGAATAGCTCTTCCAGAACTGAACTAAACTAAGTTGGATTTTTTTTTTTTTTAAAGGAAGAAAAATAATGAATGATTTAGTAAAGTTTTATCTAATGCCAAAAGAAACAATGAGGTAACCTGGAGCTTGTGGCAACCGAGAGCCAAACAGAAGCACATCCAGCTTGTTTTATCAGCTTGGCTGACAATTTAGTCATCATCAAGACTGGCTCAAAATGCATTATTGTGATGGCTCCGACTAATTTGTCCCAGAGGCAGCACTGGGAAGACAACAATAACTATGATAAACCTCTGTCGCTCTCTCAAGAAAATGAAGAATAAGCACCAAAGACAGGAAACAATTATCCCTGGAAATAGGGGTGGTGGCAGGGTGGGGTGGGGGGATGTGCCTAAAAAAAGAATCCTAAATGTGATCAAGCAGGCTAGCCAAGTCCCCAAAGCTTTTTAAAGTGATGTTAAGGCCTGCTGCTTACACACTCTGCGAAAATCAAAGAAAACAAAAGAACATGGAAGGGAAATTGACACTTTGTTTATGTGGGTGGCGCTGTGGGTTAAACAACAGAGCCTAGGACTTGCCAATCAGAAGGTCGGTGGTTCGAATCCCCATGACAGGGTGAGCTCCCATTGCTCGTTCCCTGCTCCTGCCAACCTAGCAGTTCAAAAGCACGTCAAAGTGCAAGTAGATAAATAGGTACCGCTCCGGCGGGAAGGTTAACGGCGTTTCCATGCGCAGCTCTGGTTTGCCAGAAGCGGCTTAGTCATGCTGGCCACATGACCTGGAAGCTGTACGCTGGCTCCCTCGGCCAATAAAGTGAGATAAGCACTGCAACCCCAGAGTCGGTCACGACTGGACCTAATGGTCAGGGGTCCCTTTACCTTTACCTTAATAATAATAATAATAATAATAATAATAATAATAATTTATTTGTACCCCGCCCATCTGGCTGGGTTTCCCCAGCCACTCTGGGCAGCTTCCAACAGAGATGAAAAATACACTAAAATGTCACATATTAAAAACTTCCCTGAACAGGGCTGCCTTCAGATGTCTTCTGAATGTCAGGTAGTTGTTTATCGCTTTGACATCTGATGGGAGGGCATTCCACAGGGCGGGTGCCACTACCGAGAAGGCCCTCTGCCTGGTTCCCTGTAACTTGGCCTCTCGCAGCGAGGGAACCGCCAGAAGGCTCTCGGAGCTGGACCTCAGTGTCCGGGCAGAACGATGGGGGAGGAGACGCTCCTTCAGATATACTGGACCGAGGCCATTTAGAGCTTTAAAGGTCAGCACCAACACTTTGAATTGTGCTCGGAAATGTACTGGGAGCCAATGTAGGTCTTTCAAGACCGGTGTTATATGGTCTCGGCGGCCGCTCCCAGTCACCAGTCTAGCTGCCGCATTCTGGATTAGTTGTAGTTTCCGGGTCACCTTCAAAGGTAGCCCCACGTAGAGCGCATTGCAGTAGTCCAAGCGGGAGATAACCAGAGCATGTACCACTCTGGCGAGACAGTCTGCAGGCAGATAGGGTCTCAGCCTACGTACCAGATGGAGCTGGTAAACAGCTGCCCTGGATACAGATTTGACCTGTGCCTCCATGGACAGCTGTGAGTCCAAAATGACTCCCAGGCTGCACACCTGGTCCTTCAGGGGCACAGTTACCCCATTCAGGACCAGGGAATCCTCCACACCTGCCCGCCTCCTGTCCCCCAAAAACAGTACTTCTGTCTTGTCAGGATTCAACCTCAATGTTAGCCGCCATCCATCCTCCAACCGCTTCCAGACACTCAGACAGGACCTTCACCGCCTTCACTGGTTCTGATTTAAAAGAGAGGTAGAGCTGGGTATCATCTGCATACTGATGAACACCCAGCCCAAACCTCCTGATGATCCCTCCCAGCGGCTGCATGTAGATGTTGAAAAGCATGGGGGAGAGGACAGAACCCTGAGGCACCCCACAAGTGAGAGCCCAGGGGTCTGAACACTCATCCCCCACCACCACTTTCTGAACACGGCCCAGGAGGAAGGAGCGGAACCACTGTATGACAGTGCCCCCAGCTCCCAGCCCCTCAAGACGGTCCAGAAGGATGTCATGGTCGATGGTATCAAACGCCGCTGAGAGATCCAGCAGAACTAGGAAACAGCTCTCACCTTTGTCCCTAGCCCGCCGGAGATCATCAACCAGTGCGACCAAGGCAGTTTCAGTCCCATGATGAGGCCTGAATCCCGACTGGAAGGGACCTTATTTATCACAGTTGATATTATAGCCTGCCTTTCCTCCAGAGAGTTTGAGGGGGTGTGATTATATAGATTTCTCCAGGCTGATCAGGCATAGAACTGATTTGCTTCAGGAAGGTGGAGTTCCTTCAGTCTGTGCTTTGGAGGCCCTATGAAATTTTGATTCACTGTGCAATGAATAGTCGCAGGGCAATTCATGCTTAGAAGGGCCACAATTAACCTCCTTCATAATCCTTAGCCCATGAGGGGAGAGAATTCTCCTCTTTGCTCTCCTTCTGTTTTTTAACCCCCTCAAGTATTTTTGGATTGTGAGGCTGAGAACAGAGGCCACCCTGGTACTGATTTTTGTAAGCTGCTCTCAGATCATTTCTCCAATGAAAACAAGGACATTCTACAGCCCCTCCAAGTGTCCCTATTTTTCAGGAACAGCCCCGGATTTACAGAAGCCATTTCAGTTTCTGATTTGCTCCTGGAACATCCCACTTTTCTTTAGGATGTCTGTATTTTCATCAGAGAAATGTTGGAGAGTGTGGAGTTATGTGACCCTCGAGTCAAGGAGATAAGTAACTATACAACCTTTAGAAGACATTTGATGGCAGCCATGTATAGCGCAGTTTTGTGCACAGTTAGAGTCGCTCTTTTTATTTTACTTTTATTAAATTTATATAGAAGAAGAAGAGGAGGAGGAGGACGAGTTTGAGTTTGGACTTGATAGCCCACCTTTCACTCCCCTTAAGGAGTCTCAAAGCAGCTAACAATCTCTTTCCCTTCCTCCCCCACAACAAACACTCTGTGAGTTGAGTGGGGCTGAGAGACTTCAGAGAAGTGTGACTAGCCCAAGGTTACCCAGCAGCTGCATGTAGAGGAGCGGGGAAGCGAACCTGGTTCACCAGATTACGAGTCCACCGCTCTTAACCACTATGCCACACTGGCTTCATATACCACCATTCATCTAAAGATCTAAGGGCAGTTCTTTTGATCGCTCCCTAAGACCTTGTAGACTTAGGGTAGAGAAAGTCTTACCTTTCTCTTTGTCCAGTTCAGGACATGTATTTTCTGTACATAATGCCAAGCGAGGAAGAGCCTATCAATAATTTGCTTATTTAAAAAAGCAGTTGTAAAATCATAGTGAAGATTAAAATATGAAGCATAGAAAACTTGCCATGTTATAAAAGGCAATTTTTTCAAGCCTTTGTATATGAAGTGGCCTCGGGCATTAGACGTTTGGCAATGATTTATGCCTGTTCACTGTTGCATTCTTCCCCCTGAATCAAATGGCATTGTTAATTTCATGATTAAAAAGAAAGAAAGTGCTCTCTTTTGATCAGTTTGGGTTACCGAAGAAAAGTTTTCCCAAGCATAATCATTGTATACATAATAGATCTTAAAATGAATGGTAGGTAGATGGCAAAGTGATGGGAACAACTGGAACTTCATCAGCTCATTATGCAGAAGCTAAAAGATACAGGAATATGAAAGAGAATATAAAACAGTGCAGCGTTTGTGGCCCATATTTTGCTCTTCCCAAAGCAACCTTCTTCATGTATGCCCATGTATCTACCATGACACAGTTCAACTGATGTCAACATGTGGTCAAAAACTAGCCTGTGTGGTCCAGTGAATAGGTTGTTGGAGATGTGAGTCTATTAAAACTGCACTTTCTGAAACAATATGAGAACCAAAATACAGCCATCCTTCACAATGTGCACTGATCCAGAATTTGCTATGCAGTTATTTAGCCTACCATTGTTTACATTCCTGCATATTTTAGGGGGGAATTTGCATCAAAATCCATATGTTAGTGTAAATGATGTAGAAACATGTGTTTATTAAGATAAATTTGCATTAAAATGCTGGAAAATATCCACGAGAATTTTCTTTTTTAAAATTACAAATTGCTGCTGAAATGTGGAGAGCTGAATTTAAGACTGAGACAATTCGAATCTGAGAGACCCCAAATTGACAGCTCTTCCTATCCGTACTCTCCATGTACAAATAGAATTATTGTCGCACACTTCCCGCAACAGATTTTAAAACCTCCTATGCACCCAGAATTTTGCTGGAAACTGATTAAAATCTGAGTTGCAAAGAAGTTCCAAATCTATTTGTATTCTCCCTACAATAGAAATTGTTCTTGTGATGTTATTATTTTAATATAGTTTTAATTCTCTTTCACAACCTGTCCTATAACTGAGGAACTGACAAATGGTGGGGCAGAAACAAATAAATGAATGTGGACCTCTTCAGCAGGGAACATATTTTGATCTTTATCAGTAACCAAAGTTTGACAATTTCCATCCCACTACCCTTCGTTAAACATACATGGCACACAAAACAACTTTAGCAAGACAGTAACATTTAGAGAAAATGGCTTCACTCCTTTGTTTTAATGGCTCATGAGAAGCAAGTGTCAGAAACATTTAGCCAAGAGAAAATTGTTGACATATCACTTCCTCCTGATACCTTAGAGCAGGCATAGGCAAACTCTGGCCCTCCAGATGTTTGGGACTACAATTCCCACCATCCCTGACTACTGGTCCTGTTAGCTAGGGATGATGGGAATTGTAGTCCCAAACATTTGGTGGGCCAGAGTTTGCCTATGCCTGCCTAAGGGGAATCAATGCACCAGTCCAAACAGAGAGTAAATTGTTCAGATTGAGTGACCATGGGAGGTAGAATTTTAGAACAAAGGAAAATGGAGTCTTCCTTCAGTTACGCTATGCAAAAATATGGTATACTTGATGGTGTATACCATACTAAATCAGTTCAGGAAAGGCTTAACTTAAAAACTTCCTTCAGGCTTTCAGGAATAATTGCAAAAAGTCCTGAAGAGCAGCCCACATGCCCGGTGATGTTTGCAGTGGTGATTGCTTCTGCACTCCTGCACCCATCCCTGGCTTAACTTATTCAGGCAGACTCCTGAACGTGTCTTCACATAGCAGTGATGTTGACCACCGTCTGGGCCATTCTTCACTCTTCTTGCATCACAGTGGGACTATTTGAAATTGCCTCTGTGCTATACTTCCTTCCCATTTTCACCGTCGCATGGAGCACAGAGCATGGCTTCCTTACATCATTGGTGAGTGTTTCCTCGCCACTCTAGCACCGTCTCCTTCTGATGCTGCTCCTTCTTCAATCTCTAACAGCAGCACAGCATGAAAAGTGTGTCTTGAACTCTGTTTAGTCATTGAAGTCAATACCAGCCCTTCCATTGATTCCTACATGGCAACATTTCACTCAATAAGGCTTGTTAATCTTTCCAAACTGAGTTGCTTCTACAGTTCTTCCTGCTTCTTTCCCTTTATTGATTTCCCTCTCCTATATTCATGTCTATTGTCCATTGTCCCAGTATAGGGGCTAGGAAATATACTACTCACCCCTACCTTTTGTGGGGGGGAAGGATGAGGAATGCCCCACTGTTTATTAGCTTGAATGTTGTGCGTTCTGTTGATCTGCTAATTTGCCCATGTGCTCCATGTGCTGTTTTCTCAACCTACTCTGAACTCTTGGGTCATCTTATAAAAATGCCACCCATTATTCAGTGGGATAACAAGTGCTGGTACATTGCTTTGCTGTAAGAAATAACATCACAGATAAGGTGCATAGATGCTGGTTGTTAGCAGTGCTTCTTCTGAGAAAGCTTGTTGATGATTGGTCTGAGGGTTTGCGGGATTTAGATCTCACGTTTGAGCATTTTCAGGGAGAAGAAAGGAAAGACAGGTGTTGACTGAATCCCACCACCCCACTTCCTACACAACTGCTCATTGTGGTTTCAGCTTTGTATAAAGCGTTTTGTGTAAAGGGGTTCCCCACATTGTCATTGAATCTCAAAGGGGAGTTGCCTTGTTCATGTTCAGTGCTGGATTTACGTATAAGCTAAATAAGCTATAGCTTAGGACCCCACTCTCTTGGGGGCCCCCAAAAAAATTAAAGGAAAAAAAAAACCTTGGATGCACATTTCCAAAATATAAGATAAAAAAATCAAATCAAATAAAACCTACATGCAGCAACAGTGTATTGTGTTGTGTAGGCACCTATGATGTAAATAATGGGCCCCACCTGCTAGTCTGCTCCCTAAAATATCACTGGTTTGCTCATTTCTGTGTGTAGGGTACCTATATTCTGCATGTGCAAATGGCTTTAGATACCTACTAGGTCCATAAATTACCATATAGCATACATTCAACACAAAAAAGCGACAATTTGTTGTTGACAAAGGACAGCTGGACATATAAAGGGCCCCATTGCCTTCAGTAGCTTAGGGCCTCATCAAACCTAAATCCAGCCCTGCTCCCATCAGCAATTGTGCCACAGCATTCTGCACTATCCTTAAAAAGTTTCACTTCTTCAAATTTGGCAATGACCGCTCCCCACATTAAATGGGGGCACCCTTTGCGTGGTGGCGTGCAGCCCCCTGGACCCTATGCGGCACCATTAGCACAGGCTTGGCTTTGCCATCCCCAGGTGGGATACCTGGAGGTCTCCGCCTACCTCAGCCAGTTGCCCAATCCCACCCAGGGAAGCGTTGCCAAGGTGATCAGGTCAGGTAGTGGGAGGGACCACCCTGCCCACACAATAGGGGAAGGATCTTACCTGGGAATCATCAGTTGGCTCCAGAGCTTCTCCCACCCTACCCACCCCCAGTTAAGACTTCTTTTGCAGGTTAACCTTTTCTCCACAGGTACGCGGGCACTGCTACGTCAAGGTCACTGTTGAAGGGCCGGAAAGGAATTTTCCTGCATTGGCAGGTTTTGCCTTTCCCGTAGCAAAACGTCACAACTTTGGCGGTTTCGGGCCTTGGGCGGAATCCTTTAGTCTATCTTCCCTAAATAGGGGTGTGCATGTAGTGGTGACCCACACCCCCTTTCTCTTTGTGGTGGCGATCCCAGGGTTCCCTGTTGTTTTGAGGGGAGGCTTTGGCCATACGCCTAGAGGTGGTCATTGCTCTCCCCTGTGACAACGGCGTAACGGGGGGAAGGGTCTCTGCTTGAACATATGTTCTCCAGAGCCAGCCCATCCCCCCACACTCTGGATAAACCTGATGTTCCCCAGATCCCCAACGGATCTGGGGAAGGATAAATGCCCAGTGCCTGAGCCAAGGTCTACCCACATTTGAAACATAATAAAGTTGTGGCCAATTTTAATCCCATAGCACGTTGTCTTGAGTCATTATTCCACACAGGGGCCGCCCAGGGTTTGGGGGACTCCGCCTGCCCACACAATGCACTTCTCAAATGAAAAGAGGTGTACAATGCATGTATTGGGGAAAACGTGCATAAAAAGCATAATGTGAGGATAAATTGCTTTTAAACAATGTGCATAGTGGGCAAAATGGCATAGAAAAATATGTATGTTAGGAGACACAAGTATGAAATTACTGATGAATTTTCATGAGTATACACACATGCACACACACACGTATATCCCAAACCAATGTGGAAATACCATGAACTGAACATGATATTGGAGAAATGTGAAACTGAAATGCAGAGATTTGTCCATCTTTTGCTCTTGCTGCACCATAGAGACTGACCAATAACTCATATGTGGTTGTGTGCAAACAAACCTGCTCTCTTCAGCACAACCAATTAATCCTGCACAGGATTCAACAATTTTCTGTTCATTAAACTGGTGTCTGAAGTACTGGGCATAAATGAATTTAAGAGGATTGGATTAGTGCCACTGATTTTTGTTGATCTGTGCAAACTTCTCAGAAGCAGATTAATGATCCATCTATTTTAGTATCCCCTCACTTGTACGGCTGCTGTTCCTAGCAGATTCGTTCTCTGACCTGAAGGCTCCCCAGCACCTGTTCAATTTTCCTGTTTCTAGTTTTAAAATAATCTGTGCCACCAACCTTCCTTTGAGTCAGCCAGCTTTCTTGTTGCAAGAGGAGAGGGAACACCTTTTAGAAAAAGGAAACATTTTGAGTAAGTTGTCCAACCGTTGTTGGACAACCAAGAAGAGAATTCACCTGGTGATAAAGATTCCCCTCAATTTTTATTTTCATGGTAAAGGGTTTCATGAAAATAATCTCCCATGTTTTCAAGTTGCTATGGCTTAGGATTCCCTAGTTTGAATCTCTATTGCATGTGGCCCTGAGTCAGGTGTATGAATGTGTGTGGAAGGGACCAATGCCACAAGTCAACAAACAAAGTGAAGGCAGACACAACCTCACAATGGCTTTTCCATAAGTACAGACTTTCGATGGGAATGGATGGATGGAAGATGGAGGCCACAGGTATAAGCCCAGCCCCCAATATCCCTTCCTCTATTGGGTGTAGCTATACATGGTCATGCATTGATCAGGAAGGTCAAAAGTCAGTATCATCACATATTCATCTGAACATGCCTAGAATCCACCATATATTTGGAATACCACCCATTCAGGAAGTGTGGTTGGAACGACCCATGCCTCAGTGGCTGAGCATCTTCTTTCCATGCAGACGTTCCCAGGTTAAACCCCTGGAATCTCCAGCTAAGGTTGGGAGAGAACCCTTCTGAAATCCTGGACAGCTACTGACAGTTGTCAATGTAGACCAAAGGTCCCCAAACTTATTTGGCCTACCGCCCCCTTTCCAGGAAAAATAATAATACTCAGCACCCTCCTGGCAATCTATCTTCTTTAAGGGAACAAACAGAAAGATGCAGTGAGAAATTCATGCCCTTTTATGTATCTATATTTCTACCTATGCCATACAAATAGGCAGGCAAGCTGATTCTACCTACGTCCTCCTAAATAGGCAGGCAAGCTACGATCTACTTCCTAGGCCTGGGTGAAGCCAAACAGGGTTTACCCAAGCCTGGGAAGACCCCTCATCTCCATCATGACAGTCAGATCCAGGGGAGTTTTCACTGTCCAGCAACAGCGCCTGATCTGGTAAGCATCATTACACAATAGATGAAACATATACAAATGGTTTTTCAAAATTCTCTTCTCTTCTTTTTTTATGCTTCCACCGCCCCCTTTTTTATTATTCAGTGCCTTCCCATTGCACTCAAGGGGGCAGGGCTGCCCACTTTGGGAAACACTGATGCACACAATACCGAGTTAGATGGACCATGGGCTGGCTCTGTATCATATGTTCTGGGTCATCCAGTCAGATTACATATATTCAGATAAATGCACAAAAATCTTGTCTTCAAACCTTTCTTGATTTCTGAAAGTGCTGCACACTTGAAAGTTAGGGGTGGAACAAGTGGAAACAGAGATGTTGGTATACAGTTTAAAATATATGGCCACCTATCTCCCAATGGCCTCGGCCCAGTATACCTGAAGGAGCGTTTCCACCCCCATCATTCAGCCCGGACGCTGAGGTCCAGCACCGAGGGCCTTCTGGCAGTTCCCACACTGTGAGAAGCAAAGCTACAGGGAACCGGGCAGAGGGCCTTCTCGGTAGTGGCGCCCGCCCTGTGGAGTGCCCTCTCATCAGATGTCAAAGAGATAAACAACTACCTGACATTTAGACATCTGAAGGCAGCCATGTTTAGGGAAGTTTTTAATGTGTGACATTATAATGTATTTTTAATCTTTGTTGGAAGCTGCCCAGAGTGGCTGGGGAAACCCAGCCAGATGGGCGGGGTACAAATAATAATATATTATTATTATTATTATTATTATTATTATTATTATTATTATTATTATTATTACACATGTTCCACATGGAGATGGGTGAAATGGCCCAGCCTTCTACTGTTACCTTGGTGGATCAGAGGAACATATGTGCATCTTGAAACATACATGTACTGAAGTAGAAAAACAGTTCCTCTTAACAATATATGGGTTGGTGTTCAGATAACATTTCCTTATCCTATCTGCCCTCCTCAGAAACAATGTCTTTGTCTTCATGCTCAGAAAATTATCCAGCCTAGGAGTTAATTTGCATGGCAGCTGGATGCCCACTCAGATTAGCTATTCCTTGAATGAAAGACTGAGGAACCCTTGTCCCTCCAAATATTGTTGGACTCCTGTTCCCATCAGCCCCATCCAACTTGGTGAATAGTTAGGATTGACAGGAGCTGTAGTCCAGCAACATTTGGAGGGTCAAAGGATCACCAGCTAATGAATGAGACAACCCTGGCAGAAATGCTGCTTAAGTAGTACTTCATAATGCTAAAGTGTTTCCTTCCATTATCTTAATACTCTTTTAGAGTTATATATTTAGGCTTGTAATCTGCTTGTATTCTTTGCATAAATTGATTGAATTCATTTTAATTTAAATCTTTTCAATCTCTTCAGCAGATTTATCTATTTACTAGAGTACTGAAATAAGATTTCTTTCTTTCCTTTCTTTCAGTCTGCTCACATCCCATTGCTATTTTTCACCTCTCCTCTCTACCCCAAAGCTGAAAACTAATTATTTATTTTGTTCCATGGATCCAGTGTATTATATATTCTGTCACTTCCCTCCACTTTTAACTGCTATGTGTATTTGCATAAAATATTTTCTGCCAAGTGAACCTTCAGATAATCCTTTCACTTCATCCCAGATTTGTCTTCTTTGGCTTATTTAAATATACTTATGCAAATTGTTTTCCTTTGGTTAAAGAACTGTAAAGATGAGTTAGGATAATGTGGGCAGAGTCATCAACAATAGCATTGGAAAATATATTTCCGCTGAAGAATTGTTAACCTGGTGTTACAATACAGAGAGCTGTAGGGTGAAACCATCCAAACTACATTAGGAAAGTAGAGACCTATTCAGGAATTCTCAGGAAGCAATCCTATAGCAAAGTCTGCTGCGCTGAGTGGATTAGGATCCAGCAGGTCTCTAGCTGAGCTGGGAGATTCCTGGCACAACTAGGCTATGCCTCCCTTATCCTCAGCTCAGCTGGAAATGTGCTGGTGTATCTCCCCCATCCTGGCACAACTGGGACCCAGCTGGATGAGTACAACACATTAGATATTAAATTGTTGTTGTCTTGCCGATCAGAAGGTTGGCAGTTCGAATCCCTGCTACGGGGTGAGCTCCTATTGATCGGTCCCAGCTCCTGCCAACCTAGCAGTTCGAAAGCATGTCAAAGTGCAAGTAGATAAATAGATACCACCCTGGCAGGTAGGTAAACGGCGTTTCCATGCACTGATCTGGTTTGCCAAAAGCGGCTTAGTCATGCTGGCCACGTGACCCGGAAGCTGTCTGCGGATTTCTCCCTTGGGAAGTCATGGGGGTTGTGGATAAAAACCGCATAGATCCACATGAAAAAAAAAAACAAATCTCAACTACCCTACAAATTCTGTAACTTTAATATGACTTCTTTACACATTTAATTACTATAGAGGCTACAGAGTATGAACTCAAATATTATGTCATGCAGCACAACATAGAAATGCAAAGCTGAATGGGTGTTTCTAGATCAAAAATACTATGGCAATTTCCATGCGAAACATTGTAAGCGCATTTCAAGCACATGGATTACTTCAAAAATCCATGGAAACTGTAGTTTACACCTCTCTGACCTAGAATTCGCAGCACCCTTAACAAACCAGTTCCCAGCCTTTTTATAATGAAGCCATATGCTTCCCCTATTTAATTTATACTGATACTGATCAAAATATATACAAAAGTTTATACCCAATACAAAGTAACTTTTTTGTAATATACCAGAATAAAAGATAATCTTTTTGAAAAATCAAATCTAAAAAGACACATGAGCAAAGAGAAGGGAGAAGAAAAAAAGAAACAGAAGAGAGAGAAATAAAAGGAAAAGGGGTGGGGAGGATAAAAAGACTTCTGATTCTCTGTCAGCTAAATATAGTAACTATTTCAAAGTATTCGCTCAAATTGAAATCCAACAATTCTATTTTCTATAAGCCAATTTCCCCCAAAAATTCATATATGACAAGCTTATCTTCTCTTTCACTCAAAAAGTCCACAAGAAGTTCCCAATCCTTAATAAATGTCAGTACTAGTTTTTCTCTAATTAAACACGTTAACTTTGCCATCTCAGCTAAGTCCCATAATTTTGTCAACCATTCCTCCATAGAAGGTCGGACTGTATCTTTCCATATTTGTGCATATAATAATCTTGCCATTGTAATCATATATAGAAGAAGCCATGTGTTGTTGGTTTATGTGGTTACAATGTATAGTATTGTTGTTGTTGTTTAGTTGTTTAATCGTGTCCGACTCTTCGTGACCCCATGGACCAGAGCACTCCAGGCACTCTTGTCTTCCACTGCCTCCCGCAGTTTGGTCAAACTCATGTTCGTAGCTTTGAGACCACTGTCCAGCCATCTCGTCCTCTGTCATCCCCTTCTCCTTGTGCCTTCAATCTTTCCCAACATCAGGGTCTTTTCCAGGGAGTCTTCTCTTCTCATGATGTGGTCAAAGTATTGGAGCCTCAGCTTCAGGATCTGTCCTTCCAGTGAGCACTCAGGGCTGATTTCCTTAAGAATGGATCAGTTTGATCTTCTTGCAGTCCATGGGACTCTCAAGAGTCTCCTCCAGCACCATAATTCAAAAGCATCCATTCTTCGGTGATCAGCCTTCTTTATAGTATAGTACAGATGTGAAATGTAAGTGGCATCTTTCAGAGCAAGTCAGGCAAACACACATGCCCCATAAACTTCATTAACTGTAGGGTGAAACCAATATATAACATGCAGTATTCCTGATAAATATTATTATAGGTTTGGCTCCTTCAACAGAAACCCATTTCTGAATTATTAAAATGGATTTCTCAGACAGGTTTGAACCAGTACTAATCCTGCCCTCTTTACACTCCTGTTCCCTGTCCTTATTTCACAGTGTTAATAACAGCTAACATAACCTTCCTTCTTTTAATGCATTGACCAATCTGTTAGAGGTGTGGAGGAATGGAGGACCCTGCTTCCTTCCATGGATTAAGATAGATAATCCCCCCAAGAATGTTTAGTCCTGCAATTCCATGGAACCTACAACAGCAGCTGCACGAGCCAACACAAAACGGAGTGATTAAACTGAGGCTGACCATAGCTGCTATTAGAGGTGATAAAATGCCAGAGGATGTAAGTTGCAGTTGACTATGAAAAATGGTTGCTATATAACATTTCATACTAAACCCTGACTCATTGACAAGTGTGTGCTGATGCTTTTAAACATTTATAGAGCAAGACTGTTCCTTGCCTGGCTTTCACAGAAAAGGGGATGCGGTATCTCTGATTTATACTGCTTTTATATGCACTATTGTCTATGGAGACAGTTATGAAGCTCTACTGTACAGTCTTAGGCTTTGGCTCTCATAAACTGAATAAAACATTGTTCTGCTGGCAGAAGAACAGATTGGCTTTGAGAGCCTAAAGTTACTGACCATATCATAAAAATCATACTTAAAAATGAGGCCCATTATTTTCCTCTTTTATGTCCCTTCTTCAGTGGTCTCCTGCAACCAATTTGACAAGGTGAGCAAATTCCTAATAGCAGACCAAATTATCTGTAATCAGATGTGTGGATGTTGTTTGACTCCAAATGCCATCATCCACAGCCATTAGCCATGTTGCCTGATGCTGATGGGAGTTGGAGTCCAACAAGCTCTGGAGGGAATCTCAGATGATTCTTCCTAAAATCTCAGTTGTCATGGCCTTTCTCCACCCCTCAAGACAGGCACAGACTGTACATCTTACTATGATCCCATGAAAGTGTTTGTGGAAAAATTCAGGGGGGCTGAAACGCCACAATTTTACATCATCATCATCATTTTTACTTGTATGTCGCCTTTCCATAGTTGAAACTATGCTCAAGGCGGCTTACAAGATTTACATAATTTACATGACAAGATTTACATAATTACAAACATAGCAGATGTCATAAACAATAAAAAAGCACATCAAAAAGTACACAACCAAATGGAAACAATTTCCACATAAATCATAAGATCTAAACTAAAGATACAAGAATAATATCAATAACAGCAAGAAGCTCTCTCAACACCCCCATAAACAATACTCCAGCCCAAGAATCTGTTCAACAGCCTCAGTTTTTGTAGCTGGAGTCAGTCAGCACTCCACTCTCCCAGGCCAGATGGGAAAAGGCCAGCAAGGCAGGGTGCAGGTCTTCCAGGGCTTGCAGCCAAGATGGTCTCATTTAAAAGAAGATAAAAATTAAAAGCAATTTCAAAGAGGAGCCCTCTCTGCTGAGCAGCAGCCACAGTCCTTGTGAAGCCTGTCAGACTACAAAGGAGTAATGAAAAGCATGCATGTTTCAGGCTGTAATGAAATATAGCAGAAATGCAAAAGTTGGTAAATGTCATTTTTTAAAAAAAAAAGTTTGAAGGTTAACTAAAAGAAAAAACTTGATAAATTTTAAGACTAGTGCAATATCCATCAACTAGCTAGCTCGTTTTATTTATCTGTCTATCCCTGCATCTTGTTGGACTTCTTCCAACCTGGTATACTCCAGATTTTTCAAACCACTACTCCCATCACCCCGGTGACTGACCATGATAGTTGGGATTGATGGGACTTGTAGTGACTGGATTTTAATGGTAGTATTAAGTGGGCCAGTAAATAGCACTGCAATGTGCTATAAAGCCTATATATGCCCAATCAACCACTTTGATATCCAGAACCAGCACTGTTACAGGTATGACATAATACTCATTCCAGATTGGTAAGAAATTGACTTTTCAATGTGGCAGCATCCACATTTTGGAACTTCTGGCCTATTGATATTAGGCAGGCTTCTTTTGGCACAAACTTTTTTTTCTTTACGCAAGCCTTTTATAGAAATATAGAATGTTTGACATGTGGGGTTTTTTGTTTTTTTATTGCTGATTCTAATTATTTTTCCAATGTTTTAAATAGTTGTTTTTAACTCTTCTGAGTTATAGTTTCATTGTATTATACTTAGAAAATAGTAATCCTGCTTTTTGGAAATCTAGTGGTATATAAATTTTAAATACATAAATAGGCTGTAAGTCCATGGTCTACAATGCTAAGATGCACCAATGGCCAGTCTAAAACAGTATAAGTTATAAACTATTAAAATTATGTATTTGCTTAAAACAAATTTGAAGGCATTCAACCCCAAATAATATTTTGAAAGGAACTGTATGGTTTGATTAGTTGCACTTGAAGGTGTTATGAACACAGAATGGAGACTCCTTGCATTTTACATTTATGATGCAGACCTCCATAAACCCTCCAAGTGTTGGCCTTCAGAAGACAGCTCAATCTACTTCAAATTATATTTAACCATAGACACTGGATGAAACATATCATTGACACAACTTTATTGACATTAATGGAACTAAATCTGCAATTAAAATCAGACCAGCATGTTTAATTTCAAACCAGAGCATTAAACTTGTAGGGAATGTTTAAGTTCTTAATTAGCAAGCTGACATATGGAAGTAAATTACATACTCTAACAATTAATGCCTAAATATTGACACACGGCAAAAAATGATATCTAACCCTTGAACGTAACTTATTTAATGCACTATTAAATGTCGAAACACTTCGAATACATGAGTGCAATTATGCAATTTGGTTTTGAATTAATTATTGGTTAAGCCAATACCTTGAACTTTTAAATTCACATCCTTGATTTCCATGGCATATTAATTACTCTAGATGCAATTCAAGGGAGAACATAGGAAATCTATTTGCTCTTAATCTGTAGTTCAGATGTTGAATTAATTTTAACTCCAAAATAGACATAAGTTACATTTAATTATTCACCCAAATGTTGATATGAGATTGTATTTGTCACATATTTCTGAGTGGCCAAAATACAAATAAATATCCACTGGTTGCATGTTTATCATTTAATATATGTGATATCTAATGGTAAATCAGAATTGGAGAGAGCAGTGCTATGCTGGAATAATGAAAACCAATGTAAACTAAGCCAGCGTAAAGTTACACCTTATCCAAATCCCATTCAGAGGGAAAACAAGCCTTTAGAATAGTGTTCTACGTGAGATGGCCAAGCTGAATGGGTTTAGGATCTGCTCATCCCTGTGAATCTTGCCATAGGATTACTCCCTAGGTAGGGCTGGAGGAGGAATTTGGTTGTGCTCACATTTTAATATAAACCTATCTAATTGCGTACCCACTCACAGTGCCTCCCCTCCCAAAGGGCAAAATCAAGACAACAACAGGAGTAAAGAAACCAGACAGGACAATGTTCTGTGATTTAAAAATTGGCCACAACTTGAATTGATTACATATGTAGTTAGGCTTTGGCTTAGACATTGGGGGTATACCCTTATTTTTTTTTTACTGTGAGGAGGGCAAAACCTCCAGATAGGCCCATTTTGACTGAAGGTAAATTCCTTTCCAGCTCAGAATACAGCAACCATTGTTAAACCATAGCAAGAAACAGAGTGAACAAGGAAGCAAAGCAAAATTAGTATACAAGTAAAACCACAGAATATATTTGGAGGAATCAGCACTGAATTGCCCCTGAATTTTCACAAGGACTATTCGGTGGAAATGCGGAGAACTAAAGTTGAGAGTGGAAAAAACGAGAAACGGAGTGAAATCAAAACTGAGATTCACCAATACCTTCTCTGCAGTCAGAAGCCGGACCCCTGAATCTGTTAGGATAAATGTGACTATAACCTTTAAGGCCACCTCCCTATCTAGTTTTGGCTAGAGGCAGAAGGAGTAAATAGCTAAAGGGAAGAAGACCTGTTGTGCATAGTTCTTTAATAAAACTATTTCCTATTCAACTCCTCTGACCCGCTTGTCATTAAACAGAGAATATTACAGAAGCTCCTGCTCTGAGCAATTTCTAATCCCTCTCTTCAAGCTCAGCTCCAAAACCAGAATTTGGCAGGGTGAAAGGAGCTACAGAGAGAGGTATCTGGAGGAAAGAACTGGCAAGTGTGAAGAAAATTAGGCACCTGTCACCCACTCACACATGTGCCCCACTTTCCCAGCCCCTGTTCTCCTTCAACTGCATGGCTGGAAGACTCAGAGTTTTGCTGCTATCATGTCTACTTCCTTCCACAATATGTTTTTTTTTTAAAAAAGATATTTATTAAAGTTTAACGATTACAAAAAAAGAACAGACAATAATAATAAAAAAGATTACAATACTTCAAAAATAAAGGAAAATACAATACTAAAAGGAAGAGAGAGAAAAGAGAAAAAGAAAAAAAAGAAAAAGAAAAAAGAGAAAACCCAAAAAAATACAGCTAAACAATAACATTTAAAAACAATAACATCCAGTATTTTCATATCTTTATCTTTCATTTACTTATTTCCATGACTTCCTCACGCCTCCCTTTTTGTATTCTTAATTCATAATTGTTTCAGCAAGTCCTTTCCCTCTTTCTCAGATTTTGTTCCATAATTTATCTTAACGCAATTTAACCTTAAATTTTACACTTTAACCCATTAACAATCCATTTTAACTTAATTCTTTATAACCTTTCTGCTAAGACCTTCCTTCCACAATATGGAAATCCCCACTCCCCTTACCTCCAGCTCAGCCTGGAAGCTATCAGGATCAGGGCTTTGGGTTGCCTCGTTTCTCTGCTACAAAGGTTTCAGCTTGGAAAAGTAGGCATTTTATTCACAGGCTTAAAGAAAGAAAGAAAAAGCATTTAGAAGCTGCACACACATACACACCTGCCACGTTAGTTAATGGTGAGGAAGAAGGATGGAAGAAATGGTCACAGAGTTGCGAAAGAGGGAAAACAAACAGGAACTGGGAGTGATTATATTTAATGAGCTGAAACGGATTGCGTTTGGGTAATAAATTATCAATTTCCAGAATTGACTAAAAGTGGTTCCTTGGCTAATGGGGAGATCCACATGCATGCCAAGCCTCCCAGTTCTGTTTGCAATCTCTTATCTCTGTCTGTCTGTCTGCCTGTCTTGCATATCCATCATGCAACCAAGCGGCTCTTTCATATTGTTTCTTTGGCCCAGCACTTTCTTCTTTTCTGGGCCAATGGACCAGGACCCTCCATTAATCTTTTCTCTTGCTCCGGCAACTGATAAAAGCTGTCACTGTGCTTGAAAAGACACAGCATTATAGCAGTTCTCTGGCAGTGTTAGGAAACCATCTCCTGGAAACTCTTACATTGCTCCGATCTCAGATACCAGAAGTCTTCTACGATTCCCTCCTTCTGTCCCTTTGGACTTACGCTATATGTAACATTTAAATCCTAAAGCTGAAGGTGGGGTACACACTTCTCCCTCGCTCCATTTTATGCTCACAATGCACCAGTGAGGTAGGTTAGGCTGAGAGATAATATTTTGCCCAATGTGGGGCTTGAACCTGAGATTAAGAGCCTCATGCTCTACCAACTGAGCCATCTCTTTCTCTGATTGTTGATCTTTTTGCAGCTGTAATAATGCCATCCAGACACAAAAAAGCTCAGGGATACCTCAGTGCTTGCAGATATATATATATCTGGGTTGCCATAATTCAAACAGTGAAAATCCGGACAGAAAACTTGTTAAGTGCTATATTCATGATAAAAATGCCTAAGGTGGACTCCCTCCTCCAAGGATGGGGCAGGAAATTCTACTTACTATTGGAGAGGGCAAAGAAAGACAGGCGGTTTGGGGGCGGGGAGGAGAAGGGAAAATGGAATGGAGGGTCCTGGAGAGGGGCATAGCTAGCCATCTAAAATCCTGAACAGCAGTATTCGACACTGCAACATTTTGTTGTAGGTCCTTCTTAGTTTATAATAATGACAAACAACATCTCCATGATTGTTCCTATTGCAAGATGTTCTGATAGTTCCTCTGGCAAGATGTCTGCTTAGTTTGTTTCCCAGCCTTTGGAGATTTATTAGATATGAGATTCCGATTCTCATGGAATCATAGGCTTGGAAGGGACCCCAAGTCTCATCGAGTCAGCAATGCAGGAATCACATCCCATGCACATGTTTATATGTGCATTTTTCACCTTCCTTTGGGCCAAGAATTTTGTTGGTCATTGACACAAAAAATACAGGACACATACACAACACATTAATTTTAAGTAAGTTTTCAGATTCTATGGGTGGGGTTAAATAACGTAAGAGGAGGAGTCTGTTGATGTATGGGCAGGTGGGCTTAATGAATACTTGGCAGAAAAAGCTGGTTTATACCTGAAGGTTATGTGTGTACATGTTCAACTATCCTTAGAGAGCTTCATTCCTCTGAGTTTGCCCCTTGTATATAGTATCTACCTTTAAACAGATGTTGTGCATGTCGTTTCCTGCTCTGACAGAATACCTGAAATAAACTTCCATAGTTTATTTCAAAGCAAATTCATTATGGTCAGTGAGACCATGTTGATGACTAGTTGTTGTTTTTTTTTAAAAAAATGAGTGCTGCAATACTTAAATAAATTCTCCCATTTTTAATTCACTTGCCAAAATAGATGAGCAACCTAGAAGTTGGGAAAGTTCTGAAGTTATCAAATAATAGTTAATGTTGTTGTGTTTAATATTAACCAAGAGTGAAGATTTCAAATACAGTGATACCTCGGGTTACATACGCTTCAGGTTACACACTCCACTAAGCCAGAAATAGTGCTTCAGGATAAGAACAGAAATCGTGTTCCGGCGGTGCAGCGGCAGCAGGAGGCCCCACTAGCTAAAGTGGTGCTTCAGGTTAAGAACAGTTTCAGGTTAAGAACGAACCTCTGGAATGAATTAAGTACTTAACCCGACGTGCCACTGTATTTTGAAAGTGTCCCATGAAGTATTAGTATCAAGACCCAGGAGTGAGCAGTACAATGAGTCCAAAGCTACATTGATACCAGCTGAGGAGCTGGACAAGATTTCTGGCTCTGAACCTGGTGCTGTTTACCCAGAGCCCAATAATCCTGAGATATGTCAGTGCCTGTAGAACCTGAGTCAGGATCCTCACAGGCATTTTGCTCTGGATCCAGGGAGTTGAGTTCTTCCCACATTACTTTGCCAGCCCAATAGCATATCATGGAGTGAAGAAGTGCCTTCTTTAGGCCTGAGGGTTGGTGCTTTGAGATTTTGCAGTTCTCCAGCAGTGGAGCAAAGGAGAGGTGGAATGGAGACATGGAAGGCCTCAGTTCACCTCCAGCTTTCCCCAGTGCTCCAGAGCAACCAACTAACCTCCACTGTCTTATCCTATGGCCTCCTCGTGAGAACAAGAAAGGGATAGTTAAAAAACTAAACTTTTGAGCACGTTCAAATGTTCACTTTGCTAGAATAAATGGGTTTGCCTTGCCTATTTTTCTTATAAACCTTCATATGCCTCCCTCTGTGTCCTGGGAGCTTTGTGAAAGTGAAAGAGCACACCCACACAAACCCAGAGAATGATGCATGCAATAGAGTTGACACTAGATTAAAAGGAGAGAGAGCTCCTTTTCCTGCTTTCCGACTGCATGATAAGTAGACCTTCTGATACTTTGTAAAATTAACTGCCTTGTTGAGGGATTCAAGCGGCAGAAAACTAACTTCTATTAGGAGACTTATCTTGGGGTGTGTGCTTTAGACAATAGTTCCCTCTTAACATTTCTCATTCTTAGTGGAGCTTTCTCAAATATCCTCTGGTTTTGATATTTTGGGCCAGTGTCTCAGATTGTGTGATTTTTCACTTCTTCCTCCAGTTCTGTTTAGTGCCATTGGTTGCTGCTGTCTCCTTCCTGGGCTTATAATGAGGGATCTAAGGACGCGGGTGGTGCTGTAGTCTAAACCACTGAACCTCTTGGGCTTGCCGATCAGAAGGTCAACAGTTTGAATCACCGCGATGGGGTGAGCTCCCATTGCTTGGTCCCAGCTCCTGCCAACCTAGCAGTTCGAAAGCGCGCCAAAAAAAGAGCAAGTAGATGAATAGGTACCACTCTGGCGGGAAGGTAAATGGCATTTCTGTGCACTGCTCTGCTTTTGGTGTTCCATTGCACCAGAAGAGGCTTAGTTATGCTGGCCACATGACCTGGAAAAACTGTCTGTGGACAAACGGCGGCTCCCTCGGCCTGTAAAGTGAGTTGAGTGCTGCAACCCCACCAGAGTCGTCTGCGACTGGACTTAACTGTCAGGGGTCCTTTACCTTTTTACTGAGGGATCTGGCTCTGAATGTGGGGGGAACATCACAATGCTACATAGCCTATCAGAAGCAGCAGCCTTCGGACATCACCAAAGGCAAGGGAGGGTAAGGGATAATGAGAGCAACGTAAATGTACCAATTTTTTACAAAGCACTGAGCAATTGCCACAAAGGGGAGACTTGTTTGTTTCCTTTAATATGTCTACCAAAATGTCTGGTACAGAGAAGCAGTATAGTGGACCTGATTTGTCAGCAGTAGTGTCCTTATCACATGCTAAGATGGGGTGGGGTGGGACAGAGGTGGCGACATTGGTGCAATGAGAGTGCACCAGTGGAACAAATCTGTTGCTCCCACCAGTCACCCAGACTGCCCTATGGTGGGGTGGAGCAGCAGCCAATTGGAGCCACACATTTGCACCACCACCAAACCAATGCACTCACTGCCATGCCACCCCAATCCCTGTCTAGGTAACCATGCCCTGCTATTGAATATTTATATCTTGCATTTCCCAGCAACACCCATCCAAAACAGCTTACAATAAGTGCCAAAATATGTACCATAATAGTTAGACATCCAAGTATAGTTCAGTGCTTTGTTTATGTGGTCAGTTCCTCTCTAGCATATAAGGAAGAAGAGAGACACCCAGCCCATATCATGTTTTGTACAGATGTACATGAGCTTATTAGAGAAAGACACTATACTGGTTCAAGCAAGGACACATTTTATGACAGCAATCTGTCATTTCATCTTTCCAGTGCATCGTATCATTATGTTGCATCATTCTGTTCAGAACATTATTCTACAAGTTACTCCTGAGTGATATATTGAAATGACAAAGTGCTAATCCCTACTAAATTTTTAAAGCACACACAGCTGTTTTGAAAAAGTCCAAGCAACTGCCTGCTCTTTTTGTGTCTTTACTTGCTCAAGTGAAGTTGCAGTCACAACTTCCAGAGCTCTCATGCATTATAAAAGGACCATCATTCAATTAATTAAAGTTCCAGCAGAAGGAACTGGAAATTAAAGTAATTGTTCATGTGGCAACCACCAGCCATTTATATGGTCTGGTGATCATAAATACCAACGAAGATATTTCCCTTCCCATTTTCTTTTTATGAAAATGCAAAAATCAAAGTTGTGGGGTGGGTGGAATGCTACAGTCTTGGATATTGTTGATTTTTTAATTTTACTTGCTTACATTAAAACAGAATGTCCTAAATATCTCTACTTGGAAGTAAGACCCACAATGTTCATTGAGTCAGGACAGGACATGGGGAACGTGTGGCCCTCTAGATGTTGTTGGACTCCAGTTCACATTGACCCCATCCAGCATCTCCAGTGGTCAAAACAGATGAGAGTTGGAGTCAAAGAGGTTCCCCATCCCTTAGTTGGAATAATATAGGTCTGCAAATGTAAATGAAACATAATACTGGCAGCTCCTGAGAAAGTTGGGCAATTGTCTGCATTCTTTTCTAGTAAGTAAACCAGGATGTACAATGCGTCATTCCTGAGATACCTGGGACTTAGCAGTGTCTGGTTGAGCTTTGGAACGGGTTTCAAAGATGAAAGAGCCCTGCTTAAAGGTAAAGGTAAAAGGTAAAGGACCCCTGGACGGTTAAGTCCAGTCAAAGGCGACTATGGGGTTGTGGCACGCATTTCGCTTTCAGGCTGAGGGAGCTGGTATTTGTCCACAGACAGCTTTCCGGGTCATGTGGCCAGCATGACTAAACCACTTCTGGTGCAATGGAACACTGTGATGAGTGCCAGAACACATGGAAATGCCATATTCCTTCCCACCACAGTGGAACCTGCTTGCACTGGCATGCTTTTGAGCTGCTAGGTTGGCAGGAGCTGGGACAGAGCAACAGGATCTCACCTTGGCAAGCCTAATAGGCTCAGTACTTTAGATCACAGCATCACCTGTGTCCCCTGTTTGAATTAGGAGTCAGTAGCCTCATAAGGAGCAACTGGATTGCTGCTGCTGGTGCTCAATGTTGCTTTGAGACTAGGGGGTGATGTCCTTTCCTCTTTGAGGACTTCTCACTTGCCCACACTGAGCCAAATGTGATATGGGAATGATACTGAGTAACAATCAGAAGTTGCAACAGATTGGTGCTCAATATTTATGGGTGGAAGATAGGACTGGATGGTAAGAGAAAGAGTGCTCTAAATTAAGTGTTTTGTTCATCCTTCCCACTTGCTTCAGTTGCTCCACCAGCTGTTCATGTAGGGAGGAAGAAGAAGAAGAAGAAGAAGAAGAAGAAGAAGAAGAAGAAGAAGAAGAAGAAGAAGAAGAGGAGGAGGAGGAGTTTGGATTCGATATCCCGCTTTATCACTACCCGAAGGTGTCTCAAAGTGGCTAACATTCTCCTTTCCCTTCCTCCCTCACAACAAACTCTCTGTGAGGTGAGTGGGGCTGAGAGACTTCAAAGAAGTGTGACTGGCCCAAGGTCACCCAGCAGCTGCATGTGGAGGAGCGGAGACACGAACCCGGTTCACCAGATTACGAATCTACCGCTCTTAACACTACACCAGACATCCAATTGTAGGGGAACAGATGCAACTCCAAATATGCACTAAAGCTGCATCCCTGTATTGCAATGCTCATGTGGCCCCTCCACTGAACAGTCAAGAAAGGTTTTTGAATTTTTGTGGAAGTGTGCAGGACCACTAGCTGCAGATGTGCCTCCAAAAATAAGCATCTAGATTTTGCATCCCAGGCTGCATTGCAGTGCCTTTGTGCGTCCTGCTGCACTGCTAGATGGGGCTGTTGATGCGGATGGGAACATGTAAGTGTCAGTAGCTGTTATCGGTGAGTAACTGCATATATTTCAAGGCAGGCAGCACAACGCATCATATCCTACAGGGAATCATGGGGCTTGTAGTTGGAAAACTACAAACCCTATGATTTCCTGCAGTAAATCAAACTCTGAGCATTATTTCCAGCTCAAGAGGGGCCTCTGGGAGCCTCTCAGGTGTTATATAATGAGCTTGCTTGCTGTCTCTTACTGTACACCCTTTTCCCAATGTAAGTCTCTCACTCTTTTTTCTTTTGGGCCTGGAGAAGGCATGGGAGCTGACAAGGAGAACAATGATAGGAAGAGCCATAGGAGCCAGCTCCTATGGGCTGTGGGGGCTTCATCCCCCACAATAAAATATTTGAGGGGGCTGGGCCCCCACAAAGTTGATGCATATTCCTATTCATGTTATGTGGGGCCGGGATGACCTGGAACCCAGCAATATTTTATTGAACTTGGCCCCCCCGGGAAAGAGCCTATGGAGGAAGGCTGCAAAATATTGGGAGAGCACATGTTTTGCAAGAAAAAGTTTCTGGTTCCATAACTGGCATCTCCAAGCAGGACTGGAAAAGGATTTGATCTCAAAAACCCCAGAGAGCTGCTGCCAGTCAGTGTCAACAATACTGGCTAGATAGACAAATGTTCTGACTTGGTTTAAGGCAGCTTCCTCCACTGTCAGACTTTGGTTGGGCAGAACTTGAAGGGCTTTGGGCCCAACTCAAAATGGGGTCGGATTTTTTTTTCAGTGGGGGATTTTTTCAAATGCCCCTATTTGTGTCACCTGTTGGGATTAATCTACCTGGGAACTATATTTAAGTATGAATTTGATATGCTGAGGGAAGGATAATTAATTCAAGTCCATCTCAGGACACGAGTTTTTCTTTAAAAAATAGCAAAAAGCCAAAAAGCCATGATTAGATTAAATTTCTCAATGTCTGAAATAGCGAACCCTTGGAACAGCCAGCACTGAAGACTTAATACAGATTCATTATCCAGAAGGCACTGAGAGATAATGATGATATTAAAAGAATATGCACTTACCGCTGTTTCAGAGAGGATAAAGTAACTATTCACCATAGATATCTGAAAGCAAAGTTTGATATATTTTAAAGCAAAATAAGGAACACCCCAATAAGTGCAAAAGGTCTGAACATCTGTCAAAAATGCCTTATCACATATCTGACCTTTTTAAAATAATAATAATAATAATAATAATAATAATAATAATAATAATAATAATCCTGCTAACAGTGCTTGAGAGGCTGGATGCTGTGTATGCTGTGGTCAGCAAACCTCCTGAGCAATGTCTTTCAAACTTATTGCGATTTGAGGATTGGAAGAATGGAAAATTCACACAGGATTATTATTGGTGTTTATCGGCTTAAGGAGACTATCAAAAGAGATCATAAAGAAAAAAGAGAAAATATATGAACAAGATGTGATGTGGAAACAGCAAGATAAGACTGGATAGAATTATTAACTCTGTTTGGACTGATTTGGATTGATTTGGACATTAACGCAGTAGCAAGAAGATGATCAGAATCCCCCTTCGGATCTTGAAATATGGGTCCCCCCCAACAAAATTTAAAATTCGGCTTTGTAATTTGGAATTTATGTGATGTGATTTAATTTGATTTGATTGGCCGGTTAATAAAAATTATTTAAAAAAACAACAAACTTATTGCAACTTCCATTGGAATTCTTTCAGAAGCTTCTTACGCACCTCAGAACTCTGAAGATCTGTCACAAAATAATTTGGTGTTTTAATATACAGGTATGACCACAGCAGAGAGACTCCTATGTGAATAAAGATGAAGAATTTATTGTTTCTCAACACTGGAGGTAAAGTTTTTATGCTGGTCTGGAGGAAGACTATTGCTGACATTTACCGATAAGAATAATTGGAGAACCACTTTAGGTTTTGTTGTGTGAAAGGAAAAAGGAATGAACTTGAGATTTCTGCACCTGAAGATTGGGAAAATATCACCTAGCAGGAGGAATAACTGGATACCATCCTGGAGTGAATACTTTGAATATTTTGAATAATCTTTATTTTTCAAGTGGGAAATTGGAAGCCCTTTTTGTTTTTCTTTCATTCATTTTATTATTTTTATCTTCCTGTTTCTTTCCCCATCTTTTTCTTTTCTTTGCTCTTGCTTCCAGTTGTGTTTTTTTTTTTTTGGGGGGGGTAGGTTTCCTCTACACTGGGTTAATTTGGGGATTGTACGCCCATGAAGGTGATGGCTGGCTGGTAAAGTACCCTGTGAGAGAGGCAGGGAAGGGAGAAGAAAGGGAAGCTCCCAGGTCCAGTAAGAGCTGGAAATGCCACCCCCTTCTGTGTGAGAAAAAGGATTAAGGTCTACCTTTCAAAGAGGGCTTTATATTTTCTTTGCTCTTTTTCGCTCCCTTCCTTCCTTCCTTCCTTCCTTCCTTCCTTCCTTTGTTTTGCCAGATGGGCAAACATTGTTTTGCCAGAGGGGCAACTTATAAATAAAATAAATAATAATAATAATAATAATAATAATAATAATAATAATAATAATAATAATAGTTTGGTTTTTTATTTAGATTGCTTTTTTATTGTACTGTATGATGAAAAGTTTTGTGTTTTTTTAAAAGAATTCTGAGAATCAAAGAATCGTAGAATTGGAGGGGACCCTGCAGGTCATCTCATCCAACTGTTTGCAATGTAGGAATCCCAACTTAAAAGCATCCATGACAAATGAACACCCAACCTCTGATTTAAAGCCACCAACACCATCTTCTGAGGAAGTCCATTCCACTTGAGCAGCTCTTACTACCTGATATTTAGTCACAATCTCCTTTCCTGTAACACGAATCCATTGGTTTGAGTCCTACCCTCTAGAGCAGGAGAAAACAAGCTTGCTCCCTCCTTCATGCGACAGACCTTAAGATATCTGAAGATGGCCAACGTATCTCACACAATGGTCTGCCTAGCGACCTATTGTCTACTTGTCAGATGGAGAACATGCGGCCCTCTAGATGTTATGGGACTCCAAATTGCACCAGCACCAGCCGGCATGGCGAACGATGAGATGAAAACCGACTTGAATGCCTTTGAAAGAGGATTAGACAAATTCATGGAGGTCAAGGCCACCAGCGGATGCTAGCCATGATGGTGATGTTCCACCTCCACTGTCAGAGGCAATATGCTTCTGAATACCTGTTGCTGGAAATGACAAGTGTGTGGCATGCCGTTGCACTCATGGGCTGCTTGCAGGCTTCCCATAAGTATCTGGTTTGCCTCTGTGAGAACAGGAAGCTGGACTAAATAGAGCATTGACCCAGTGGTGGAGGAACCCTCTCTGGCACCTGGGGCGGGACGCCGAGGGACAAGTCAAACCACCCAGTAACACATGCGCGACATCCGTACAGACTGCTCATGTGCGGCATACCGTACGAACTGTGCATGTGCGGCGACTGTACGGGATGCCACACATGCGCAGTCCATATGGGCTGGCGCTTGCACGGCATCCATACAGGCTGCCACGTGAGCGACATCCCATATGGATTGTGCATGTGCGGCATCCCATACGGGCTGCGCATGTGTGACAACTGTATTGGATGCCGCACACGCGCAGTCTGTACAGGCTGCCGCTTGCATGGTGACCGTACGAGCTGCTGCACGAGCGACATCCCGTACGGAGTGTGCATGTGCGGCGCCAATACCTGTGCATGTGCACAGTCTGTACGGGCTGCCACTTATTCGGCGACCGTATGGGCTGCCGCACAAGTGGCATCCCATACGGACTGTGCATGTGCAGCATCCCATACAGACTGCGCACATGCGGCAGCCTGTATGGTCACCATGCGAGCAATGCCCATACCACACTGACTGTGCATGCCCTAGGCCGCTCTACAGCTGGGGGGAGGCAGGGGCCATCTTTTCAACCCAACCCCCCCGAGTGGAACCCAGGAGCTCTGCCCCCTCCACCCCCCACTTCGTACGCCCCTGCATTGACCTTATTCAGCAGGCTCTTCTTATGTTTGTAGTCTGCCAGTATCTGGACACCACAGGTTCTTTACCCCTCGTCTACTGTGACTGGCACAGCTCTCCCCTCAACGAATTAATATTACATCTACTTCGGCAGCCCAGGAGTTTCTCGTTCTAATCCAATAGGAACCTCTCTCTCAAGGTGGAAGACAATTGGATCTTATGATGTGTACACAATGCTTATGTGGCTGCTCTCTAAATCCTATATACTTGCTATTGGGAAGCAAAAAGAACGTAGTCTTGTAGCATGCAACTGCAAGCACAGCAAAATACTCTCTCGGGGGAAAATGGAAAGTGGACTTCTTTCCAATGGATATTTCAAAGATGCTTTATAAAATTAAACCAAGCACCCTACCATTTGCTTAGAAATCTATGAAGTTTTGTAACTTCATCTGCATAATAAAAAGTGAACATGTGCACAGTAATTGTCTTTAGATCCTAGGCTCTTAGATCTTGTTGTGGCAAATTAAATATTAAGGGACTAAAAAGCAGGGTAATTTTTTGTGTCAGGGAGATAGAAAAAGGTGAAAGAAAATAATTTCTCATTTTCTTCTCTTTCTTTTTCTTGTTCATTTTTTTCAGATTTTCCCTACCTCTTTCCCCACCCAGTTACATTTATAATTGTGTCTCTATCCAAACTGTTTGCCCTCCCCCCCCCCCCGCTTTGTTCTGTCTAATGGGTTTTTTTCTTGTTCCTAAGGCCATTGATGGGATGTGGGTGGCGCTGTGGGTTAAACCACAGAGCCTAGGACTTGCTGATCAGAAGGTCGGCGGTTCAAATCCCCACGACGGGGTGAACTCCCCGTTGCTTGATCCCTGCTCCTGCCAACCTAGCAGTTCGAAAGCACATCAAAGTGAAAGTAGATAAATAGGTACTGCTCCAGCAGGAAGGTAAATGGTGTTTCCGTGTGCTGCTCTGGTTTGCCAGAAGCGGCTTAGTCATGCTGGCCACATGACCCAGAAGTTGTACGCCGGCTCCCTCAGCCAATAAAGCGAGATGAGCGCTGCAACCCCAGAGTCGGTCATGACTGGACCTAACGGTCAGGGGTCCCTTTACCCTTTACCTTTAAATCCATTGACTCAGATGTTTAGAAAAATCTTGGCAATTTTCAGGCATTGATTCCAAAAGCCATTCAGTTCAGGTATCTGCCCTTCTTCTTCTTCTTCTTCTTCTTCTTCTTCTTCTTCTTCTTGACCTACCTAGTAAAAAAAACAATTATATTTCCTCCATAATGTAGTCTTTAAAATCTCTTTTTGATGATATTTCATTCATGTGGTTTCCCTTCAGATGGGAGCCATTCTGCATGGATTTATTTTTTTCCCAGGAAGGCAGCAGAAGAGAGAGAAGGGGGTAGGGGCAAATGCTGCTGGGAGACTTCTAAGCCACACCCACTGGCTACTTGAGCTCAAGGCTCAGATTAACCCTTCCATGCACGTATGTGTGCATCAGTAATTGCATATTACAACATTACAATTGTGGAGTCCCCAATCCAACTCATGAGGATGGTGGCAGGTTACTGTTATCACACTTTGACTCATTTGTTGAACTCCGATTTGCTTTGTTATTTTGCCCACACATAAAGCCAGTATATACAAGTTAACATAAGACATAAGCTACTCGTGACTGGAATTATTTATCTGATGAATGTAAAGGGAAATGTGTTTTAGATTATTTATATAACTCAACATAAAGCTTTTGTATTATTTCTTGATATAACCAAATATATATTTTAAAATAAAACAAAACAAAACAAAACTTATGGGCTAAGTGATCTTAGGTAGTACAGAAATTTACATGGATAGTCCATGGTTAGCATTGGACATGAATGGATTTGAGATGTAACATGAATCAGAGGAGAGAGAAAAGGGCAAGGGATGTGAATGTTTTGAAATCTCACTCCATTTGCATTGCATTGACAAATACAATGATGCAGCCTGGACAGTATTTATTTTACAGTACCAGATGTGACTGTTATAACATTGTGCAGGACACTGAAATGTGCTGGGAACCCTGTACACTAAACACTTTGGAGAATGGAGTGGCACGGATGAAGCTCCCCCCCCTTCCCCACTCTTGCTATTGGTGAGATACAGTAAAAACCCAGGATTATCAAAATACAGATAGAAGGCACTCAGAATGCGGGTGGGGGAGTTAACTGCGCAATGTAGTCATCTGCAGCTGGGTGGGCGAAATGACTAAATGTACAATGAATGTTGCATTCACACTGAATAATTAGAAAATCTTTTAATACCACAGGCTGGCTTGCAAAAGGGAAAAGGGTTCCTAGTTCAGCCAAACCAAAATAACGGCATTAGAAAATGACAATTTTGCCTAGGATTAGCATCTGTACAATTTGAATCATCGCATGCCACTACAGAATTATCTCTCTGCTTAATTAAGGCGAACACTCGAGGAACGCAAGCGCCACGACTATTTATGCATCTCTTAAACGATGTGCTTTTCCAGATCTCCAGCGCTAGGCAGCATTTTCAGCAGTAGCATCCAGTGGGGTCAGGGAGGAGCTTCAAAGATGCCCTGCCAACACCTGCCTTGCTGAAGCTCACTGGGATGGTGACAGGGATGCTTTGGTTCTATTGGCTTGTCAACACAGACCCAACCTTACTGCTGCCCTGCTGCATCCTCATCCAGGTTGTTGTTTAGTCGTTTAGTCGTGTCCGACTCTTCGTGACCCCATGGACCAGAGCACGCCTGGCACTCCTGTCTTCCACTGCCTCCCACAGTTTGGTTAAACTCATGCTGGTAGCTTCGAGAACACTGTCCAACCATCTTTCCCAACATCAGGGTCTTTTCCAGAGAGTCTTGGACGCCTTCCGACCTGAGGGGCTCATCTTCCAGCGTCATAACTTTTATATGCCTATTGTCTTTGTCCATGGAGTTTTCTTGGCAGGGATACTGGATTGGCTTGCCAGTTCCTGCAACAGGTGGATGACGTTTGGCCAAAACTCTGCACTATGACCTGTCCATCTAGAGTGCCCTGCATGGCATAGTTCATATCTTCTCTGAGTTATTCAAGCCCCTTCACCACAACAAGGCAGTGATCCATGAAGGGGCCTCATCCAGGTAAGTTGCCACAACCCTGGCATTGGAAGGGAAGGTCTGCACTCACTACAACAGGCATGGCCAAACTGTCATAACACTCTTGGGGGGCACACGCAGCCCCCAGAATGAGACAAACCTCTCCAGGCATCTTCCTGATGCAGCGCAGCCCGGGATGTCCATAAATCTTCAGTCCTGGCACACACCAGTGACACATATCAGAAGACTATGTGCACACTCACTCAGCAGAGTATAGCAGAAACAAAATGGAGCTTTGGGGTGTGCATTCTAAGTATTTATTAAACAATATATACAGGACAAAGCTATCATGGCATCCTCTCAGTTCTTCTCCAAGAGAGAGAGGGAAAAAAGCAGTAAAAAAGTACAATAGAGTGAAAGAGATAAGAGTGGCTTCCATTCTCACACTTTCCAAGCCTGGAAAGTAAACACAGACATGTGATGTAACAATCACACATCCAGCAACAGAGGAGTGAAATGCTAACACAAATCTGGCCCTCCAGCTGGGGACATAGGTTTTGGGGTGGGAGTTGATCATGGTGAGAGTTTGCCAAGCGTGCCTTCCTCTTAGCACATTTCTCCCTTTCTTCCTGAGTTCGAGCGTCTTCAGAGTCCATGACACCTTTGGTAAAGGCTACAGTAGTCTCCAATTGGAGCACTCTCAGGTCAGTGTTTCTAGATTGTTGGTGTTTATTCTACTTTTTTTATTTGCCTTGAGAGAGTCTTTGAACCTCTTTTGTTGACCACCAGCATTACGCTTTCCATTTTTAAGTTCGGAATAGAGTAGTTGCTTTGGAAGACAATAATCAGGCATCTGCACAACATGACCAGTTCAACAATGTTGATGCTGAAGCATCATTGCTTCGACACTGGTGATCTTTGCTTCTTCCAGTACACTGGCATTAGTTCGCCTGTCTTCCCAAGTGATGTATAAAAATTTTTGGAGACACCGTTGATGGAATCTTTTGAGGAGTTGGAGATGGTGTTTATAAGTGGTCCATGTTTCACAAGCATACAGTAAGTTTGGTAGTACAATAGCTTTGTAAACAAGCATTTTGGTTTCCCTGAGAATGCCCTGGTCCTCAAACACTCTGCATTTCAATCAGGAAAAGGCTGCACTCGCAGAGCTCCGGCTTTCTTTCTGTGGTGGTAAGCTACATTTGGCTATTCCTTCTCTGCCTGGTGGATGGATCCAGGTTGATAGCCCTCTTGCCATGATTTCTTATGAGTGACGGGCTAGTTGGTGGTCATCCATTTAGTCTAATTCATGCTCTTTGTCTTTCCCATTCAGAGCAAAGGTTGGACATTTCCAAAGAACCCTCATCCAAAACAAGTACTGTGGATGTCTGTGGCCTAAGCAACATTTAACAAGGTTTGCCATTTAACTGCAGGCTGAATAGCTATTGGAGATCCATCCAGTATTCCTAATGCACATTATTTCTCAACTGTTAACACATCTATTTCACCAGCTGCTGGATTAATGCACATCATAGTCCACCACTCTGTTGCTGCTTGAGACTTGCACATTCCCCCCATTCGGTGCAATGAGCTGCACCAGAGATTTTCTGCACCACAGAATTTAATTCCCCTCTCCCTGCAGACCTCCAAGAGCTGTTCGGAAATGTATTGTTATAGTCAGGACTTTATCTTTTTCCAGCTATGAATGGAAATCATGGATATTCACTGCATCATAGTTTTGACAAGATTATAGCCAGCAGCTGCCTGCTCCGTGGGATGCAAAGGATCCACATGGTACTCTGAAATATTCCATTTTGTATGCTAAGCAGCAGCAGCAGTGGTGTCTGTTGCTCATTGGGACTGGGAGGACAGAAGGCAGGTGGAAGCAGAGCTAACTGCAGAGTCAACTGATTCTAGTTTTGTCCCCATTTTCTCCGTGCTGAGTTCTGCAAGGGCAACACTGAGATGATGGAGGAGGAGGAGGATGCAGGCAGTCAGGCAATGCCCACACCCGATCACAGCAACCCGGACTGAACTTGTGGTCCTGCCAAAGATAATCTGAATAACAGATCAGAACACACGGACAACTGAGGAAATCCGATGTTTGGTGGGAAGTGTGGAAGTCAATGTAACCGCCTGCAATTCCATGATTTGACCAATAAGTTTCCCTCCTTCTCAGAGTGTTGTCATATTTTAAAATCAGCTGTGCATATGATCCTCGCCCAAGTGGAAAACTCCCACTGTACAAAGTGACATCTTTCCCTCTTGCTGCCTAAGGAAAGCCTATCCAGTGATATATCTAAAGAAGGATCTTCTTTTTTCAGCATTGCCTATGTGACACTTTAAAAGAACAAACAAACAAATGGGGGGGGAAGCATCCACCCACCATAATTTTTCTTGTGGGCAAGGACGGGTTGTTTTCATCTCCATTTTGTTGTATGCTCTTCATTGATCTAGCATGAAAATCCGCACAATTTCTGAAAGAAGGCAGGAGACAAGAGCCTGGGGAATAAGTGGTTATGTAAGACTTCATCCAATTCATTATTTCAAGAGCCTGCTCTTCAAATAGCATGGTTTTTTGGGCTGTTTTTTTTTTTATTAAAAAAAAATAAAGATCATGTCAGTCGGAGCTGCCATGGGTTTTTAGCTTTGCTGAAATCTACCATATTACATGCTCAGTGAATTTCTACCATTCTCGTTTGACTATCTGACAGTACCTGTCATTTGTACTTTTATGTCCTGAAAGCTGCTGATGGCAGCATCATCAAAGATCTGGAGTAAAAAATATATCTCAGAGCAGAGGGCCATAAAACAATCCCGAGTATAACTAGAACAGACCATCAGTGTCCATAACCCCCCGTTTCACTTTTTTTGTATCTATCAGCAGTTTATTGCGTTGGTGGGCAGGTGGGGAAGTTAGACACCACGAAAGAAGACACATTTTCAAGTTGGAAAATGAAAGGTGTGGACCCACTGAAGTCCCATTGACGGGGTTCTTTTCCGCCTTAATGTGATATTCCATAGAAAGGGAGACAGGCTATGTGACAAATGAAGAAAGCACGTTTCCCTTTCCTTGACCTTGGAACAATTTGAGTGACCAAAGGCTTATATTTGAAGCTTCAGTACTCTCAAAAATGATAGCAGTGACAGATTTAAGGCTCTGTCAGCTTGTCTCCTGCTGTAGAAAAATGTCTTTGTAAAACCTGGCTGTAAAGATTGCATGGTGCAGGGGTCTGTAAGCAAGCCTTGTTCCTCATAGCCAGATTTATTCGTTTCCGTGCATTTGTTAAAGCAAACATTGGGAGGAAAGGTTTTATGTATATGGAGGGAGTGGGGCAAGTGGATACAGTATTTCATCTCTATTCTGCTGTCCAGCAGTATCAATTTAAAATATAAACAACCGTGGGAGGTTGCAGAAGCATGGAAGGGCCTTTTTCACATCCTTTGTCATTGGATTCCTGCACAGGAACAACAGACAGACATTATTCACTTGCTTGCAGTTCCTGCATATTAAGATTTTTTGAGAATTTGGAATGTAGAGCAAAGTCAAAATCATGCCAACATTATGGTGCATGATAGCACAGTGTTTTACATTGCACATGATGAGTAGAGGAGGCTCCTTGCTGCTCTCTCCATGTGGCAGCTTGACTTAAGAACACAAGTAAAACCTGCTGTATCAGCATCTTGTTCTCACACTGGTCACCCAGATGCCGGTGAGAAACCTACAAGCAGGACTTCAGCACTAGAACACTATTTATGCACACAGCAATGTAGTTTATTTTTATTTAAGATATTTTTATTTGCACCTACATTCACAATTTCCAGGGCAGAGTGCAATAGTTAATAAAAATGCAATGGAACATAGTGAGAACAGCAAAACAACCCCCATGAAGCAGTTCTCACCTCCCCACAGCTGTCTAAGTGCCTGCCTCTCCAGGGGTTTTCCCAAGCAATCAGAGGCTGTGTCTGCATATTACAAATCTCCCCTCCACCCTCTTCATACCTCTTCTGGTTCTGGGAGACAAGCGGGGACCCATCTGTGCCTCTCAGCCTCTCTCTTCCCATTCTCCTGCTGCAGCTTCCAGCTCCGATTCTGGACTGCTCTCTGCCACAGACTCTTTCAGCTCATTAAGCCCTGTTGCCTCTTCAGCTTCTGACACCACCTCTTCCCAGTCTTCTCCCTCTTCTCCCTGTGATCACTCTATATATATATATATATATATATATATATATATATATATATAAAAAATTGAGTTTTACATTAATTATTTTTCCATAATTACATCATGACAAATAATGATAAATTAAATTCCCCACATTCCGCCCGCCATGACTTCCCTCAACTTCCCCTTCTGGTTTATTACATTTAAACTTCTGCTGCTTACCATACTATTTGTTGTTGTTTAGTCGTTTAGTCGTGTCCGACCCTTCATGACCCCATGGACCAGAGCATGCCTTAAATTAAATGTTGTTGTATTCTCATGACTTTAACCTCTTTACAGATTCTATATTTATATTATTAATTGTAAGTGTTTACTCAAACCCTGCTAGTGAGTCCATTTCTTTCCATTGATTCCGTAGATACAGTATATATGGTTCCCAGTCTCTGTTGCCTTTGTCTCTAAGTCTTTCAGCTAGCTTCGCCATGTCAGCATATTTCATCAGTTTTTCTTGCCATTGTTCTTTGGTTGTTATTTCATCACTTTCCCATCTCTGGGCTAGTAAAATCCTACCCACAGTTGTAGGATACATAGTTTTTTCTTCTCTTTTGGCATATCTTGATCTGAAATGCCTAGTAACAAAGCTTCTGGACTTTTAACATTTTTTTCCCACTTCATTATAAACCATTTCCCAATACTTTTTAATTATTTTACAATTCCACCACACATGAAAGAACGTGCCTTCTTCTTCTTTACACTTCCAACACTTATTGGAGCCTGTTCTATACATTTTTGCCATCTTAACAGGTGTAATGTACCATTGATACATCATCTTCATATAATTCTCTCTTGCAAGAGAATTGCAAGACCCGCAATTTCAAGTGAACGAAGACGAGGACCTCTTCTCCGTGGAAGAAAATACCTTAATCAGGCAATTTTGCCAATTTCTATCTCTAATGCAAACTGAAATATTAGAAAGATTAGATATGCTAAGAATTAAGCTGGCTGGGAGAGATATAAATAAGGAAATCAATGTGGACGCCCATAAAAAGGACCAGACTTCCTACACAAGAACAAAACCCGGCGGCCTGTCGGCCACGTTACCTTCAGACAATGGCTGAGATTAATCTACCTTCAATCAAGGAAGCCCAGCACACTGAAGAGAACACTACACCACCTTCAATAAGGAGAACCATCCCCAAGGTGAACTCACCAGGCTCTTGGGACAAGCTGAGGTACCTAGACGAGGCAGAATTAGGCCACAATCAGGTACCGGAAGAACACCTACGGAAAGAGATAACACACTTCAAAGGCCCGGTGACCACTAATGTCAGTACTCAACATTTACCAGCCGAAACTATAGAACATTTGGCCAGTTTGCCATGCACGGAGAACAATGGGCCGGCTCATAAAAGAGTAATCCCTAAAAGTTCCTTGGGAAATAATTGACAAAGATCAGACCAGAGGCAAACACCAGCCGGCTCCCTATCTCTGCGGAAATTCGACACCATTAGAAATAAACAGGCTCAATCCTTACCCACAAATCAAGCAAAAGTAGTTCTTTCCCGGAAAGGTGCATCCAATCCACCCCAGAGCCTTAAAATTGTCTCCTGGAATGTTAACGGCTGGGCGACAAAGCAAATGGATCCTGAGGCAATAAACTTTATCTCTTCTTTTGACATTGTGTGCCTCCAAGAGACCTGGTCCCAACAAAGTATCGCTCTTCCAAATTATTGTTCCTTTAGCTCCTGTGCTCGCAAACTAGCTAACAGGGGTCGCCCTCAAGTTGGCCTCGCCTGTCTTATTTCAACCAGCTTATCCCTCACTATCTGTGAGGAACTTAAATCTTCCCCTTACTTTCTCACTATAAAGATCCACCTTCCAAAGACCAAAAGCCCATGGTTGATAACTACAGTATACCTGCCTCCAGCAATTAATGATTCCGACCGTAATGAATGGTGGTCTGAACTTTCGTCTTGGCTCCATGATCTTCAAACAACTAACCCTGGACTTCCCCAAATTCTCTTAGGCGACTTTAACGCAAGAATAGGTCCCAACGACGATGCTATATTATCTTCCGCAGCACTCCTGGACAATCCCCTGCAGCCCCCCTGGGGAAACAGATGCTCTCTTGATCCCATAACAAATGCGTCGGGGAGGCTGATGGCCCAATTGGCCATCGAAAACGATCTTTGCATCGCAAATGGCAACGTTACTCCCTTGTCCTCGCAGCAGTTAACGTGCATCTCTTCCCGGGGAACCAGTGTTGTCGACTACATTCTATTGACGCCGGAGCTATTCTCAATCTCTACAAAAATGGAAGTGGCTGAATATTTTGGTGGTGACCACCTTCCATTGACTCTATTGTTAAACCTAATAGAGCCATTTTCAGTCCCCTCAAACTATAGTTCCACAGCACAAAGCTACCCTGTATACAAAACAAAGAAATGGACAAGCCTCAGCTCCTCTCTTGCCCTGGACATACAAAAATCATTTGATATGCTTGCAGTTCTTTCTGACTCAATTCTGCCCGCTGATCAATACCGGAAATTAATTGATGCTTTTTCAACAACTTACATAACCACCACCTCGCCTACCCACCAACGCTTCTTCTCTGAATCACCTTGGTTTGACAAGGAATGTAAAGCCCTAAGAAGGCGAATTAGGAAAATGGTCAGAATCATCAAATTTTCCAACGACCCCCAAACCTGTGCAGAGCTTCTAGATATTAAAAGGACATACAGAAACATGATTCATTGCAAGAAACAGCAACACATCCTTGAGGCTTGGTCCACTCTTCGTTCGGCTGCAGAGAGGCATGACTCCCGCTCCTTTTGGCGCTTAGTTAGGCCTTCGGCACCATTCAATTCAGCTACCCTGATTTCCGCTGACGAATGGATCGCCTATTATTCAGCCAGTTTCGCTTCTCCAAATCATCTTACAGATCACCTTCAATCCCCGTTGGACCTCTGTACCTGTTCTCTTAGTTCCACCTCCTCAGTAAATTTTACCTCAACCCGCATCTTCAACATCATAATGTCCATGCGAAGGAATAAGGCCCCCGGCACAGACATGGTCCCGTTGGACCTTTTCCTGACTGATCCTCTTTGGTGGAGTGAACAGCTGACTCCTGTATTCACCGCTATCTCCTCCGCCCTAGACATCCCCGACTCCCGGAGAGAAGCTACAATAGTTCCGATTTTCAAAGGCGGCCAGCCAAACATCCCTAGGAACTATCGCCCCATCAGTTTACTATCTATTCCGGGGAAAATATTTGCCGCTGTTTTACTGGAAGAACTTCTTTCATGGGTCCATGAGAGAAACATTCTACCGCCAGAACAGATTGGCTTCCGGAAGTCAGCATCAACCATGGACCACTGTCTAACTCTCTATCACCTTGCCAGTAAATACACTGCACCAAGGCAAGGCCACCTGTTTGCCGCTTTCATGGACCTGGAGGCCGCCTTTGATTCCATTCCTAGGCAGAGATTATGGTCCAAACTTGCCCATCTGGGAATTGATCCGCACCTCCTCACCCTAATTATTTCCCTTTATTCAAACACCACAGCTCGCGTTCGAATTGGTCCCAACGGCTCCCTTACCACTCCATTCCCAAGGGCCAGGGGCGTCCGACAAGGTTGTCTCTTGGCCCCTTTACTGTTTAATCTTTATCTTCATGATGCTCTTTCCCCTTTGAAGCTAGCAACTAAGTATCCTCCTCACTTAGCAGGCCACCCCGTTGCTTCCCTTTTCTATGCAGATGATGCCGTCATCTTATCCAGAACAGCTGCGGACCTAGCAAATGCAGTTAATGCATTTATCGCCTATTGTAAGGCGGAAGCTCTTAATATTAATTATAAAAAATCGAAAGTCCTCCACTTCACTCGTTCCCGCAAACTCAAACTGGAGCCGCTTAAGATCACAGGTGTCTACTTAGAAAAGGTAAAAGCCTTTAAATATCTAGGCTTAATATTTACTTATAATCTCTCCTGGACCACCCATCTACAATCTGCCTCTAATGCCATTGTCCGATTTTATCACCAGAAGGGCGGCAAACACCTTCCAGCAACAATTCAAATATTTAATGCCAAAGTTGTCCCTAAATTATTATATGGCTGCGAAGTATGGACTACAGCAATATCAGGTAACTTGGATCGCCCACTTCACATGTTTCTGAGATCTCTTTCCGGCGTCCCGAGATGTGTCTCAGGTGCAGCCCTACGACTTGAGTTCGCCCAGCCCTCAATTGAAAAACGAGCATGGAGTCGAGCCATTTCCTATAGCTCCCACCTACTAGCATCGGATGCTCGAATTAGAGGTGGTTTCTCCAATCTGATCCTAAGAGATATTCATAATTCTCCTTGGAAAACTACAATTAATCTCAAATTCCGCTCTCTTCTCAATTTGAACCGCAAAACTGTTTTTAACTTAGAGTGTATTAGCCCGGCGGCCCTACCTCCAATCAAAAAGAAGCTACAGCAACTTGACTTCTCTAACACAGCTTCCCATGCAAGAGGGCCGTGTTCAGGCTTAGCCCTAGCTATTCCACCCCCTGAAGGGATGCCTCTATACTGCTTCACAATTCCTTCGGAGGCTAAGCGAAGGGCCTTTACCTGTGCCCGTCTCAACTGTTTTCCTACAGCAGTTTTGTCGGGTCGTTACACCAGAGTTTCCATCGCAAATAGAACATGCACCTGCAATGACACGGCTCTGGAGACTTTGGAACATGTAATGCTTTTCTGTCCCAACTGGACAGATGAAAGATCTTGGTTTCTAACTCCTCTCGTGAACAAGCTTCATCTCCCAATCCAGCCTTGGATAGTGTCCCTTCTTCTGCAGGATTCTGACTGTTGGATTACCGAGATGACAGCTAACTTCCTGCTTAGTGTGATGAAGAGGAAAGCAGCACCAACTTCTTCTTTAATACCATAGATGTAGTCGATACGCCGCACAATCGAACCTGTTTTTGTATTTTCTGCCACTCGATGTTTTAAATCCCCTGTTACTTTTGTTATCCCCATTTTTTTTTCCAAAGTATTCGCCCAGGACGACATCCACTTTTACCTCCCTACCCCCATTTTATGTTGTTATTTCTATGTATATTATGCTATGGCCACTTGGCTAATGCAATAAAATCGATTGACTAATTCTCTCTTAACAATGTGCAGTCAGTAAATTTTAAGTCCACTTTCCATAATTTCCCCAGTCTTCCATTTGAATGTTATGTCCTAAGTCTTGTGCCCTGTGACCACTCATTGTCGTCCCATCACCATTCCCTGGGCTCTGAGCCTTCTTCCCTTGGTGGTTCCCCAGCTGGTTCCTCCCCCCATTCCTCTGCATGCAGTCAGTCTATGACAATATCTCCATTCACTACACTAAACTTGCTGAAATGTAATGATGCCACCTACACAAATCTGCATCCTAGTATGAGTGGAGTTCTTGCATGCAGAAGAAGCACGTGGGAGCCAAGAGACACCCGCTGCCCTCCTTTCTCTTAGCATGGCTGGGTGGAGGCTACAGCATCCTTGGAAATGAGAAGCGCCTCCCATGTCCTCACCCAATCCTTTTCCTGTTCATCTTTCTGCAAGTTATTCAAATAATTAACCTTTTCCAGTTATGTCTTTTGAGATCTGTTCTGAAGACATGGCTGCTATATTTAAAGTTTGCAATAAGTGGTACTAGATGATATATATTTTCCCAATCTTGTAAAAATGCTGAGTAAAAAAAGCACTTAGTAGTAGGCTGTAGCAGGTGGAAGTGGGCACAGACAGCTGTGTCTGCTATTGCCACTTATTTGGTTTCCAGCTTTCTTAGTGATATTGATGCTCTGACAATTGCTATGCCAACTTTCCGCAAATGCTAGGTTTCAGCAAAGCCACCGTATTTTTCTGATGTTCTGAGTGATATCGCATATGGACATCATCTCAATGCTCAAATCTTGCAAAAAGAAAAAAGAAAAATAGAACAATTAGGTTGTTGTCTTTCCCCCCAGTAAGACTGTCAAGGGATAGTTAGATAATATTCCACAACAGGGTAGCAACATTGCTAAAATACTAATGAATCAAGTGACTTTATTGATGTGTACCTCTTCCCATCCCCATTCCCAAAGGTGAAAGAAACTTACTGGTGCCTGCAGACAAGTGAAGAGAGAATGGGAGATCGTGGTGGAAGTTGTAGGCCCTTCCAATTACTTGATGAAGGTTTAATGCTTCAGGCTACAGCTGGGATCCCCCAACTAGGGCTCCCAAGGGATGCAGCCAGGACTCCCATGGGATTCCCCAAATGGGCATCCCATAGGATGCAACCAGGAGTCTCTACCATCCAAGTGATGATGTGTGCACTCTTCCCACCAAAGGAAAAGACCCCTTTGATTTCTAGTTGGATCCCAATGGGAAAACACTCTATGCTGCATTCCTGTCAAAGCAGCAGGCCCAGGGGACATTCTCTGACAGTCGGAACAGTGTGTGCCATATTGTTTTCCCACCGGAGATGGTGTCACTTGGCAGTTGCATCCCCACTGGGGAAAAGCAATGCTCCACTTGGGACTAGGAGCACCTGCAGCCATCGCTGTTGCCTCTACCTTTCGCTTTGACTGCTCACCACTGTTTCATTTCACTTTGGGGCAGGAGAACTGAAAAGGCTGCGTGAAAAGCTGTGTTTATTTTCCCTCATCTTGATATCTAGCATTTTGATCAGGGTCCATTGCATTGGAGAGGGCCTTTGATCAAATGCTGAAGATATTCCTACATATATTTAGTACTGGAGTATTACCAGGGGAGCTTCTATATAGCATGGTATTTTACTCTTTTTTTTCTGAGACAGAAAGCATAATGTTATATACAGAACATTTTATTTAGTGCACTGTGGCACATCCCTTTTATCCATAAAAGAGAAGGTAACTGTTCACCAGAGATGCATAATAATTTGCATAACTATTTTTAAAAGTCATTTTGAGTATTTTAAAAATTCCCTTTAAAGGCAGTCCTATCAATTTTAGTCTGCTGGGGAAAATTTCTCTCCACCCATCTCCGTTGCATTCTCAGAGAGATGGGTTGAGGTTTTTTGCCACTTTATACATTGATTAGAAATGTGTGGATGTTTTTGTAACATCCATAAGGGACCGCCATACTTTTCTAGCTGGGGAGGAAAGACAAAATAAGTAGGTTAGCCTTGAAAATTCTGCCATATTAACAAAGCCTTTCAAAGATGCAAGTACCTGCACATTTCCAAACTGGCAGGTCTGTGAGAGAGTTTTGCTTTTGCTTTTTAGTTTGGTTTAACTTAATAGAAATATGCAATGGAAAACAAAGTGATTTTGCCTTATGCTAAAACAGGGGTTGCCAATGGGGCATCTGTGGGTGCAATGATGCTGTTGATGTCTTCTTTTGGTGCCCACAAAGCCTCTGAGCCCCACCTTACTTCCCCATTGGGTAAGAGGTGGCAAATGCATTGTTTTCCTCCCTTGAAAAATACATAGAGGGGAAGGAGGAAATTGAAGGAGTGATGCTGTTTCCCACTCCCTCTTTCAGTTTTATGTGCTTTTCAAGGGTCAGATTAATTCTGCTGGATCCGACACAATTTATATGGTGTTGCTGAATGATTAAACTGAAAAGCAATGAATCTGATGTGACATGATGTGGAATTTGTACATTTGACATGCCCCACTCATACTTGCAAGAGACCACTGTGAACAAGCCATAGCTCACATGCTTTAGATATAGCAAGTTTCCAGGCCATTCCAGGCTGTTTCCCCACTTCAGGAAAGATGGATCTTGAAGATGTTACTGTTTAACAATGAAGCAGATCAGAGATAGGGAGCTAAGGCTCCATTCCTTCTTGGCTCTCAGCCAGGGCCTGATTTAGACATGTGATTCCCTGAGAAGCCTCACATGCAGTTATCCAGGTCCTTCAGTGGTGGTTCTGAAGATCCTACCTAGCTCATCCTCTCCTCTGCTCCTGTGGGCCTAGTGAAGATGAAAGTGGCTGGGATCTACCAGGTACTGTAGTTGGTGTGCTTATCTCTATTCCTAGGGCAAGGGTCACTGGTAATGTGGAGATCTCTGAAGGTTCCTGCTCTCCACTGTTGTTCCTCTAAGGATATTCCAGATTCCACGACTGAACAGGGGTGAACCTTGAGAAGTCACCAGCATTTCAAGGTGGATAAAGAATTGCTGAAGACTAGCAATTCCATCAGATGTAATAGATGGTAAGATGACTTTGATTCCATGTTTAATAGCTGATTACTGTTGAACAAGCTGTGGACTTTTACCATTGCTTTTTTTAAAAAAAGCCAAAACTTCGAAGTATGTACCATTGAGCTCAGTGATAGCTTGCTCCCTAAGAAGGCATTTAGGACCGCAGCCTCCGCTTTGCAATAAAACCTGGAGCAGGATCAAGGATTTGCTAATCTTATTTAGACAATAAATTGAGGTCCTTTGAACCTCAGTGAACTCTCTGAACTCTTAACCAGGAAATGGTTCTGACAGATTGGAAGAAAATTAGGAAAGAAAAATCCCATTAAAATAAAATGAGAAAAGGCTGAGTTTTGACATTTCTAGGGGGGGGGGGGAAATCAGTTGCACAGAAATTCTGTAGGATGGTGAGATGTTGCCTATTGTACCTTCCTTGGCTAACTGTAGTGTAGATTAGACTGTCATGGTGCTTCATAGCCACTGAAATGGTCTAATAATCTCTTAAAGGAACCCAAGTTGGTAGCCATCACTGCCTTAAAGGTAAAGGGACCCCTGACCATTAAGTCCAGTCGTGACCGACTCTGGGGTTGCGGCGCTCATCTCATTTAATTGGCTGAGGGAGCCAGCGTTTGTCCACAGAGAGCTTCTGGGTCATGTGGCCAGCATAACTAAGCCACTTCTGGCAAAGCAGAGCAGCGCATGGAAATGCCGTTTACCTTCCCGCTGGAGCAGTACCTATTTATCTACTTGCACTTTGACGTGCTTTCTAACTGCTAGGTTGGCAGGAGCAGGGACCGAGCAACGGGAGCTCACCCCGTCGTGGGGATTCGAACCACCGACCTTCTTATCAGCAAGTCCTAGGCTCTGTGGTTTAACCCACTCCGCCACCCGCGTCCCTTATCACTGCCTTATGTGGCAACAAATTCTGCAATTATGGTTATTATGTTTTGTTTTTCCTCCAAAATATAACAGATAGATATGCCCTTAATAAGCACACTGATGAAGTGGCTTTGTCTCATGAAACAGATGAGGAAGAAAAGACTATTTAAATTTAGACATGGAATTAATTGATGCCTCCCTGTGTAAGTTCAGCATTCTAGTGACTACTTGGAGTGCAGGAACAATTTTCTGTCAGCTCAGGACTAGCGCTCTGGCACCATCAGCAATAACTCTGGGGCAGAAAGAGGTTTGGCAGATGTTGCACCAGCTGGATTTTCTTGTGCTGTGCAACTATTCACACAGGAAGGTGGAATCAGGGCGGGATAAGTCTGAACCGGGGAACCCTAGAGCCAAATCTTAATAAGCCTCAAATGGCCAATAGAAACAAGTTCTTGCTGCAGATATCAGTTGCTCCTCAGGCCTCCTGCTCAAATTAATTCTTCAAGGCCCAAAGTTGGCAACCCTGCCTGACTTCAGCAGGCACACCTGAGACTCTGGAAATGCTCCAGGAGTTTTCTAGATTATGATGATTCATGGCAGCAAACGTAATTGGACACAGGGTGCTTCACAAGAAGAAAGAAATGGCATTGGGGAGGTAAATACAATACTCTGAACAAAAGTAAGTGCTCCTTAAGAACACTCAAGCTATTCCTTCAAACCTTCCCCTCAGATTTAGCTCTATGCCAATGAAACATTTTCTATCTTTCCCTTAATCAGACCAAGGCAAATACTGATAGACATAAATGGAAGTTACTAAAATGCATACTTCACATTTACAGTTACTTGCAACTGTTTCCTCATGCCTTATTCCCACACCCGTCTGGGAAAATCCGTCAGAAGGAACCAGGTGGGCAGTCTTTCCACCAAGTGAGGTTCACATTGGAAAGAGGAGCCATACTATTTTAATTTCCAACAAACCACCACATTTGTTGTTGATTAGTCATTTAGTCGTGTCCGACTCTTCATGACCCCATGGACCAGAGCACTCCAGGCACTCCTCTCTTCCACTGCCTCCTTAATAGCTCCAGCTATTGGCATAGCTCCAGAACAAAATGGAGTATCCTGGGCAGGGGGGCAGTGCTTTTTGGCTGGAACCCTGAACAGGAACCCCTCCAAAGTGCATTACAGTGGTACCTCTGGTTACATACTTAATTCGTTCCGGAGGTCCGTTCTTAACTGGAAACTGTTCTTAACCTGAAGCACCACTTTAGCTAATGGGGCCTCCCACTGCTGCCGTGCGATTTCTGTTCTCATCCTGAAGCAAAGTTCTTAACCCGAGGTACTATTTCTGGGTTAGCGAAGTCTGTAACCTGAAGCGAATGTAACCTGAAGCATATGTAACCCGGGGTACCACTGTATTTTCATTGTTGTTGTTAACAGTAAATAATAATAATAATAATAATAATAATAATAATAATAATAATAATAATAATAATAATAATTCTCTTTCTGTCATAGGAAAGGAACATTTGGATCAAGCCCAGCAATAATAACATAGTTGAGGCTCTTAAATTCAGAACTCACCATGCTAAGATCCTCATACAAATTAAATGCAGAAGATTACAGTTTAGATTCCAGACAGATGCAAATTGTTGGCTTCAGCAGGACCTGCCTGATTTCACCAATGCTCAGCAGCTGTATTTCTAAGATTAACAGCTGCCAATCATCATATCTTTGGGAAATCAGAGCACAGGTATTTTCATACAAACTCTACAGTAATAAGATTAGGTTACTTGTTGCTATGGAAGCTGCTTTGTGAACAGCACTAATTACTGCACATCCTTTAATGCTGTTTGTTTGCATATATATTTTTTTTGGTGCACAATACAGTTTACAATTCCTAGCTACCATTTGAAAACTATTACAGAGCATTGCTTTGTATAATCACAGCAGTTAAATCGGGTCATCCAGATGCTTCATATCTGATAACAAGATTTAAAGGACGGATCAGGCAGTAACTGCCAACAAGAATTTATTAAGCTATTCCTTCCTCCAGGCTTGCGATAAACCACACACAGAGCATAGACAGGTAGCAGGGATAAAATAAAAGTGACATGGATGCTGTTGCTTAGAACTGCCACCCCAACTTTACCTACAGCAAAATCCAGATAAATGTGAGTGTTGTTTCTGTGTTCCAGAAGTGTCCACAATACTGGTGAAACTTCACATTTAATTAGTTAATTAGAAATTAAAATCCTCATTATTACATATTTTACAAGGCTGTTTATTTGTATATATTTTAAAATTTTATATATGGATCTTTTAGGATGGCCTATATTTGTAATGCCTAATAAAGGTTTGGTGAAGTAAGTAAGTTAGTTAAAGCAAGGATTAGAAAACTGTTGGCCTCCAGTTATTGTTGGACTCCAACTCCCATGAGCCCCAATTAGAATGAAGGATGGTCCAACAACAAGCTACTGAGTCACCCCCAATTAAAAAAATTGCTACCATACTTTTCGGCATACAATTCCAAGGCAGCAATTTGTTTTCAAGTAACCATATGAAAAACGCAATAGAACAATGACCAAGTCTCCAAAATACAGGAGAAAGCAATGGACTAGCAGAGCAGATTCAGTTAAAAGCAAGGAGGAGAAATATATAGTGGACTAACCCAATCTCAAACTTGTTTGTGCCTTGGAATGCAACTCCTAATTAGGTTATAAACTTCTTTGGATTTTGCAGCACAGTTTCAGCGTAAGAAAATCCCCACTGGTTCAGGTCAATGGCCCATCTAGCACAAAATCCTGTTCTCACAGTGGCCAACGAGCAGGACTTGAGCACCACAGAAGACTACACTTCTGTGGTTTCCAGCACCCAATATTCAGAAGCATATTGCCTCCAATGATGGCGGTAGGACCTAGCCATCAGGGTTAGTAAGCCCTTATGGAAACCAAAATGCTTGTTTACAAAGCTATAGTACTACCAATCTTACTGCATGCTTGTGAAACATGGACCACTTATAAATGCCATCTCCAACTCCTTGAAAGATTGCATCAATGGTGTCTCCGAAAACTTTTACACATGAGTTGGGAAGACAGGCAAACTAATGCCAGTGTACTAGAAGAAGCAAAATCACCAGTGTCGAAGCAATGATTCTTCAACATTGACTTTGCTGGACTGGTCATGCTGTGCAGATGCCTGATGACCGTCTTCCAAAGCAACTACTCTATTCCGAACTTAAAAATGGAAAGCGTAATGCTAGTGGTCAACAAAAGAGGTTCAAAGACTCTCTCAAGGCAAATCTAAAAATAAATGTAGTATAAACACCAACAATTGGGAAACACTGACCTGTGAGTGCTCCAATTGGAGAACAGCCTTTACCAAAGGTGTCATGGACTTTGAAAATCCTCAAACTCAGGATGAAAGGGAGAAATGTGCTAAGAGGAAGGCACGCTTGGCAAACCCTCACCATGATCAACTTTCGTCTGCTGTGTCCCCACTGTGGAAGGGCGTGTGCATCCAGAATTGGCCTCCACAGTCACTTACAGGATCACTTTGAAAACCGTGATTATGGAAGACAATCTTACTCGGCTATGAGTGATTGCCAAAGAAGAAGAAAGGAGAAGAAAGCCTTATGCACCACAAACCTGTCTATGGTAATTCTTTTTTATTGGATTGTTCCCTTAGTGTCAGTGAGGTTTCCTTAGGGAAGGTCTTCTACAACAATGTTAGAAGAGAGGGTACTGCCAGCGATCCTCTGTGGGTAGGTGGACAGGCTTCTAACCAGCAGACTGTAAGCCAATCAGTAAGCTAAGACATGCAACCAACTCCCAACTTTTGATGACTTCAGTGCTCTCAGAGGTTTTAGGAACCAACACCGTCTGTTCTTTTTTCCTTCCAAATGGTTGAGAATTACCTTAAGGTGTCGATTGGGCTCTTCTGCTTTTTTTTTTTTTTAAGGTTTTAAATGCATTTTTAATGTTGGTTTATTGTGTCTTTATGTTGTTTTATGACACAAGGCACTTTGGGGACACCTAAACGATCAAATGGCAAGATATAAATTGTAGAAGTAAATACCAAAATAAATGTGGGCATGTGACTTGTTATTGCTGTAATAAACTGTATCACATCCTTTTCTCCCAGTTTGTTTGCTTTTAAAGACCCCAAAAATATACACCAGCCCCCGCAGAAACCTTTTCAATTCAGCCAGTGGAATTACTGTTTTTTCTGTAGCTTGGACAACAAACAAACAACAAAAACCTTAGCTAGAATGCCATTTGTGGTTTTCCTAACTGTTGTGTTCTATTATTTTGTGTTGTGATTTATGGAAAGAGGTTTGACCAAATTTCGAAGAAGAAGAAGAAGAAGAAGAAGAAGAAGAAGAAGAAGAAGAAGAAGAAGAAGAAGAAGAAGAAGGAATCTTGTAGAGATCAGGTAGGCTGCTGAACATGCTGCTAACCAACTTCAGGAAGCTGCAACTAAACTTTGAGAATGATTTAGTCAAATTAAGTGAAACCAAAGAGACTTAAACAGTGCTTAACTTTATCTGGTTTCTGCTCTCTGTGTTTCTATTGGTTCCCTCTGATGCTCTGCTGAGAATTTATGCATAATAATAATAAAAATCACATTGCACTAGCACTTGCTGTATGCATCTGGAAATCTAAAGCATTTAAAGTAGTTTCTAGTACTTAATTTGAAGTAGGGAAATATATGGCTAATAGGAAAATACCTTAAGCATACCTGCCAAAACCAATAAAAATATGCATGGGTATTGCACTTTTCTCATCTTTATTCCTTGATCTTTAGGGAGGAAAGGATAAGAAATGGATTGCTTTCAATGAGCTAAACTTTTGGCAAGGGAGTTCATGAAGCTTTCTGGTGGTGTGGCTTTTTCTCTCCTAGATTTTGCTAGGGTGTCCTTCCCAGAAGTAATTTGTGCCATGTGTTTTGGGAAACCACACCAAGGGCAATATCTAGGATGTGCTATTGTCCATTGATAGTGTAATGTTTGCAGATTTAAAAAAAAAAAATCAAGGAGACATTTTTGTGGGCAGCGTTACTCAGTGGGATTCCATTGAGGGATTCCCCTTGCACATGCTCAGTACAAACTTGTGAGAGGTTCTGTCATTTTCCAGTTAAACACCTCTGCCTGTCACTCATTCTCACTTAACCAGCACAAATAATAGGTCCTTACTAATTATGTCTAGTGGGCACCCTTATGAAATCCTGTTGGATAACATTGCCCATAACACAATCAATATATTATCCATTCTACCCAAAGTTCAGCATGGGCCATCCTCAAACTTGCCTCTAAACTGCCATGTTTTAAGTCAACCCATTGAAGGAGTTTTGTAATTATAGTGGTTGAACACGATTCAGCTAACTCCCTCTTAATGTGGGGTCATGACTGTGCCCCTATAATATTAAAGGTAAAGGTACCCCTGCCCTTGCGGGCCAGTCGTGTCTGACTCTAGGGTTGCGCGCCCATCTCACTTAAGAGGCCGGGGGCCAGCGCTGTCCGGAGACACTTCCGGGTCACGTGGCCAGCGTGATGAAGCTGCTCTGGCGAGCCGGCACCAGCGCAGCACACGGAAACGCCGTTTACCTTCCCGCTATAAAGCAGTACCTATTTATCTACTTGCACCTAAGGGTGCTTTTGAACTGCTAGGTGGGCAGGAGCTGGGACCGAACGACGGGAGCTCACCCCGCTGCAGGGATTTGAACCGCCGACCATGCAATCGGCAAGCCCTAGGCACTGAGGTTTTACCCACAGCGCCACCCGCGTCCCTTAATATTACCAGCAGACTAAAATTGGTCACCATGGGGTACTTTGTTTTAGGTTCCCAAATAAATGAACAATATTGGGCAATACTTTTTTTTTAACTTGATAAGATTTCTCTAGCATATTTCTCATAGTCATTTAATATACTTAATTCCCCTTTTCTTTCTAGAAATGGGGGGCGGGCATTAATTCTGCTGTTTAATATGTCAGAATGGGCTACATATTCATTAATTCCATCAATCAAATTTAAGTCTCTTCCACCTCTAAGAAATAATTATAATTATTTTTATGACCACATATATGCTAATGAAAGAACGATTTCATGACACTTTAATTAATTCTCAAAATGCTCGTGGACTGCAGTACTGACATTATCTGGAAATATCTACTGTAGTAGAGGGGGAGACACTCAGATTTTTATGTCTGCCAATTTGGATTATGTAAAAATGAAGAAAACTGACTTTTCCTATACACATTCTCATGCATATATTGATATCTATATTACTATATACTGCATATATAAATATATACAGTACACACACACACACACACACACACACACACAGATTATTTTAAATGGTGTTAAGGATATTTTGTTTTTGTTGCTCCACATACCAGCTCCGTGAATTGTAAAGTAGATAGAAAGATAAAGGAACACAATAGACATTACACTGAAATATGTCAGAATAAAAGGATTTCAGAGGAAACATTCTGATTAATCCACACCTTCCAATGTCTAGCAAACAGATCCTAATCTTAAATATATTCCCAGTTTATCAGCACTTTCCCCCTCTTCCTTAAGGCAGCAATCTTATGAACAATTATCAGAAACAAGTCCCATTTGAATTAAGAAAATAAGCGCTCTGCTGCCTCATACCAAAGTCCCATCCAGTCCAGCGTCCTCATCTTACAGTAGCCAACCAGATGCCTGTAGGAGAACTAGTAGGATCTAGGACCAAGTAAACAGCCTAAGGGCAGGACTATAATTGAATTAGCTATATTAATTGCCTATATATGCAGGTGTTGTCCTGTTTTGTTCCCTTAGTTCAATTTTAAATATTCAAAACTGCTGGGAGCTATCAACAAGAGATTTGGAGTGAAGTACTATCAATACAAAGGGATGTGGGTGGCACTGTGGGTTAAACTACAGAGCCTAGGACTTGCCGATCAGAAGGTCGTCGGTTCGAATCCCCGCGACGGGGTGAGCTCCTGTTGCTCGGTCCCTGCTCCTGCCAACCTAGCAGTTCGAAAGCACATCAAAGTGCAAGTAGATAAATAGGTACCATTCTGGTGGGAAGGTAAACAGTGTTTCCGTGCACTGCTCTGGTTCAGAAGCGGCTTAGTCATGCTGGCCACATGACTCGGAAACTGTCTGTGGACAAACGGTGGCTCCCTCAGCCAATAAAGTGAGATGAGCGCCGCAACCCCAGAGTCGGGTCCCTTTACCTTTACCTTTACTATCAATACATGGACACTTTCTTTCTCTCCCTCTCTGTTGCATCCAGGTCAGGAGAGATGGTGCAGGTGCTAAACTGGTGCTTGGAAATGGTGATAATCTGGACGTGGGCCAATAAATCAAAGCTGAATCCTGATAAGGCAGAGGTGTTATGTTTTCCAAGTTCTCAGAACTGAGAGGTGTGGGCTTACCTGTCTCCCCAATTATGTGGGGCAGGGCTTACCTGTCCCCCCTCCAATATTTTACTGAAGTGGGCACCCCTGCTTGGGGAAGCACCTCAATGGTAGAACATCTGCTTTGTGAGGGACGTCCAAGTTCAGTTCCCAGCATCTCTAGGTAGAACCCAGTCAGAAATCCTGGAAATCAACTGCTAGTCCGTGTAGACAATACTGAGCTAGATGGAACCAATGGTATAAAGTAGCTTCCTATGTCCCTATGCCTCTCTTGGTGTCTACAGCTCTGCCTAACTGCTTCAGCATTTGAGAGGGGTAGTTAAGGTTTATTCTTCTTTCGTTGTTTTGCAGCACAATCTGCAATACTCATTGGCGCACACTGAATATTAAAAAGGCCTGCAAAAACAACTTCTTTTCAATTGATGCCCCATTCTGAAGGCTTACCAAATCAAATTTATTAGCAGGAGAACATGCAGCATACCGCAGCATATGAGGTTTCAATTTGTTACCTCACTAAAACAGAGATGCCTTCATTTAGAGTTTTACAACACAAAATGGAAATGTTCGCCAGCAAATGCGGCACGAGCAACATCAGGATGTCTCGGGCATTAAGCAAATCAGACTTAAAACTTCCACCATTTTCCCAAACCAAATTCAACCGCTCAGATGATTTTGCTAATGAATCACATTATCCGGCACATTTCTAGAAGATGCATTCTGGGCCCAGCTTGAAAATCAGGAGGTGACCTTGGAGCCTGCCCATTTTGCTAATTTGCTGTTTATTTGGATGAGTGACTCTTTAAAATCCTAATTTACCAACAGGCTTAATTAAATCAATCAATGGGGTTACATGAGCGTAAAATATTTTCTAACAGGGTAGGGAATCAGTGCGTACTTATATCAAAAAAAGAAAGAAGCAGAATGGCAGGGGATTAACTTCTCCCACAATCTTTTTTTCTGGCTGAACTTACTTCTCTCATCTAGGATGTGTTCTCCCCATGTTGTTCCATATCCATGCCCAGAAAAAAAACACGTATCTCTATGCACCTTTTTCTAGAAACCAAACTAATTTAGCATTCATAGCTGACCTGGGAAATGCTTCAGAAAAATTCTAGGTCATATTTCAGATGTGAATATGTGGAGGAATAGATCTCAGGCTGGGCTTTGTTTTGAGGGTGCATTCAGTGCATCAAGCAGATGGCACTCTGTTGTTGATGAAGCAAAGTCAAAATGGAGAAGATCCCAGTTTCGATGCCAGGGATGGGGAACCTGCAGCGTTCCAGATGTTGCTGCATTACAGCTGTTATCATCTCTGACCGCTAGCTATGCTGGCTGGGCTGATGAGAGTTAAATAGTCCAGCAACATCTGGAGGGCCACTGCTTCCACATCCCTGATTTATACCAACCCTGGATGATCCAGAAGATTCATACTACCTATCAACTGCAGGTTGATACTGACTGTCTCTAGACCCTTCTGTGGGTTGAACCTATCAAAACTGCTTCATTAGTACAAGGATTTTTGCTTGCACAGTGGTACTTTCCTTCCCTCTCCTTTCCTGGTATTGATGTCAAGCTGACTGGACAGTACTTTGTCCCTTTTTTGAAGATGGGGGCAACATTTTCCCACCTCCAGTCTGCAGGGACCTCACCAGTTCTCCAAGAGTCCTCAAAAATAATAGACAGAGGCTCTGAGATTACACCCACAATTCTTTCGGTACCGTTTGGTGCAGCTCATCAGGTGCTGGAGATCCAAATTCATTTAAAGTAGCTAGGTGTTCCCTTACAACCTCTTTTCCTATCTTGGGCATCAGCTGCCTTGTTATATCACTTATTCTGTTATCATCAGGTTGGGCACTGCTTTCCTTTTGGGTGAAGCCTGAGGCAATGTAGGCGTCAAGCAGTTCTGCCTTCTCTTTGACACCCAATAACATTTCTCCATCTTCTCCAAGCTGAGGAGCTACTACTTGTTTGTTCTTCCTCTTCTTCAAATATAGCAGAAAAAAACGTATTTTATTATTATTATTAACCTCTCTTGCAAGCCTGGGCTCATTCTGAGCTGTAGCCTGCCTGACCTTCTCCCTGCAACTGTTGTCTACTTGTGTATACTCTTCCTTCATGATTTCCCGTTTCTTCCATTTCTTTTACATGCTCTTCAGCAGTTATTTTAGAGGCCTCCCAATTTTCTTTCTTCTTGAATTGTCTGAATTTCTGCCTTCAGTATTTCACCACTAAGAAACTCCCATCCATATTGGACTCTCTTCTCCTTGAGTATTTCAAGCCATGAAATCTCACCCAGTAGTTCCTTAAGGTTTTTGAAATCAACCTTCTTAAAGTCCAGAGTTCATGTCCAACTGCACTCAGCTTTTCCTTGCCTCAATATCATGAAACCCAATAAGACATGATCACTTCCTCCCAAGGTTCACAATACTTCAGCTTCTCCAATAGTTCCTCCGTTTTGGTCAGGAATAAGTCCAAGATTAGATGATCCCCTTGAATATCAGTATGAATACCTGCAGTTGGTAGATATTATGAATCTTCTAGATACAAGCCCATGTTTCAAGGGGACTTTGACTCGGAACATAAACAATCCAAGGCAGCTCACAGGCCTCAGGCATTCAATTTCTTGTTCTGTAACGCATTAGAAAGATCTTTGCCTGTTCCTATAGGCTTAGGCCTCCAGCACACAGCCTTACCACCTCTGCCACAAATGCACTGGTTCCTCAGCAAACCAAGTGCATTAAGCTCTATGATTCAGTACCAGTCTGAAAACTACCAAATCTAACAACAACAACAACAACAACAACAATTTATTTATACCCCGCCCATCTGGCTGGGTTTCCCCAGCCACTCTGGGCGGCTCCCAACCAAATATTAACAACACAATACAGCATCAAACATTAAAAACTTCCCTAAACATGGCCGCCTTCAGGTGTCTTTTAAAAGTATGATAGTCGCTTATTGCCTTGACATCTGCTGGGAGGACGTTCCACAGGGTAGGTGCCACTACCAAGAAGGCCCTCTGCCTGGTTCCCTGTAACCTCACTTCTTGCAGTGAGGGAACCGCCAGAAGGCCCTCAGTGCTAGACCTCAGTGTCCGGGCTGAACGACGGGGGTGGAGACGCTCTTCAGGTTTACTGGGCAGAGGCCATTTAGGACTTTAAAGGTCAGCACCACGTGTTCTTCCTAGCCTGTCCTTTTGAATCTAACCACCAATAAACATGCTCAGGAAAAATGATTGACAAGGCCCCTGCTGACCTTCCTGCTGAAAATGCAATGTTGGTGCGGGACTGATTTGCACACCCACCCACTCATGTGTCTTACACTCATATGTCCAGGCTGAATGCATGAAATGGACGGTGAGTGTGATCTTTCTTTTTTTCTCAGATAGATCCTGTTTGGAAAACAAGAGCCAAAGAGTAGTACCATCCTCAAAGTTTTTAAAAACTTGGCTGGAAATGATTTCTTGATGGAGCATTGTTGTTTTAAACACCGCACATTACAACTTTGATTTCTTCCATTGTAGCCTCTTCACCGAAAAGCCATTTGTGTTCCGTTTTTTTCCTTATGCCTGCAATATGTTTTATTCTTTAACTTGTGCATATAGTTAATGCGGCATGTAACAATAGGAACAGCCATTTGGAATTCAAATTATAGCCCCTAGAATTGGGGCTATTTAATTTGAATGAGCTGGTAGATGAACACTTTCCTGTTCCTGAGAAAAAAGATATTCTGCTCTTAAAGATGATGGGCATTATCGGTGCCTACCACAATCTTGCCAAAGCGAAATATACCATCTGGGCTTCCTTCCCGGCGGCATTTCCTACACTAGTAAGACAGGGAAGATGGTGTTTCTAAAAGTATTATAGTGTTAACATATCAATGAGCAGACATGGTGTGACGTCATCACTCAGATGTGCAATACAAATAAACCATTGAAGCACAGCTACCACCAAATCTTGTCTATAGAAAAACTGAAAAGTGTGGCTCGGAAGAGCAGCAAGCAGAAGGAGAAAATATATGAATGTCCTGTGAACGTATGTGTAACCACAAGATGAGGGCTTCTCAAGGTGTAAAGGTAAAGGTAAAGGGACCCCTGACCATTAGGTCCAGTTGCGGACAACTCTGGGGTTGCGGCGCTCATCTCGCTTTATTGGCCGAGGGAGCCGGCATACAGCTTCCAGGTCATGTGGCCAGCATGACTAAGCCGCTTCTGGTGAACCAGAGCAGCGCATAGAAATGCCTTTTACCTTCCCGCCGGAGTGGTACCTATTTATCTACTTGCACCTGACATGCTTTCAAACTGCTAGGTTGGCAGGAGCAGGGACCAAGCAATGGGAGCTCACCCCGTCGCGGGGATTTGAACCGCTGACCTTCTGATCAGCAAGTCCTAGGCTCTGTGGTTAAGACCACAGAGCCACCCTTGCCTTCATGACAAATCCATCATTGTGTTAGAAACATGGTGGTGGAATTTGTTGGACTACATTTCTTACCATCCCTGACTTCTGGCCTACTGCCTGGGGCTGATGAGAGTTGGAGTCCAACAACATCTAGAGGACCACAGATTCTCCATCCCTGATGCTGGTCGCAGTACTCTAAAATCACCTAGGGCATAAAAACAAAATTTACAAGTGCTGGTATAAAGAGAAGAGCTTCTGTAGATTTTGGAGGTCATGTTTCTCAAGCATTGCTACTGTAAAGATTCTGCTTCAGAACTTGCTGAGGAAGGAATCCATTTTGGGGTCGGATTATGGAGGAATACTTTCAGAATTTTCCCCTAGGAAAATTCTCAACTTATGCTGGTTTCACAGTTTTTCAGGAGACTCCTTTCCCATTTTGTGTTGTGGGGGGCAGGGCAGTACTTATGTCGTATTTTTAAATAGAGAAACAGGAAAATCCTTGAATGGAATTTAGGGACAAATGCTTCTACAGAGAACACAAACAAACAAATGAAAACACCATCAAAATTCACCTTTCTCCCCTGTTGTTTAAAAAGCTTTTGATCATTACAACAACAACCCCTCCAAAAAAACCTTCCTGTACTCTCAAAGAAGGACCATTTCAAACACTGGAAGAAGAAATCTACTCCTCCAGCATCCTCAGCAGCTTAATGATCTGGTAAAAAGACCAAACAAACCAATATAATTACCATAAAAAAGCTATTACATAGCTCATCACATTTGACTTGTTTATAGGATAAAGAGTAAAACAGTTACACTGTTCTGAAATTTGAGGGTGTTTGGATCTCTGTCGCCATTTTACTCTTGCACGAGGGATGTTTCATTTATTTCAAACAATCATCCCTTATACCCTAAAGAGAAATGCACCAGTAAGAACATCTATATTTTTCATTTCAGGTGCAGAAGCCAAAACCATCACCGTAAAGTCCTATTTTACACAGCGCAAAAGCAATGTGGGAAGTGGATTTGCATTCCCTAGCTTGACCCTTCCAATCACCACATCTTTAGAGAGTCGGCACAATGGGGTGGCTGGAGTGTTGAAATATGACTAACAGGGCCATCTTTAGCATATGCGCCACCAGGGGGCAAAGATCCGCCCAGCGCCCCCAAATTTAGTTTAGCCCCCAAATCAACTTTTATTATGCTTACGTCACTATTGCGTGTTAAGATCCCAAGACCACCCCCAATAAATAAAGACACAATTGACACGGAATTTAGTTTAAGGTTATTGGCATAATTTTGGCCACAACTTTATTGATTACAGATCGTGAGTGGTTTGCTTAGGCATTGGTTCCCAACTAGCTGCACCTGACCTCAGCAGGGCAGGAAAACATCCTGGGGGAGCATTGGACCAGGTTCAGACTGAAGCTCACCCCAAATGCTCTCAGGGGCTCTGGTGTGGCCCTAACCCCTAGAAGGGGATCGGACAAAAGCAAGGAGAGCCCCTGGATTCCTTTAATGTTGGAGAGGCAGGCACAGCCTATCCACATCCCCTCCACCACAACTGAACCAATGCCTAACCGCCAAACCTTACAAAGTTGTGACAATTTGCTACGTGGCAGGCAAACCCCAAGTGGCACCAGCCAATCAGCCAAATGGGAAAATTCCTACCGGGCCCCTGTCCCAAGAACAGACGGCCCACAAAGGAATAGCAAGGTCATGATGAACCCTAAATATAGGGAGGGTGGGCGGGTGATCTGGTGCACGAGGCTAAAAGAGGATGCTCAACGCAACATGCAGTGGTATATATGGGTCCCTCGGTTAATGCATGAAATGATCCCATTGGCTAGATTTACCCCAGCAACCGAGGGACCACCAGTTGGGTTGTTGTGGCTATCCAATCGCTCCCACCCACAACAGCAATGAGGTCAGTCTTCTCTGGGAGGAGGACATGATTTATCATTTGATAAATAGCACTCACGCCTGCACGGCTCCAAAAGGAGTTTTTTGTGTGTGTTTTTTGTTTAAGACCAGCTTTTCTAAAGACAAAGAATACATTGGGAGTTGGTTTAAAGACTCCATGCATGCACTTACAGTCGTAGGGAGTTGTCTGAAAGATGAGACGGGTGGGCATTGTGTGCATGCATGGGAGAGCCATCTTGGGCAGCCTTTAATTGCGGGAGCAACCTTAGTTCTAGAGGAGCTGGGAGGGCCCTTGTGAGCATATATGAGTTCTTCTTGGGAAGGTTCCAGAGCCTGTGCACGCTTCCGTAGCTAGATAGGCGCGTTCTCTTTCTGTCTGTCGCTCCCTCTTTCCTGTCACTCCCCCTCTTCCCAGCTTTGGTGAGCTGTGTCAAAGGTACCCCTGACCCCTCTGCCACATAGTAGCTCAATACAATACGCTTCAGTGGTGGGCACCGGGCGCCCCTCAGAATTCAGTGCCCGGGTCCCCCACACCCCTTGCACCCCCAGGTAAAGATGGCCCTGATGACTAGGGAATCCCATGGTCAAAGCTCCATTCAACTCTAACATTTTCTGGGTGGCCAGACGCAAATCTTAATCTAACCTTCCTCACGAGGTGTTTATTGTGAGAACAGAATGAGCGGGGCATATGTCCTAGCTCCTTGGAAGAAAAATGCAATAATCATAGACTCATGAAATTGGAGGAGGACTTGTAGGACATAAGAAGAACCTGCTGGATCAGGCCTGTAGCTCATCTATTCCCGGATCCTGCTTTTCATAGTAGCCTAGGACTTGCTTAGGGAAAGCCCATAAACAGGACCTGAGCCCAATAGCCCTCTATAGAGAAGAGTGAATTTCAAAGCATAACTGTTTCAGTTCATACGGCGTTTCAGGATGAGCAAATTAGGCAACCCTGCCAATATTAAAGCTTTAACTTTGGCAGGGCAAATGTCTTAGAAGTTTCAGTGGTGGTGGTGGTGGTGGTGGGGAGGCGTCCAATGTCAGGTCTTCCTGCCTAAGCCTTGAGATCTTATTTCACCAAGGATGCTTTCAAGCCAGGTAAAAGCACTCAAGGCATGACTGGAGAGGGTGTGGCCTGGAGAGAATCTCAAGAGCCGAATAGAGAGGTAAGAGGAGGACATATTTCATATTCCCCCGGAGCTGAGTTCCCCCATCCCTGTGCTATCTTTGATGTTTGAGTTCTAATCGTATTGCCATTCTTTAAGCACTATTTATCATTTTACATTATCTATTTATGTGCGCTTATGTGCATCTGCACCATTAGATTTGGGAGCTGCTCATAGAACATTTGTTATGGGACATCCTATATACAGTAAATGCAGGAAAATGAACAAATAAAATTACAGAACAAGGGTGTTATGAAATCAATTAATGCATTCTTTGGCCTTATAGAATCTCGTCTATTATAATTTGGAACAGTAATATATAGGAGAAGATTTTGCATGCCTATTTTATTTTCCTTGTGACTTTTTTTACTTCTCCTAAGATGGATGATCTGTGGGAATTTTTCCAGAGCCCATTTGACCTTCACATTTTCTCTCACAATTCTCTATAACTCATATCAGATATTATTCTTGTATAACCCACACTAGGAAAATGGGTGGTCCAAATGAGTCAGTTTAAGCCCCAAAATTCATAGGGAGAAATGGATGCTTCAAGAAAATGAAACCAAATTAACTGGTTTAGAAACCAAATTAATTGAACCTACATTGGGCCCATCAAAGCTTCAGAATCATTGAGACTGTTGGCAATTCTTTCTTTCTTATTATGCTGGAAATGTCACAGCTACATGATCCTTATTTTCTCTCTTTTCCTGATATCACTCATAAGCTAAACACAAAGAGCAGGTGTTTATTCTATGATGAGCATCTTCATTCGCTGAGAGTCAGAGTTGACGCTACAGAAAGTGGAAACTGAGGTTTAGCACCAGGTTTTGGTACTCAACCATTTATTCATTACCTGTGTATTTAAACCTAGAGTTTAAATGTCAGAAGATTATATTTTTTTCCTGAGAAAAAAACTGTGAACATTTTCTTTCTTGTTCCCTCTCCCTCATGCTGAAATGGGCTATTTTGAAGGAAATGATGTTAGGGTCACATCCTCACAATACATTTCAAACACTTCCCACGAAAAAATTGCAGCACTCTGAGAGAGGTTTCCTAAGGAATCTTAACACTCTTAATGATATACAATTCCTGGGATTCTCAGTGTGAATCGTAGACCAATACTGGCTATTCTGACTTGTAGTATAGAGTCATATATTTGTAGCATTGGATTGGACCATGATTGGCATCTATTTGTGATCTTTTTTGGTGCTGGGGGGGGGGGGGGAAGCAAACATTCTGAGACATATAAATAGTGCCGGGGCTCAAATGCCATTGTTTGTTCTTTAATTAAATACCAGGTGTGGGGAACAATAGTCAACAACACCAAAGTATACAGAGAGGGGAAGTTTAAGCCTTCTCTCCCCATCTGCAAATCTCTGTAAAAAGTCTTCCTTTGTGTGCAGCAATTCACATGGGGGGGACGGTCTACTAGTGGTGTTAAGGAAGGTGTAACCTTAGGAGAGGGCCATAGCTCAGTGGCAGAGAGTCTGCTTTGTCTGTAGAAAGTCCCAGGTTCAGACTTTGGCATCTGCAGATAGCTCTGGGAAAGATCCCCCTGCTTGAATTGCAGATTACAAACTTGGAAAGAGAGAGGGTGAAGTTCCAGTTTACGGCAGAACAGATTTAATGATTGCTATTTAATATTGCTGATAATATTTATTTTATTATCTGCAGCCCATGTTCTCTGTCAAGGTTGTATTATCAGGTCCTTGAAACATTAATGCTTCCAAAGGAACTGAAGTCACTACATCATTGTAGTTGCTGCCATTTTTATCTGTGAAACATGGGGTTCACCACCATAAGACTGGTGGTGGGTGTGGTGTATACTGAACAACATAATGTAAAGACATGGGGATGCTTTTTGCTATACGTTACAAAGCACCCCATGTCCTGACATGACACTGTTCAATGTCCACCACACCCGCCAACAACCAATAATCTGGAGCATGGGTGAGAAACCAATAACATAACAATATCAGGCAATGGGTTAAAGTTGACTTCACAGTGTGGCTCATGATGAGATCAACTCATATGGCTGGCTTATAATGGGTCTGGCATTTTGGCATAGGAGACAACTCCTTAGGGGCACAATAAAATATTCAAGGGGGCCGGGCCTCCACAAAGTTGGTGGGCATTCCCATTTAAATAGTGTGTGTGTACAGTGTCATGTGATCTGTTATGAGGGGGCGGGGCTTACCTGGGCCCCCACAATATTTTATTCAAGTTGACACCCCTGCATTTTGGGCTATAGTAACTTTGGGGGGTGGGCAATTTAGATCAGAGAAATAGCATGGGAGGAAGTGTTAAATGCCTGTCTACTAATAATGTTAATCTGATCAAAATCAGAGGTGATCTGCTCACTGATCTTCTGTGTCAACAACCCTTCCTCGTGTAGAGATCTTCAGTTGTTATATTTAAATGTCACCCAACCCGGGGAGAGAGAGATTATTCGGTATAATTAGAAAATAATTTCCAGCAAAAATCCATTTATTTGTGAGAAGGCAGCGAGAGATGGTGAGAATGCATTCTTTTCTCCTTACTCCTCAATAGCTGTGCACTTTGAGATAATGTTCTAATTAACCTAATTGCAACCACTACACTGAATGGAGGTTGAGATCCCAAATGGCACAGCAACTAGAGGCAAAGCACTGCGAGTCATTGCTTTCTCTGCCTACACTCAAAAATAGATTTTTATTACAGGAAAGAGGAGGTAAATCCTCTTAATAAGGTAAAGCTTGAACCAAGAGGGTGTTCCCCCCCCCCATCCATTTGATGGTAAGGCATAAATTAAGCATTTCTGCTTCAGTTTAATTAGCATAAGCCATCATTATAATGTAGCCCACAAGTGTTTGCCTTTCCTGTCTTAGAGCAAGCCTTCTGTACTCAGGAGATTTACTGTAAATCATTGAATATTAATTTTCTTGGATTTTATTGAAGTACATTTTACACAGTCGGCTTCAGAGAGAGAGAGAGAACAATCATTTGCTTTTCCCATGCAGGAGAGATCGTATTTAAAACCACCAAATGAACTGAATGGAACTTCATGAAATGCCACTCCAGTTTTATGATAGTACAACATTCCAGAGATTATTGGCCTGTATTTCAGAAAATAAGAAAGATAATTTAAAGTAAGAGTGTGGGAACCTTCCTCCTCTTCAGAGTATTCATTCCCTTATGGTTAATGTGGGGGGCCCCACATGCCTGTGGTGAATTGGACACTCCTCCTCTCTCTTTCATGCACACACATTAATGGGGGGCTTTATTACTGTACATGCAGGGGCTCAAATACAGACTGCAGCATGGTGCAAAAAGTTAAAGCCCCTCTTCCTTCTGCATCCTGACCCAGGTTCCCACACGTGCCTCTGCCTATAAGCTTTCTTTTTTATATATATTATTTATTATTATTATTTTTTAACATATCATTTTCAACAGTAATTAAACATACTTTTACATCTTATTCACATTTTTGACTTCCATCAGTCCTGTCTGAAAATTTTCCAATCTAATCTCTCAGTATCCATTTCTTATCTTCCCTATTACATTTCAAACTCATAACCAATATCTCTATCTTTTTTCTACTTTGTAACACTTTGTATATTTCTCCTTACAAAACTTCTTGTAGTCCTACTAGCGTAATTTGTTGATTACAGTTGCTCTTCAAATAATGCATATACTTCTTCCAATCTTCTGTAAATCTCCGGTCCTGCAGGTTTCGAATCCTTCCTGTCATTTTGTCCAATTCTGCATAGTCCATTAATTTCGTCTGCCATTCTTCTTTCGTCGGAATTTCTTCTTGTTTCCATTTCTGGGCTAACAATACTCTTGCCGCAGTTGTTGCATATAAAAACAATTTAACATATTGGCTATTAATGTCCTGACCTATAATACCAAGTAAAAATGCTTCTGGTTTTTTTCTGCCTATAAGCTTTCAGTATGCCTCCCCCCCCCCCACACACACACTAAAATTCAACGACACACTCTTTTTATGTGGTTGGTGTCCAGAACTGAAGCAACATAATGGAACTAATGTGGGCTGGCAGTCAAAAATATTTCTACCATCACACATTTTGCCTTGAACCAAATGACCAAGCAAATCTTTCGAGTGACGGGTAGGTAACTCAGAGGCTTGCTTTTGAGCTGCAGGAACTGAAATAATGGAATGACAAGAGCCTAGCAAAGACTGGAAATGAACTCAAAAGTGAAGGGCTCAGAATTCCAGTCCTTCCCTTCCTCAAATAGGGTGCCCCAAAATTCATAGAAAGACCAGCTCCCTCTTTGGGGCTCATCTCCTACCTCTGCTACTCCTTGTCGAGGTAAGGAAAACCTTATTTGGGGAAAGGAGGAAATCATAGCAGGCACCAGAGAGCTTCCGTCATGCAGGAGACACCACCTGGAACCTCTGCTTGTTCCATGTGCATTCTTTGTGTGAGTCAAGGCACCATGGAGGTGGAGGAGCTGGTGGTGGTGCAGGCCAGGTCACCCCCAGCAGGCCCAGAGACCATGCCTCCTCCACCAGAGGACAAGAAGAAGAGAAGAAGAGTTTGGATTTGATATCGCACTTTATCACTACCCTAAAGAGTCTGAAAGCAGCTAACAATCTCCTCCCACCCCACAACAAACACTCTGTGAGGTGAGTGGGGCTGAGAGACTTCAGAGAAGTGTGACTAGTCCAAGGTCACCCAGCAGCTGCATGTGGAGGAGCGGGGACACGAACCCGGTTCACCAGATTACGAGTCCACTGCTCTCAACCACTACACCACACAGGAGAAGAAGCCGGATTATCCAAGAATGGCATTTTTAATTTTAGGTTTGGAGCACTTGGTAACCCCTAGCCTTGGGGAGCTGGTAGCAAACCACCCAGTAAACCATTCTTATTTCCTTTCCATGTTCGTGTTGAGCTTTTGAAAATGTGTCCTTTTCTTTTTCTTTTAGAAGAGCTCCATGCTCCAGGAGAATGTTAGAAATAATGCCACTCAGTTAGAAATCTTCGAATGTCACCAAGTGGTACTTGGCTAAACCTTTGGTGTAAACACAGAATACCCTGGGAAGGGATTACTTGTCCGTATGTCGACTGGAAATCCACTGTAGTAGACTCATGAATTGCTTCTGCGTGCTTTTCAGGAAAGAGCTTCAGCAGCAAAATGAAAAGGGTAATGTATTTCAGACTGGCTTTGCTCTGCCGCTTCATAGAGGTGGTTGCCTCAAAAGGCCTCACCATGGTGCTGAAGAAATCTATGAAGGTTCTAGAGGCACACTCATGTATTCTTGTTCTTATATACACTTTGACTTCCTGCCTAAAATTAATTCCCCGCTTCCACAAAATATGGAGCTAATTTGAAGAAGCGTTCATTAAAAAGGGAACTAATAACATGTAGATGATCATTTTACTCAAAGGAGCTGTAAAGTACTTAAGAAGTATCCATAGTCTTAAAACCCAACTACCGGTAAGTAAGACACCATTCACAAAATCTGCAACTACAGGAATGACTTTTTAAAAGTAAATTGCAGGCGTGGGGAGGGGGAGATGAACTGGGACCCCATGGCATGGGAGAACTTAGAGAGTTTGAACCCTTGGAGTTTCTCTTTTTTATATAATATTTTTTATTAATTTTAACATACAAATTATAATACATACCACAAAACTTCACCACTTATACAATCTTTTTTTGGACTTCCATCAGCACCTCTGATGATCCACCGTTTTAACCACTTCTTATGCATTTTTTAAATTCATATTGCCTTTAATTATCTTAACTAACCATCCTCCCCTTTTGCAATAGTTCCAATAATTCACCTCACAAAACGTCTTGCAAACCTACATACGTAGTCTGATCATCACAATTACTTTTCAAACAGTCTGTAAATTTACACCAGTCTTCTGTGAATTTCTGGTCCCGCAGATTTCAAATTCTTCCTGTTCGTTTATCTAATTCTGCATAGTCCATTAATTTCATCCTCCATTCTTCTTTCGGCGATAATTCTTCTTGCTTCCATTTTTGTGCCAATAATATTCTTGCTGCCATCGTTGCATATAAAAACAGCTTACATTCTTTTCTATTTATATCACTTTCTACAATGCCCAGTAAAAATGCTTCTGGTTTCTTGAACCCTTGGAGTTTCTCAGGAGGGTATTCTGAAGGAGCCTTTTTTGTTGTCCCCAATTTCTCTGAGGTTTGGTTGAGCTTTACCAGGCCTTTAGTGTAGCAGATCAACATACTAGCAACAGAAGTCTAAGAACATAAGAACCTGTCTTCTCCCAAGCCAGAAAAAGTGGTCCATCTAGCTGAGTATTGTCAATACTGACTGGCTGCAATTCTCTGTGGATTCAGGTGGGAGTCTTTCCTAGTACTGGAGATATTTAGGACTGAGCCTGGGACATTCTGCATGCAAGGCTATTGCAGATATTAATGCTGTGCAGCTTGAAGAGATTGGATGCATAAAAGTTGACTTCTTTTGGAATGAAAGTTATCCAGACCCATAATTATGATTCAAAGCTTTACTAAACAGAACTTCTTCAAAACAGGTATAAAAACCACCAGTGATGCATTCAGATAATTCTATAAAGCATATGCTTCTCTAAGCATAGGCTCTTCTTAAATATATATAACCTAATTGTGATCACAGTAAAAATCAAATCTCTGTCTCTCCAGGCTAAGGCTATGAAGCTCCTAGAGAGTCATTACCACATCCTTTCCCCCCCTCTGTGGGGTCCAGAGAAAGACTAACAGGCAATGCCCTTTAAGGTGGAGATTTGTAATTGAAAACAGCACATGATCTAAACCTAAAACACCAAGTGAAAGTTAGCAGAGAACATCAACAGTTAATTATCAACTCAGAGGCTTAGAGAGCTTAGCATACTCAAATGGAATTTTCAAATGTTCAGCCTTTCAGCAATATACACATGGAGATTCTTCATTTCAGTGTGCAATTATTCAATTATACTTAACGTGAGCTACAACACTTCTAATTTGCATAGGCTGCAATACTACAACCATTTACCCGGGAGTAAGCCCCACAGAACTCAGTAAGGCTTACTTTTGAGTACTCTTGTAAGATACCATTGCAAGGCTCCAGAAATCTAACCTCTTTGTTTAGGCCAAGAACTTGCGTCAACTTTGTCAAATGTTCCTTCAAAAACTTATATATAATATTTATTAAAGCAGTAAATGTGGTTTCTTTGCTCTCTTCCCCCTCAAAAAACACACGGGCATTTTCCTTTGCTTGAGCAATGGCTCCCAGTGACAAATAAGTGAAAGGCAATTGTAGGAGGCACCTGAGGAGTTGAAATATTTACAATTAGAAAGGATGTCGAAAACCCTAATTGAACAATGACATGCTGTCATGGCGAGCTTAAATGCAATCTGATAATGGCATGTGGCATAAACCAAGTCAAGATGAAAAATATGTATTAGCTGCCCTTTGAAAGCTCTGAAGTTTTTATACCAATGACAGATATTGCCCATAGCAGAAAAACAATTCAAAGAAACCAAGCGTTAGGGGGAAAAACAAGCCCGGGAACTGATTGAATGAAGTAAAAGATCAAGGCAGAAAAATGTTTTCCCATGAACGACGAGGTGAGAAATGTTTTATCACAATGGTTTTCTTTAGTTGATAGGAAAAAGAAGTAGAAAACTACTTGCCTTTCTGAGGTGACCTGACGTCAGGTCTGGAATATAGACAACAGTCTCAGGTGAGTCAGGAGACAAGAGCTATGGGGGCAAGCCAGTAGCCAAGACCCTGTTCCTTTGTTGGAAGCTGCTTTGGGCATGATTTTTGTGTACCGTATTTTTCGCTCTATAAGACGCACCAGACCACAAGACTAGTTTTTGGAGGAGGAAAACAAGAAAAAAAATATTCTGAATCTCAGAAGCCAGAACAGTAAGAGGGATCGCTGTGCAGTGAAAGCAGGAATCCCTCTTGCTGTTCTGGCTTCTGGGATAGCTGCGCAGCCTGCATTCGCTCCATAAGACGCACACACATTTCCCCTTACTTTTTAGGAGAGAAAAAGTGAGTCTTATAGAGCAAAAAATACGGTATGTAGAAAAGTGGCATACAAATAAAATGAACGTATGAAGCCAGGATACAAACAAGAAGAATGGATCAAGGAACAAGAGCCGTAGCTCAGCAGTAGAGCTTCTGCTTGTATGTAAAAGGCCCTTGGTTCAATCGTCAACATTTCCAGGTAGGACTGAAAATGTCCTCTGTCTGGACCCTTGGAGAGCTGCTGCCAGTCAGTGTAGACAATATGGAGTTAGATAGACCAATGTCAGCAGACCCACTCTGCAAACGTGACATGAAGTCTGGCAACATTAACCCTACCACGAGGGAATCTCTTGCAGGTGATTGCAGTGCCTGGAGAAGGACAGCCATAGCAGTGAGCAGAGGAGGAATAACCTCTTGAAGGAGTACAGTGGTACTTCGGGTTAAGAACTTAATCCGTTCTGGAGGTCCATTCTTAACCTGAAACTGTTCTTAACCTGAAGCACCGCGCCACCACCTCATGATTTCTGTTCTCATCCTGACCTGAAGCAAAGTTCTTAACCCGAGGTACTATTTCTCGGTTAGCAGAGTCTGTAACCTGAAGCGTCTGTTACCTGAAGCATCTTTAACCTGAGGTACCACTGTACAGAGAGAAGAGATGCCACAATGCACCTGTGCCAGCAAAACTGGACGCCTTCATCTGCCCCACTTGCAATAAAACATGTCTCTCCCATATCAATCTCTACAGCCACAGCAGGCGCTGTAAGTCTCCAAATGTTTGACTTTAGCCCTGAAGGTGCTGTCTTCCATTGTCTCATGAGACAGATGAATGCCAACATTACGACCAATACCTTAACTTGGTATAAGTTCCTATAGCAATGCTTACCAGTTTAACTTCCCACAATGCCCTGGAGCAGTGCTACATCAGGGACATTGTGGGAAATGACAGTGGATGCCTACCACAGAGCTCCACAACCAGGGGCTCACCAATATAGAAGGGTCCCCCAGAGGACATTTCACTGAGTTGCTGGGGGCTCCTTGAAATCGAAAACTGGTCCTTGTAGATAAGGCATGGCAGCCTGCGGATCTCACAACAGAATACATGTGTGGGAGGAGAGGCTATAGTGGCTTCCCCATTCATCATCTCCTTCCTCCTTGCCCTTTCCCTCCTTTATTCTCCACACTGCAGCATGTCTCTCTTGCTCAGAGGGCAGGCTTGCAGCCCCATGTCCCCTGCAGTGATGAAGAAATACAGAGAAAACCAATTATTTATTTGCCTTGTTAACTAAATGCAAAGAATGTCTCATACAGAAGCAAACCGACTGTTACCTAAGTTGAAATGAGAACAGATTTTGACCAAGTGTGCTCTGCATTGAAGTGTACGCCAACAGGAACCCAAGGGGCTCATTTGTCCATTGCATTCAGTATTGACACACAGCCAGCAGCTAAGAGGGGACTGCGTTTGTTGAAAATTTTAGCATTGCTTTCCTCAAACATGTGTTCCTCACCTCCCGCTTACTCAGTGCTGTGCTCTCAATTAATAGTTCTATTAAGTCTTCAACAGCTAATCCCAACAATAAATAGTTCACCCTGAGCTATGGGATGCAATGGACCTTTACAAATCTGGACTTTGTTCACACCTACACTTTACAATCCAGACATAAAATTCCCCCTTTTTTATGTCCTCTTACATTTCCCATTAATAGTTTAATTCCAGGGCATTGTAGCAAGTGCTCCTTTGCTGGGATTGTGGTGTCTCCCACGTACCAATCATGTTGTGTCAGGAAGCATCAGTGTAAAAAGAAAATTTAATGAGCCTGGGGTAGCTGTAACTGAGCTAGTAACTCTGGGTGATATAAACAGTTAGTCATACCCAGAGTCAAGCCTCTGAAAGCAATGCACCGGAGTGACTTCATGGTCATTGACTTCAAGTAGGGCTACTCTGAGTATGACTTAGTCAGATACCACCCTTCATTTTCAAATTGTGCTGAACATAAGCCCTTTCTTTTAAACACCGAGTGTATTAACAGATGCAACCGACTCAGTAGGCAGATTAGGAAACCAGAACAATTGCCCGTTCTGCTCATTATTGACATCCCTGTGGCAGGTTTCTCAAATATCCAGATATAGCTAAACAGACACTCCAGGACAAGGTATTATCACATTCCCATGCTTCTGCTAGGCGTGTGAGAGAGAAAGTCAATACAGTTTGCACTGAAAAGCAAACCAACCTAATTCACACACTCCAAAACAATATGTGAACTGAAACAGAGTCATTGTTCAAAATGTGAGCTTATCTGAAGTTTGCAATGCAGTTCTCTAATATGCCTATTAAATGCATATGTCAGGGTAAAGGGTGCATAAAATGCATGCATTGGTGAAGGTAATGCACAGAAATGCATCATAGTAGGGGGGGAATGCATTGTAAAATGTGTATATTAGGCAGAATCACATACAAAACTATTTATATTACAGGGAAATTGGACCAAAAAGCTGGTGCATTCATGAGGACTTTTTAAATGAGAAAATTGCAAACTGGTGTGGAAACGTGGGAAAGTGAGCTAAATATTGTAAAGTGAGGAATGGAAGCCAACAAAATCACTGTACCTTATCCCTTCATCTGTTCCTGAAATACACAATAAGAGACTTGCTGGTTTCTACCCAAGACCCATCTAGTAGTAGTAATGATGATGATGATGATGATGATGATAATAATAATAATAATAATAATAATAATAATAATAATAATAAATTTTATTTATACCCCGCCCTCCCCAGCCAAGACCGGGCTCAGGGCAGCTAACAACCAATACTAAAAACAAGCTGATTAAAATACAATTTAAAAGATTAAGGTACAACATTAAAACATTAGGGTGCATAGGAGGAGAAAGGAAAAAGAAAGAGGGGGAGACAATCAAACTGGTTCTAAGCCAAAGGCCAGGTGGAACAACTCTGTCTTACAGGCCCTGCGGAAAGAAATCAGATCCCGCAGGGCCCTGGTCTCATGAGACAGAGCATTCCACCAGGCTGGAGCCAGTGTTGAGAAGGCCCTGGCTCTGGTTGAGGCTAATCTAACTTCCTAAGGGCCTGGGACCTCTAGGGTGTTGCTATATATGGACCTTAAGGTCCTCCGTGGGGCATACCAGGAGAGGCGGTCCCGTAGGTACAAGGGTCCTAGGCCGTGAAGGGCTTTAAAGGTCAAAACCAACACCTTAAATCTGACCCTGTACTCCACCAGGAGCCAATGCAGCTGGAAAAGCACTGGGTGAATATGCTCCCATGGCAGACACCATGTACAATACAGCATCTTGTTTTTCATAACAGTCAACAAGATGTCTCCTGGAAACTTAGAAGTATGATGTGACGTTCTCCCACTGTTGTTCCCAACAACTGGTATTCAGAGGCATACTAACTATGAACCTTGAGGTTCTATATAGCCCTCACTGCCGACAGCAGTTGCCAGTGGGCTGTATTCAACAGATCCCTACATGTGTATGACATAACATGTGTAGGGCCATTTCACATGACCACAGAACGCACACCTTCACTGGCAGGTATGGCATCGCCGGTAGAAAAGGCTTGCCAGCATTACCCTCTCACAAGTCCTTTCAAATGGTCAATCCATTGTAAATCCAGCTGGTTATGGTGTTCCACAGGAGAGCTGCTCCTCAAAGTCCCTAAAATGGAGTAAAGCTGCAACTTACATGGAGGTTACATTCCGAGTATTGTGCCTAAAGTCAGAATGACATACAGTGGTACCTTGGGTTACAAACACTTTGGGTTACAAACGCTTCAGGTTACAAACTCTGCTAACACAGAAATAGTACCTTGGGTTAAGAACATTGCTTCAAAATGAGAACAGAAATTGTGTGGCAGCAGGAGGCCCCATTACCTAAAGTGGTACCTCAGGTTAAGAACAGTTTCAGGTTAAGAACGGACCTCCGGAATGAATTAAGTTCTTAACCTGAGGTACCACTGTATAGTCAACCTTTTGGGTTCAATGACAGGTGAGATTAACAGAGTCATTTCCCCCTGAACCCTGCCCTCCTTTTGATCCATATCCATATATATAGCCACATGCATAAAGCAGAGGTCTGGGGAAAAAGTTCATTGCTCCTCTCCCCCTCTATTCTGTACTGGTAAAATCGTCCCTGACACTAGTACTTTAAAAGATATCAGAGCAAATGTTTGCCCACAAGAAGCCTAGTGTTGATGAAGATTGCTATATGACAAAATAACATGCTGTTCATAGATTTGACACATTCTGATAAAAAAGCTGGACTAGAAATCCCATCATACCTGACCACTGATGGGAGTTGGAGTGTGTAGTGATTATAGCAATAAAAAGACCAGTCACCTAGTGTCAGATTAGTTGATTTCTGCATGTGGGATGGAGGAGAGTCCATCTTGTCCTTTTGTCTCAGATGGCAATATGTCTTGGGCTGCGCCTAGTTCTGAACTATGGCTACTCTTTAGTTTCTACTTTGGCAGTTGCAAAGCCAGTTCTGTTATACTAATATTGGATATGCAGTCTTGTTCTAATAACCAATTATAGATTTGTTATGGCAGAACACCCTTCTATTGTTGTTTTCAACCAGAACTGTTTATTTTCTTTCTTTCTTGTAAATCCACTTTTTGTCTTTTTGTTTCCTTTTTGTCAGAAAAGAAAAGAAAAGCTCAACAATGCTTAAATGGTTGGATGGGTAAGCATGCATTATCTACTGTGTTCTCAAAGCTTTTACTACTACTACTACTACTACACCCATCTGACTGGGTTGCCCCCAACCTGGGGGGCTGACAATTAAATCAATGCCAGTGTTGGCCTTCCCAGATATGATAACTTCTCCCACATGGTCAAGGACTTCTGACCTTACCTAATGAAAATGGGAAGATGTCACACTGAATCATCTCCCATGTCGCAAAGGTAACAACAATGTTCTTCTTTTGTATTTTCAGAAGTTGAAAAGTATGAACTGAAATCCAGCTTCCTGAGACTTGTCAAAAACATTTGACACTGGGCTACAGTGGGCCACATGGGAACTATTCCACCAGCAGGTTCCTCAACAACATCCATCAAGTTCTTAAAATCTGGTTGATGATGAACATGCATGAGTCAATGTTTAATGCCCATTCTCCCACCTGAATTTTTGCTGTATAATTAAGGAAGGCATGTAAATTGGAGGCAAGCCACCTTGCTACCATTCCTAATTTTTAGACACAATCAGCTAGCATGCTTGAGCATATAAATCACAACTGCAGTTGAATAATAAATGAGAATTAGAAACCAGCTGTGAAAAACAGGCCCCTAAATCATTTTGGAATCCCAGGAAGGTGCAGTAGATTGGTGAGAAGCCGATGGAGCTGTAGGCGTTGATCAAGATTTAAGGTTTCTTTTAAAAGAGAATCTAGGAAAGATCCAGGTTTTAAAAGATTGACTACGGTGCTTGAAATCTCCACTAGCAACATTCATCAGAATGAGCCAGAGAACAACTAAAAAGTTATGATTTAATTAAGAATAGTCAGCATGCATTCACAAAAGGGAGATTGTACATTGTAAATCTGATTGACAAATTTTAGGTTTTGCAAGTAAAGGTGGTTAAGAAGTCCTGCTAGACAGTAATTCATTGCAAAGAGCATGGGGGAAAAGGTTCTCTGCTGAAGAATTGATGAAGCATGATGGTGTCACACACTTGTACACAAGGAGTAACAATTTTATGCATGTCTATTCTCTCTCCCCCCCCACCCAATTTTAGCATGTCCTTCATTAGACAAGTGATCCCAGTGTGGGCCACATCATGTATAAAATCAAACTTTCAACACAACAATTCCAATTTCAAAAAAAATTAAAACAAATACATAAATAATATGTACTGAAAAAACAGTAGCCCAATACAGGGGTCACCAACCTTTTTGAAGCAGTGAGCACATTTTGAATTTTAAGAGTGATGGTGGCACCAGTCACAAAACAGCTGAAGTGGGAACACAACACAAAATTGCACAAATTATGAGTGTGGCATAACACAATTAGAGAGACAACCACCCAGCAATCTAATGCTTTCAAGGGGAGGTCAGCTATGTCATGGTGGTCATGGTTGTGAAGATCCCACAGTGATGATTTATCTGTCTGTCTCTCACACACATGCACAATGTTTATTAGCAGCAGGGAACATTCCTTGGTACCAGGAAAAATATACAACATAGCCACCACACACTCACTCCCTTTTCACATAAATTGAAAGGTACCCATGCATATTGTCCCATAACGTTCTTTGTGGAAGGGCTAGAAAGTTACTTAAAATAAACATAAACATAAACCTTAGATTCTGGGGTCACAAAGCACTCTGAAAAAATTCAACCAAGATAAAATACAATGCCACACACACACACACTAATATAGTTCACAACTCATTTCATAATTGTCTTTGTTGTAATGGAATATTCCTTCTCTGATATGAGGTATTCACATTAGAAATACAACCATGCCAAACTGAGTATTCTGGATCTTTCCTGTCTTTCCTCATCCGGATATAGCATGTAAACTTTTCCATAGCTTGTAGGTGTCATGATTTGGCATACCAGTTTGCAATGGTGAGCCTTTCTGCCTCTTTACAATGCCAGGTAATTTTGATTCTTGGGCACATCACCATGAATTGGATTAGAGATTTTGCTGCAGTCAGAGTTGCCTCCATCAAAGGCAGAAAGAAAGCACCATGTTGGCTCCTGGATAATATAGTTTTGTATGTTGCAGTTCATTCCTCTCAGAAATAGCACCCACAAGAAATCACCTCCCACCTGCCGTTTATAACTGGAGGTGCAAGGGATTCAAAGCCTGTGCTCTGTAGCTGATCATATGGCCTCTTCCATAACCAACACTCATATGCAATGAGCTCTAGTTTGTGACGGAGAAGGAACTCTGGTCTTTTCCACTAGCACATCAATAAGCCAAATTCTAAGTTTAATGGAAGGGTGCACTGATCCTTACATATATTGACCCTTCCTTTCTCAGGGGACAAAATAACCATATGCCATTATAGGTTGCTACAATTCTAAGCACAAACATGGAGAATGAGGAACAGGACAACAGGAAGAAACACAAGTATTGGATACATAAATGAAGTTAATGAATACAGACACACAGGTACCCTTCTAGTCAGCCAGAAGTGTCAAGTGAGGGCATTTATAGAAGACTCTTCAAATTTTGGTTCATTATGTACCGTTAGCAAGGTTAAGAAAGGGCAGGCGCAAGATAGGAGGGCCAGATTCATTGTGGAAATTCACATTCAGGCATTCATGAGTAAATTTAACCTGGTGCCCTTAGTTCTCCACAAGGAAGGAGGCCAAGAGACTGCAGCACAGAGGCATGGGTAATTTGAAAAACAACAGGGAGGATAGATAATTAGCTGTGAGAGCTAGGATACACTAAAATAAACAACAAAGATTGAAGGGCTGGAATAATGCAGTTACCCATGTGCAATTCAGGGGACAAGGAACGCAAGGTAATCAGTGTTACCTGAAAAGGGGATCATCTTGAGTGATATTCTGGAACCTCATTCCAGCTCAGTTCAGCGAGTAACTGGTTGATTTATTGATTGTCGGCCTGGAGATCTTCACTGCCATCTAAATGAAAGTAAGCCTGACCCAGACAGATAGACATGGAGGCAGTGTGCTTACTGCATCCTCCCATCTCAATGTACCTTTTCCAAGACTTAGGAAGGCCCAATGAATTCACTACTCCTTGAGTCCCAAAATGCCTGAGGCAAGTGCCAGGGGCTTCTTTCATTGCCCACTAACCACAAAGATTTAAGAAATACCCATTCACAACCTTGATGCCTCTGAGTAAAGGACATAACGTGCAGTTTCTAGGTCCAGAAGGTTCCAGGTTCAATCCCCTGTGTGAAATCCTGGAGGTTACTGCCAGCCAGTGTAAATACTGAGCACTTTGTAAAAGGATACAGATTGCTCTACCTGTTGCAGCACAGATAAGTTAACTACTAGAAAGGGACACAATATAAATTCCAACCAACATTGTTAAAAAATAGTGTTAGCATTATACAAGATACTCTGCAAAACACATATGCATTCCGCCATCGGAAGAATAATAGATTTTGACAGACAGGAGAAGGATATGAAAGTCTTCCTGGGAAGAAAAGGTTGAGTAAATCACACAAAAATGGAATCAATACCTAAATGGTCCATAACGCTAGTAGTTTCAGAAGCAGGCCTGAGGGCTGTTAAAAGTATTTTTCTTCATCAAAGCTCTCTTCTAAACACCACTTAGTGCTAGCAGGCTGTTCTTCCTCACACGCCTTTGTATTGCTTTGGTTTTTATGCAGTCCAGGTGTTCCAATCATAATTTCACTATTATGGCATATGTGATTAAAATACATTGTGCTTTTATTGCCAGCCAATAATAATAGCACATAAATAAAAGGTTCCTGATGGCTGAGGGAAATAACAGATTGGCATTCAAAGTGATGGAAAAGTTCTGAGAGAATGAGAAAAGCAAATTGCTATAATTCAATAGTGTGACTTTATACTAAACATTGCTAGTTTTTTTGCAAATGGCTCTGCGAGGGTTCTAATTTCTTGGCCGCACATTGCACTCACAAGCACAAAACGAAATCCAATGTGGCCAATGGGTTTTGGATGCATGTATCTGCGTGCATTGTGTAGTATATCCTCAGCCTCGTAAATGTGGGAGAAATCAGTTTGGGAATGGGACAATCTTCTGGAAATCACACTGAAGCTGGATATGGAGGTTGTCTGCAAATTTTTATAGAGGAAGTTGTGGAAGGGACAGACTGTTCCTTGATCCCTCCCCCCATGAAAATTTGGGCAATTAGCATCCCCTCACAAAAAAATAAAATACTGGTTTGTACTGTGAACAAGGCTTTCCCTATGACTTAAGGCCTAAAGCCCGAGTCCATTTATAATTCCAACAATAAGCCCCAATAGTGGTGGCATAAGAAAATGATTGTCTGCAGATTCACTAGTATTCCCTCATCACTAATGTGTACATCATATACAGTTTGGGCCCTAATGAATTGGATTCTGCAGATTTAGACCTCTAAACAAATGTGACCTCCAACATATAAGAGCAGGGTAGGCACAGTAGGGTGGGGGCAAGGGAAAGACAAAATTTCCCTGCCTCCTGACAGCAGATAGCGATAATATGACAGCAGACAGTGTTAAGTATCGCCTAATCCAATCCAGGGGAGAAGGGTGGGCAAAGATGAGCCTGGCGTAGTAGCAAGGGCCAAGGGTCATACATCCAGGATCAGTGATAAGAAGTTCAAGACTACACAGGAGTTGAGAAGCTGTTCCAATAAGTTCCCATGCTCACCTACCAAGCTTTAAACCCAAGGCAATGTACTCCCCTTGCTCCCAATAATCTCTATTCCGGCAAAAATGTCTAGCTTGCAAGTGGGTTCATGTCTTTTCCCTCACTAGAGGCAACACCTTAACCTGAGGGAGTGTCAGGGTGAGGGGAACAAACCAACTGTTTCAGTAAGGGGTATCCCGAGAATATCCATGCATTAGCTACTGAGCTTAGTGGAAACTCCAGTTCTCACTCTTCCCCTCAGCTTGTATATTGATGTACCTGTCACAGTGGGTTTTAACTCCTTGGTCCTGGAAACAAGGTCACTGGTGTCGTTCTCACACTGGCCCTTCTACCACTGTAAAATATGAAGAGACTAATCCAAGTGCTTTGGGGAGGGGGGAGCATGCGGAGAACATCCGGTGGTGTGCCTGCCCATCTAAGTGAGAAGGCCTCACCCCATCCTCTTCCTTCCTTCCTTCCTCTAACACAATGTGAAATTTTGAGAGAATTTTCATTTTCATATATAAGTGGAACATCTAAGGAAATTTAAGGGAAATAGCAATGGTTTCAGTAAGATGAGTGATGATTCAAAGGGGTTCCATACCTCTCTAGGGTGAGAATGCTTGACTTGTAGGCATTCTTCAACACACCATCTTTTATTAAGCACAGAACTGTCTGATTATTATTATAATTATTGGCTTATTTATATGTCACATTCTCTGTAGAAGACATCTGAGAAGATCTGCACAGTACAGAACTTAGGATGACACAAGAAGAGTTCTGGTGGATCAGGACAAAGGCCAACCTTGCCTAGCATCCTCTTCTCACAGAGGCCAACCAGAAGCCCATGGAAAGCACTCGAGCAGGAACTGAGCATGACAGCACTCTCTTCTCCTGTGACTTATGACAACTAGTATTCAGAGGATTACATTGAAAGCAGAAAATGGCCATTAAGGCTAGTAGCCATTGAATTTTTTTTCTCCATGAATATGTCAAATCTCCTTTTGAAGCTCTCCAAGTTGGTGGCCATCTTTTGGTTGTGAATTCCACACTTTATTTAAAAGAACTGCATTAAATACTTTGTTCACTAGTACTTGGTTTTAGTATTATGATAGAGGGAGAATTTTCCCGCTCTTTACCCATTTTTTAATACCATGCACAATTTTATACCTCCCTATCATTTCCCCCCAACTCACCTTTTTTTCTAAATCAAAAGGCCCCACATGTTGCAACCTTTCCTCAGAGGGGAGTTTTTTCAACCCCTTGATCATCCTGGCTGCCCTTTTCTGAACCTTTTTGAGTTCCTAGCAGCAATGGTCAACAATCACGATCCCAGAGAACAACCTCAGCAGTTTGCCATCCAAAAGATCATCTACTCAGCTACTGGGAAAAGCTTCTGCAAGCAGAAAAGGTTTTCTATTTCTGGCAGAACGGCAGCAGGGCTGTAGTTCACATTCAAATAGGGTGTTTTAAAATATGGATCTTGTCATCTTAAGATGGAAGGTGAGTTCAGACAAGCCTCTGGAGTGGCAAGGGAAGCAGTGAAGCCACCAGCTCAGGGCGATTTTAATTTTGTCATAGTAGACATTTGTGTGAACACTCTGACCCAAGTAACAAACAAAGCCTGCTGGTGGGGAATAGAGTCTGCCAATCAACTTGTGATCCTTTACATTATTTTTCAGTGGTAGATGTCTCACATCTGAACCAAGTCTGAATTCACCATGTAGGTGATGAAACGTCATGTCGCTGTATACTTTAGACATTCAGTAAATGGGAATGTGAAACCCAGGACTTTTTGTCACCCAGAACACAGTTCTGGCACTTCTCAGGTAGACACCATTGCCATTATAGGAGAACAATTTTCACTCTGAAGCTTTTGTCTCTCTCTGTGTGTGTTGTGGGGGTGGTGGGGGTGGAGCTCTAGCTATTTCATGACTGTTGACAGCTGTTTCAAGCTTGGATACCTGTTTATGTCATTCCTTCTTGAGTGATTCTGGACAGAGGCAGACCTTGGTAATATGGCACCCTGTGTGAGGCCAAATGTCCTGCTCCCAGCCCAAATCCACCTTTCAAAGCTGCTGCCTTACTAAAGCTGGGTAAGGGAGACACTGGGCTTTGGGAATGAGGCACAAGACTCTAGCAAGGTCCTAGAGTCCTCCTGTCTCCTTCCCAAAGCTTGGCAAACACTAAGTAGGCTTTGGAAAGGAGGCAGGAGAACTCTAGAACCCTATCAGATCCTTTACGCCTGCTTCCCGAAGCAAATGCTTATTGGGCTTTGGGAAAGAGACGAGGAGGTATGCCCAGTCGCATTGCCCTAAACCCACCTGTGTAGAGCACTATTTGGAACATCAGATTTGGCTATGTGGTGATGTGACAGAAAGCAGCTTAAATGATCTAAATAGCTGCAGGGGTAGTGTCAGGGTTTCAGGGACAGAGAGCGAGGGGGAGGGGTCCCAGGGTGACGAGGAAGAGGACGACGATGACCCGAGGTTGTCAGTGAGTCCGTCAAGTGAATCCGAGGATTCCCAAAAGGGAGCCCCCCTGGTCAGGCCAAGGGGCAGTAGAGAGGGAAGCAGTCAGAAGCAGGGGAACGAAGAGGGAATCCCCAGTGGGGGTTGGAGATCGGGACCGGCCTCTCCGTCGGAACGGAGTGAAGGGGGTGGAGTTACCAGTGTGTCAGAAGGAGCAGAACAGGGAGCAGAGAGGGGAAGGAGTTCGGAGCAGAACGTCCTGCCGGAAGGGGAGGAGTGTAGTACCGAGAGTAGCGTAACGGTCGAAAGGAAGGTCAGAGGCAACGTACGCGCGCCAAGTTCAAATGTGGAGGCGCGCGGAAATGAGGAGAGCCCTGAGGAGGAGCCTGGTCCCAAAGCACGAAGGAGGGGGGAGCAGGCGTCAGAAGACTCAGCCTCGGGGGAGTCCCGAAGGGAGGGAGCACAGGGGAGCAGGAAGACCCTGCGGAAAAGGAAGGAGAGGAAAAGGTGGAGCAGTACAAGCCTCTTAAGCTGGTGCAAGGGCGGGACTGACTCAGAGGGGACTTCAAACATCTAAGGGTAACAGATGCTGAGCCACGGAGCTTAGATGTAACGACAACAATGTTCTTCAATAAAACCTTTTGTATATAACTTGGACTGGATTTTGGTCTCTTGTGAGCTGGGACCTCGGGTGGCTCTGACAGGTAGTATAATGGGAAAAGGGGGCTGCTCGTGCGTAAGCGTTTAAGTCCTCCAAGCTTTACCATCAGTTCCTAAACTTTCCCAGTTCGAGGAGCCATGGGTGCGTGGCTACCTCAATCGCTGGCAGAATCCGTCAGTGGGCGTTTCCGGAATTTACGCCAACATAAGAGTTCCTTGATGGAAACTCTCCTTCTGGATTCTCTGCGTGACAGTTTCCTCCGCGGAGTGGGCGTCCCCAGCAGAGGTCCTGAGCCCTCCCCGCTGTTCTCACTGGAAACATCTTGGAGCCATTCCTCCGATTGAGTTTCTGCAGGAACTCTCCCTCTCCCCCTACTGGTTCCTTCCTCCGCATCCGAAGCTCTCCTAGCCTCCTTGAGCCCTTCCACCACCTGACTCTCCGATGGCAGTTCCCTGACAGGTAGGAACAGTTCTCTGTTGTTGAGGCTAGCAGTACATTGCTTCTTGTCATGCTGTCCACACTCGGACCACAATTTCATATCTCATCTTCCAGTCTGAGGTTAAAACATTGTTTCCTGGTTCAGCTGTGATGGGTTCCCCAACCTCCCGGTCTGAACACGTTTCCCTACATTTAAAAATCAGTTCACGGAATACAAAATGGATGTGTCAAATGTTCCAAGTTAAAGGCAGAATTTTGTGGGAGGAACCATAAGCGACCAACAAATTGTAACAGCATTGCAACATTAAAGATGTATAAAATGTAGCGTTTTTATAATTACAAATAGCATAGGTCATAAAATGAAACACTTCCAGAATACACAATGGTCTCTATAAAATATTAATTTCCCAATTTTACTGAATAAATTAAAATTGACTTTGTGTTCAGGAATTTTGAATAAAACATAATAAAGACAAGGCCTGTGCAGTTTATGTAGATCACAATTTTTGGAACACATATCACTTTATTACTTTAAATAGTGAAAGGTTATAGAACAGAAAGTCCCTGATTTGTTTCTCCCCCACATGCCCCAATTTTATAAAGGTGCCACAGAGATCTGTTCAACATTATGTAGTAAATTTGGGCTGAAGTGGATGTGGAGTTCCAGCCCCCTTGGAAGGGGCAATTTTCACTGAATTTTCCAGGGAAGGGGGAGACATTAGGTGATGTGGTGGATTTTTTTCTTTGCTTCTGCATTTTTTTTTAAGCCATGGAATGTCAGCTGTACTAATTGCAAATCTCTCTCTGAGCTTTTCAGCCTGATTTTCCTTCTGGGACCAGAATGCAGTGGGAAGATGCTACATGGGTACCCTGTAAAGGTGGTTCAAACTTTCAGTTTGGTTGTCTCTCCATTTTGCATTAAGGGGGAAAACTCTGCATTCCACTTTGATCTGGTTTGGAGGCAGAATAGAAAAACAATAGTAAAATCTATAAAGCTGTTGCCATATGTCAGTGGCAATATGCAGTTCAGCTCTCAGGTTCAAAGGCACGTAGGACTGAGACAATTTGCATTCAGAAATGCAGCCATGACATTGCTTCTTTAGCTCAAAGAATTATTATTATTATATTATAGGTCCATCTTGCTCCATATGGCCTACACTGATGGGCAGTGGCTCTCTAGGGCTTCAGGCAAAGTGTTTGAGTACCGAGACATTCGCAGAGAAAACAAAATGCTTGTTTACAAAACTATTGTACTACCAATCTTACTGTATGTTTGTGAAACATGGACCACATATAAATGCCATCTCCAACTCCTTGGAAGATCCCATCAATGGTGTCTCCGAAAACTTTTACACATCACTTGGGAAGACAGGCGAACGAATACCAGTTACTGGAAGAAGCAAAAATCACCAGTGTTGAAGCAATGATTCTTCAACATCAACTTCGTTGGACTGGTCATGTTGTGTGAATGCCTGATGACTATCTTCCAAAGCAACTACTCTATTCTGAACTTAAAAATGGAAAGCGTAATGCTGGTGGTCAACAAAAGAGGTTTAAAGACTGTCTCAAGGCAATTTTTTTTTTAAATGTAATATAAACACCAGCAATTGGGAAACACTTGCCAGCGAGCGCTCCAGTTGGAGAACAGCCTTTACCAAAGGTGTCATGGACTTTGAAGACACTCAAACTCAGGACACGAGGAAGAAACGTGCTAAGAGGAAGGCACACTTGGCAATCCCTCACCACGATCAACTCCCACCCAGAAACCAATGTCCCTACTGTGGAAGGACGTGTGGATCCAGAATTGGCCTCCAGAGTCACTTACAGACTCATTGTTAAAACTGTGTTTATGGAAGACAATCTTACTTGACTACAAGTGATAGCCAAAGAAGAAACTTGAAGAATGCATTACAGGCATGCAGGGTATACTTGTGGATGGAGTAGAGCAGCTGCGACTCATTATTAAAAGTTCTAGGCAACTGAGGTCCCTGACTGTGTGGATACACCGATCACACAGAGCCCTACATACAAGCGCTCCATGCAATCAGGACACACAAATAAGAATGACAAAGCTGAAAACATTTATTGCTCCTTAAGTAACACAGCAGGAGCCCACCTCTAATCTACAACATGAGAGTCACTTTGAATGTTTTACTGTAAATATTACCTCTCTCCAGATTCCCCTCTTTATTGAGCATTCATCCTGATTTGCTTGAGCAAATCTTACACAGAGGTTTAACTGTGCCTGGTCTTTATTGAGCATTCACTGTGATTTGTATAACCGGGTGGTTATACAACAATGATCGTTCATCCTGATTAGTTTTGCATGGTGTTTACACATCTTCCCAATAACCATTTGCTCATCTCACACTTTGCAGTGTGTTTCCCTGCCATGTTCCTAACGGGAAAACAACAATAACAAAAACATTTCCTTTAAAGTAGATTTGTCGTGTTAGGGTGACAGAGTGCTTTAATCTGCTCTAATTGCATAAACCTACATTCCCAGGAGGCCTTGACAATCTGGAGATGACTTCTCTCTCTCTCTCTCTCTCTCTCTCTCTCTCTCTCACACACACACACACACACACACACCCTAAATATAGTGTGTTACCTTTGACATCCTGCAGTCCTGCTGTGCAAACTCTAATGCACTTCTTATGCCTACTGATAAGATAAGATGGGATCAAAGGATTCATTGCAACTTTAAAAATGATGCATAGGCACTTCAGAAATTCACCGCTGGGTGATATATTGTCACATTTTTCATAGAGCTATCCCCTGGTTAGGATGCTGTTGGCTACAAGAGAAAAACATATGGTGGAGAAAAATAAGGTAAGAAACACGTCAGAGATATGGCATCGCTCATCCTAGATTGAGAAAACAATTTTGGTGAATTGACGGGATTCTCATTTGGCAAATTCAAAGGCATTGCAGTGGAGAGATGAGATAAATGAAGGGCTACTTTTTCCAATATAAACCCAGAGAGAAGCATCAGATGGGGACAATCACAATGCCAATCAAAAGGAGCTGAGCTTGGTAACAGAATTGGAAGCGAGAAATGGAAACCTATCTCTCATTCTCAAAGCTTAACTGGAAGATCCCTTCATTTCCTGCCTCTGCTCCTTCCAAAACAAATTGCTGTTTTGCATACTAACGATGGTTGATTTTTTTTAAAAAAAATATATTGTTACCATTTATTTTCAAACCATTATATGTAAAATGCCAATGTTTACAGGAAAGGCATGGTCCAGACACTCAATGCATTTCCCCACACCTCTTCAATGCACTGGAGTTTTCTGCTCATCTAAATCTCCAGGGAGGTGAAAGTGGGTTCACATGTGTCAAACCTACATGTGTTCGGTTGAATGACCTTGAGAAACGAGAGGTCCTAATCACATGAAGAGAGCCCTGTGCACATTTATTTATGTAAATATTTATAAACCATGGGATTTTGTATAACCATTTTATTTTTTTACAAAAGAGATAAAAGACCATCAAAAACTTGGCATGCATTGGGACACTTGAGGATGTTATATTGAGGAAACTAACCTGTAACTAAGCTTTGATGCATAAGGTCTCAGATTTAATCGCCAGGATCTCCTGGTAGGGCTGGAAATGTACATTGGGCATAGCCAGGAATTTTGTTGGGGGTTGCATGCTTTTGTCAGTGGGGCAGAACCTCAGATTTGTATTGATTTGTATTGATGTGGAAAGGCAGCTGCCCCCCTTGGCTACGCCCATGGCCCAGTCTGGAATTGTTGTTGTTGTTGTTGTTTAGTCGTTTAGTTGTGTCCAACTCTTTGTGACCCCATGGACCAGAACACGCCAGGCACTTCTGTCTTCCACTGCCTCCCGCAGTTTGGTCAAACTCATGCTGGTAGCTTCGAGAACGCTATCCAACCATCTTGTCCTCTGCCGTCCCCTTCTCCTTGTGCCCTCCATCTTTCCCAACATCAGGGTCTTTTCCAGGGAGTTTTCTCTTCTCGTGAGTTGGCCAAAGTATTGGAGCCTCAGCTTCAGGATCTGTCCTTCCAGTGAGCACTCAGGGCTGATTTCCTTAAGAAGAAGAAGAAGAGTTTGGATTTGATATCCCGCCTTTCACTCCTTTTAAGGAGTCTCAAAGCGGCTAACATTCTCCTTTCCCTTCCTCCCCCACAACAAACACTCTGTGATGTGAGTGGGGCTGAGAGACTTCAAAGAAGTGTGACTGGCCCAAGGTCACCCAGCAGCTGCATGTGGAGGAGCGGAGACATGAACCCGGTTCCCCAGATTACAAGACTACCGCTCTTAACCACTACACCACACTGGCTAAGAATGGATAGGTTTGATCTTCATGCAGTCCATGGGACTCTCAAGAGTCTCCTCCAGCACCATAATTCAAAAGCATCAATTCTTTGGCAATCAGCCTTCTTTATGGTCCAGCTCTCACTTCCATACATCACTACTGGGAAAACCATAGCTTTTACTATACAGACCTTTGTTGGCAAGGTGATGTCTCTACTTTTTAAGATGCTGTCTAGGTTTGTCATTGCCCAGTCTGGAATACTGGGATCCATTGGCAGTCAGTGAAAACAGTACTGAGCTAGATGGAGCCATGGTCTGATTGGGAACACAGGAAGCTGCCTTTTATATTTCTGGAGGTCAGGTGTGTGTGCTGGTGGAGAATTTCAAGTCTATTCACATTTAAAAGTGAACCTGCATAATTTGCACGTTCTGGAGCAATACGAGAACTGAAACACAGCCATCCTTTGACATTCACACTCCTCCAGATTTTGCAATGCAGTTATCCAGCCATGTAATGTGTACAAAATGACAACACTGGAGCAACATGCACATGTATTAGTGAAAATAATGCATTATATTAGGGAGGATTCAATTTTAAGATCAATTTCAAGACTGTTTGAAAGTGACTGGGGCAACCCAGTCAGACGGGTTGGGTACAATTATTGTATGATGATGATGATTAATTATTATTATTAGGTGACATAATTGGAAATCTTTGGAGAGTTTTGTCCTTTTCAAAACCTTCAAAAGCATGGTCATTCAATATATTGATGGGGGAGATCATGGAGGTAAACACTAATATCAACCTACTGAATGTCTAGTGGGCATCGGGATGGCAGCCTGTGTGTGCAGAGCTCCTGATCTTTTATCTAGATCCCTCCATACTTCATCTCTGTGCATGGAGCTCCATTTGATGAATTCATGCAGGTTGGAAGGACAGCCTGTTGTTCTTCCTCCTGTTTACATTTACTGGATGTTTGAAGAGGGCCATTATGCTGCTGATTGCCTCAAAGGTTTGGGCGTATGGGTTTTGCATCAATATGAACAGCCAACACAGATTAGGCAGATGGAGAGAGGAACTTTTCTGTAATGGTGCCCATCATGGAAACTCTCTCCCTGGACATTTTAACCTGGCACCATCATTGTGATGTTTCAGATGCCAGGTCAAGTCTACCCTGCTCGAGAACACAGATGTTAGCTGTGACTGCATTTAATTAGTGTTTGAGTTTCTTGTACTACTGGCATTTGAACAGTGTTTTGTAATCTCTCTTGAAAGCTTCTGAAGTGGAAATAAAACAAATGAGATCCAGTGTGGTATAGAGGTTAGAGTGGACCAGGACATTGGGAGACCAGGGTCTTTGCGACAGTTGTTGTCTCTCCATCTAACACACGTCACAAAGTTGTTAGGAACAGAATATGCAGAGAGGAATAGCAGTGCAAGCCAACTTGAGCTTTATGAAAGAAAGATAGGCTATTAATTTAATAAAATTAAACAAACACAGTTAACTCATCTTCACTCATCCCAAACCAGGCCATTAGCACAGCTGGAGCAGTACATCAGCTATTATAAATAAATAAATAAATAAATAAATAAATAAATAAATAAGCAAGCAAGCAAGCAAGCAAGCAAGCAAGCAGACATATACAGTCAACACCCCCAACCCCAAATGCTGTGATTCTGATATTTCACACATGCGCACACAATGGCTACCAATAGCATTTTCTTTAAAAAAAAAATACCATATTGGCCTGGATATAAGCCTCACTCCCCCCCAAAAAAATTCTGACTGTGAAAAGTTAAAGTGAGGCTTAAATTCATGACCTTGCAAAACTAGGCTTTTACGATATCGCTGCTGAAACAGACATATGGTAAAACGGAATGGGTGTGAGTGCCAGCAGAATTTTAATGGAGCAGCTTATATTCGGGTATTGTCTTTTTCCCTCTCCCCCCCCCCCGAATTTAAAAGGTGCGCTGTGGCGTAGCATGGGGGGTGCAGGGGGGGCCGGCCGCACCGGGCGCAACATCTGGGGGTTAGGGGGCACAAATCCATGGGTTAGGGGGCGCAAATTCACGGGTTAGGGGGTGCAAATTACTTGCCTTGCCCCGGGTGCTGACAACCCACGCTACGCCACTGAAGGTGCGGCTTATATTCGGACCAATACGGTATACACATGTGTAGTGTGACCCTCCAAGATTGGCTCCCATTCAGCAGATCTCAATAACTGTGTATGGGAGCTCATGCTCACTCAGAATTTAATTTTCTTCCGATAGATCTAAAATGTATTTCTGCATAGTCAAAACCTGCAACATGTTTTCAATGTCACCAGAACTTCTTCAGCGATTGATGGACATGTTTATCAGTTCTTTTTAAGGCAGGGCGGGGAAAGGAGCTATGAAGACTATTATTCTTCCTATCACAATAAATTCAGGGCTCCGCACGTTTAATTGTGGAGCATAATGGAGGAACAGCTCTCCCTCTCTGTTTCCATGAGAATTATACTTCTGCCAAAGTCCTTCCTCTCAGTCAAACTTCAATCAGAACTGCTAGTTTGGAACACAAGGGGAAAGTAATGTCTTTTAATGTTAGTGTTCTGCACCTATTTCCTGCTATGAAATGACAAATTAAAGCGTTCTTCAAGTTTTCCATCACTTTTCAGCTCAAAGTTAATGGGTAGGTTATATTTTTTGAAATGCAGCTATTTTTCAAAATGTCTTTACATAAAGGTATTGTTTCCCCTCATCCATGGCAAAGCTTAATTTGTTTCCATTTTTTTTCCTGATTAGCATTTTTACAAATCTCAAAAGGCATTATTTGTCTTTTGCTCAGTGATAGATCTTGCAAGCAAAAGGGGTTTTATTGTATTCAATCCAATAATAATGCATCTCATGGCAATGGGATTACTGATGCCTATTACAGTTATTTCCAGTCCTTTACAGTCCTACAATTTCATTAACAGAACATGGACAGGATATTGGTTAATAGTAGATCTCAGGGAAAAATTAATAAGAGTATCCTATTCTGAATAAATATTAGAGACTGTCAGCAGAAAGACAAATTGAGCCAGGGCCTGAACCAAAAGATGGATTCATATTTCATTTTCCAGTGTTGCAAGAGAACCCGAGCATGCATGTTGAACCTAAGCTAGAGAACAACCAAGGAAAACAAAGTGCAAAACCAAGCTCAAATCAGGTCAAAATAAGAATATATATTGTGGTGGAATATTCTCAGCTCCCCTGTCAGAATAAGAGGCAATCTATTAAAGTGGAAAACTTTTCTCAAATTCAGTTTGAGAGTAGATTGATGTTTAAATGATCCTGTGTGTCACAGAATATGGCTTGATATGAATTTTAATAGTGAACCTGATCCAGCAGCCTTCTTTGTGGCGGAGCTGGACAAAGCTGTTTTGCTACCTGGAACAGAGGACAAGAGGACCCCATCGCCCATTCCATGTATACAATGGTACCTCAGGTTACATACGCTTCAGGTTACACACTCCTCTAACCCAGAAATAGTGCTTCAGGTTAAGAACTTTGCTTCAGGATAAGAACAGAAATCGTGCTCCGGCGGCACAGTGGCAGCAGGAGGCCCCATTAGCTAAAGTAGTGCTTCAGGTTAAGAACAGTTTCAGGTTAAGAACGGACCTCCATAACGAATTAAGTACTTAACCTGAGGCACCACTGTATTAGGATAAATTTCCCCTGAAATTCTGATCAATTTTTGTGAGGACTTAAAAAATTTGCAGACAGATGTCAAAATGTGGAGAACAGAACTTAAGATTGGAAAACTGAGAAATTGAAACTGACAGAATTGCCCACCCCCGCCTCTCCTGCAACATCTTCCCCTTCCTGGAGAGCTGAGCAAAGAATGACCACCAAGTGAGAGAACATGGCAGGCAATCCCTTTGTGGCACCCATGTCTTCTGCTTCATTGCCTTGATGTTTTCAAGCAAGGACCTCATAGCTGGCAGCAGGGAACTCTTGCACTGATACGCCGTAGAACCAGGGGCGCCGACTTATAAAAAATATTGGGGGGGGCGGGGGCCCATACCGACTTATAAAAAATATTGGGGGGGCCCAAGACCTCCAAACCACTGCTGCTGGGGGAACGAAAGGGGCGAGCCCCGGGCTGCCCCGACCTTAAGTGAACCTGTGAGGGCCCGCCCTTTGCGGCAGCCGATTGGGCGGTGAATATTAATGAGCTAGGGGGAATACCCGCTTCTCGCGGGGCTGACGCCAGCCCCGCGAGATTGTTGATGGGTCGAGAGCCCGCAACCCCACCCCCTCTCTAGATCGGGAGTGGCTTTGTTTTAACTCATTACTGAATGTATTTTAAAAGGTAACCATCGTCAAACAAGGAAAATAAAAAATACCAACATAATTTTGTGATTTTACAAAGCATAATATAACTAATAATTTTCTTAGGGGGGGCTCGGGCCCCCTCAGGCCCCATGGAGTCGGCACCTATGCGTAGAACCCAGCACATTGTTTAGATAGATAGATATAGGTAGATATAGATAGATGATAGATATAGATAGATGATAGTCAGATAAATGACAAAAGCACCGAGGGTGTCTACCAAAGCTAAAGCAAAGCTCAACATTGTTTGCAATTTGCTGAACAGCAATATATTCAGACATATCTGATAGCCTCCATGTAGCAATTTATGCGGCAGCAGAGAAAGCGCTTTTGTATCCAATTTAAAAAACATGAATGTTCTTGTATTTACCCTAGAGCTTCGTGACAATTTACGGAAGTAGGGCAGTATGAAGCATTGCCACAATAAACTGTTGTTTTACTTCCTTTTTATAGTTAAAAAGAAGGAGGAGGGAGGGACACAACTCATATTGAGACTTGAAATATATTTACAATAAACATCAAAATAAATAAAAGCCACCAGGCTTATTTTATTTCAGCATGCTCCTTCATTATTCAAACCTTTTGCAGGATCCAATGTGATAGTGGGGTGTTTGGGGTTTTTTTTTGGGGGGGGGGATTGAGAACCAACTTGGTCCTTTTGATGCGCATGTCATCTATTGCCATGCTACTTGTATCATTTTGCGGGTGGCGCTGTGGGTGGCTAAACCACTGAGCCTCTTGGGCTTGCTGATCAGAAGGCAGGCAGTTTGAATCCCCACAAAGGGGTGAGCTCCTGTTGCTCTTTCCCAGCTCCTGGAAACCTAGCAGTTCAAAAGCACACCAGTGCAAGTAGATAAATAGGTGCTGCTGCGGCAGGAAGGTAAATGATGTTTCCGTGTGCCCTGGTATCTGTCACAGTGTCTTGTTGCACCAGAAACAGTTTAGTCATACTGGCCACATGACCCAGAAAGCTGTCTGTGGACAAACACTCCTTTGACTGGACTTAACTGTCCAGGGGTCCTTTACCTTAACCTTTTTACCTTTACCATCTTGCTGTGCACCAGATTTACTAAGAACTTTTTAAAAAAAAAGATATTTATTAAAATTTCAAAAATTATATAAAAACAAAACAAAACAAAACAACAATACAAACAAACACAAACAAAAACAATAATATAATTTCAATCCCTTATTTTCTTGTAACTTACTTCCCCGACTTCCTCATACCTCCCCTTTCTGTATTCCAATTTCTAATTATTAATTCAGCAAATCCTCTCCCTTATTTTTCATTTAGTTTTTAACCTTTTTTCTCTTTTTGCTTAACCATTACAGCTGGAAACCACATAGTTTCTAAACCAACGTCATTCTAACATTCATTAATTTTGCAATGTTTCCTAAGATAGTCCTTAAATTTCTTCCAATCTTCTTCCGCTGTCTCTCTCCCCTGGTCTCGGATTCTGCCAGTCATTTCTGCCAGTCCCATATAGTCTATCACCTTCATCTGCCGTGCTTTGTAAATCGTGCTTTGTGCATGCGCAGAAGTTCCAAATCGTGTCACACGCATGCGCAGATGCAGCGCTGCAGGTTATGAATGCTGGGGGTTGTGGATGTGCCTCCGTCACAGATTACGTCCGCAACCCAAGGTTCCACTGTATTACCAGAAAATAAATAAAAATGCCTTACATCTGTTAGGAAGCATGCTTTCTTTTCAGGCAGATACTATAAATCACACAACATAGCCATTCCTCCCTTTTTCTTCTCAAACCTGCATGTGTGTCATGTCTCCAGCCTTTTAGCTGATAAAATTTATTTTTTTGCTCTTAAGACTTGTAGATTTTAAGGCAGATCTCAAGCAAGCTTCTTTATCATCAGGTGTGCCGCTTTAGAAGAGATTAATTGCCATGGCTAGAATGGTTCCATCATATATCAGTGTTATTAGAGCACTTGAGTATCATAGACCACAGATCACTTATTCATTTCTATATATAAATATGTCCTGGCCATCTATCTGGAGAGGTCATTTTCTTCTTTTAAGTACCTTGCGAAAAATGATGCAATAACCACACAATGCCTCTAAATTATTTCATAGAGAGGGTCAATGTTTGCAAATCACATTTAATTCAGATCAAAGTTTGTTCAGGAACACAACCTAAGCAAAATAATTAAACTTTCTTGGCAAAAATCAGAGGGCCCTTGCTCTAGAATCCAGGTTGACTAAAATGTTACATTGTAAATATAAATGGGGGGTGGGGGTGGTTGGACCTAATAGAGAAACTGTCTGTATTGATGAAAACAGATCTATCCAAATCCTAAACCAAACTGGGCAATTTGTGCCATATCTAGATCACGTCCAGGTAGCTACAGATTGTTACAGATTGGGTTGAATGGACCTGAATTGCTCTGGGACAATGTGTACTGATCTGGAACTAAAAAAATGATCTCTGTGAAGCCAGAAAGACTGTCTCCAAAATGTTTCAATTATTAATTAAATCACTTTATTAGGAGAGGGGGACAAGGGGACCTGAATTTTGCTCATTGAGAGCTCTAGTTTCCAATCCAGGCTTAGAATCTCACCCAATGTTCTCCAATCACAGTGCTTGAAGGAAGGGGTGGTGAAGCCTTAAAATGCAACAAGCTTACACTGTCTCTCAGAAAGGCTTTGGTGAAGTTTGGTGGCATTTGCTCAGCTTGTGTTTTGTTTCCTTCACAGTATCCTACCTAGCCTCATACCTGTTAAGTTTCCATCATTTCCCAGTCAATCTCAGTCACATCCTTATACAAGCAAACAACAACAGAAACTTTCTTGTCTGTGTCTTAGTCTTGGTTACTTAGACAGTATTTACATTTCTTATCTCTCCCCGCCAAAAAATAAATAAATACCCTGTTTTGTTTTAGATAAGGATTGCATATCATTTCCAGCCAATTTCTATATAATTTGTTTTCCACATTGCTGCCCATCTTGGTTGTCCTCCTCTGCACTGATTCTAGTTTGTTTGTATCCTTCTCAAAGGGCCACATCATGTTCCCCACAGAAAAACAAGATTCTAAGCAACGTTTAAATAAATAAATGGGCAACTTGCATGTATTTTTACAAATCTGCTGTGGACTAAAACACACAGCATGTTTCCCATTGGGAAACTGATCTCTAGGCTCCAGTGAGATATATGGATGGATGGATGTTATGATCTGTACATCTTGTACAGTGGATCCTCCGGATATGAATTAAATTCGTTCCGAGGGCCTGTACTTAACCTGAAAAGTCCATAACTGGAGGTGCTGCTTCTGCACAAACATGCGGCGTGATAGAGCGCTTCTGCGCATGTGTGCAGCGCATGGAGCATTTTTGCACATGTGCATGCAGCGAAACCCGGAAGTATACACTTTTGGGTTTGCCGCATTCGCAACCTGAAAGTTACATATCCAGAGTGGTATGTAACTCGAGGGTCCATTAACACATCCATCTGGAGACATAGGTAAAGGTAAAGGGACCCCTGACCATTAGGTCCAGTCGTGGCCGACTCTGGGGTTGCGGCACTCGTCTCGCTTTATTCGCCGAGGGAGCCGGCGTACAGCTTCCGGGTCATGTGGCCAGCATGACTAAGCCGCTTCTGGTGAACCAGAGCAGCACACGGAAACACCGTCTACCTTCCCACCGGAATGGTACCTATTTATGTACTTGCACTTTGACGTGCTTTTGAACCGCTAGGTTGGCAGGAGCAGGGACCGAGCAACGGGAGCTCACCTCGTTGCAGGGATTCAAACCACCAACCTTCTGATCGGGAAGTCCTAGGCTCTGTGGTTTAACCCACAGCGCCAGCCGCGTCCCTTATCTGGAGACATAGATGCAGGTTAATACTTGAAACCGCCTGAAAGTCACATCATGGTCCCTACAGGGAAATACATCTCTTTGTAGATTAAATCCCATTGTGAGATGTACTGTGATCTTCAGAAGAATTGCTAGGGAACCCACTTTCTAAATGAGAGAGCATGAACCTCTGCATCCAGTCCCCATTTTCCCCACCTGTCTTCTTTGGGGTTTCACTGGAAACATTTGCAACATTCTTACACCTGCTACATGTCCAGGAATCAAAATGATCTGCAGTACAGCTACTTAAATCACCACCCACTGGTAGATGGTGATGTTGTTGTTGTTGTTGTTGATGATGATTTAGTAAACAGAGAAGTTTTATTTAAAGTTGCAGATAAGTCAGCTTATCTCTCTGGTCAGCCATTAAGTCCTCATTTGACTCACCTGTTTGCTTGCCCTGTTTTATGCTTGATTACTTTGAGCAAGGTGGAACAAAGAAGGCTGACATTACCCCCTTACAGTCTGCTCTGTTTTCAGGGCAGGCATGGATCAGCTTAACAGAACCAAAGCCAGCTCAGAAGAACAGTGGGAGATGCTGGCATTTGTTCTACCTCTTAATGAATTAATACTGTAAAAACAGAGTTGTGGCATTTAGTCAGGAGTAGGAGGTGAGAAGATGCAAAGGACAGCAACATTTGCAATTCAGATGGATGTGTGAAATTGCACTTCTCAGGAAAGTGTGTTATTTATTTATTTTTTTAAAGCAAGTTTAACATAAAAAAGTGAGAAAAAGGTAAAACATCAGCTTACATTAATAATACAACATCCATCTCAGTTCAAACCTATCAGGCAATGTATGCCATGCAAATTTCATGGCAGATATTCAAATGAAATTGACATTTTTAAGAAAAAGAAAAAGACCAACTGTTGCAAAGGTGATAAGTTCCCTAACAGGTAGGTGGTATTTGGATATATGCTTCTGTTGGATAATGCCTGGATCAGAACATAGACATGTTTTTTATGACTGCACAATTCAAGAGCTGCTCCTTATATTTTCAGAAAGTGTGGTGGGGAAAAGTGACCACATTTCTTATGCAATCTTTTTTAAATAATCCAGTTACTAACTTCATTTTAATTGTTCTTTTTAAAACTTCTCAGTGTCCAGATGCATTCTTTAGTCTGGAAAAACTTCCAGTCCTGTAATTAAAAGATGTGAGATATTTTAACAGGCCCTCCAAGAGAGAGTGTAAATTCACAGCAGCCGTTTTGGCATACCTGTACTTTTGTTGCTGCTGAGATCCCATAATAAGCAGGGCTCTGATATGTACAGAGAGCTCCACATGAACAACAGTGCCCTGCGCACTTCTATATCAGTGGTTGTTCCATTTGTACATCTCCTAAACCTTAACCTTAATGGTGCACATGCACGAGTTGTGTGTGTGTGTGTGTGTGTGGAGTTTGTGACATACTTCCTAAGCCCTGCAAATGGTTATAATGACCTTCTTTTGTTCGCTCCCACATCCTCCAATGGGAGGAAAATAAAAATTCCACCTCTCGGATTGAGGCAGTTTCTGGCTCTCTCTTTTTGTGGGGCAAGCGGGGTGGGTGTCATGGAAACAAAGGCATTTAGGATCCTGTGGATACACTGACACACCTCCTTGCCTGTCAGGGAACTGACATCAGAGCGAGAGGCAGAGGCAGGGCTCCAGAGCGATGCCGGAGAGGGGACCAGCAGGGGGGAAGGAATTCAGCACAACACCAGTAGAGAAGGGAGGGAGATGGAGGAATTGGAGACTGGTCTCCAAGACCCTGCATCAGAGACTAGTGGAGAGAGCACTGGCACACCCCTGCCTTCCCCTTACTTGTGCAGACAAGTTCCGCGCTGGGAAAGTAGGAGCAGACTTGGCGTCAAACAGCTCTTATGCTGGAAAAGGTTCAAGAGACGCCCACTGACAGATTCTGCAAGCGACTGATCGGCCACGGTGTGTGGGGCTGTCAACCAAGGCATGGTGAACCAGGCAATTGGACACAACTAGCAGGCAACTTACGCACAAGTAACCCCTTACAACCATTACATTGCCCCATGCTCCTCCTTGCTAGCGGAGAACCACTGAGTAGTTCCACCACATAGGGGTGGAAAACTCTTGACAGGAAGACCTACATCAACAAACTTCCTTTACTGTACTGTAGATAGTCCTACATAGAATGAGGCCTTCAGTATTCCATGATGCCCTCCAAAGTATTGCCCCAGTCCTTCTTTAAGCATACTAAATGTATAGTATATACCACAGAAAACCAACAAGTTTCAATAAGATGCATCCATCAATTATTTATTTATTACATTTTATTCCCACTCTTCCTCCAAGCTGCTCAGGTAGGGCACATCATTCTTACTGCACCCATTGTAGCCTCGCCACAGCCCTTTAGGCTGTTTTGTTAGGCTGACAGGTAGTGACTGGCCCAAGCTTCATAGCTGAGTGAAGATTTGAACCAGATTCTGTCTAGTCCGAGTCTGATACTTAGCACTAGCTCTAAATTTCATCTGTAACCATGCAAATTCTAACCAAACATTGCAATAGTTGGAGAAGTGTGAAACATGGTAGATAGCCAGGTTCTGGTCCACACAATGGTTTAAGAGGTGCAAAACTTGCCATTTCATATTGGAATTTGCAAGCATCCCTTGCTACAGTCTTTCTGCTGCTAGTAAATTTCTGATCTTTGCATCAAGAGACAAGATCTTTGTCTTCTCCATTTCAGCAAAATGCTCATCATATCAAGTGTCTTGTTGGAGTGAGAACCTACTCAGATATGCCAGTTGTCCTTTCACTGGCCTAACTATATGTGAGGGATAAGTGGCTCAAAAACACACCCACATCAAAATCATAATACTATGCAGAGTTTACATGTTGGGAAAGGTCTAGCCAAGTATTCATATTTGGGGAGATTTTGGCATGTGGTTGGTTTCAACCCAATCCTGTGAATACTGACATGGTACAGGATCCCATTAGTAGCAACACATTCAAATCAAATCCCCCAGAGTCAGAGAGGTTTGTTTTTGTCGTACTCTGGGGTACTCTGGGCTGGTACTTGTTGTTGTTGTTTAGTTGTTCAGTCGTGTCCGACTCTTCGTGACCCCATGGACCAGAGCACGCCAGGCATTCCTGTCTTCCACTGCCTCCCGCAGTTTGGTCAAACTCATGTTCGTAGCTTTGAGAACACTGTCCAACCATATCATCCTCTGTCGTCCCCTTCTCCTTGTGCCCTCAATCTTTCCCAACATCAGGGTCTTTTCCAGGGAGTCTTCTCTTCTCATGAGGTGGCCAAAGTATTGGAGCCTCAGCTTCACGATCTGTCCTTCCAGTGAGCACTCAGGGCTGATTTCCTTAAGAATGGATAGGTTTGATCTTCTTGCCATCCATGGGAGTCTCAAGAGTCTCCTACAGCACCATAATTCAAAAACATCAATTTTTTGGCGATCAGCCTTCTTTATGGTCCAGCTCTCACTTCCATACATCACTACTGGGAAAACCATGGCTTTAACTATACAGAACTTTGTTAGCAAGGTGATGTCTCTGCTTTTTAAGATGCTGTCTAGGTTGGGCTGGTACTTAGTTCCCCACAAATGCCTGGCCATATACATCAATAGATGTGACAAATTTCCAGTTTTTGAGAGCTCTCCTAACATCTCCTTAGATGTCAAAGTCTGGAGATTGGCGAAGAAGTGTAGGACTGTGCATAATGGCTCTTCCTCCAGTCTCTGTTGGCACTGCCATTTGAGCGGACTCTGACATATTACTGGTCTGAGTTTCTCTCTGATGGCTGGAACCTAAGAAGTGTTTGCTGCAGCAAAGCAATGGCCTATCTACTTTAGCGTCTTGTTTTCACCATGGCCAACCAGATACCTATGGCACAAGGAGGCCTTGAGAAAAACAGTCTCTCTTCACTTGTGATTCCCAGCGACTGGTATTTAGCAGCTATGAAAATGAGGCATTTGGGGGCAGGGAACTGGTGGGTTGGGTTTGGATCTCCTGGACCCCCATCCCTGCAGATCATGGCAATCACCCAGTGCTTGAGTCCCTTGGCTACACCAGCTATGAAATTGCAATAAACTTTGCATCACTTTCCAATGTGTTGAGCTGTCAAGAAGATCAGAAGATCTGCCACATCACACACACGTGTCCCTCTGACTCTGAAATGGCTAAACAAGAATGAACAGAAGGGACTCAGGCAGTTTCATCAAAACTGAATAGTAAAAACATGTGAGCCACTAAAGAAGGTTAATATAATGCGAAATACAAAAAGATCATTTAACTAAATCAGGGGAAGCCTTCAGACCATGTCCATATGTTATACTTAGGCAGACCATGGCCATTACTGATCCTCAGGGCATTTCTCTTTTAACCTCTTTCTATGCTGAGAATTAGCCATTTGTACTCATCCTCTCTTCCCTCTGTATTTTTAACCATTTTTTAAATCCATGGTGTAGACATTTTACCTTTTACCCTGTGGTTCCTGAGTTCCTGTAATAACGTTTTGTGATAGATTTTTATCAGGAGCCTTTGAAAAGTATAAATAATTTGCTCAAATTGCACTCTACATTGTTTTATCTTTTACAGAATGTGAACGGGTTAGGCACAGCTTTTATTTTCCTCATGGAAATTTTGCTGGTTTTTACCAATTTTCTTGTAATCTTCTAGGAGCTATAACTCTCCCTTAATTATGTCTTTGAGCAATAAGAAATATATCTCCTAGGTTTAAACTTAAGAACCTTTTCTGGTAGTGGCATCTAAATATCATGCTCAGCAACCCTTGTAGACTTTTAAAAGTTATTATGTCGGATAATGGAAAATTTGAGGACACAAGGTAAATGTGAAAATAGCTGGAGGGCATTTGATGCTTCTATATTGTTACAAAGAAGCAGATTTCATTCTGGTTTATATCTGGATGAGGAAGAAAAGTACCATGAAAGTCAGTTGAGATTCCTAATTTTTAAATGGTACACACACACACAAACAGAGAGGGGGGGGAGAGATTTTGTGACACCAAAATGTAACTTTGTTAACTACTAAAAAGCTTATACCAGGCATAGGCAAACTCTGGCCCTCCAGATGTTTGGGACTACAACTCCAATCATCCCTAGCTAACAGGATCAGTGGCCAGGGATGATGGGAATTGTAGTCCCAAACATCTGGAGGACCAGAGTTTGCCTATGCTTGGCTTATACATTTTCTCTGGAATACATATACCAGTGATGACGAAACTTGGCCCTCCAGCTGTTTTGGAACTACAATTCCCATCATCCCTGCCCACTGGTCCTGTTAGCTAGGGATGATGGGAGTTGTAGTCCCAAAACAGCTGGAGGGCCAAGTTTGGCCATCACTGGTATATACTGTCATAGATCTGAGGTCCAGAGTCAGTTAGTGAATGGTAGAAATTAACAAATGTTGGTATTTAGATAGTATTTGGGATATGGAAGGAGAATGCAAGCTGCAGAACTGTGCCAGGCAATAAATTCCTGGGTTGCCAAAGCGATGTCATGGGAAAAAATGTGTCCTTTTTGAAATCTAAAGGTGTTCTGGGAACAAGAAGGAGGAAGTAGGCAGACCATTGTAGTGTTGGCTGGTGGAGGCTGCACCAAGGGACCAGGAGCCATGACAGACTGCTGCATTGGAGCCAAGTTTGCTGAAGCTCTGAGAGGGTCAATGAGAGACACCCTTGGGGTATAATGTTCTGCGCCCCCTCCACTCTCCACATTTGTGACTCCCATGGAGGAAGAATAACTGGGCCTGGCCACTGGCCATTGATAACCATGTCCCCCATGAATTTGTCTAATCCTTTTTTAAAAAGCCACCTAAGATGGTAGCCATCACCACCTCTTGTATTCAAAGAACATTGCTTGCAATACTAGTCTTAATGAATGAATGGTGTCCTGCAAGATGAATGGACTCCTAAGACCACATTCCTCCAATATATAATCACCCGAGATAAATTCCCATTGAACTCAATGCAGCTTTCTTCTGACTTGACAGGTTTATGTTAGCTTTGTAGTTGCCCATCTTTCGAGCAGCTTTGCATCATATGCTTTTCCAGGTGAGTTATTTGTTTCCTGTGGCGTATGTTCACGGTTCACGGCCAGTGAACACTGCTGGTGCTTGAATGATGGAGCCAAAGCTCTCCAAGAGAATGCTAAGCAGTTAAACGAAGGAGAAAATGAATAATTCCTTCCCTCTGTGCTCCAATGTTTAAGTTCCTTCCCAGAGACAAATGTCAACATCAGAGAAACATGGTAACACAATTCTACCATTGTATATATTTATGGTGCATAAGTGCAACAGCACAACCTGGTGGTATCTGATTATCATGTATCAATAAGGGGAACATGTCTTTTTAATTTATTAGCCACTATTTGTTTGCAGCTGGCAGAAAAGAACTGCTTTTAATTAAATCGGTTGTAGGACACTGGGCTACCCCAGGCTCCATTGGGAGTCCGAACATCATGCAGGAGAATTGCGGGGGTGTGGCTGTGTGTTTTCTCATTTCTTTTTAAGGTAGTTTGTCCGCTGAACAATGTTGAGTTTGATTAAATAGACCTCATCCTTCTTAAATGATCCATAGACTTGTAGCTGTAGCTGTGGCCAATTGCATTCTGTGTTTCGGGGACTGGATGTGTTTGGAGTTCTGCTTTGTTCCAATCAATCTGCCAGAGGCAGCTGGCTAGCATGAAAATGCTGCAATAAGTTAAAAAATACACTAAGGGGTAAAAATGTTCAAAGTGGTTGGGGGGCGGGGGAAGCACCAGTTTATCTTGCTAGATTCTATATGTCATAATGAAACGGAAGACGAGCAGTTTGCATAGGCTAAAAAATATTCAAACAGAACAGAAAATGAATATGTTTTCCCCCTCCCCTTTCTTCTGCTTTTTGGGGGTATCTGCCAGGTCTTGGATTGCGTTTTTGGAATGTAACAATGGAAAGAAATGGGGCTCTGAAGGGATTTTCAAAAACAATTAACTGAATTTTCTATTTTGCTTGGTGTTAGAGGACTTGTGTGGCTGATCGAAATGCACCTGCAAGCAATATGGTGGTAGCTGAGTGAAATGTGTGCCAGCTGTTTCTTTTTTCTTCATAAAACCACTGAGCCTCCTGGGCTTGCCAATCAGAAGGTTGGCATTTCGAATCCTCATGATGGGGTGAGCTCCATTGCTCTGTCCCAGCTCCTGCCCACCTAACAGTTCAAAAGCATACCAGAGCAAGTAGATAAATAAGTACCAATGTGGCGGGAAGGTAACCGGCATATCCACGTGCTCTGGCTTCCATCACGGCGTTGTGTTGCACCAGAAATGGTTTAGTCATGATGGCCACATGACCCGGAAACCTGTCTGATGGCAAACGCCAGTTCCCTTGGCCTGAAACAAGATGAGCACCGCACCCCACCGTTGCCTTGAACTGGACTTAACCATCCTGGGGTATTTTACTTTCTCTTTGTTTGACCCCCACCACCTCCTCCTCCTCCTCCTCCTCCTCCTCCTCCTCCTTCTTCTTCTTCTTCTTCTTCTTCTTCTTCTTCTTCTTCTTCTTCTTTCCAGTACAGTGGTGCCTCGCAAGACGAAATTAATCCGTTCCGTGATTCTCTTCGTCTAGCGGTTTTTTTGTCTTGCGAAGCAAGCCCATTGACAGCTTAGCGGATTAGCGCTATTAGCGGTCTAGCGGCTTTTAGCGATCAGCTGAGAAGCGGCTTATCAGCGGAACAGCTAAGAAGCGGCTTAGCGCTTAGGGAAAGGGCAAAAAAGCAAGAAAAAAACACGGGAACTCGCAAGATTTTTTCGTCTTGCGAAGCAACCCCATAGAGAAATTCGTTTAGCGAAGCGCCTCCAAAAACGGAAAACCCTTTCGTCTAGCGGGTTTTTCGTCTTGCGAGGCGTTCGTCTTGCGGGGCACCACTGTATAGCTGCTAGCTGCTAGTAATGCTACATGATACTGAATGCAAGGTGGTGTCAGGGACTGGGCCAAGGAGGAATGGTGGAGTCTACCTCCCCAGCTTGACCCTTCCAGGGAGGAGGAAGAGAAAGACAGTTTAGATTTACAATGGGGCTTGAGGAAGGTCGTAGCTCAGAGGAAGATGAGGGGAAAAGTTGAGAAATAATGGGAGAGGAAGAGAAGGAGGAAGCACCAGGGGGGCGACAGCTGATGGACAAAATGTATTTAGAATAAGGTTACCAGATGTCCCCGTTTCCCAGGGACAGTCCCCGGATTTACAAATCAGTCCTCATACAAAATCCATTGAAGTTGAAAAGTGTCCCCGGATTCATCGGGGAAAAAAATCTGATAACCTTAATTTAGAAAGCATTCCAGATCCCACCCACTCCCAGAACCCAGCAAGCCTTGAAAGTAGGAGAGCAAAGAGCTCAAAAACAGAGGGCATGTGGCAGCAGCCATAGGAGAGACGACAAGAATCCCAAATGAGGAAGAGGGAGTGATGGGGTGGGGTGGACAACACCATTATATATGGGTTCTCAGCCTCTCTCTGTAAATGCTGAATAAAAAGGGGACAGCAAGAACCATTCCCTTGTCTTTGTACGTTTCTGGGCAACCAGCTGGGAGTCGTTGGCAGTAGCCTGACAGGTGAGGTGGGAGGAGGTTTTTAGCCCCAACAGCTATGTTGGAATCAGGGCAAGGCCAGAGAAGATTGTGACAGTGCTCTTTCTTAGAATGGTAGGGGAAAAGGATCAAGCAAAATTATTAGCCTTTTGCAACATTTGTATGTAATTACTCAGCAATCATGATTTGGGACAAGGGGGTTTTCCTTTGTGCATTTGTGTGTTCCGGGACATTGTTCTACATTGGGCCCCATCTGCCCTGTATCATACCAATATATACCAGATATAGTTCCCCTGCACGCACACAAAATCCTGTGAAGTGTAGCTTGCTTACAGTACTGAGACTTGCTAGGAGAGCCCTGTTCCCTCCCACAGAGCTCCATGAGAGCATCATCTGAGTGGAGATCCACTAGGACAATTCTAGTGGTGTAGGGCAGTGTTCCCCAACCTTGGGTCTCCAGCTGTTTTTGGACCACAACTCCCATCATCCCTCGCTAGCAAGACCAGTGGTCAAAGATGATGGGAATTGTAGTCCGAAAACAGCTGGAGACCCAAGCTTGGGGAACACTGGTGTAGGACAATAGCACACCCCAGTGCCCACCATAACCATTGGCTTGGGATACTATGCAGAACAGTGTGGGAAATGGCTGTGGAGACACGAGAAGTAAAAGAGAATCAACAAAAGTCACCCCTGCTCACTGCCGGTACGACCTCTCCACTGGATCAAAAGCCTTGCATGGATGGAAGGTTTCTTTCTGTCTGTGGACGGTGATCAGTTTGGGTAATCGACTTGCCCTATATGTCTTCCCTTGACTGCTTCAATCTATGGAGCTGACAATGTTTCAGTGCCACAATAATACTCATTTTAGATTTGTACAAAATCAATCTTTTTATTGATAATTTTAGTATTTTTTGCAAACCACTTAGAGGTTTTACCTCGTTCAAGGAATATATACATTTGGTTAAATGAATGAGAATAAGCAAGTCTGGTTCCAGATGAATTGTTATGTTTGGATAAGTGTATGCATTTTCAGTTTGATGTTATGCTTCTCTCTCTGAGTCTTGCTGAGATCATTCAGTATATGCTTCCTTTTTAGGTAGCCCGTGCTAACTGTATTAATTATTCTATTCTATTTCTGTTCCCTCCGAAGAACTTCTCTTACTCTAGCATCGACAGAGACAACAATAATTACCAACCTGACAGTGTTAATGTCTGTCAGGTTTAAGCCAATGAGTCAACATGAGGTTCTGTGCTGTTAAACTTTCTTCCAGAGTTTGCAGGAGTGTGGACATCTTTATTGCAAACAGACTAAATCCTATAGTCCTCACCTCCTCCGAATTTTTGACACCATTTGGTATTGTAGCATTATGCGTTATGAATTATGCAGTGACAAATTGACATACCAGCTCCAGGCATCTGCCAGTCTGGCCAGGGACTGATGTCCATGTGGGTGTACAATGCTGAAAGGCAGAAAGAAAGTGTAAAACCGGTTGTCACAGCAGTATGAAAAGTACCAGAGTTGCAAGGACTATTCAGGCATTAAGAGCTGCCTGATTTATAAGATCCCTGCCTGAATCACTGAGATTTCATAGGGAGTTTTATATATATAGAGAGAGAGTGATAACTCATGGCTCATATCCACCAGATGATGATGATGACGACAACAACAACAATTTATATGCCACACATCTGACTAAGTTGCCCAGCCACTCTGGGCAGCACCCAACAAAAAATTATAAAAGTACAATACAACATCACATACTAAAACCTTCCCTGAACAGAGCTGCCTTCAGATGTCTTTTAACCATCACATAGCTGTTTATCTGTTTGACATCTGCTGGGAGGACGTTCCATAGGGCGGGCACCACTACTGAAAAGGCCCTCTGCCTGGTTCCCTGTAACCTCACATCTCACATTGAGGGAACCACCAGAAGGCCCTTGGAGCTGTATCTCAGTGTCTGGGCTGAACGATGGGGGTGGAGAAACTCCTTCAGGTATATAGGGCCAAAGCCGCATAGGGCTTTAAAGGTCAGCACCAACACTTTGACTTGTGCTTGGAAATATACTGGGAGCCAATGCAGTTCTATATGGTCCCGGTGACTGCTCCCAGTCACCAGTCTAGCTTCCACATTCTCGATTGGTTGCAGTTTCTGAGTCACCTTCAAAGGTAGCCCCACATAGGGTGCATTGCTGATCTTGGAACTCCCTCCCAGCAGAGATCATACAAGCCCCTGTGGAACATCAAGCTCCTGATGAAGACCTCCGTATCACATAAGGCATTTAAAGGAAGCATTGCATTTTGCAAGGCTTTTCTACCTCCATCACATTCCCGGTGGCCCTGTTGCGCCATATGCTGCTGGTGAAGGTCTGAAACTGGGAGTCACCTGCAGCATGCCTAGACTCCCCATATGACTTGACCCTTGCATGATCAAGGTGCCTAAATGCATAGGGGGAACCTGTATAGAAACGTAAATATCTGTGATTCAGTCATGGACAATCAGGTTGGAGCCATCAGAGTCAGGGGAGCATAGCCAGTAGGATCAAGTGATCCAGAGTGAAATAGCAGCAGCTGGGGGAGGGGGGGCAGATTTAACCCTTTCCCTGAATCATTTCCCCTGAACCACACCCCTGTCCCCTCCTTAAGGAGTGAAGAAAAGTATCAGGTCATCTTTTGAGGAAAAGAAAAGAATAGGAAGTTCCCCATACCACCTATTCATAGATAAATGATTTGTCTCATCTTGTTCTAGATACAACAGGATGAGAGTTAAGAAGACCTTAGTCTGCCATCCACCCCCTCTTTGTGATTTGATCTTTTCTTATTTCTTCATCTTTGATTTGGTCATTTCCCACTTTTATCATTATTTCACAGTTATTGAGGCTGCAACACCTGTTGTGTCAGGGATTCATTAATGAGAGGTTACCTCATGGCAGTCACTGTCCTTGCACCCCTGCCTTGCTTCAAAGATCCATTTTGCCATTTTGTAGAATGGATTGACACATGTATTATATCAGGTGACTTGTGAAGACGTTGTTAAAAGGTCCCCTGTCAAAAGCAGATGTGTTAATAGCTCCATAGCTCACACTGGCGCAGGGCTTCATGACAAACAGTCCCACTTGTTAACGGCTCCATAGCTATTACCAACTTGATATGTAATGTCAGGAACCCACCTGTTAACAGCTCCAACCTATAAAGTGACAAAATAAAAAGAAGTGTATGTAATGTCAAACGCCTGAGGCAGATGAGCTGAGGTGTCCAACAATTCATTTCACATATTATTCTGACAAGAGGGATTTTCATGGCAATATCTTATTGTTAATTTACATCAGAATGCAAGTTTCTTACAAAGCTAAGCCTACATTTTCTGCAACATATTCCCTGGCCACTGAAATTTGAAACCACTATAATGCAAGGTAAATATGGCTATTCTGTCATATTCCTAGTTTCTCCTTAAAATTTTGTGGTAGTTTGGCAATCTGCTTTGATTTTGATGAACCCCCTACGCATTCATTGTGTACTAGGATGGCTTTACCGTTGTCACATAGCAATGCACACTATGTAGTCTTGTGATATTTGTGAACACAGATCATGTGATCTTGTGAACCACCCTGGGATCTTGTGTTGTAGGGTAGTATAAAAATCAAATAAAGGAGGAAAGGAAATGCTAACAGTTTTGTGTATTGTCATATCCTGTGGTGATGATGATGACACTTTTAGACTGTAATAGCCATGATGCAATGCGCAAATAAAGAAATTTAAAGCCCTATACGGCCTAGGACCCTCGTACCTATGGGACCGCCTCTCCTGGTATGTCCCACGGAGACCTTACGGTCTTCAAACAAAAACATCTTGGAGGTCCCAGGCCACAGGAAGGTTAGGCTGGCCTCAACCAGAGCTAGGGCATTTTCGGCTGTGGCGCCGATCTGGTGGAACGCTCTGTCACATCTTTTCGCAGGGCCTGCAAGACAGAGCTATTCCACCAGGCCTTTGGCCAAGGCACAGTCTGACCCCCTCCTTTGGTAATCCTCACAGAACTCTAGCCCAATGGTTGCCATTAATTTGATTTTGAATTGGTTTTAAAAGGAATTGATTTTAGAATGCTGTGTTACTTTTATTGTTGTTAGCCGCTCTGAGCCCGGCTTCGGCTGGGGAGGGCAGGATATAAATAAAAATTTATTCTTATTATTGTTATTATTATTATTAAATGACTGCTGTAAGCTCTAAGCTGGGGGGGGGGTGTCTTGTCTGGTCAGCACAGGACCTCCATACACACTGCCCAAGCTTGTGTCCCAAGTGGGTCACTTCAGTGCTGCCACCACAGCAGTTTGACTTCACCCCTGGAGGCACACTCCATTGTCTCTCAAGACAGATGGATGCACACAACAGCACCTAAGTGTGTATAGGATTGCAGGTCACAGTATTAGTACATAGATGAAACTAAGACCCAGGGCATTTTTACAACCAGAACTCACCAGAACTCACCTCTTTGGTGCATTCTGGCCTTGCAGAATGGGGTGGCACATCCCCCCACCCCCCTAAAAAAACTCCACAACTTTGGCTGGGTGCTCCCCTGGAAGGTCAACAAGCAACTCTTTTTCTAGGAAAAAAAAGCCCTTCTAAGACCCATTAAACTAATTTGGACTTACTTCTGAATAAGCAAGACTCAGATTGCACAGGCAGTCACTATGTGACACCAGGCCACCATCACTGAAGGGAGATTTTCAAAGATCTCACCATATCTGCTATTTATGTCCTCATTGGGTTGGTTGATGTTTTGCTCTCTGCTATCACCAACCTGTTTTGAAGTCATTTTCAGTGGCATGCTTTATGTATCAAATATATCTGCATACTTGAACACATTTACTATATTTTCCCACTAACACACCCTTCTGACAAGCCGTGTTTTCTAAGCAGATGGTACCGTGATATACTTACACAGTATGCAGAAATCGTGACATATTCCTGGAAATTTTTCACAGATGTTTATAATGAGATCTTCATGATCACACACCAATTGCATTTTCACAGACTGACAGAGCCTTCTGTTCCAAAAGGAGTTTGTACTCTGAAGTTGCTTCCATTTTGCTTTGTTCATTTTTAGTACATTTTAAGACTATGCAGGCTAACCAGGAAGCTTTTTAGAAGTGCCCAGCAAGCACCAAAATAATACATTTATTTATGTGCAATAAATAAACCAGGAAAATATATTCATAAGAAATACCTAGCTATGACAAGAACTATACCTAGAACCATTTTTTTTTCCATTTACAGTCTTTTCCTGATTTTTTTCTGTAAACTAGCAACTTATAATTTTACTAATGAATAATTTTTTTTACAACCAGCTATAATTAGAGCAATAAAGAGAAAATTATAGCTCTGCATGATATACTGACATATATATATATAAAAGAAGTCTTTCACTGGTTGTAATGTAGTTAAAGATATTCCCATTTGCTGAAATGAGTAGGTAAGTAGTGTGAACTTTCCTAATATTGGAAAGTTATTCTACAGAAACATATATCTATTTCACCTTTTCATTGTGAGAGAATTATTGGGGAATTTTCATGTAATACAAAAAGAAGAAGAAGTCGTCTAAAGCTCTGCCTAAGTATTTTAGACCATATTAACTTTCCCTTTTTTATTGTAGTGGTGGGGGACATCTGGCCACGGGTTCCTCGCACAGGTCTCAATTTAACCTGCGAGGCCATTTTCCACACCACCCACCTGTCCTACATCAGGTGTGGGACAAGTAATGACATGGCTACAGAGGAACAAAGGAAGGCCCCAAATCTTCCTTTGCAAGTGGGACTTGTTGATGCAGGGCCGTCTTACCCATGGGCACTAGGGGTATGGAGCACCCAGGCGCAGGGCTCTCAGGGGCCGCAGGCCGAGAGTCCTAGGCCGAGATTTGGAGTCCAGGTATTGGGAAGAGCCAACAGCTGCTGCCAAGTGGAGCAGAGCGGGTCAGAGCGCCACAACTCTTTGGTTGTGGGCGAGTGAGCCGCTGAGGCAGCCGACCAGCTACACCCTCCTGCACGCCTGGGATTGGCGGGCCATCAAGAGTCCGCTCACATCAGGTGCCTGGCTTCGCTCAGTCACTGCTGCTGCCTTGAGCTTGACTGATGTTGCGCTGGGCTCTGCTTGCCTCCCCCCTGGCGCCCGGCCCCAGCCTTACTCTGCTATCACCACCTCCTCAGGCTCCTCTGTTGTTGCTGAGGTGGCCGGCCAGGCCACCATGCCTCGCCGTGGCCACCATGCCATGCATGCCTCACCGGCCCACCCTAAAAAAAGAAGGTTGACAATTTTGGGGTCCCCCCCCCCACTAAAAAAAGGTCAATAACTCTGGGCAACCTGGGAGGGGCGCCAGGCGGATCTTTGCACTCCAGTGTTGCATATGCTTAAGACAGCCCTGTGTTGATGGCACCAATCAGCTGATTGATGTCAATGGCTCCAATAGGATTGGCTGTACAATGCTGTTCCCCACCCCTTTCATGGGCTGTGAGCTCTTTTTTATTGTTTTGTAATGTTTGCTTTTGTTTCATTTTATAATGTATATGTATAACAGAGAGAGCAATTATAACTTATGAAAATTAAAAGATGAAAAACAAAGCTTTAAAATTGGCACGTAGAATGAACATATTTGCATACTGGTTAAAAAAACAGCATTCAAGTGAAGACTATCACTATCCTCAGATTACCAAGACTGTGCTGGAACAGAGGCGCAGTCCCTACCAGGGAAGAATGGCAGATTAGACTGATGGTAACATGCAGAAATGGCAAAACTGAACGGAAGAATTAGGAATCAGGATGACCAAAACTTCAATAAGGAATGGGGAAAATATATAATTTACCTAAAAAATCATTCTAAACAATTAAAATTATTAGTAGGTTTGGAATGACACTTGTAGTTAAACATTGGACTATGGTTTCAGAGATTTAATGGAACTGAACTAACAGAGAAGATGCAGGAGAAAAAGTTAAGGTAAGGACCCACAAAAGGGAGGGGGAAAGTCCAAGGGAACTTATGGAAATCATTTTACTTGTTTGCTTGATGACTGTAAATCTGAAAATTTAAATTCATTTATTTAAAGAAGAAGAAGGAATAGACTATATGGAATTGGCGGAAATGACTGGCAGAATCCGAGACCAGGGAGAAGAGTTGGTGGAAGAAGATTGGAAGAAATTTAAAGACTATTTACAGAAACATTATAAAATTAATGAATGCTAAAATGATGTCGGAATGAAATGAAGCGGTTTTAGCAATAAGGTTAAAAAGGAATATGTAAAAATGGGTTGATAACAGATGAAAATATAAAGCTATAATATGTTAAGATAAAGAATTAAGATAAAAACAAAGAGGGAAAGGATTTGCTGAATTAACCATTCGAACTGGAGTACAAAAAAGGGAGGTGTGAGGAAGTCTGGGAAACAAGTAAATGAAAGGCAAGACATAGAAAGAGGGATTTATTTTTTAATTGTTTTTATTTCTTCTGTATTTTGTATTTTTTGTTTTCTTTTTTTCTATCTTTTTTTACCACTTTTGTAATCTTTTTTGAAATCTTAATAAATATCATTTTTTTTAAAAAAAAAAACATTTAAAGAAGAAGAAGAAGGAGACTGTGAGCCCCTTGGAAGATCCCTTTGGAGTCTGAGGCAAACAGACATTTTTCCTCTTCAGATGGGTAGCTCAGTTGGTTCGAACGTGGTGCTGATAACGCCAAGGTCGCAAGTTCAATCCCCATGTGGGACTGCTGCATATTCCTACATTGCAGGGGGTTGGACTAGATGACCCTCAGGGTCCCTTTCCCGTCCTACAATTCTATGGTTCTATGATTGGTGGTCACAGGGACCCCCTTTGAACTTTAACAGACGTGCATCCTTCGTCACCTGTGTAAGTTGACCCACAGGGCTGGGGGCACACCTAGGTCCAGACTCCCATCGCTGCTTCATCGGTTTAATAAAAACTGAGCCTGCATATATACCTGGGAGAGCATACAATTGAACTCAATGGGGCTCACTTCCAAATACACTTGCAAATCCTGTGTGCCTTGCTTCTTTTGAAGTATATCATGTGGTTTCTTCTTCCCAGTTTCTGTAAGCTTAAGTTCCACCATTCTCAGCACTACTGGGCTCAAAGGAATAAGTAATAATCACAACAATAATTGCAACTTAGTCCCCACTGTGGGTTCCAATCTCCCTTCCCAAGCATTTACATTTACTACTTTATTCAGGTAAAACGTTATCTGCAGAATCATTTGCATTCATGGGAGCATGGAAGTGTTAAACTACTCATTGGAGAGTTTTTAAATGCACTAAAGATGCACTCAGAGCAGCAAACAAAATATAAAGACTCAGCTAGAGGCTAAAAAAGTGTTTTAAGTGCAAACTTTTCACTTCTTCACAGCACTGGCATAATTTTGTACAAACTAGGAGCTAAAGAGAGAGAAAAAGGACGGATCTAAAAAGAAAACCTTGTCAACAGCTTTGAGTAAACCCAATTAAACTGTCCTCACCTTGACCAATTAAAGTGACAGAAGCAGGAGCACAGGCTGTTTTAACAAGAAAGGAGGAAATGCTTTTTAAAAATCTATGCTGTGTTCACACAATGATGTCACTCCAACAATGTCAGATTTATGCAAATTAAAAAGGTCCAGAATGTTGACACCTTTGTTCCAAGATGGCACAGTATTTTTTGGACTGTACCGTTCTTCCTCCCTGACATTCATCCTCCTGACTTGAATTCACAAATTTAAATTCAGATTGAGAGTAGTCCTCCCGCACACAGTGTGTGAAGAGAAACAGACATTCATTTAAGCCAGAAGACTGTTTTATAGGGTGCAAGTTGAACAGCTGCTGAAAGCTGCATCCAATCAAATGCTTTCCTGCCTTTCTGCCTCCATCTCCTCCAATCTGCAAACACCGCCCCCTCTCTCTCACACACAAAGATGATGTCACAGCTGACAACACCAGCCAAGCCAGCATCTTCTTCCTCTGTTTTTAAGAAGAGGTTGGGTGGCCATCGCTCTTGCTTTAGCTGAGATTCCTGCATTGTAGGGGGTTAGACAAGATGACCTTGGTTGTCCCTTCCAGCTCTACAATTCTATGGTTCTATGAGTTTAAGGATCAACTCCAGGCAGTGGCGTAGAGTGGGTTGTCAGCACCCAGGGCAAGGCAAGTAATTTGTGCCCCCTAACCCGTGGTAGGCTACTCTGCCAGGTAGGGGCAGAGAGCTGCGAGTGCGAGCGTGCCCCCCAGATGTTGCGCCCGGTGCGGCCGCCCCCTGCACTCCCCACGCTACGCCACTGACTCCAGGTGTGCACAGATAAAAAAGATGGCACCCTCAATGACTAACACGTGAACACGCTTTGTTGTAGAATTGTATTTTATGCTGTTTTAATGTTTCATGATGCCTTGTATTCCTTTCATGCTTTTGTATGCTGCCTTACACTTTTTACACATACAAAAAAGGCACATATAAGTGGCTTAATAATATAAATAAATAAATAAATAAATAAATAAATAAATAAATAAAATTATACCCCGCCCTCCCCAGCCAGAGCCAGGCTCAGGGCGGTAACACCAGTAAAATTACAGTAAAAACATAATGGGGGGGAACAATTTAAAATACAGGTTAAAATGCAATTTTAAATGCAGCCTCATTTTAAAAGTAGCCCATAGATCAAAACCATAAGGGGAGGGAAACATAAGGGTCAAACTGAGTCCAAACCAAAGGCCAGGCAGAGCAGATCTGTCTTGCAGGCCCTGCGGAAAGATGTCAAGTCCCGCAGGGCTCCAGTCTCTTGTGACAGAGCGTTCCAGCAAGTCGGGGCCAGTGCTGAAAAGGCCCTTGCCCTAGTTGAGACCAATCTAACCATTCCTGAAAAGTGCATTCCTGAAAAGCATTTGGGTAGGGTCTGCTCCATGACTGAGCAAAGTCCCTTTGATGGTTCGCAGGAAATTTCAGTGGTATTAGTAGCGGTGACGAACAACAGCAGTACCGAAATTGGCACTAGGTGGCTTGCAGCTCCCTTTTTAATTCTTCACAATTCCCCCTACATAATGTTGCTTCTGGGCATTGTGGGGGATTTTCATGATAGCCTCCATACCCGAGAGATGGGGGGGGGGACCATTGGGGGGAGAAATCTAAATAAGGGTCTGCTAGGTGGTCCAGATGTCAGGTTGCACACCTGGGATATTATATATTATCTTTAGCTTGTTTGACTTTGTTGTAAACCATCCTGGGGCTTCTATGAAGAGCAGTATAAAAATCATCTAAAACAAAACAAAACTGGAGTGTGTTTCATTCTGAATTTAATTTAAATTGATTTATCTTCTGCTTTATTATTGTCTCTCTCTTCCTCCTACACACCCCATACTAGTGATGGTGCCAAGCAAAGTCTCAAATCCCACCAACCAGCTGAAGACCACTCATATGAGAACAATGATTCCTCTAGACCTGCGTGTGAATGTTACTAAACATGGAAAAATGCATGGAAAAAGCTGCATTGTTTTTATACTTTGTACTTCCAATGGACTGGCTTTTCTAAATATGCATGCACTTCCTTCATTTCCCCGTCCCTGACAAAATCCTGAAAATCGGAATGCTCTGATTCCCTACTTGACTTAACTGCAAAGCCTTTCAACAATGATGGCATTCTCCTTTGAGCAGATGTCAGATATTAAGACCGCCTGCTTTCAGATCAAATTGCTGTTGCCAAGTCTCGCGAGTTTTCTCTTAAACAGTTCATTATAATGTCAGCACAGTCCAATTTGCAAGCATTAAAGAAGCAGCTGAACACTGCCTTTTGCTGAAGTATTAAAGATCTTGGATCTTAAAAACACACACACACTTTGGCATCTCTGTAATACGAAACGGGGTAAGAGATTCTCTATTTACGTTGATCTCTATCAGCATAAGTTATAGTTAAGCTCGATTTGTATGGGAATTGCAGTCTACTAAAATGTTATGCTCTGTCCATTTGTTGCTCTGCTGGGAATACAAAGTCTATTCTGCAAATGGAACTGATGGAACAAATAAGCAGGCATGTGTATCGAACCATAGTATTATTCAATGGATTCTGGGCTAAGTAAATTAAACTGAACTAAAAAAAATCATTTATTAATTCAACTATCTGCTGAATTTAAATAGAGATTACACAGCCTTGTGTATAGATTTCTTGGTTGGCTAAAGATTTGCAAGGAGAGGAAAGAATCATTGAAATAAATTGTATTGCTTCACTGAATGAGAATACCGAAGTCTGTTCTGTTGAACTTTCATGGATAAAGACTAATGGGGGAAAAACTTTAAAAAGAAAAGAAAAGTAGATGCATCTACCAATGTATCTACATTTGGATGACAGCCTAAAAGAATCTTCTGACTTCTTTTGTTCTGGAAGTAATAAAGTGAGTTTTATTTTCTTCAGTCTGTTTCACGTTAACCTAAGCACAGGATCAAATATTTCATACCAAACAATGGCAGTTTAACTTTTAGTTGAGAGTTGGCTTTTGGAAAATATTTGAAAGGGAACTTTGTACCTGCTCTTGAGTGCTTTGCTCCATCATGCAGGAAGAAATAGGTCAGCACAAGCTGTTATAGGGATAATTGTGACATGCAAAACATTATGTGTGGTTCCAGTGCGCATATTTAATAGGTGACACTTGGCTGCAAGCCAGTACATTGTTTTATGTACATGCATCATGTGGAAATTAATTGGACTAAAGTATATTTAACTGTGTCCTAGAATACCATTAGGGCGCAGCTTCCTTCGCCTTTACTTGGGAATAAGGATGGATAAATCTTTTAGTTTTGATTTCTTTCAATTTCTTATTTTTCCAATCTTAAACTCAGCTCTTCACATTTCCACATCATGAAAACTCTTCAGCATTTTCTGCATGCTATATACATGTTTGCAAGCAATTTCCCCTAATATAATGCATTTTTATGTTATTTTCATTGACACACACATTTTATGCCCATTTCACTAGTATATACCCTTTTGTATCCAATGCTTGTTTGGTGAAATGTGTTGCAAAATTCGGAGAAGTCCGAATTTTGAATGATGCCTGTGGTTTTAGGGATTGCAAATTCAGCAGAGTTTGAACTGAATTGGGTTGCTTCTTTGTGCCTGCTTGAGAAGAAACCCATTGACTTCAATGGTTTTTCCTTGTTGGCATGGGATTTGCAATCACTGACTAATGCAAAAAGGAAAAGGAAAAAGAATTACAATTTGCTATGGCCTATTCAATTTGAGGGCAAAATTGTTAGTAAAAACTTGTCTGCTTGATCAGTTCTCACCATTTGCAGAAATCATTGCCTTCGATTCTTCAGAGAACTATTTGGAAGTTGTGTAACTGTTAGGCTGTTAATTGCCCATTATCACCATCCATTTGCATTCCCACAGGGACATTGAAATGTGTATTGAGGCGTGTGCAATGTGTGCAATCACAAAACACTGCTTTACTTAGTTTTAACAGGATCATGTCCACTTTGTGAAAAGAAGTACAGTGGTACCTTGGGTTAAGTACTTAATTCATTCTGGAGGTCCGTACTTAACCTGAAACTGTTCTTAACCTGAAGCACCACTTTAGCTAATGGGGCCTCCTGCTGCCGCCGTGCCGCCGGAACCTGATTTCTGTTCTTATCCTGAAGCAAAGTTCTTAACCTGAAGCACTATTTCTGGGCTAGCGGAGTGTGTAACCTGAAGCGTATGTAACCTGAAGCATATGTAACCCGAGGTACCACTGTATGTGTGAAGGGGTGAGTTGCCCTGATATATTGTTGCTTTCTTTTTTTAATCATGTATATATTATTTGCCACAGGAAGACTGGAAGAAGTCAAGGTGAAACAGCCTGCAAATCATAGGCATGCTTAGCTAGGAAATAAATAGGATTGAACTTGATAGGTTTGACTTTTGAGTAAATGTGCATTGGATACAGTGCAAAGTTCTCCATACCCACCTCTCACAATCTCTTTTCCTCCTTTTCTGATTCTTCACTTTTTTATCTCCTTATCTTCCTCAGAAGACAGCCTCCACGGTGCTCACTTGTATTTGTAATGTTGATAATTAACTTGCAAATCAATTCTTGAATCAAATTGCTTGTTGTACCTTCTGCAATTTGAAACCAAAGCCCAACCTTTAAACCGGGTAATCTTGTTCATTTTTACACCTATCTCCCCCTCCTGAACTGAAACCCAGGCTTTCTCTCTACGCACACACACACACACACACAGAGAGAGAGAGAGAGAGAGAGAGAGAGAGAGAGATCAAAACCAGGGCAGGCAAGATTCTTTATAGATTTTTGATGATTCTTCCACGTTAATTCAACATTCTGGAAGTAAAGGAAGTCCTGTTGAATTCCATGGAGCTTACTCCCAAACAAGTAGGGTTAGGACTGCAGCCTCACTGAAGAAGCTGGTCGGGTGTAGGCAGGCAAGCTGAAATCTGATACGCTTAGGAATCAGCTTGCTTTCTTCTCAAGTAATAAAAAGCCCCATCAGTCACTCAGTCTTTTGCCAACTATGTTGAAAAGGCTGAGAGCCACCTACTTCTCTCCCTCATACACAGATTGTAATTTCTTAAAGGTACCCATTTGTAAACAGAAAGGCAAGAAACAGAATTTCACCAACATAGCCACTTTACTACTGTGTGTGTGTGTCATCCTACCCCTGCTTCCTCCTCTGAGGCATTTGCAGTACAACAAAATAATATATTTCACCATTACAGTATTTCCCCCACTTAGGAATGGAAAGTATTTGTGTTTTCTGCTCTGATGCTAAACACATTTACTTGGGAATGAGCTCCAATCTGTTGTAGAAAGGGACAGTGTATTTATTTATTTAATAAAATGAGTGCCTTTAACCAAGCACATGCCTGGCCACCCGTGCTCTGATCATAACGTTCCTGTGGGTATGTCATGCCATGCCCATTGACTTCTGTGCTCCTGTGTGTATGTGATACTGTACCCATTGACTTCTATGTCACTACTTTTGTCTTTTAAAAATAATTTTTATTGGTTTTAAAACAACCGTGAATACAATAACCATTAAACACTTATCCAGCAGTGCAGCCAATGGTGTTTGTTTTATCCATCATCTCTAGACATACACTTACATATTCAGCAATCAAACATATTACTGAACGTAACATCTCCAAGAAGATCTTGATTTTGGTCACTTCTGTGAACACACCATCTATCTAAATCACCACATGGATGTGTTCTAAATCATGTTTTGTGTCATTAGAAGGACTTGTAAATGACAACTGGCAATTGAGTTTTCCTATCTCCTTCTCTGCCCCAATCCATTTCCCTTTTGTGTCAGGTATCTTCAAATGTAAGCCTGAGAATAGAGATGGTCATATTTTCATTGATATGTAAACTGCTCTGTGGGCCTTTTTTTTTGGTGGAATGTTGTGATGGCATGTTGAAGTCAATGGGCATAGCAGGACACTCTCAGGAACACTGAAGGCAACGGGAATAGCATGACCCACCTAGAGGAACAAAGAAGTGAATGAACATCTTTCCCAGCCAAGTGATATGTACAAAAAATGCATATATTCATGAAAATATCATGCACACAGGGCAGTGGATCTCCATGTAAAACCTTGTGCAAGCATTCTGCATGCAAGCCCAGTGTCATCGCCAAACACCTGGCAAGCACAAAGTTCACAGGTGTGCAGTTTCCGGTAAGATCTTAGGTGAGCAAAGTTTAAGGATAGATTAATGCTCCTTTATCATGCTCTACAGTTCTTTATGAACCGCCCCAACAGGCTTTACATAAAGTCTACTATTACTTTAAATCCTTTCCTTCAGTATTCGGCCTGTACGCCGTGGCTTTTTATTTGCTCTCACATTCGACTGAATCTGTGAAATATTGTCTCTGATAATCCCCCTCTCCTTCTGTTCCTTTGATGCTCTCGCATACTTAGGAAGCACTTCAAGCAAAAATGTTCCTATTTTCCATTCTCAGCTTTCAACTGTAAGCAGACAGCCAGCAAAATGGTCCTCAATGAGCCACACAGCTGTATTTTGCACAGAAATTAACTCTGCTCCTTTTAAGGATAGAAGTACTACTCAATAACCTAGAACAGACTGTTTACAATGACAGTAATGAGGACACAGAATTCTTTCCTTTCCCCCATATCTTTTCACCCTCCTCAAGGAGAAATTACTCACAACGCCCAAGTTACTGCAATATCATTTTGGAGGTGTTTTTTTTTTTTTTTTTTACTAAGGTCAATATCAAGGCCTCAAACATAACTCCTGAAAGAAAACTCTATATGAAAGAAAGCGCAGTCGTTAGTGGCGTGATGAATAAACACACACAAAGTTTCCAGGAAAGAGTTTGGTGTAAAAATATTACTTGGCATAAGATATGGATATTTTGCTCTCCATGAAATGCCTCAAAATGGTGTCAACCTAATTCTTTTAGATCCTGTGAAGTAACAAAATGGTTCAGTCAGTAGGTCCCTCTGCATTCTTTTGTCTGAATCAAGTTGGGCAGAAACAAGAAAGTACTTCCTCATACAGCACACAGCTAAACTATGGAACTCATCCCCACAGGAGGCAGTGATGACCATGTAACCTTCCTCTTCCATAGTCTCTGTATTGTCCTTGTAGACCTCATCAGGGTGGGCAAAACTAGAATTAGTTTGCTCTGCCTGTCTGTCTGAAGCTCCAACTAGTGTTGGTCTGCCTTACCAGTCTCAATGGGCACTAGCCACCCTTGGGGAAAGCACTCCTGGTGAATTTGACTAGAAATGGGAGAAGCTGACTATATGTGAAAATGGTTGGTTCATTAAGCTGGAAGGGATCTCAAGTGTTACATGCCCTACCAATGCAGGAAACCCACTATGACAGAACCCCTGATATGTGGTCATTCAGGGAGGATGAGGATAGCTGTAGTAGAACATCTACCTTGCATGCACAGGGTCCCAAATTCAATCACCACCACCATCTCTAGGTAGGATTGTGCTAGACAGACCAACATCCTGACTCTGCTGTGTACAACAACTTCCTGTGGTCTTATGATGAGGACAATGCTTTTCATTTTTCTCCACTCCTGTTTGGCTACATTTGTAATTCAAAGCACTAGGAGAGCTTGGTCTTAGGTCCTCAAGTTAGCTACTGTGTAAGGCTCATTTCTTGGTCTCCCCAGGGTATGCCTATTATTTTGTGATTTTTTTTAATGCTTTAAGGCTATAGCACGTTTCTTTTTTTCTGAATGCAGTTACCTCTTGCATTGCTACACTGAAAACATACCCCCCCCCCATTTCATTTCAGGAAACATGATATACCCTAATGGAGCATGCACTCTCATGTGGCTTCTTGTGCTGTACATGTTTGTCAAGAAGGTGGTCCCTCAAGATGACACCATCGTTGCTACTAAGAGTGGAAGAGTCAAAGGGTTGACTTTGCCTGTGCTTGGTGGAACAGTTTCAGCCTTCCTCGGGATTCCTTATGGAGCTCCACCTGTTGGGCGACTTCGCTTCAAAAAGCCGCAGCCTCGGGAAGAATGGGGAGGGGTCTGGAATGCCACCAAGTATGCAAACTCTTGCTATCAGAACATAGACAATACTTTCCCTGGGTTTTCAGGATCCGAGATGTGGAACCCCAACACAAACCTCAGTGAAGATTGCCTCTACCTCAATGTGTGGGTTCCTTCACCCAAGCCTAAAAATGCAACTGTCATGGTATGGATCTATGGTGGTGGCTTCCAGACTGGGACCTCCTCATTGAATGTCTATGATGGCAGATTTCTAGCCCGTGTTGAGAGAGTCATTGTTGTTTCAATGAATTATAGGTTAGGAGCATTGGGATTTTTGGCTTTGCCAGGGAACGAAGATGTTCCAGGAAATGCAGGGTTGTTTGATCAACGACTGGCACTTCAGTGGGTCCAAGACAACATAGCAGCTTTTGGTGGCAACCCTAAAAGTGTGACATTGTTTGGAGAGAGTGCTGGAGCAGGAGGTGTTAGCTACCATCTCCTTTCTCCACAAAGCCATCCTCTCTTCACTAGGGCAATCCTGCAAAGCGGTGCTGGAAATGCCCCTTGGGGTGCACTTCTACCCTCTGAAGCAACACAGAGAACTCTAGCTCTAGCTAAACTCCTCCACTGTACGAGTAGCAACGAAACAGAGATCATTATTTGTCTTCAGAGCAAAGATCCCCAGGATATACTTGCCAATGAAGTGTCTGTTTTACCATACAGGGCTCTTTTAGAGCTGTACTTCACTCCAGTAGTTGATGGTGATTTTCTTGCTGATCTTCCTGGAACCTTGTTGAAGAATGGGAATTTTAAACAAACACAGATCTTGTTGGGGGTGAACAAAGATGAAGGGACGGCTTTCCTTGTGTACGGAGCACCTGGCTTCAGCAAAGATAACAACAGCCTTATCAATGAAGCAGAATTCCGGGCAGGCTTGGCACTGTCCTTCCCAGAAACAAGTGAAGTGGGCCTGGAATCTATTGCTTTTCACTATACGGACTGGGAGGAAGAGCTGATCCCTTTCAATTACCGTGATGCTATGGATGATATCGTTGGAGATTACAATTTCATATGTCCTACCGTGGAGTTTGTAAAACATTTTGTCGAGGCGCAGAACAATGCTTTCTTATACTTCTTTGAGCACCGATCTTCAAAACTACCTTGGCCAGAGTGGATGGGAGTACCACATGGCTATGAAATAGAATTTGTATTTGGACTACCTCTAGAGAGAAGAGCTAATTACACCAAAGGGGAGGAAACTCTGAGTAGGTCTATTCTGAAGTACTGGGCAAGTTTTGCAAAAACTGGGTAAGTTGTGGGTCTGGAGGTGTGGGTGTTTGGGGAAAAATATTTTTATGTTTACAGCTTAGTCTCTTTCCAAGTTATTCGTCCTACAAAAATTCAGAATAATTCCATGCTATAGAGTATTATTTCGGTGCTCGCTTGCAGAAGTGGGGGGGGGGGCTAATTTCTGAATCCTATTATTCCTTCTCCTTTCCCACTATTAATATGGTGGCAGTGATGGTGGAACAAAAACTCTAGCAAAAAATAAAGTGCCAGTAGACAGTATGTAATGAAAAAAGATGATGCTAAAAAGAACTTGAGGAGCACATCCTTAAGAACATTAAGAGCAACAACAAGAAGTTATTTAAATGCATTAGCAACAAGAGACCATCTAGGGAGGTGATTAGGCCCTTGGATGACAAGGGATCCAAAGGTGTGCCAAAAGAGGATAAGGAGATTACAGAGAAGTTGAATGAATTATTTGTATCTGTCTTCATAGCAGAATATAAAAGGCAGATCCCAGTGCATGAACTAACTTTTGCAGTAAAGCAACCTGAGGAACAGAGGCAGATAGTGGTGTTGAGAGATGAAGTTTTAGGCCTAACAGAGAAAATAAAAACTGATCAACCTCCAGGCCCAGATGACATTCCCCCCAAAGGTTCTCAAATAATTCAAATGTGACATTGTTGTTGTTCTAACAAAAAAATATGTAACTTGTCCCTCAAGACAGCCTCCATACCTGAGGACTGGAAAGTAGCCAATGGAACACCAGTTTTTAAAGGGCGATTCAGTGGGGAATCTGTGGCAATACTGGACATTACAGATTGGTTAGCTTAACAACTGTCTCAGGAGAACTGGTGGGAAGTGTTGTTAAAGGTAAGATAACCAAGTAGGTAGAAAATGACTTGCTGAAGCAGAGCCACCAGCGCTTCTGCAACAGGAAGTCTCAGGAACCCATCAGAGTTTCTAAGAACAATCATACAAACAGTGGTCATCCAGCTGACATAGAGTACTTAGACTTTCAAAAAGCTTTTGACAAGGTACCTCATCAAAGACTCCTGGCTAAAGAATAAGAGGAGAGGTCCTCTTTAGATCAGGATTTGGTTCAGTAGGAGGAATCAAAGAGATGGGGAAAATGGCAGAGATATAGAAAGTGGAGTCCTCCAAGGATTGGTATTGAGATCCATGATTTTTAACTTGTTCATAAAGGATCTAGAGTTAGAGGGGAACAATGAAGTGGCCAGGTGTACTGATCATACTGAATTGTTCAGGGTCATTTAGTAGTGGAGCAGGAGAAAGAGGATACATGCTGTGGCAAAAGTAGTAGAGAATACTGGTAGTTGGAGCAGCATTTAATAACAATATGATTGGTTATGCACATTCACAAAGGCTGCAAGGAAGTGTTCATTGCCTCTCAAGGCAAGATGTCTCCTATTATTGCCAGAAGCTGGCAGTATCAGATGTGTTTATAACAAGACAGGATATGGTTTCAGTGTTCTTGATCATTTGTTGCTTTACCTTACAAGAGAGCGGAACCTTATTTCATCACAGTAACAGCTGTTGCAAATGAACGCCACAGTTTTGAGTTGCAAAAAAAGTATTCTATTTACAGCCCCGTGACCCCTGGCACTGCCACCCTCTTTGGCTCTCTCACACAGAGAAATTAACTCCACTCTTCCCAAAGGCAGATATAATAACTGGGTTATATGACCTTGCATTCTTGCAAGCGTTCAGGAAGTGTCCATAAAGCATGACGTGAGAAAGAAAACATTGGATAAGAAATCCCCCATGTGTTTTCTCAAACTTAGTAGTTGATATTGCTATTCTCACATTATATTGGCATATATATATATATATATATATATATATATATATATTGGATGGGGTGAAGCCATGTCTATAAAATGTAACATAAGATGCCCCCAATAATCTAAGCTTTAATTCCCAAATTTGTTACTGTATATCTATTCTGGTGGTGGCATCATGAAGGGCACCTTTCGTATTCCTCTTCTTAATTGTGGAGGTTACTATTTTAGAAAAAAAGAAAGGTTACAACTATGCATTGATTAATTGTCACAATTTAAATAAACAATCCCACTTTTAACTATCTAGGTCTCAAAGTGGCTTGCAGTAAAAAAAATAAACATAATATACAAAATTGAAAACCTCAGAAATTGCAAATCTTTTAAAAAATAAAATCGCAAAATTTTAAAACAACAGAGAAACATCCATGATGAAAAAGCCTTCTGAAATAGAGCAGTTTTAATTAGGTATCTGAAACCTATCGGGAATGGTGCTTGTCTGACTTCTATTGGGAGGAAACTCAGCAGAGCTGGACCCACAACAATGAAGCCACAACTTCTTATTGATATGAGCTGTGGTTCTGCTCCATGGGGGCCAGTATTGCACTTCCCCAGATGACCTAACTGAATAAGCCTATTTGTAATATGTCTCTAATGTTTTAGTAGGGATCTGCAACACCCTCTTGGAAAGAAAATATATTTATTGCTGGTCAAATTGATACTCTTTTTGCTTGGCACAAAATTCCTCAATATTACAACCAAGCAGAAGCATCCACATTTATGTTGAATTTTCACTTTAGGCAGAACTCAGTAGCAGCTGAATTCTCTCTCTCTCTCTCTCTCTCTCTCTCTCTCTCTCTCTCACACACACACACACACACACACACACACACACAGAGAGAGAGAGAGAAAAAAAATTCTTTGGAGGTTTCTCCTAAGCAGGAACCTCCACATTTGACTCAAAATGTTGCTTTAGGCCCAATTCAGCGGCAACTCAAATAACAGTGTTTATCTGTCTTCCTGGGATGCAAAAGGAGCGAGTGTCTGACATTTGCAATGCCCTGCTAGTTAATGCTAGACTTTCAGCGCAGATAACTGCAGCCTATTTGCAACACAGCCATTCAAACAGGGGGGAAGAGTTTGCTACTTAAATGAGCAAAAGAAAAACAATTCTCACCACCACCACCCCTCATCTGCCTTCAGAAACAGCAGTGGTGTTGCAAAATGGGATTTCTTAGCCCTACAGTTTGCAGGCAAGACTTGGCTTCAAGTCAAGAAGATGTAAATGACAGGGTTGTTGTCCCTCTTTACACAATGAAGACAGTTCTCTTTTTGTTCTACGCTGCCACTTCCAAAGTAAAAGAAATGGTGTGTTCATTGTTGCTGTGTGTTTTTCTGAAAGCAAAATTATTCCTGTTACCTGGATTTTTCAAGAGGTTCCCATTCTTTCAGGAGTTCTGAAAGAACTCCTTGCAAACACAGCTTCTACTTCCTTGCGGAGTCTAGCATTGGAGTAGGCAGCCAGTTGAGATGATAGGCTGTCAAAGTTTGCATCAACAACCTTAGAAGGTAGTGGCGTGTTTCATGGTTCTGTAATTGTCAGCCGCCTCCCCAGCCCCTGCCACAAAGTTCTGATTTTATAATTTATTCTGCATTTGTTTCAACAATTGTCAGGCGCTGTTGCGGTTGCTCAAGAGTAACCAGGCAAGACTCCGACCTGTCTTTTACAGGCTTTATTTTGGTGCAAAGTATTTACAGTGAAGAGCGTCCTAAGTTCATGTCTGGCTCAATCGCTAGCAGAATCCGGGAGTGGTCTGTTTTTGTACCTCCCCCAACATAAAAGTCTCATCACCCCCAGCCTTTTCCACTCCTCCCTGCACCTCAAACTACTGCACAGGATGGGCGATGGAAAGGGTGTGCTCCCTGCCTCTCCAGATTTCTCAGGCTCAGTGTTAAGGCTCTTCCTAGCATCCTCTGGTCCTTGCACCTCTTCTCCACTGGAGGTGGGGCATTCCTCCTCACCGGAAGAGGAACTGCTTTGCAAGATTTTCGGAGGCTCCCTGCAACACAACTGCCCTTCTATCTCTTGACTCTGAGCCAATGGCAGTTCCCTGACAACAATGCATATACTGCTTAAATTACAGTGATCCCTACAGTCAATGGCAGAAGACCCAATTACAGTAATCCCTACAGTCAATGGCAGAAGACCCAATGCAATAGAACTACTTAAAAAACCCCACACTTTAAGCTTGTTGGGGCTGATGGGACTTGGAGTGCTACAGCATGTGGAGGGCACCATGCTAGCTACACTTCTCACATTTTAGTGACGTCTCACTTCAGTCTTCATTTAAATAAAGATTTCTGTGCTCTAGAGTTAGAGAAGATTTCTCCAAACTGTTGAACTCCAGCTCCTTTCAGTTCCAGCCAGCATTTGTTGTTATTGTTTAGTCATTTAGTTGTGTCCGACTGTTCGTGACCTCATGGACCAGAGCAGTGTTTTTCAACCACTGTTCCGCAGAACACTAGTGTGCAACGAGATGTTGCTTGGTGTGCCATGGGAAAAATTGAAAAATTCGAATATTTTTTTAAAAAAAAATGTCAAATTTTCGCCCACTAGGTGGGTGCCGGACTGTGTCCACCCAATTTTCCATCCGTCCTGGGTGGGGATCAGATCGGATGGGATCGGATTAGAGCGGACAGGCGGTCCGCTCTCATCCGATTCCCCATAGAGAGCAGCGGGGCTCTGACATCTCCCTCTCCGCACACAGAGCAGAGAACGGTCCGCAACGGTTTTGTTTGCCATTAAAGAAAAGAATATTAAACATTTTCTAATGGTGGTGTGCCTCATGATTTTTTTTCATGAAACAAGTGTGCCTTTGCCCAAAAAAGGTTGAAAAACACTGGACCAGAGCACGCCAGGCACTCCTGTCTTCCATTGCCTCCCATAGTTTAGTCAAACGCATGTTGGTAGCTTCGAGAACACTGTCCAACCATCTCATCCGCTGTCGTCCCCTTCTCCTTGTGCCCTCAATCTTTCCCAGCATCAGGGTCTTTTCCAGGGAGTCTTCTCTTCTCATGAGGTGGCCAAAGTCTTGGAGCCTCAGCTTCAGGATCTGTCCTTACAGTGAGCACTCAGGGCTGATTTCCTTAAGAATGGATAGGTTTGATCTTCTTGCAGTCCATGGGACTCTCAAGAGTCTCCTCCAGCACCATAATTCAAAAGCATCAATTCTTCGGCGATCAGCCTTCTTTATGGTCCAGCCAGCATAACCAATGGCAAAGGTGATTTTAGGGTGGCACAGTGTGGGCACCAAAACAATGCTGTAGATTGAAGTGCAAGAGGTGGGGGCACCAAGTTTTAGCATCGGACAAATCTGAGAGCCCAAAGTCCACCAGGGATGATGGGAGATGGGGTCCATCAACATCCACAGGGTACAAGATTTGGGAAAGCTAAGTTAATAGTGTAGGAATCAACTTCTGACCAGCTGTTCCAGTTATGAATATCTGTTATTGGACTAATTCTAAATCACTTGAATGTGAATTGTAATATTAAGTTACATGACCTATATTGTTGTTGGACTTCTTAATGTTTTAAATTAGGGATGAGTGAATCAATCTATTTCTTCCCCAAATTCCTTTACATGCAGGAATCTTTAAATGCACCCCATCCTGTTTCTGCATTGATCTAGGATTTATTCATTTACACGTCTATTTTCATGGAAATATATACTGGAACATCCTTTCCTTCAATTACATTTCTAAACATTTTTTTCTGTTCAGATATGATTTTTGTAAGTATGTTGATACAGACAAAAGAACGTACGTCACACAGTACATACTTAAATGGTGGAATTTGCTCTCACAAGATGTCATTATGGCCACTAATGAGACATTACATTGAAAACATATTGGATGGCTTTAAAAGGATATTAGACAAATTCATGGAGGATAGTGGCTACTAGCCATGATGACTATATTCTCTTCCATTATCAGAGACAATATGCCTTTGAATACCAGTTGCTGAGAACCAGAAGTGTTAAGAGTGATGTTGCACTCAGGTTCTGCTTGCAAGCTTCTCAAAGGCATTTGGCTGGCCATTGTGAGAACGGGACGTTGGACTAGATAGGCCCAAGCCAGCACAAACCTATACCTTTATATTTTCTGAGTCAAAAACTGAGTTAGTATCATGAAACTGATGGATAATTTTGTTCTGCTTCACACAGTTCAGGAGGTGTGGATCAAACCAGTCTTACCTGGTATCCACAAATTTGTCAAGCATCCTAGATTACTTTAGAATCCTAATAATACGGTTTGTTGCTTGTGTTCGGGGGGGGGGGGCAAATCTTGCCATTCTTACAACTGAAAGGAATATGTACATTTTGTGTGAATTACATTAAATATGTGTTGTTGTGGGTTAAAAAAAACCCTTCTGCAGAGTTGTGACATCATCAGAACCTGAGTATTTCCTAGGAAAAATAAAGCTTCTTTCTCGTTATGGCATTTTTAGAACTGGTTCATCTTAATAGCAGGAAATGCTGTAAGGGGAATCCTTATTTTTCATTATGCGTTATTTGAAATGCTTTTGTATTGTTTCAAAATGTAGTTGCCTGCTTTGAGACTAATGAAGAAGATATTTCATTTTGACATGTAGGCTGCAATTTGGGATGCTCAGAGTTCAAAGGAGAAAAAAAGAGTAAATAAATTCTTTAGGATGTCCACTTAAGAGTTGGAGTAATATTATTAACAAATGGACCAAAAAAGCCATCATGGAAAAGACAAATTGCTCCATCAAAACATTACTCTAGCGCTGTTCATAGAATCAATTACTCTTTTGTATCTGGCAATAGAATGAAGCTGTCTTTTGGCCTGGAGAGATCCAGTGCAATGAAGGCCACAAATCCTTTACACAAGAACACAGATAATAACACCATCTTTATAACTGTGTGTGTTGTACTGTAGAAAGTTCTTTTTCTCACAAAGTCACACTATGGAATTTGCAACCACAATATCTGGTGATGGCCACAAATTTAGAAGGGCTTAAAAAGAGAACAAATTCATGGAGGAAAAGGCAGTCAATGTTACTAGTGATGAGTAAAGATGGATAAATCTGTCACTTTCAATTTCTCTCAGTTTTGTATTTTTCCAATCTTAAGTTTAGTCTTCCACGTTACTGCAGCAATTTGTGAATTATTATTTTTTGAAGGGGGTGGTGGAAGTCCTCATGGAAATCACCAGCGTTTTAGTGCAATTTTCTCCTCAAATACACATTTTGTGTGCAATTTTGCCTGATATATACTTTGTTTTTGCAAAGCAATTTCCCCAAATGTAATGCATATCAGTTTAATGAATATATGCATAGTTATGCTCCCTTTGCCCTACTATAAACCACAGAGCTTATGGCTTCCCAATCAGAAAGTTGGCAGTTCGAATCCCCACAACAGGGTGAGCTCCTGTTGCTCAGTCCCAGCTCCTGCCCACCTAGCCGTTCAAAAGCAGGTCAAGGTGCAAGTAGATAAATAGGTACCATTCCGGTGGTAAGGTAAACGATGTTTCCATGCGCTGCTCTGGTTTCGCCAGAAGCGGCTTAGTCATGCTGGCCACATGACCCGGAAGCTGTCTGTGGACAAACGCCGGCTCCCTCGGCCTATAGAGCGAGATGAGCGCCGCAACCCCAGAGTCATCTGCGACTGGACCTAACGGTCAGGGAGTACCTTTACCTTTTTATGCTCCCTTTGCCCTACTATAATCTTTCTCTCTTTTCTCTTTTTTTCCTTTGGTACACATTGCTTAGGTGGAAAATAGCATTGCAAAGTATGAAGTGAAAATTTCAAAGGCCGTGTTTTAGTTCTTATGAAGTAGGTAATTTTGCAGACAAGTGTGAATTGAATCAAATGTCTCCCCCATGCCTACTCATGAAGGCTGTGTACAACTTCCAGGACCAGAGACATCATGCCTCTGAATACCTGTCACTGAAGAACCACAAGGAGAGAAGGCTACTGTGCTTATGCCCTGGCTGTGGGCTCCTCCTATACATCTGGTTGGCTATTGTGGGAAAACATGCTGAATCTAATAGGCATTTGTTCTGATCTAGCAGGGATCTTTTTATATTCATTCTGTTAAAATCCCTGACCATTGGCCTCAGTTGCTGGGGCAGATGGGATTTGCAGTCTGAAAACATCTAGAGAGCACCAGGTAGTGGAAAGTTAGATTATGGAGTTGGACGAGGAATGGGCAGACCCAAGTTCAAATCAAAGTCATAAAGTTCATTCTGTGTCCCTTGACCACCACAAAAAGTTCTTATGAGTTTGTAAATGAGAGGGGGGAGAATTCCTTGGAAGAAGTTTGGGATATAAACAAATACTGCTAATTCTGACATTTTGCATCACTTTTCTGTATAATAATATAAGCAAAGCAATTACCTGATGAATTCAGAGGTTCTAAACAAACAAACAAAAAATTCCTTCCAGTAGCACCTTAAAGACCAACTAAGTCAGTTCTTGGTATGAGCTTTCGTGTGCATGCACACTTCTTCAGATACACTGACTTAGTTGGTCTTTAAGGTGCTACTGGAAGGAATTTTTTTTTTTTTGTTTTGACTATGGCAGACCAACACGGCTACCTATCTGTGTCAGAGGTTCTATGCATTGATAACTGGTCCCTCCCCACTTAATATGTGCAATCCTATACACCTTTTTTGGAAGACTCAGAAGGTTGAGCATAAGACGTCAGCCTCATTGATGAATTTATTTTATTACAGAGAAAAAATGCTGCCTGGAAAGTGGTTATGAATGAAGAGATGATAGGAAGCGATATCATGTGACACATTCTTGATCTGCAGCTGTCTCAATGTTTCTCATGCTTTGGAGGGTGTAATTTTTTAATTTTTATTTTGTGGCCTTCAGGATATGCTTCAGGGGTCTTGATTTTTCAATAATTACACGATTTCCTGCAGCTCAGACATTACATTCCCTTAAGGGCAGAAGAAAGCAAATACCTCTAAGCTGTAAATAAGATTCCAATGAGTGGGCGTCAAAGCCTTGCCAATAGCCAGTTTCTGTTGCTCCATTAGTCACTTTAGCCTTTAGTCAATGGAACTGGAGTTCATTAGATGGAAATGTATTTGGATGGAGGGTTTCAAGTTCCACAGATTCTGACTGTCCCAGAATCTGCATGGCTGAGAAATCGCTGTCCTACAGAGTAGTTTGAGGAAGATCAATTTTCTATTTCCCCCTCCCAACCCATACATGAGAACATAAGAGCTCTGCTGGATCAGACCAAAGGCCTGTCTGCTAGGATCCTGTTCTCATAGTGGTCAACCAGATGTCCGTGAGAAGCTTACAGAAGCAGGATTTGAGTGCAATAATGTTCTCTTCATTTGCAATTCCCGGCAACTGGTATTCAAAAGCATTTCACTGTTGATGGTAGAGACAGGACAAAGAAATTGTGGCTAGTAGCCAAGAAAAGTAGCATATTGGATTTTAGGGTTGCCCCGGGCACAAAGTTGCTAGGGACTCAAAATTTCAACACCTGGTGGTGCCTCAATACAGCTGCGTGCTTCTGTCATGGGGCTCCATTGAAAATGACTTCTCCATGCAAACCAGGAAATGTCCTCTCCAGACTCTTCTTATCTCTGTGGCTGCGATTTCCTGGGTGACCTGGTCGCAGTTAGGCAGTTGAGTGTGCATGTATACTCTGTCTGTTTCCTTTTTTCCCAGGCCCATCCTCTGTGTATCCCCAGGCACTGGCAACCCAAGCTACACTACTGTCTAAGGATAGCTTTATCTTGCATGAATTTGTCTAATCCTCTGTTAATGCTACCCAAGGTGCTGGCCATTCCTACCTTTCTTTCCAAATTTGAGAGATGCTAAGGTTCTGTTTCTGATGTTGGAGGGGAAAGAAAACCTGAGTCCCTCATGCTTCTTGTCCCCACTGCAACATTAAGAGGTTCAGACAACCCCACTCTGCAGATGGAAAGCACATGTGAGAGGTTAGTTGAGTAAAGTCAGGCTAGCTCACCCTATCCTCAAGATGTGCTACCTCATTAGCTGCAGTCTTAAACCAGAATCTAGGACAATGATACATATTTGTAAGCAGCCAAGTGTCTCCTGTTTGGAACAGAATTTAAGCTAATGTGTTCAACTTGGGCCATGTTAAGACAAGGGAATGCTTTTCAGTGTCACCAGACACTTCCTCTACCCAAACATTATGAAATCAGCATAGGTGAATCACAACTCAACATTTCCTAGATGAGATAGGTGAGCAACACACTCATTTTCAAATCAAGGAACACTGACCAAGCTCCATCACCAGCATTCTCATATGCTATATTGGTCAGAGATTTAACTTTTAGTGAGTCTTGGGAGAAGCTAAGCCCTGAAGTGTAGCAACGAGGGCTCCCCAAAAAGCAAAAAGGGAGGGACAAAACAATGACTTATTCTTGATTGGTTGAAAACATAAGGCCTGTCAGAAGAATTCCACAGGGTCAGAATATCCATGAGACAATATTGACTTATTAACTAATGTATTTTTATTGTAATTATATCCCCACAGAGAGTAGCCTGTGGCGCTTTTCCGACTCAGATGGTCATCTTGATTTAGGATGTGTGTGTGGGGGGGGTTGACATTTGTTGTTCTGTCTCAGGCAGCAATTATGTTGGACTAGCCCGCTATGCAATCATAGTAGTGGGATGATTTGGGGCTGACAAAGCTATTTTGTCCATGTAAAAGTTTCTCAGTATCTCAATACAACTTTTGATTCTTGGCCAATTTACTTCTCTGCAGTTACTTATATGAATATTAATCAAGGCATGTTTTCTTGGAACGAGGCTATTTCTGTCTGTGGTTTCCTCATGTGACTTATTTTAAGTTTAAATCCACGATGACAACTTAGTTACTTTTTTATTTATTTTAAAATGCATTTTTATCCTCATTTATCTTCTTGACTTTTGGTGTTCTTCAGAAAGCCTTTGGAAGTAAATGAGTGACACTAACCGGTACGATCAATCACAGTCAGCGGTATGCTCTGCTAAACCCTTGCAAGGCAAAGCTTTATTTATCATGGAAGAAAATGCTTGTCAACCAACACTAGAAGTTGCTAGGTTATGCCTTTTCCATTACTTTATTCATTATCTTTATTCAGTACCGTTTTCCAGGCATGAGTGAAGTTAAAAAAAAAACTGACAAAAAGATAGACAAATCAGATGAAATGAAAGCTGCAAAGAAGTAAGTGAAGGGAACTCACAAAAATACCATTGCTAGGCCTTTTGGGGAATGCTTCATTTAAACGAACTGACAGAATACCATCTTTCTCTTTTCCATTCTAGGAAACAAATGCTTTGCAGGCTCTAATTGGGATCTGAGTATTTGAAATATTCCTCCTTTTATATTTTAAGACATCTTCACATTGCTTACTGTTGTGAAGGCATCCAAAAGCTTTTCATTGAGTTATTAAAACCATCATGAAGAGACCTTCTTTTAGCCTATCTAAGCTTTAGATTACTTAGTCATTGGAGTTTAAAATTTAAAAAATCTGAATGACAGCCCTCTAAACAAATAGCACCTGTCAAGGCCCACACTCCAACAGGGGCCCCCTGTCATTTGCATGTTCAGACCCAGAAACCTCCTCCCTAAATAAATTCACACTTGACTCAAATTTTAGTTTGGTTTTTGGCAGAATTTAGGCCACAACTTTATTGATTACAGAACGTCACTGGTTGCATAGGCTCTGGTTCAACTAGCTCCCTGCCATGCAGATAGCACTGACCCAGGGTTCCAGCATAGGTCAGCTGAGGGTGAACACCCGGATAAGCAGAAAGCCGGGAACGGGCTAACTCTGCCACTCAAATGTCCCCCTGGAAGGCATGGGCACAACCCCCTCTCAGGGGTTGACCAAACCATCAAGTCACTGGATTCTTTTAATGGAATACCCTTCACATGGGGATGGTGAGATCGTTCTCCCATCCCTTTCACCTGAACCGGAGCCTATCCGCAACCTTACAAGTTGTGACGATTTGCTATGCGGCAGGAGAAACGCACATGGTACCAGCCAATCAGCCAAGTGGGGAAATTCCTGCCGTGCCCCTGCCCCAATGACAGACGGCACATGACGGCATAGCAAGGTCAAGCATAAAAGTCCTAAATACAGGGAGAGGTTGGCGGGTGTTCCAAATGCACGCACCAAAAGAGGAAGCTATGGGTCATGTGCATGGGCATAAATAGGTCCCTCGAACCGTTTGGACTGTGTCCCATTGGCCAGATTGTACCCAGCTTTGAGGGACCTACCAATCGGGTGATGTGGCTGTCCAATTGTACCCACCCACAACACAGGGTGTTGGTTTTTCCAGGTCTCACCGCAATACATGCCCTATTTAAGGGAGGACCCAATATCCCAAAGCCCACTGACATCACTGCCTGCTGTGTGTTGTTTCTACTTGTCCTCTCCAAGCAAGGGAGCAGTAACAGGACTAAGGACAAGTAGAAATAGACTTTATTTATCTTGCTTTTACTCTCTGGGTGTGTTGTGGATGGGGCACAGAGGAAGCTGACTTTTGAAATTCCCTTAGAATTTTATTATTTTATAATAAAATAACAGAGACTCAAGGGAGCTTTCAGATAAAAAGAACAGTTTAAAACATAAAAAGTAAACATTGGTAGAGTTAAAAGAACACACAGACGCACACATATAGCATACAGATAATTACAACAAAAACAGCACAGCATATCTTGCCACTACCACTAAAAATAATAGTACGGTCAGTACTGTTCAGACCGGTTACAATGGTGAGTATTTATAGGGGGAGGGACACTAGAAAATGAGAGGTGTTGAATTTTGCTATAAATAATATTTTCTTCACTTTACTTGGAATTTGCTGGCTTTCTTATCTTAACAGGATGGCTGTCCACACCTATTTAATATTGTGGAATGGTAACAAAAATCACTTAGCTGTTTCAATAAATTTGTGTTTTGGACTTGAGGCAAAAAACCCATAACTGGAGATGAATGTTTGACAATTTTATAAAGTTCTGGCTTGCGCACTGACAAGCTGTCAGAGACTCTCATAATTAAGCATATTTGAACCTGCTGTTGTTTGACAAAATAAGTTTGGGAACCAGACTGTTGATACTGGGAGGAGGGCAGGCATCTGCAAATTGTTCAGCTCCTTTAAATGACCTTCCTCTCTTTGTTCGCGAAAGTTCTAGGCAGCTGCAGTGAGGCAGTTATCAAAGGGGATGTTGGTGACATGCTTGCTTGCGGAACCAGTGTTTTCAGCTCCCATTGCCCCTGACCACTAGCCATGCTGGCTGGTGTTAATAGAAATGGGAGTCCAACAATATTGGAGGGCTACACTACCCCCACCCTGGTAGAGCTGGTGGTCTTAATGGGAACCACAGCATACAGGGATGAGGTATTAATTGTTTCCCTAATGAAAATACCCTCTGTTCCTAAGGTGGTCTTTGCAATCATAGACAAGATACACATAATATTTTCCTACTGGTTCTCATTCATGAAAGGGTGCAGGGAGAAGGGGATAAGTCCCATCTCCTCAGTCCACTATCCCCCTTTGCCAAGGTGCCAATCCAAATCACCCCCACAGCACACTTATCTACGTAGCCACCCAGTGGCTGTGAATTGCAAGTCAGGAAGAAGAAGAGTTTGGATTTGATATCCCACTTTATCACTACCCGAAGGAGTCTCAAAGCGGCTAACATTCTCCTTTCCCTTCCTCCCCCACAACAAACACTCTGTGAGGTGAGTGGAACTGAGAGACTTCAAAGAAGTGTGACTAGCCCAAGGTCACCCAGCAGCTGCTTGTGGAGGAGTGGAGACGCGAACCCGGTTCCCCAGATTACGAGACTACCGCTCTTAACCACTACACCACACTGGAGACCACTCTCCACCCTCATCGTTCAGCCCGGACACTGAGATCCAGCACTGAGGGCCTTCTGGTGGTTCCCTCATTGTGAGAAGTGAGGTTACAGGGAACCAGACAGAGGGTCTTCTCGGTAGTGGCACCTGCCCTGTGGAATGCCCTCCCTTCAGATATGAAGGAAATAAGCAGCTATCTTATCTTTAAAAGATATCTGAAGGCAGCCCTGTTTAGGGAAGTTTTTAATATTTAATGCTGTATTGTTTTTAACACCTTTTGGAAGCCGCCCAGAGTGGCTTGGGAAACTCAGCCAGATGGGCGGGGTATAAGTAATAAATTATTATTATTATTATTATTATTACTCGTGCGCTCAGGTTCTGCTTGTGAGATTCCCATATGCTCAACTTCTTGTGGTCTTATCTGCAGCATATCACCTAGTTTGGCCCAGAAACATTTTATTTTATTTCAAGAAAAAAAGTTGGAAAAAAATATCCCAGAGGTTTCCTTGTTAAAAAGAGTATAAGTTAGAAACTTTCAAATCCCATTGGCTTCCATGGGAATTTACAGCAGCAGCATAAACACGTTTTTATCCAAAAGCAGGTCTTTCTGTGCTCAGTGGGACTTACTCCCTAGAAAGTGTGTTTAGCATGGTAGCCTTAAGCATAGACTTAAATCTCTCCTCACTGAGGAACCTCAAGTGCTTATAGTGTTTTATTAATATGCACCACACCACTCCTTTCTTTCCCATCACAGTAATTTCAGATAACCTCAAAGAATCGCCATAGTTTGATGCAGAGTGCTTCTTGCTGTTCACCTACGCACTAACCTTCCTTGTCAAACTGGCTTAGTTGACTGACCACCTACAGGTTTGAAGTCCTGACTGCAGCCCTCATTGCTGGAACTGCATCTTCTCATGTCAACCCTTTCTTACCCTTTGTCATGACTCCTCTCTCCCCCTTTCTCTCTTTTATTGGCTCTTTCTATATTTTCTTCCTCTGCCCTCCCTTCATTGTCTCCCCTTTTCCCCCAACTGTAAGCTCCTCCGACAAAGGACTTATGCCTTTCCCTCGTGTTATTCTATATTATCATCTTTTTTTTTTTAATTGTTGATTTAATTTGTATTCTACCCTTCCACCCAAGGCTTGAAGGTAAGGGCTATTGGTGTTTCGCAACTTTAACCTGTTGCAGGATCTTAGCCAGACCCAGTCGAATATAGCAGAGCATACGCAGACTTCAGTTGCAGGCAGGAAGGAGACAACCGGTAACTTGGTTTCTTAGAGGTGCTTATTATTTACAGTAGACTCACAAGTTACTATATACATGAACAGATACGGATCTTAACTAGCTCTCTTAACAAACTCCAAATGACTCTCAGAACACCACACTTACCAACACACTATCCAGTAACCAAGGTCATGAGTCATCATGCCTGACCTCAACCAATAGTAGAGCTGTATCCAAGGTCCCCTGTATCTCTAGGCAGAATAACTCCCTCTGCTCAGTCTTCTTGGCCTTTGGCCAACTCTTAATTGCTGTGTGTGAAGCTGCACGTAGGCAAAATCCCAACAAGGGCATCATGGCTCAGTGGTAGAGCATCTGCTTTGCACGCAGAAGGTCTTAGGTTCAATCAATGGCGTCTCCAAGTCAGGGTGGAAGAGACCTGAAATTCTGGAAAGCTGCTGCCAGACAGTACTGAGTTAGATGAGCCAATAGTTTGATGTGGCAAATGCAGCTTCCTATTTAAAATTCCTTGGGAGGTACATAGCAACATAGGAAATTGTCTAACATCAAGTCAGGCCAAAAGTCCATCTAGCACAATATTGTCCACACAGGCTGGCAATGACTCTACAGGATTTCGGGGAAGGGAAATCCAGGCCCTTCCTGGATAAGCCAAGGATTGATCCTGGAACCTTCTGCATATGAAATGTAAAATACAGCCGCACCTTGGAAGTCGAACGGAATCAGTTCCGGAAGTCCATTCGACTTCCAAAACGTTAAAAAAACAAAACAAAACAAAGCGTGGCTTTTGATTGGCTGCAGCCAATCAGAAGCCTCAGGAGCCCTGTCAGACGTTCGGCTTCCAAAAAGTAGCTTGCAAACCAAAACAGTCACTTCTGGGTTTGCGACGTTCAGGAGCCAAAACGTTCTGGAACTAAGCTGTTCAACTTCCAAGGTACAACTGTATGTATAAAAACCATATAACAATATAGAACATCGAGATAGTGAGAGAGGCGGACAGAATTAAATTAAGAATGAGAAATTGCAAACAGTTCAACAGCTTGTGCAAAAACTCTCCACCAATACCATTGGCCTGACACTAAGCACTAACGCAGAGGACAGTCAAATTTCTGTGGGGATTTCTACACCCAGTTTTGCTCTATGTCTCTGTACTAGGGGTACCAAATTGAATAAAATATTGGGGGCTGGGGGGAGGTAAGCCCTTGGTATAACATTGGCACAGGTCACTGTGTGAAATTTTACACAGCAACTCATACTACTCTTGCCAGTCATTGGCACTGCTAGTTAAGCCCATTACTAAAATAGTAAAGGTAAAGGACCCCGGCAGTTAAGTCCACTCTGGGGTTGTTGCGCTCATCTCGCTTTACAGGCCGAGGAAGCCAATGTTTGTCCGCAGACAGTTTTTCCAAGTCATGTGGCCAGCATGACTAAGCCACTTCTGGCACAACGGAACACTAAAACCAGAGCAGCGCATGGAAATGATGTTTACCTTCCCACCAGAGTAGTACCTATTTATCTACTTGCACTTTTTGGCGTGCTTTTGAACTGCTAGATTGGCAGGAGCAGGGACCGAGCAATGGGAACTCACCCTGTCGTAGGGATTCAAACTGCGGACCTTCTGATCGGCAAGCCCAAGAGGCTTAGTGGTTTAGACCACAGCGCCACCCGCGTCCATGACTAGGGGTCTATTAATATAGGAGAACACACACTAGAGAGCACTTTGCTATGGGCATTCTCAAACCATGACCTGGTCTTCACTGCTCCAGGTGGTAGTCATGTCCTTGCTATTTATATATTTTTTATTTTGTCAGGACATACAAACAGGTGTCTTCTCTGCTGGTTGTTGTACATTCTTCCATCATCAACCATAACAAACAATTTACATCCTTTGGCAATAGCCTAAAACTGCTCTGCGTAATTCCTAGACCTGTTAATTTCTGTCTTAGGCAGTGTAGCTGCTCATAAAACTACCCTTCTTCCTTATCTTGGCTAACCATGACTAATGAATTGGCCTGAAATAAATGCGGTTACAGAATGACTCATTCGGCCTTGGGAGTTATTGCAAATTGTTTGTTTTTAACGAGGCCAGTCATTACAGAGGGCATGAGAACAATGCATTCTTTAATTTCTGAGTATAATGGAGCATTATTTAAAAAGAGGGCTTGGGTTCTCGGGTCAATGCAACAGTGTACACCTTCTGCCATCAGTGGTGGACTTTGGGTTCTCATATTTCAGTAGTGCCCTGTGTGATGCTAAAATTTGGCACCACCTTCTTGTGCTCTGTTCTACAGTATTGTTTTGGTGCCCACTTCACCATGGCACCCAGTGTGACCAAACCAGCCACATTAGCCTAAAACTGCCTCTGCTGTCATTGATATATTATACATATTTGAAGTGTAGGGGAAAATACACTGATCTCAGCCCTGCCTCTTTACACAGAGGATACACAGATGTGCCCTACCCTTACACCATGGAGGGGGCCTTCAGTCAGAAATGGGTGCCCCACACCAATGCACTTTTTGCATTGGAGCACCTATTGTCAACTTAGGTTGATACACCAACTATGCCCTTCTCTGTTCCGGGATAGTTTGGTCACTGTGATGTTACAGGTATAAATTTTATATCCATGAAATGCAATGTTTGTATGCATTCAACTTTGAAAAACTTATATAAAGATTTACATTTGGAAAGTCGAGAAGTTTGCATTGGGCAGGAGGTTTCACTCTAGCAAACATGGCAGAAAAAGTTGGATGTTTCCAGTCTTTACGCTAACTGGCGACTCATGCTGGAAAGTCAAGCAGAGGGAAGATGAAAACTGAGAACTCAGTATCTTTGTCTGTTGGTGGAGCCAAGAGCATTAGCAGTAATGACTAAGTTCAGTGGTGATGATAGGTTGCCTTGGCAATTTCTCTCCTTAAAGAAGAGGGGTGCACATTTCTTGCTGTTTAAGAGCAATGTGTTACTTTGCATTTTGTAACATTTCTTTGTAACTATTTTAAGACTATTCACTAAAGCATTTCTACTCTGCATGCAGTCCATATCAGGGATTCAACTTGCATCAGCTCTCACATGTGATTCATGGACTGGTAACTTCACAGTTGGACTGACCTAGAGCTAAATTATACCTGGGCAACTACACTCAATGTGCAACATGATGCCACTTCATTTCCTGCTCTAAATGTCATTTTGAATTGAGTGTCCCAAGGAATTTACAGCTAAGATTGCTGTCACCTAATAGGAATGTCAATGGAGAGGTCCGAACTTTATTTAGCATGTCTAGGCATCAGAAAATTGAGATGCTCAAGAGCTTCTCAAGTTTCTGGATGCCAGGATGAGAGCCAACTGGATCACAGACATTTCTCAAGGGATCAGAGGAAGGCATAATGTTTGCTTTTAATATCCTTTATCCAGATTGCAGTTTGTTTTTCTTCTAAAAAATGTATGATTCAAAATGATATTCTAGGAATCAATTAGAAATATTTTCAGAGCTAGATTGGAATATAAATGTAGTTTCTTCTGACCTTTCCCAGTCAGCTGGCCAAGGGTTTTAGTGGGGCAGTGGGCTTGGGTACCAATGAGTACCTAGATTTTGGTTCTTCTGTCATTTGTATTCTTATTCAGCAGGTTCAGCATACAGGGTTTGAACTTGCTGAGACATTTCTCCACCAGTTGTTTGCAAATTCCTCCTGGCAGACAACTACATTTGCCAGTGGTTAAAGCAGTCTTCTCCAACTTGGTTCCATCCAGATATTTTGGATTAAACTCCCATCAGCCCTGGACATTATTGCCAGTCATCAGGGGGCAATAAATATAGATTTAAACATCTGGATAGCACCAAGCTGGAAAAGGCTGGGTTAAAAGTGAATGACCTGAACCGATGACATTAAGTTTGAGTAGTAGTAGGCTTAACTCACTCCAGGGCTACTCATACAATAACAGAAAAGCAAGAATAACAGGTCAAGGCAATGTACAGACAGAGAAAAAGTTCTGCTAGGGTAACTCTAATTTTTTGCCAAAGAGCCCACCTGGTCTCAGACTGTATGAATCACACACATTAAAAACATTTACATAAATGTGCTTATTTGGCCCTGTTTTATTGTGCTAGTCATAGGAAACAAAAAGCAGACTTGGAAAACTCCCCCAGGACGTATTAACATCTGGTACTTCTTTGAGAAATCTTGTTCCTCAAATGCGTTGTTTGTACAAAGTGATCTTTTAAAAAGAGCTCTAGGTGAAACCCTTCAAGACATGTTGAACTAGGTCACAAAGTTTGCTAATGTTATTGAAAAACTTGTTGTTCCTCTTCAACATTATCAGACTGGTTGGTCGACAGAGCAAATTCATCTCAAATTGTCACTTTGGGCAAAACCCTACTATAAATGATTATGGAGAGTGACGTGTGAACTTACCCCGTCAGAAACTGTACTCAGTTCATCAAATCCCACATTAAAAACTTGGATGAAAGTTCTCTGTTTTTTCCAGATCTTGTAGCCATATACAATTTGGGGGGGCTCTTTAGGGAAGAAAGGTAGAGTATAATAATAAGCAACCAAATAAGTTAGTTCATTCTGGCAATGTGTGATTTATAGTGCAATAGACTCACGGCATACATTGCGATGTCATGCATCACAAAGCTTCCTTCTCTGAGAAATTGTTTTCCTGTCTTACAGCAAGTTTGACTGTTGCTTCAAAAGTGATCAACTGTAGATGGAGTTCAGATCCAAACTTTAAACCTAATTGATTTGACAAAGAGTAGCTAAAAGGGTTAAAATAACACCACCCCATGGGAAGCACCTGAGTATGCAGAATTTAGATGATTAGTTATGTGGAAAGTGCATGTACAAAATAAAATCTGGAAATGAACTCAGAATTAATTTAATTATGAAATATGGTAATTTTAAGATCTGTTGGACAGATAACTGGACGGTGCACATTCAGCCATTTATGAACCTGATAGTTCTGGCATATGAGCCACCTAATTTTGAGTTTTGATGGCATCTCAGGATATGGGGCATAGCTTCTTAAGGTTGAAGTTTCACCAGGCAACAGTTTTGCATCAGTCTACTTTAGATTACCAGTTGCTAGGGGAAATAAGTGGGAGAAAGCTCTCACCCTCATGTCTTGCATGAGGACTTCTGGTTGGCCTCTATGGGACCAGAAGGCTGGACTAGATGGTATCAAGTTCTTATTTCCCCTTCAGCTTAGTCTTTGTATATCTCCCTGAATTCTCTGAGGTTATTGGACTTTCGCTGTGAAAGGAACTGAAATCAAACATTTCTTTGGTTCTAAGGAGTTGAAGCATTGTATTGTAGTGGTGCAGCCTCTTATTCACAGAACTTATATTAAATGGACAAGACAGATGGGTGGAAATGGGCTAGGCGAGAATGAAATGGCAGCAGAGAAGTTGGTGAGCTCAATCTTCTACTTTCCCCACAAATCATAAACCCTGGAGTCTCATTGATGCAAACTAGCATCATGAATAAAATCCAAAATTGCAAAATGAAATATTTCTGTCATTTGCCTTTTATTTTAGGCTTATAGGTATGAAAACCCTGAATAGACTTTTTTGTGAATTAGGCATAAGGCATGATGAAATTGCACAGGGAATCCTTCACATCATTTGATGAGATGATAAATGACTAGCTGAAGTGGAGAAATGCTCTGAATTTAAAAAGAAATCTAGAGAGAGAGCTCATTATATCAAATCGCACATCAATGGGCCCCAATGACAGCAAAAGTGACTTCAAATGAAACTGAGCATTCATAAAGAGTGAGGGTGTCAGATTCCCATTTTATTCATTCTGAAGCTTCTTCTAATTCTGTTATTTCAAGTGACATCATTTGGTAACTTGAGGAAATCAGAAGGGACCATTCACGTAGCACCTATAGCACATTCTTAAAGGACCCCTGACCATTAGGTCCAGTCGTGAACCACTCATCTCGCTTTATTGGCCAAGGAAGCCGGCGTACAGCTTCCGGGTCATGTGGCCAGCATGACTAAGCCGCTTCTGGCGAACCAGAGCAGTGCACGGAAAAGCCGTTTACCTTCCCGCCGGAGTGGTACCTATTTATCTACTTGCACCTTAACGTGCTTTCGAACTGCTAGGTTGGCAGGAGCAGGGACCGAGCAATGGGAGCAATGGGAATTGCAGGGATTCGAACTGCCGACCTTCTGATCAGCAACTCCTAGGCTCTGGTTTACCCCCCCCCCCCTTAAAGTCAGTGTGTATCCAAAAGGGAACTTTTCTGCACAATAAACCTATCATTTCAAATGCATTGGATTGTAACAATCTGACAACTGATATTAGAGAGCTTTGGAGAGGAACTTCACTTTGTAAGTCATCATATAGGTGGTTCCAGTTTGTGGTCGCACCACTATTGTATATCACCTTGCATTATCATTCTTCTGCTGTGCTTGTATCAGTGAAGCTTCCTGACACTGATTGACTGAGCTGGTGTGATGGCATGGAATGTTCAGCTGCTCAGGCAACTAAACAGCAGCAGTGGCATTTCTAAGAGGGAAGGGAATGTTGTCAGTTTGGCTGGGATTAAAGCCCCCTGGTAAAGGTGAGGATTGAGAAGAGGTTTCAGAATGTATGGAACCTGCTGTGTAGCAGGGGGACAGGTACCCTACAGCAGACTCTGGCATCCTCAGATATTGGAACACAATTCCCATCATCCCCTGCCAGTTTAGCCAATAGTCAGAGTTGATGAGGGCTTTAATCCTAATATCATTTGGAGACCCAGTTTTGAAGAAGGCTGCTCTAGAAGCAAAGAGGCCCAAGTCATAACATTATAGAATCTCAGAGTTGTAAGGTACCCACAAGGATCATCTAGTCCAACCTCTGCAATGCAGGAATCTCAGCTAAAGCGTCCATGACAGATGGCCATCCAACCTCTGTTTAAAAGCAGAGAGTCCACCACTTCTTTGGGAAGTCTATTCCACTGATGAACAGTGTCAGACTGTCAGAAAGTTTTTCCAAATATTTAGTCAGAATCTCCTTTCCTGCAACTTGAAGCCACTGGTTCGAGTCCTACCTTCCAGAGCAGGAGAAGACAAGTGTGTTCCCTCCTCCATGTGACGACCCTTAAGATATTTGAAGATGGCTATCATATCTCCTCTCAGTCTCCTCTTCTCCAGGCTAAACATGCCCAGCTCCTTCAAGTGTTCCTCATAAGGCTTAGTTTCCAGACCCTTGATCATCTTGGTTGCCCTCCTCTGCACACGTTCCAGCTTGTCAACATCCTTCTTAAATTGTGTTGCCCAGATTTGGACACAGTATTCCAAGTGTGGTCTAACTAAGGCAGAATAGAGTGGTACTATTACTTTCCTTGATCTGGACACTATACTTCTGTTGATGCAGCCTAGGATAGCATTTATTTTATTTTATTTTATTTTATTTTTTGCTGCTGCATCACACTGTTGACTCATGTTAAGCTTGTGGTCCACCAAGACCCCCAGATCCTTTTCACATGTACTGCTAGTAAGTCATGGCAATGGAGTGGGAAATGACTCCTAAAGGAAGGATAATCAGCCTGAGGGAAAGTGCAATGGTGACAGAGAAAGCTGAAGAAAGAAAGGACAGAACAGAAAGGAGTCTGGGAACTCGCAGTACAGGAAAGCAAAATGGAGAATGCCACAGAGGATGGTTTGGAAAAAAAGGTAGCTAAAGTAACAGTAAGTGGCCAGGTATATATTGTAGTTGTAATAGGAAAGTAAGTTATATTTCTCCAGCATTGTGATCAATGTGAATATAGGGTGTTTTGGTGAAGCAACCCCCCCCCCTCTCTCTCTCTCTCTCTGTGTGTATGTGTGCATACAGTGATACCTCTGGTTAAGAACTTAATTCATTCCGGAGGTCCATTTTTAACCTGAAACTGTTCTTAACCTGAGGTACCACTTTAGCTAATGGGGCCTCCTGCTGCCACCGCACAATTTCTCATCCTGAAGCAAAGTTCTTAACCCGAGGTACTATTTCTGGGTTAGAAGTGATTGTAACCTGAAGCGTCTGTAACCTGAGGTACCACTATATATGTGTGTGTGTGTGTGTATAACTTTGCATATCAATTCGCAGAAACTGTGGCTCCAGGTTTCTAGATCTCCATATGGTAAACCAAATGTATATGAACGATATGAACACATGTGCTAATGTAGCATCACAGAGAAACCTAAGATTATAGAGAAAAAGGGAAGTCCCTAAGTGGTGGAAGCTTGTAGTGTACCCTTATTGTAAGAAACCCAAGATGCATTGCTGTGAAGAAGTCCACTTTCCATGTTGGTAGGAGCTGCAACACTGAATTGAAACTGCTGCAATTTGCTTACCAACAAAGGGTGCTTGGGACACCTGTGCTTCCCACCCCCACCCCTTGCCACTCTCAATAAATAAGAAATCACTAGCAGCGCTTGAATTCTTTTCAACGAAAAGGTTGATTGCTTGCTTTTAGTCTGAATTGCAACTAGGTCTCTGACAGCTGCTCTACTGTTGAGTTGAGTGCATGAAGCATGCATTTGTGCAACTCTTCAGCAAAGTCTCTTATGCTGCAATTAGTTGAAATCACTAATATGTGAGTGCATCATGCCTTGGGGAAATCACTTGCTAAGGGGGGAGGTTTGTGAGATGGTAGCTGGGATCTTGCCTATACTTCTGATTGGCTGAATCTCTTTGCTGCCATCTGCTGGTTGGAATATAAATTTGCTACAGCCACCAGTTGGCTGAAGTACAGTGGTACCTCAGGTTAAGTACTTAATTCGTTCCGGAGGTCTGTACTTAACCTGAAACTGTTCTTAACCTGAAGCACCACTTTAGCTAATGGGGCCTCCTGCTGCTGCCATGCTGCCGGAGCACAATTTCTGTTCTCATCCTGAAGCAAAGTACTTAAGCCGAGGTAATATTTCTGGGTTAGCGGAGTCTGTAACCTGAAGCGTATGTAACCTGAGGTACCACTGTACGTATTTGCAATGCGCCCATATTTCTGGCTGTCACCTTCTGGAGAGCTGTCTCATGTAGCGCTCTCAAGGTTTGCTTCTTTGTAGTAAAGACAAGGGACCACACATCACTGGCTGAATTAGCCATGAGTTAGGTTCAAACAACAAAGATTCCATTGGCACATCTAGGTCTTTAGGAGGTGGACAACTTTGAGTGCTGCCAGGTAAGAGAAAATGGGGGGAGGAGGTGATCAGTTATGATAATACCAAAATCCAGGTCAATATCCTAATTGATAGCCCAGGAATTGCCCCAAAGGGAGAGGTTCTTCCCCCAGTATGTTCCTGAGACCCACACTCCCAGAGCCAACCACCACAGCCAATTGCTATGGTCAGCAACCCAGTCAAACTTTTAAATATGTATTGTGGTAGCAAATTCCACAGAGGCTCTTTGCACTTCCTTTCCCCACTGCACTCAGTTTTCCTCATTCTTTTGCATCTCCTCACCACCACTGTACTGCCAATGTTCAGAAAACAGTACCAAACAATTTTGATATGACCGTAGATGTGCTTGCACCAATATTTTGGTTTGTGTGGTGTCTTACCGGCCACATGTCTGCTCCCTTATGCAGTGATAAAACACCATTCCCAAAGAATCATGATACCACCCAAGAGAAATATTGCAGCAGGAGAAAGATTGTTTTATTTTATATTCCTTTTTTGAAACACACAGGCAAACTCATGAGTAACATTGACAGGGAGAAGACACAAACCAAGTCATGGAGCTTTGGAAAACATTATATACTGTGGAATTGTTTGTGGGCAGACTCCAAACAATGCAGATTTCCTACTGCATCCATTCTAGTTTGGAAGCAAAGACCAGGTGCCTTAGAAATAGAAGACCTGGAGTGAAACAAGAGAGGGGGGAAATATCTGAAACATCCCTAATTAGAATAGATGGGTGTTTGATTTGACCCAGAATAGTTCAGCTCATGTTTTTAATCAGAGGTGGCTTAAATTATTACTCCTCTTCTGTGAGAGGTTTGGATGATGGCAACATAAGAGTGGATCTTTCCTGTGGTGCCCCCCCTTGTGGAACTCTCTCCCCAAGGAGGCTCACGTGGCATCTTTGTTGCATATACAGTGGTACCTCGGGTTAAGTACTTAATTCATTCCTGAGGTCCATTCTTAACCTGAAACTGTTCTTAACCTGAAGCACCACTTTAGCTAATGGGGCCTCCTGCTGCCACCGCGCCACCAGAGCATGATTTCTTTTCTCATCCTGAAGCAAAGTTCTTAACCTGAAGCACTATTTCTGGGTTAGCAGAGTCTGTAACCTGAAGCGTATGTAAACTGAGGTACAACTGTATTCAGACACCAGGCAAAAACACCCCTCTGTCCTAGGCCTTTGGCTCATTAAACAATCAATGGCCTTTTAACCTGGGGGCGGTGGTATTTTCTGTTTGTATTTTTTTGTTTTTATGTTGTGAAGTGTCCTGTGTTCGTCAGATGAAAGGCCGTATAGAAATTTAATGAATAATAAATAATAGTAACAATCAGGTGTGTTCTTTAAATGTAGATTGCAGGCACTTTTTATGATGGTACACTCTGCAAAATAATCAGTGTTTTCTGTGGAATATAAAAGGAGTCCTGCTAGATCACACCAAAGGCCCATCCAGTTCAGCACTGAGCAACCATATGCCTCTGAGAAGCCAACAAAGAGGACACGAGCACAACAGCAGTCTCCCACTCTGATCTCCTGCTCCTGGCATTCAAAGGTCTACTGCTTCTAATACTAGATCCCTTTTGCATCCCTTTTAAAGCCATCCTAATTGCAGCCACCACTATATCCTGTGGGATTGAATTCCATAGTTTAACAATGCGCTGTATGAAAAAGTACTGTTTTTCGTCAAGTGGGGCCTGTTAATTTTCAGTGTCTCACGAACCTGTCAAGCAGCACAGTTTCTAAACACACACACACACACACAGTGGTTGGCTTGCTGGAATTCTATTTCCCGAACAAGTGCTATTTTAAGAGTAGTTCAGCCTCCTAATGTCAGCCTCGAAGAATTGAGTCTGGTTCTGTCAATAGGCAGAATGAAACTTAGGAAGCAGTTTCTGGGGGCTAGAGCAGCCCCTGCCACCGGCCCAGAGTCTCCTAACATGGCCTGCTCTGCACCCTTTAAACTAGCATGCTGCCCTTGGGCAAGGTGGAGGAAGTTGTCTCACCCTCACTGTTGAAGTAAGAATCAAATGGCAGTCTATTCAAGTTCTGCAGGTGGAATTGAGGAAAGGAATTTCTTCTTGTCCTTCATTTCAGGCAGGCAGATGTGTTGAGCTGGCCCATTACTTGCCATGAAGCTAAGATGGAAAGAAAGAATGTCATATCATCCAACATTTCCTGATGAAAACCAGGACACACGTTTTCTGGGACGCACGCCTTCCAGGATGAGTCTGTGACCCATACCTTGTTCTTGCCCCCCCCCCAAGTGCTGGTGGGGGAGGGGGAGAGTGCAGTGCAAAAGGTTAAGAACTTAATTCGTTCTGGAGGTCTGTTCTTAACCTGAAACTGTTCTTAACCTGAGGTACCATTTTAGCTAATGGGGCCTCACGCTGCCACCGTGCAATTTCTGTTCTCATCCTGAGGTAAAGTTCTTAGCCCAAGGTACTACTTCCGGGTCAGCAGAGTCTGTAACCTGAAGCGTTTGTAACCCGAAGCGTTTGTAACCCAAGGTACCACTGTATCAATGGCACGTTCATATAAAATATCACAAGGTGGTATATAACTACATAAACATTGAAACACATCAGTAAGAACTGGCTGGCTGGCAAAGATACCCTGGTTCCAAGCTCCACAAGGTTTTGCATGCTTGTACCTGCACCTTGGATTTAGCCTGGCAGCTTATTGGCAGCTACTGCAATTCTTTCAGCAGTGCTGTAACATGATGAATAGTCTGCCTCAATGAGCTGTCGAACTGCTGCATTTTGCACTAGCTGCCATTTCTGGGCCAATCTCAGAAGCTGCAACCACATAACAATGATGCCAGCTATGCAACAGCTGATTCCCCTTGCTAATTAAACATGCATATGCACAACTTCAATTTACCTTTATATAAGGTGATAACAGCCCGGGAATATGATTCAGCTCTCCAAATGAACAAGCTTTCCTTTCATTCCTACTAGCTCAGGGCTAAAATAAGCCATGTGTGGGGGTTAGAAAGAGACTGCTCAGTAGTAAATCTTCCGCACCTCTCATTCCTGTCTGCATCTTAGAGCAGGGAAATTGCAGGAAGCGTTGCACATTCTGTCACTGGAATTCTACTTCTTAACTCTCCCAGGAATTGCACAAAGGCTCATGATGGTTACTTGCCCTGCAGTTGTTACACTGTGAGTACAGAATAGGAGAAGGTCTACATTGAAGATCGTGTGTCCTCCTGGCCTTTAGAAATTATGTGAGACATCTGGATGTGTTATGTCTCTGTAATGCCGCAAATACTTCTTGCCATTCTCTGATTGATTGATGACTTTGCACACACAGCTAGCTGTGACTTGATTGTCTGGGGGCAGAGTAATATACGTGGTTTGCTCTTCCAGCTTTCAAACTAATTAGGAGCATCCTTCTATCATGGACAAAAAAGGAGGAGGACTCTACTTCCAGTCATAAACAGCACAATTTATTGATCTTCTCCAATAGACTAGCAAAGGTGGTGCGCAGTTCAACAAAGATGCATGGTTATATCTAAGAGTTAACCTTCTTCTCAAGTAAGTTCAATATTCCAGAGAACTAACAAAGGCTTACTGCAAAATCCAGCTAAAATGGATAAGGGCATCTGATGTGCTTGCTGTGCTTGGAGATGGGAGATGCTGAGCTTTCAAAGTGTCTTTGCTGATGGCTGGATTTCCTCCCCCACTTGCTGCATCAGTCCCCTTCCCTAAGCACGAAGGACTGCTTATTGAGGAAGGCTTTCCGCAAAGCAGGCAACAGAAAATCCCCCCAAAGATGTGTCACAGTGGCACAACAGACTCTTCTCCCTCCCATGAGCCCTATGTTAGTAAAGCACAACATGGCAGCATCATTTTATGTTGGGGGATCATGGCAATTATAGTTCATCTTCCACGGTTCCCAAATATTGTTCACCTGAACTTATTATAGTGGTTTGCTGACACCGCTGAATTGATTTACTGCATTCACTAGGTTGTCTGGATTGCCTCAGTATTGCAAGATAGCATAGGGAGAGCATTGACTACTGTAATTCGCTCTATGCGGGGCTGCCCTTGAAGCTGTCCCAGAAACTCCAGCGGGTACAGAATGCTGCAGCGAGGCTCCTCACGGGGTCTCTGCCATGGGAGCATATTCACCCAGTGCTTTTCAAGCTGCACTGGCTCCCGGTGGAGTACAGGGTCAGATTTAAGGTGCTGCTTTTGACCTTTAAAGCCCTTCACGGCCTAGGACCCTCGTACCTCCGGGACCTCCTCTCCTGGTATGCCCCACGGAGAGCCTCAAGGTCCATAAATAATAACACCCTAGTGGTCCCAGGCCCTAAAGAAGTTAGATTGGCTTCAACCAAAGCCAGGGCCTTTTCAACTCTGGCTCCGGCCTGGTGGAATGCTCTGCCTCATGAGACCAGGGCCCTGCAGGGTCTCATTTCTTTCCGCAGGGCCTGTAAGACAGAGTTGTTCCGCCTGGCCTTTGACTTGGAGCCAATTTGATTCCCCCCCCCTCTCTCTTTCTATCTCTCTCTCTTTTTTCTCCTCTTTCTTTCTTTTCCTTCTGCGATGAGGCTACATTTTAATATTTTAATGTTCCATTATTTTAATGTTGTATTTTATTTTTGTTTTTAAGTTGTAATCATTCATCTTGTTTTTATTATTGCTTGTAAGCCACTCTGAGCCTGGCCTTGGCTGGGGAGGGCGGGGTATAAATAAAAAAAAATTATTATTATTATTATTATTATTATTATTATTATTATTACTCTGACGTCTCATTTGTCGGCTCCCGTAAGCATCTAGTTGGCCACTGGATGCTGAACAAAATGGGCCTTGGGCCTGATCTAGCAGGGCTCTTTTTAGTGGTTTGTATGACAATGAAATAAAAGGAACAGCATGCAGCGGGACACCTCTCTAAGTGAGAGCCATTACTGTTAACTCTAATTGTCTTCATTGAAGATAAGGTAGCACTTGGTTTCCAAGAAAGACTCTCTGGTTGGTTAATTCCAGGACAGCTCACCTATTCTGTTGGTGTCCTGGAGTGTCCAGGAAAGGTCTATGGCTTGCTGGTATCTGAAGGTGACAAGCACTGGTAATCTTCCTTTTCTTAAGGTGTCAAGAAGATGCAGTCACTACAGTTCATTAATAACTCTCTGTTGTGGGCAGGTTTTGTTTGGATGGAGCCTTATGGGGAAAAATGCTTTTAGTGAAGCTTTGTGGCACAGGTGTTGCACTACAATGTACAGTGGACGCTTGGGTTGCGAACGTGATCCGTGCCGAATGCATGTTCGCAACCTGCAGCGTTCGCAACCTGCAGTGGTTCATCTGCACACGCACAGGTTGCGATTTGGCGCTTCTGTGCATGCGCGACCGCCAAAACCCAGAAGTAACCCGTTCCAGTACTTCCGGGTTTTGGCGGGTCCATAACCTGAAAAAACGCAACCTGAAGCGTCTGTAATCCGAGGTATAACTGTACTTGAACAATGTTATTATTGAATAAAAGTAGTTGACTCAAAGGTAGGCAACATGGTACCCTCAGTATGGTATGGGACTCCAACTCTTATCAGCGCCAGACAACATTGCCAATGCTCAGGGATGTTGAGAGATGTGATTAGCATATGAACAGCCACAACATTGGCTCCCCCTGGTTTAAATGTTACACTGACTTACGTTAACATCAGTTTCCTTGGTGAAATGGGTTCTCAGTGAATTGTAACAAAAAAGAGGACTTAACAAACTTGTGAAAGTTGTTTGTAGAGATTAAAAATTAAGCTGACTGCCTTTTTGCCTGTGAATGATAAGTTATCTATAACAATGTGGCTTTTAATAAAAAAAAAAGTTAATGTCTGCTTACATCGTGCTTTCAGTTTGCATTAATCATATTAGTGCAAAAACGATAATGGTCAAAAAAATTCATTTTAATTATGGAAGTTTTCCTTCCCAAGTAAAGATTTCCACTAAGGTTACTTTGTTGGACCAAAAAGTATTTATCTGTCAGCAGCGAATCTACGAAAGTCAGCTGCCAATAAACAGTTTCTTATGGAATTAGTGGCTAATAAGCAATTGCTTACAAATGTAATGTTTATTAAAAAAACAACCTTTAAAGACAGTTTTACTGCTTCTGCAGAGTTTTCAGTGTCCCAAAGGTCTCATATTGATCCTCCACTAGCATAATGCCAGCCTAATGCTATTAACTGAGATTTTTCTAACTTGTAAATTTGGAGAGAGAGACATGTCTTTTGATGGAATATGACCCTGCATGAATGGAGCACAGCCAATATGGAGAGATTACTAAATATGAAATATATTTAATAGCTCCACATTTAAAAATATTTAATCTCTGTAAACATGGCACCCAGATGAGATTTGAGATTATTTCTATCTGAAATCTGAGGGTAAAAAAATTGACATGCAAATCAAAGAACAGATGGAAGATAAATATTGGTGGGAATTCAGACAAAATCTTGGACAATGTGTTGCATTTAGAGCTGCAAAATCTACATTTAAATTCATTGAGGCAGATGTCAGCCTGTTTCATCTCATAGCTACCTTCTTTCCTTTGCTTCTTCCTTTTGTTGCAAAGTTTATAGAAGACAATAACATTGAAACTTTAGCTGTATCCAGGTATTCTAGACTGAGAAGGACTGGACATCAGTAAGAAGACAGACAGGTGTAGGATGGATGAGGGGAGACTGCTGTCCCATTAGAACAGACCAGCCTGCACTGAACATGCATAAAAACTCAGTTATAAGTTCTGCAATGTTTTTGGTGAATCTGATAAGTGGGAATTTCTGTGTATCTCCTGTTAAAGTACTAAGTACTCAGTAGCAATGCAAGGAATATACATATATCTCAAAGTCTCGTGTGACAGGGCATTATATTAAACACATGATGTTTTCAATCACTTCCTACAAACTGATATCTGCATCCACAAGCATAGCCCCCTTCCCACCTGTAAAGTACAATTTGGAATGTCATGACTTGCTTCATAGCGCAGGAGTGCTTAAATGAATTCTGACAGTGCTATTAGTGTCCTGATCTTGAACTGAAGTACTAGTCAGCTCTGCTTAAGTCACTATTCTCAGGAGCCACAAATAAACATGCAATTAAATGGTTGCCATAAGTTAATCAGAGCAGAATTAGCGAAGAAGTGGGCAACTGAGGAACCTAGGAATTGCCATGCCAGATCAGATTAAGGGATATTTTAGACTAAAAGCTTGAATTCACTAGTGTCTGTCCAGTGGGCTTTCAGGAAGAGTTAAATGCCCGGAATGTAGTAACTAAAAGCAGAGCTTATGAAACGACCCATGAGTTATAGCTGATGCTAGTTTGCTATAGTTACTATTACCTTCTCTCCATGCATGTCTCTCTCTGTGTGTATCTGTATGAAGGTGAGGAGGATTCTAGTAATTATCTGGACTAGGAGAAATGAAATATGATTATCCATTACATTTATCGGTCAGTTTATGCAACAAAAAGTCTCAAGGTGGTTAGACAAGGTAAAATGCAGCACATAAAAACAGCTTGAAACCATAACAGTTTTAAAACACTGAATGATGCAAAATGCATAAAATGCTCCTCCAGCAATATGTTAAGACAGACAAGTCCTACTCAACCCATTAAAATATGTCCAATCATGAAAACTATGTGGCTGTGCTGCTCAAGATCGTAACCCCATTGTCAGTCATGCTTGTCATGGTGGCTTTCACCATCAGGTAGAATTTTGCTTAGCAAAGTGAATGTGTGCAGAGGAGGGCAACCAAGATGGTCAAGGGTATGGAAACCAAGCCTTATGAGGAACAGTTGAAGGAGCTGGGTATTAGACTGGACAAGAGGAGAGTGAGAGGAGATATGATAGCCATCTTCAAATATCTTAAGGGCTGTCACATGGAGGAGGGAACTTATTTGTTTTCTCCTGCTCTGGAAGGTAGGACTCGAACCAATGGCTTCAAGTTTCAGGAAAGGAGATTCTGACTAAATATTTGGAAAAACTTTCTGACAGTAAGAGCTGTTCAGCAGTGGAACAGACTTTCATAAGAAGTGGTGGACTCTCTGCTTTTAAACAGAGGTTGGATGACTATCTGTCATGGATGCTTTAGCTGAGATTCCTGTAATGCAGGGGGTTGGACTAGATGACCCTTGGGGTCCTTTCCAACTCTAAGATTCTGTGATTTGATGAATGGGTAGCACTGGCAACAGTCCATGCCAGTTTCAATTGGGACCCAAACTTTGGATGGTGTGTGTGTGTAGACATGGGATTGGTCTTAGAGTGGGCAAAATATGCACATACGTATTCTTGAGCCTGCTTCCCTCTACAGCCTGACATTCACCAGCTTCACTGATTGCCACAGCTGGAGGAGCAAGGGAAGTTGCTTCCCATTGCTACATCTGGGTAGTCACTTCACAGAGTTGAGATATTTCAGGCATCCAGCCAGTGGCCTGTAGCAAGAACAGCTGGTGTTCTTTTCATTTTTGCTTTGGCGGGTTGTTTACCTGTTTAACACATTTAGCTGTAGCATCCTTTGTTGTTTTAAAACAGCAATATGACTACCCGGTCCGTGTACAAATCGAGCGATCTGTTTCCAACAGCCTCCTGCAAAAGTGATTTTTCCTTAGATGAACATGAACCTTAAACCCAATTCTCTTTCCTCGAGGCCCTCCAGCTGCTAACCGTAGCATACATTAACAACCATGCCACTTAGGAGATTTTTTTTCTAAAGCACACCCTGAAGTAAACATTTGCAGTCCAGCACTCTTTCCTAAAATGGCCACTCTTGACCTCTACTTCAGCAGTGGTAAACACTGCTGAAACTCCCACTGTCTTCAGAAAGAGTTAGCTTTCCCTCGCTGGTTTTCCTGGCTGGAGACCATGGGAAAGGAGACCCAATTACTCTTCTCAGCCCTTGCACTTTTCAATTCTTTTATTGCCTTCTTCCTCTCTGAGTGTTGTTTAAATAATCATTCACGGCATTTTGTAAACCTCTTTTAAGAGAAGCTTTTGTAGCTTTCCCCTTGCTTTGGAGAATTTGCTTTGCAATTTCTTTGCTGTGCACAAGCTTGGACAGAGCCCTCTCTAGAGAGATGGCTGATAAACATGAATAGAAGTCAACAAAAGAAAACTCTGCTCCTTCTTCCTATTGATTCATGCTGATACCGAGCTGCTTAATTGGTGATGGGATGGGAAGCTGCCCCATAGAGAGAGTAGATGTGGTGGTTAGAGTGCTAGACTAGGGTCTGGGAGACAGGGGTTCAAATCCCCACTCAGCCATAAAGCTTACCAGATGACTTTGGGCCATCTTTCAGCCTAATCTATGGAGAGGGGGAGTAGTGTGTAAGTCACCAAGAGCTCCTTGCAGAAAAGGTGGAAAGGAATAATAATAATAATAATAATAATAATAATAATAATAATAATAATAATAATAATTTATTACTTATACCCCGCCCATCTGGCTGAGTTTCCCAAGCCACTCTGGGCGGCTTCCAAAAGGTGTTAAAAACAATACAGCATTAAATATTAAAAACTTCCCTAAACAGGGCTGCCTTCAGATATCTTTTAAAGATAAGATAGCTGCTTATTTCCTTCATATCTGAAGGGAGGGCATTCCACAGGGCAGGTGCCACTACCGAGAAGACCCTCTGTCTGGTTCCCTGTAACCTCACTTCTCACAATGAGGGAACCACCAGAAGGCCCTCAGTGCTGGATCTCAGTGTCCAGGCTGAACGATGAGGGTGGAGAGTGGTGGAGAATTTATTTGTACCCCACCCATCTGGCTGGGTTTCCCCAGCCACTCTGGGTGGCTTCCAACAAAATATTAAAATACAGTAATCCATCAAACATTAAAAGCTTCCCTAAACAGGGCTGCCTTCGGATGTCTTCTAAAAGTCTGGTAGTTGTTGTTCTCTTTGACATCTGGGGGGAGGGCATTCCAGAGAGTGTGTGCCACTACCGAGAAGGCCCTCTGCCTGGCTCCCTGTAACTTCGCTTCTCGTAATAACGAAATAACAAACAAACAGATCGGGCTATTGGTCCCTCTAGCCAACCACTGGGAGCAACTCTCCAAGATATTGGGTAGGGACCTTTCCCTGGATGAGGGGGTAATGTAATTCATCTAAAGGCAAAACTATCTAAGTTGCACTTTCTGAAATAATATGCAAACTGAAACGCAATTATCCTTCAAAATTCACAGTTCTCAGAATTTTGCCGTGCAGTTCTCCAGCCTAGTAATGTGTACCAAAATCCACCTACAGTCCTAGGGTAAAGGATACATAGAAATGCATACACTGGTGAAAGTAGTATACAAAGATACATTGTATTGGAGGAAATTCTTTTGCAAAAATATGTACTTTAGGGAAAATTGCATACAAACATGTTTGGAGAAGTTCACTGTTGTGGAAATGTGGAGAACTGAACTTCAGTTTGGGGAAATGAGAAACTGAGAAAGCCAAATGATCACAGCATCCCATCCCTACTTCTACCTGATCTCATTTTAGCTGCAGACGGAACCTGAGGCCAACAGCATGCAATATGTGTGTTCTACAACTGAGCTACATAGAGCAAACATGCAACAGGATCACACCAGTAATTCCTGTTCCCACTTGTGCCTGTTCACTTGACTGTTTCAACACATGTATGGAACCTATATGTGTCTCTTTTGCACATACATCAGCACTATACAGCCCAGCCTTCCCCAACATGGTGTCCTCCATTTGTTTTGGACACACCCATCAAGCTTCAGCCAGCTTGGAAAATAATAAAAGATGGCAGGAGTTGTAAGACAACAGCATGTGGAAGACAGCAGGTTGAAGAAGGCTGGTACAAACAGTCTAGAGCAGAGGTGGAGAATTTGGCCACAGAGCCTAGGACTTTCCGATCAGAAGGTCGGCGGTTCGAATCCCCGCGACGCGATGAGCTCCCGTTGCTCGGTCCCTGCTCCTGCCAACCTAGCAGTTCAAAAGCACGTCAAAGTGCAAGTAATAGGATAAATAGGTACCGCTCCGGCGGGAAGGTAAACAGTGTTTCCGTGCGCTGCTCTGGTTCGCCAGAAGTGGCTTAGTCATGCTGGCCACATGACCCGGAAGCTGTACGCCGGCTCCCTTGGCCAATAAGGCGAGATGAGCGCCGCAACCCCAGAGTCAGTCACAACTGGACCTAATGGTCAAGGGTCCCTTTACCTTTGCCTTTAGATACTGTTGGTCAGCCCCCTCCATCAGCTGTAATCAGCATGGCCAATGGTCAAGGATGATGGCAGATGCAGTCCTGCAACATCTGGATGCTTCATTGTTTTTCTATTCCTGGTCTGCAGAGCATGCATAATGCAGGGCTGTGATTCTACATGCCCTGTATAGATTCACCTTTTGCTCTTATATTGTCACTCTAGTGCTGAGCGATCCTTTAATGTGCATACCTGTGGATGGAAGGATTTCTTTAGCTAGGAACTTTCCTTTCTTTAGTTAGGAACAGGAAGAGGGAACCTGTGCCCCCCCCCCAGATGCAATGATCCTGCAAGTCCCAACATCACCCACCCCTACATTACTGCATCATGTCTAAGATAATCAATTCCAATATATGACAGCACTTCTGCACACTGTCTTACATTAATTATTTTTAACAGTGGAAAGATGCCTTTTTTCCCATTAGGAAACTCATTCTTTCTCCGGCATACTTTAATCAGGATACAATTTTCATTCATTTCACCCATATAGGCGCATATCTTTGCAAAATGTCTACCTTAAAAAAAATCAATATAGTATTCTTGCATATTTGAATAAGGCATTAGCATTCTTATTAAGAACTTTGGGCAATCCAGGCTAGTGAATTTATTGTCCTTAATGTTATCCATGAGATTGCATTTTCTCACTGACCTCTTGGGCTCATCCATGGAACTGATGAACAGTGATTTTATTACTGTATGCATATTTCTCTATTCTTAATTAAACTTTTTTCCCCCAAAATTCTCATTTAAAGTTTGGGGATGTTGATATTTATTCCTATCTAGTTTCAAAAGTACTGGGGTAATTCCATGCAACCCTACCAATCTTTGAAATAAAATAACTTTTCAGCAGTATAATTTTAAACTACTGATGTGCACAGGTAATTTCCCATGAGAGATCTAATGCTTCTCTTTAATCCTTTAGAACACCCAATGGGACTCAGATTAATGGGACAAGATGGCCAGTCTTCACCACCGCTGAACAAAAATACTTAACATTAAGCACAGACGCTTCAAAGATTCGTACAAAATTACGTGCCCAGCAGTGCCGATTCTGGAATATATTTTTTCCCAAACTCCTGGAGATGACAGGTAATTTTGGTGGCAAATGTATGTATGTACAGTAAATTGGTTAATGCAAGGTCACTTTGCTGCTACTAAATTTTAATTTCAATTTCAATTTCAAGGCTTTTATGAGCGAGAACTATCTGTGTAAAATTAAATCCAGAGGTCCTTCAGAAAAGACAACCTCTTTCACTTAACTAACACTCGTCCCCCCACACAATCAATTTGTGTAATATATAGTTTTGTGCAAGTTTCACATGCTCTCTTCAGCTTCGTTCACATAAGATTTGTTGTCCGTTGCATGAGCACAGTCTGCTGAGAACATCTGCTGCATGAGCCCGTTGAAATGAAAAGGTGAAAGAACAGCTGCATTCCTACACAGATTCAATTCATTTCAAAAGCAAAATATGGAAGTGTGATAGTCCCTTGGAATCAAACCCTACCAAGATCAGCAGGACTTTCATCTTAGTAAGGGTGCTTAAGGTTGAAGCCAGGGATGGGTGGAATCTATCATTTCTTTTTCAGTAATTAAGCCAAAACTTGAATTGGTTGCAGACTTTATTTTGTAGTAAAGTACAATCTTAGAAGCAGCAATGATGAGCCTTCTAAAATGGGCTGAACAGACTTCTGGCTTATCAGGACTACTTCAGGGTTTTTTTCCTACTAGAAATCCAAGATCCACCCACCAATGGTAGGTGTAAAAACCTTTAGAATAAAGAACAGGGTGTCATTGCATCCAACGAAGCCATTATGCTCACAGAACACCTTCTGTTCACACAATGGAAATTCCTGTCCCTCTCGCCTCCTCACTCCTGCAGTTCCACAGATCTGCCCCAGAAGATTCCATTGCACAAACAGAAGTTGTAGTAATGGGTAATGATAGAGTTATGAACTGTCTTCAGTTGTAAGGGGTTGAAGCTAAGGCCCCATCTACACTGTATATTTGAAGCACTATAATACCACTTTAACCAGCCATGGCCTCCCCCAAATAGTCCTGAGAACTCTAGTTTGTTAAGAGTGTGGAGAGTAATTTGGAGACCCCTATTCTCTGCACATAAGGGATGTGGGTGGTGCTGTGGGTTAAACCACAGAGCCTAGGACTTGCCGATCAGAAGGTCGGCAGTTCGAATCCCCATGATGGGGTGAGCTCCCGTTGCTCGGTCCCTGATCCTGCCAACCTAGCAGTTTGAAAGCACGTCAAAGTGCAAGTAGATAAATAGGTACCACTCCAGCGGGAAGGTAAATGGCATTTCCGTGCGCTGCTCTGGTTCGCCAGAAGCAGCTTTGTCATTCTGGCCACATGACCTGGAAGATGTCTGCAGACAAACGCCGGCTCCCTTGGCCAGTAAAGTGAGATGAGCGCCACAACCCCAGAGTCGTCCGTGACTGGACTGAATAGTCAGGGGTCCCTTTACCTATTCTCTGCACAGAGCTACAATTCCAAGAGTTCTCTGGGCCTACAAAAGTGAGTTAGCTGTAAGAAGTTAACAGTGTCAATGGCCACAAGTTTAGGTTTCGTTTTGGGTTTTTTAAAAAAGAATTACACAAATTTGTGGGATATGGATCTGTTACTAGACATTAGCCATGAGAGGCCAGTTAGGACGTTCATAAGTAGAGGCAGTGCTCAGTATTGCATATCTGTTTGGGAGGTACCTATACCTGGGCCCAGATCTTTATACAAAGTGTGAACGAGCTGCTGCAACATCTTCATCTTATTTCTCTTTGGTATGCTTGAATTCTCTTGTGTACTTATACTCAGCCAAGTGGCGCATGTCATATCTTTATATTGTGTTTGGGATTGTCTGTATCTCTGACAGCGAAAGCTAACAAATAAGCTGGCTTTGGTTGGTTGGTTTTTTCAAATAGCTGTTATGCGTAAGGCTTCCTAGTGGGGAAAGAACATAGCCATCTTCATCTGACACATTGTTTTCCATTTGACATCTGAGAGATTTTATCATCTCTTGCATCATGACATCCCATCGTATGTAGGATGTGGGAGACATTCAAAAACAAGCATCCTGTGTGTGTGTTATGTGTGAACCTGGACCAGTTTCAAGCAAGATGTGGGTATATTGTGAATCTGACGAAATGTTCCTTGTGATCATCTGACATTACTCACGGAAATCATAACTGAAGACACCATCTGTTTGGGGGATGATAGTGACGAGCAACTGTGCTGCATGTAACCAAATGTTCTGTGAAATAACCAATATCAGTAAGATATGCTTCTGTGTCTTCTGTGTTACATAATAGGCCAGTAAAATAATCTCCAGTAATGGGGACATAAGATGAAATGTGGTCTAACTCAATGGGGTCAATCCTAAAACAAGATCTGCTGAGATGAACAGCATAGACTGCAGTAGATCTCCAACTCAACTGACTGATTCCCATCTGAGCTCAAATGGCATTATGTCCCCAACCCCAGATGAGCTGAAGGTCCTCTGGCATAACTTGCTCATTCAGGCAGGTATTAGTTCCCCAAAGGGGTGTGGTTCTGGGACTGAGGGAGCCTTAGGCTGGATCCTGAGCCCATTCTGCTCAGTGACATGACCTGGCAAGCTGGCATAGGACACTGCTTTAAAGACTTGTTTTCCGATCGGAGCGAAACAATATAAACTTAAAGCTTTTGCAGATGACCTTGTCTTGACATTGCAAGAGCCAGAATCTAGCACAAAAAGAGTGTTACAATTGATTCAGGATTTTGGTCGGGTGGCGGGTTTCAAACTAAATAAACAGAAAACTAAGGTGTTGGGAAAAAACTTGACAGATACAGAGTTGGAACGGTTTCAGAGAGAAACAGAATTAAATTTGGTAAAAAGGGTGAAGTACCTAGGGGTAAATATAACAGCAAAAAATTTATGTCTCTTTAAGGATAACTATGATAAATGTTGGTCTGAAATTAAGAGAGACTTGGACAGCTGGACAAATTTGAAGCTCTCTTTGTTAGGCCGAATTGCTGCTATCAAGATGAATGTATTGCCAAAGATGTTGTTTTTGTTTCAAACATTGCAGATTGTAGACAAAACGGAGTGTTTCCGGAAGTGGCAGAGAGATATTTCTAAATTTGTCTGGCAGGGCAAAAAGCCCAGAATTAAGTTCAAGATACTAACTGACGCGAAAGAAAGAGGGGGCTTTGCCCTGCCAGACTTAAGGTTGTACTATGAAGCCGCAGCTTTCTGCTGGCTAAAAGACTGGCTACTTCTAGAAGACACTGATGTCTTAGATTTAGAAGGTTTTAACAATGCATTTGGTTGGCATGCATACTTATGGTATGATAAAGTTAAGATCAATAAGGCCTTTAAGAATCATATTGTCAGGAAAGCAGTGTTTAATGTCTGGACAAAATACAAAGACCTATTGGAAAATAAAACTCCAAGATGGCTATCACCTCTGGAGGCCAAGGCCCGAAAAAGACCCAATATGGAGGCCAAATGGCCGAAATATTGGGAAATAATAGAGAAAGAGGGCAATAATTGGAAATTGCAGAGTTTGGAAAAAATGAAAGACAAAGTGCGAGACTGGTTACATTACGCTCAGATCCAAGAAATTTTTAAAAATGATAAAAAGTTAGGATTCCAGGTGGAGAAATCGAAGTTGGAAACAGAATTGTTAGAACCTAAGACTAAAGTACTCTCAAGAATGTATAACTTGCTGTTGAAATGGAATACACAAGATGAAATGGTTAAGTCGGCCATGATAAAGTGGGCACAGGATATTGGGCATAATATTATGTTTGAGGATTGGGAAAGGTTGTGGACCACGGGGATGAACTTCACGGCATGTAATGCTCTGAAGGAAAATGTAATGAAAATGATATATAGGTGGTACATGACCCCAGTTAAACTTGCCAAAATATGCCATGTGCCAGACAATAAATGTTGGAAATGTAAGGAAAAGGAAGAAACATTCTTTCACCTCTGGTGGACTTGTCCCAGGGTGAAGGCCTTCTGGGAAATGATATATAATGAGCTGAAAAAGGTATTTAAGTATACCTTCCTTAAGAAACCAGAGGCCTTCCTCTTGGGCATTGTCGGCCAGATGGTGCCAAAGAAGGATCGAACATTCTTTTTGTACGCAACAGCAGCAGCAAGGATACTTATCGCTAAGAAGTGGAAAACTCAAGATCTACCCACGCTGGAAGAATGGCAGATGCAGCTGATGGACTATATGCAACTGGCAGAGATGACTGGCAGAATTCGAGACCTGGGAGAAGAGAGGGTTGAAGAAGACTGGAGGAAATTTAAGACTTATTTACAAAAATATTGCGATTTGGTGGAAAGTTAAGTAGGATGTTTGATCATAAATAATTGGCCATCACAAAATCGGACTGGAATGGGATGTAAAGCGAGACTAAGAGAAACAAATTTTCAGAGGACTATATTTAAATAAGCGGTTATAAAATTTGCAAACTAGATGATAAATTGCTTGGAAAAAATTTACGATGATGAAAATGGCAGTGGGAGATGTGAGGAAGTCCAAAGAAGTTATGAAACTCTGTTGAGATAAAGGTAAGGTTGTGTATTGTCTTTGTACTCCATTCTGTAAAAAACCCTAATAAAAATTTTATTAAAAAAATAAAAAATAAAGACTTGTTTTCCTTCTGCAAGGCTTAGGTGGCGCAGTAGCTGCAGTCCTACTCTTGAAAAGTTCTTGGATCTGGTGTAACTTTATAGCAGCTCAACCTATATTGGCTTGCTTTATGCCAGATTCTTGTGCATAGGATTGCTCCCTAAATGCTGCGGATATCAATATTGCACAACTTGAAGTGACTAGATGCAAAAAAAACCTGACCCATTAGATTGTTCAAAACTTTACTTGTTGAACTTTCTTCAAAGCAGAACAAAAACATCAAAGATACATCCAGATGATTCCATACAATATCTTGTGCAGTCTAGCACAGGCTCATCATCTTAGAAATAAAATATGAAATACTCCAAACAGATCTAAAATCAGAGGTTTGTCTCTCCTTACAGTTTCCATTTTGCCTGGAGCTGTATTCACTCACTGGAGAAGGTCATTTACATGTCCTTAACTTCCACAGAGCATGAGAACCAAGATGAACTTGGAATTCAATACCTCTCATGTGATCTAAGGTTAAAACACCACATCAGAGCTACCAGAGAACAATAACAATAGAAAATTATCAACCTGTTTAGGCAGCTCAGAGAGCTATTCTTGACTGGATAATATTATGGATGCTTACCCTATTCGTATTTCATATCCTACAACTAAGGCTGAGTACGTAGCATACATTTAAAGCTCATTCCCTCCAAAATAATCCAGAAAACTGTAGTTTGTTAAGGGTGCTGTGTGAGGGGTAAATTACAGTTCCCAGGATTCTTGGAGGTGTGGTGAGTGCTTTAACTGATTTGCTATTGTTTGCGATAACAGGGCTGTTTCTCAGTGCTTGTTATTGCATATTCTTAGTGACTCTGTACAGCTGCTTTGTTGTTGGCATCTGTCTGTCCCAGGAGACAATGAAGGAGTGAGCCTTTGAGGGTTAAGTCAAACTGTTGGAGAATTACAGTGCCTGCTGTGGCTGTAGAGACCGATATGGGAGAGACATGTTTTGTTGCACCTGAGGCAGATGAATGTTTTCTGGTTTTGCTGCCCCAGGTGCACCATGGAGTTTCTTCTCCCTATACTCCTCACAGCGGTTATTCATCCCCTGGTCACTGCTTTGGATACATGGACCTGATTGTCTGTTTCCACCTGTTTTAATTATCAAACATACTGAACAAATAAGACTTTCCTTTCTCAGGTCCATTTTGACTTCTGTTTTGTTTGTTGCTACACATTGTTGCTATATTTCGGACACTGTTCTGCAATAGGTGATGTATTTATTTGTTTTGTTTCCAGAAGGAAATCCACTCCGTCTCCCTTGTTCAAAGATGGGGAAACTGTGACCTTCCAGGTATTGCTGGACTACAGTCCCTTTCATCCCTGACCACTGACCATGCTCTCTGCGGCTTATGGGATATGGAGTCCAACATCATTTGGAAGGCCATAATGTCCCCATCCCAATTAGAAGCCAATATCTGGATCCAAGTTACTAGGTGCCTATCCACTATGAACTATACACTGCTTGGAAAATGTCAAAGGGGTGTAAATATTGAAAATGAAATTCCATATGATACTCTACATTGATCTGTAAGAATAATTATTCACTTCAACTGATTATCTCAAGATCTAGAGATAAAATGTTGCCCTTTCGAATTTGCAATAAATCAGGTGACAAAGGGGAGGGTGTAGTGCTGTGTAGTGTATTTAGAGGGAAATGGCATTGGTAATCAGAATTATTTTTCAATTAATGTACAAAGAGATTTAAATTTAGATTAATGCCACCCATTTCGTGTTTTACAGGCAATATTGATGAAGCAGAACGAGAGTGGAAAGCAGGATTCCTTCGCTGGAACAATTACATGATGGACTGGAAAAATCAATTTAATGATTACACTAGTAAGAAGGAAAGCTGTGCAGGTCTCTAATTAAAAGTTCCAGCCTTTCTGGAATGCCTTCATTGTCAAAGATCAAGGCAAACACAGAGATAGCTAATGTAGCATATCCAGCAATAAGGCATGTTATGCAAGCTCAGTGACACGTCACAAATATACTTGTCTCCCAGGTCCATTTCTATTTATATCAATAAACGTTATAAAGTGCTTCTCCTATTTGAAGCTTTGAGAAATGAAAATCAGACCAAGTGTGATTAAAACCTGAGGATTATCGTTAGATGTCTAATGGCCCCGATCCAAATCTAGCCACATAGCTAGTTGTACAAGCATGAGGATGGAGATTTGATTGCACATCAGGAATTGCAACCCATTCCAAGTGATGCAGTACTCTATCTATCCTTCTGAATACACAGCCCATTTATGGCTGTTATTCCCAATCCATGCATAAGCCTATTTGTATACATGTGTCTCCTGAGCTGGATTGCGGCAAGTAAGTTTCAGCGGAAATAAATATTTGTGGTATGTTGACAGATAAATGCAACATTTCTTTCACCGTAAAGGACACAGCAGAAATATCAGTATTCTAGAACACTGCCATCAAAAGCTCCATTGGCTCAGATCTCCAACTGCAATGTCACAACATTTTAATCCTGCTTCAGCTGTAATTTACTTGTTAGGGGTATATCAAGAGTTGCCAATGTTACAGGAAATAAAAAAAGATGCAATTTTCTTGTTAAGTCAAAAGAGGCTTTTAAAACTGACTGTCTCGCTCCTTGAAAACTAAACATTCTGGAGACCCAAATGCTCATTGTCAAATTATACCAATTTTCCTTACAGAGAACAGAATTATTTCTTGACACTGTCAATGAATCAAAGGAGAGCTATTCAGGCAAACCTTTCTTCACCCCTTCACCCTCTTCCACTGGAGCATATCATCTGCTGAGAAAAAGCACTCTTTCTATTATCAGATGCTTATCTGGCACTTTTAATTTGGAAAGTGCTTTGAAATCATCAATTTATCTGGTCTCCCAACATCCTTCTGCAGTAGGTAGGAATGGATGGATAAGGGGGAAATCCTATGGTAAGATCTGCCAGGATGAGCAGCTTAGGATACAATGGAATTGTGGATCAGACAGCTGGTTCTTAGCTCAGCTGGTGTTATGTCTCCAACCATGGCTCAGCCCAAGATATGCTGGTGTGACTTGCTCAGCTGACTGATGCAGGCAGTGTAAGTTTCCCAAAAGGGATCTGGCTTTTTCACGATGGAATCAGGACCAGAGGGTGGACTTAGGCTGGTTCCTAAACCCATTCATCTCAGTCCTGGCAACCTGGGCATAGAACACTCTTTTAAAAGCTTGTTTTCCTTCTGCCAGACTTATGCAGAGCAGGAGGAGCAGCCCCACTTTTTTGAACAGGATTTGGATCTGGTGTAACTTTCCATCAACTTAATTTACAGCAGCTTCCTTTATGCCTTGTGTGTAAAAGATTGCTCCCTTAATGCCACTTAAATCTCACAGTCTGTTCACTGAAATCTCACAGTCTGTTCATCCCATCGGGTCTGTCTTCTCCATCCAGGATAATCTCAATGGAGTTCGGCACCAACTTTGAATCCCCAGGCACCTTACCAAGGTTTTGGACCGGCAAATTGCAGATTGCTGCTTTAGAATGTTGCACACTTTTCATTTCACCTTTCCCTTGAAATGAGGAGTATATTCTGAGAGTAAGACTCTCCAAATTTTATAGGCAATCACATGTTTTAAAAAAATAATAATAAAAGGAGATGTTGTGGACGAAAGCAAACCAAATAACCATAATAAAATTCACTGCAAAACCATTCAGCTGAGATGTTGGTGTGTCAGTGTTGATGATCTCTGTATATGATGTAGTATTATTGGTTGGAGTTTTTTAGATACGTACATCAGGGGATGCTTAGAAAATAATCATAACAAATATTGCACCATCCATTCAATATAGTAATTCTGCTTGGTTGCATTCTACACTAAAGGGGCAATCCTATGGAGAAGATCTGCCAGGTGGGGCAGCTTATGATGCATTGGATCTTTGGCTCAGCTGGCTGATTCCTGGCTTAGCTGGCCTCGGGCAGCATTAAGTTTCCAACTCCAGCTCAGCTTAAGATACATGGCTCAGCTAGGGATCAGTTGACCGAGCCACAGCTGGCTTTGCTGAGACCAGTGTAAGTTCTCTAAAAGGGGTGTGATGCAGGTAGGGCTGTGGGAGATGTAGGCTGGATCCTAAGAGGGTTCAGCTCAGACATGTGACCTGGAAATTCAGTGTAGAACACTATTTCAAGGCTTGTTTTCCCATTGACAGGCTTAGGAAGAGCAGCAGCAGTCCCAAGGTTGAATGGGACTTCTTGTACACAGGACTTCTCCCTTACTGGAATATATCCAACATCCATTTACTTTTTTAGCTCAAGGACCACCTTCCTTTCTGAACAACCTTCTGAGGGCAGTATGTCAGGGATGGGCAGGGCGAGAGGCATGAGCAAAGCAATGCATGTTCATTCTGCCATTGTACAGTAGCCTACTTTCTCTACGGACTCCCCCACTCCTTGCGATCCTCCATCTAGTCATTATCAGAGTTCAAGGACGCATTCCAGCCAAGGCAAAAACACTCAAGGAGGGTGCAAAGAACAACTGGTGACTGGTGTAGCACAGGAGGGTGGTTGGCCTGGGAAGACTTCTGAAGCAAGAGATAGTAGCCTGGAGGGCTGCGTTTGACCCCAGAGTCTGAGATTTCCCCACCCTGTTATACAGTAGGTGGGGATGAACATCAAGGTTGGTCAAACAAATTTTTGTATTTTCCTACATTTCCTCTCTCTCTCTCTCTCTCTCTCTCTCTCTCACACACACACACACACACACACAGTTAAGTGGTACCTCGGGTTAACTTAATTCGTTCCAGAGGTCCGTTCTTAACCTGAAACAGTTCTTAACCTGAAGCACCACTTTAGCTAATGGGGCCTCCTGCTGCCGCCGCGCCGCCAGAACATGATTTCTGTTCTCTTCCTGAAGCAAAGTTCTTAACCCAAGGTACTATTTCTGGGTTAGCGGAGTCTGTAACCTGAAGCGTCTCTAACCTGAAGCGTATGTAACCCGAGGTACCACTGTATTCAATTTTATAATGGACTGAACTTTTGTTTATGTAACAGGCATATGGAAAATTGGAAGTCCTTTTTTTCTTTATTGTTTCTTTTCCCTTTCCCCCTTTCCTTCCTGCTTCTTTCTCTTTCTTTTTATTTTTATTTTCTTCTCTTTCTTCTTTGTAGACCTCTGAACAGGGCATTGATTGGGGCCCAGGGATTGTACACCCATGGGTGTGGTAGATGGCTGATGGAGGGGCCCTGGGTGTGAGGCAGGGAAATATTGGTCCCCCAGGTTGAGCGGCTGGGAGGAGAAAGGAACTATCCTATGTGTAAGCTGGTATGGGCTACTACTTTCTGGGGTGGTAAGGGTTAAGAACTACCTCTAAGTCAGGACTCGGTATTCTATTTGTAATTTTTGTAGATGTCTTTGTTTTGTTTTTTATTTACATTAGTTTTCTATATCTTACTATTTTGTGAAAACCTTTAATAAAAAACTTGACATCCAAAGCCATACAAGTCAGGGCCTTTTTTTCAGCCGGAACTTAGTTCCTGTACCTCTCAGGTGGGCACGATTGCCATTATGAGAGAGGTGTTCATGGTGAGTTCCTGCACCTTTTTTTAAAAAAAAAAAATAGCGCTGATTATTTTTGGCACTTGAGAAATAACATACAAACTTCTCTCCTCTTTCTTGCCAGTGAAAATACAACAACAATGAACTAAATAACTAATAATTTGTTGACTTTCCTTGACACCCCAAATCTGTCGCCTGGGGCAGTCAACCCTCTCTGACTAATTGTAGGGCCGATCTAAGCAATCACTGCTTTGTTGACTTTCCTTGACACCCCAAATCTGTCGCCTGGGGCAGTCAACCCTCTCTGACTAATTGTAGGGCCGATCTAAGCAATCACTGCTTTATAAAAATCAAGTTTGTGATAGACATGTATGGTGTCTATGGTTCACATTACTGAAACAGCAGTCTGGAGATGATAGCAAGACCAGGGGGCAGAAAACCTTGACTTCAAGTTCAGAGTGGTAGACGTTGAACATTCAACATCAACTTTCATCTTCCCCAGTGATCTACTATTTCTGCAGGCCATCTTCCCACAGACTTGTAATGAACTGCCCCTTCATGTTATTTCCTGTGAGTTTTCTGCTAAACGTTTCCCGAATATTCTCTGACAGCTGATCTGCAGTAGCAATTAGTTTCTGACACAAACTGGCAAGCAGCTATCAGCTTTGGCAGTATTTAATTGATAGATTGCAGTAAGGTTTGCAATAGATTTCAGTACTTTTTTTGTATTATTAGCTTCTGTTGTTTATTTGCAGTACAATTTTATGCTTTTATTCAGCTCCACTGAGATGAATGGGACTTCTTTGGTAGCCTGCAGCCTCAATCAGTCAAAATGGTCAAAGTTTGAATTTGGAGGTCAAATTTCAGTTGCGTGGCAAGTCCCCTCCCCCATGAGAAATGAAGACACTGGACACATTATTTAAGGTTAATCGGCATAAAAAGGCCACAACTTTATTGATTACAGAATTGAAAGGTATTGGCCTTAGGCATTAGCTCCTATCAACTACCCGGCATGGAGACCGGGAAGGGTTGTCCACAAGCCGTGGAAGTCCTGTTGAAGTACGCCAACTAGGATCCCATGGGTGTCACCGCTCGGGGGCATGCCAGGGGCCCTTACCTCCCTAGGTTTCGGACAAGGCAACGCCCCCAGGAGTCCACTACCGGACTACCCTTTCCATTGGGGAAGGTGATGGCGCTTCCTTCCCCCCATTAATTTGCATAACAATTAACCCCTGCCAATGCCTAACCGCTAATACGGTGGAAGTTGTGATGTTTCCTACGAGGTAGGCGAAAAAACCAAAAGGCACGAAGTGTACCAAATTGGAAAAATTCCTACCAGGCCCCTTGCGGCAACTAACTGAAGTCCATAGCAAGGTCATAGCTTGCTAACCCTAAAGGGTGGGTGGGATGGGGAAACCGCTCAGCTGGGAAGGGGAAAGAGGGCGGTCCCCAGGTGTGCCTGGCCTTAAATGGGCTAGGCCCCGCCTCCCCAGCCCACCAATTGGCGGACGGGGTGGAAGGCACGCCCGAGGATTCCCTGTTCACGTGGGGGTAAGGTCCCGCCCCCGCGTGTGTGGGAGGAGGGTTTTGCCCACAACCCCCTCTCCTCCCAGGGCGAAAATGGCTTTCTGGGATGACTAAGGTCAAAACTTTGAAATCCAAATCCAAATGATGGCAATTAAAAGTTCACTAAATTTTGAAATTCAAAATGGAAAACCACACCATTTGGGGGCTCCTTAGCTGTAAATCCCTGATTTGCTTTCTTTCCATAATAATGATGGATCTGCCATTTGTCGATTCCATATTTCAATTTAAGGTCCTTCAACCATGCTGTGTGTGGGAGGGGGGCTTGAATCCCTACACTGAGAAGACTTTAACCGTTAGCACTGCTTTTGGTGTTCTCCAAATCCTTCCATGGCAATCATGTATGTAATAAAACCATATGACGACAACAGGGTCATATGTTTAGCAAGGGAACAAAGAGCTGTTCTCACTCCAGCATAAGATACTTAGAAGAGCCCCGCACATGATTGCGCTGCTAAATATAACAATTACAATATCAATAACAGTTTGTATCAACATCAGTCTTAGAACATGCCCTTTGAAATTAATGGACCTGACTACCTTAGGTCCATTAATTTCAGTGGGTTTACCTAGAACTTATTTGCAGACAACCCATTAATAACAATAGATGATGTCTAACTAACTCACTGAAAGCTATGGACTTAATTCCATAGAATTGAATTCAGTGTTGAAATGAATGGACATTATTTCCTCGGGTGTATTAATTTCGCTGAGTCTTCTTCCAATAGAACTTAGTGGAGTGCCACATTGATTTCAATGGGTCTACTCTAATATTAAGGGACGCAGGTGGCGCTGTGGGTAAAACCTCAGCGCCTAGGACTTGCCGATCGCATGGTCGGCGGTTCGAATACCCGCGGCGGGGTGAGCTCCCGTCGTTCGGTCCCAGCTCCTGCCCACCTAGCAGTTCGAAAGCACCCTTAAGTGCAAGTAGATAAATAGGTACCGCTTTATAGCGGGAAGGTAAACGGCGTTTCCGTGTGCTGCGCTGGTGCTGGCTCACCAGAGCAGCTTTGTCACACTGGCCATGTGACCCGGAAGTGTCTCCGGACAGCGCTGGCCCCCGGCCTCTTAAGTGAGATGGGCGCAGAACCGTAGAGTCGGACACGACTGGCCCGTACGGGCAGGGGTACCTTTACCTTTACTCTAATATTAGATTTATTTTATTTTATTGCATATTGACTGTGAAATATTTGTGGATCATTAACTGGTGGGAAAGTAGGATATAAATGCAACAGAAACAATGCATAAATTGATCCTGAATTTGACTCTGGAATTCTGTATGTCTGTGATAGCTTTTCAATTGATAGTTGCACTTTCTGTGGGTTAAAAATGGCTGAGTTGACTACGTTTGCTCATGTACTGACAGTGGCTGCCTTTGTCTATGTGCAACACTTCCCACCATCCACGGAGACGCACGTGCCAAGCAGGATATCATGTCTATTTTTACCAACATGCTTCCGCTTCCAGTGCCAGTGAAAAGCAGCCCCGAGGCCAATAAATCTGTCTACTTTTGGCCAGCTCAGAGTTACAAAAAACCAAGCACCTGTGGTACAGACATTTGCAGCTGGATATGTTTATCAAGCCAGATCCATCTGCATTAAAGGATTGCATGCCAATGGATTTGCAGTGGGTGGACTGGGAACTTGAATCCATAAGATAAAATCCCTGGCATAATTTAGAAGAATCTCCCCCCATCTCTCTCATGCATGCTCTATTTTCTATCTCTAACCAATCATTTAAATATGTGGGTGTTACTGCTTTTGTTTGGGGCGGGATAATGCTATACAATTGTTCCTAGAAAGTTGCTGATAAAGGGGTAATTTAACTGGTGGCAGACACTATGTCTTTTGTTTTGTTGTTGGTTGGTACCATGCCAGCTCTGAAGTGTGCACCATCTACAACACCTTAGATTAGCTCAACAGTATTTTTCTATTTCTTTCTCTCCATGGGGAACCTTGCAAGTCATAATTCTGTGGTGTGGGGTTGCCAAATAACTAGGGAGGAGAAAACCTGACCCTCAAAAAAGTGGCTAGGTGTTTGTTTGCCTGTTAGCTGAACAAAGAATCCCACACTGGATCCCAAGGGGATCTAGTCACTGTACTACTTTCAGTAGCAGCCCTGTGCCATTTGTCACGTCTAGTTCTGCCCTCAGTTCGGAACAATACAGTGGTGCCTCAGGTTACATATGCTTCAGGTTACAGACTCCGCTAACCCAGAAATAGTGCTTTAGGTTAAGAACTTTGCTTCAGGATGAGAACAGAAATCATGCTCCGGCGGCACAGCAGCAGCAGGAGGCCCAATTAACTAAAGTGGTGCTTCAGGTTAAGAACAGTTTCAGCTTAAGTACAGACCTCCGGAATGAATTAAGTACTTAACCTGAGGTACCACTGTACATTCCTTCTCAGACCATGTGGTGTAGGGTTTAGAGTGCTGGACTAAGACATGAGGGCATCCTTGTTCAATGAAGTTCTCTGTGTGTCTGTGGGCTGCCTCTCAGCCCAACTTACCTCACAGGGTTTTTGAGAGGATAAAATGGGGAAAATGACAACCATGTACAATGCTTGGAGCTGCTTGGAGGAAAGATGGAATGCAAATAAAATGAATAGATAATCCCTTGTGGAAGAAATGTCAAAAGGCAGGGCATAAAGGAGTTTTCTTGCCATAGGGGTGAACTCCTAAGGGCCAAGGTCACTTCAGGGCCCCCAATAAAATATTTGAGGGGGCCAAGCCCCTCCTAAGTTGATGGTCATTGCAATTAAAATGGTGTGTGACCAATTGTTCAGAGTGGGGCTTACCTGCTCCCCATATTTTATTGTAGTTGGCACCCCCGTGTTTGTCTCTGTGTGAGAGAGAGCTGATAACATCTACATATTACCTTACGAAGCATTATTGTGGGGAGTAAGGACAGAAAACAACATATCCAACTCCTTCAGACTTGTGAAAATCTGGAAATGGGGATGTGTGAAATTGCCCTCCTCAAAAAACAAAACAAAAAACAAAAAATCATCCACAGGCAGTGTGAGATTTCAGTGGTTTGGGGAGGAGGCTATTTCATGATAGTAGCTGCTGCCCCCCCCTTACCTTCTAAAAGCCACCTCAAGTTGGAGGTGATATGCCTCTGAATGTTGACTGCCTGGAATCACAGGTGGGGAGGGGGCCATTGCACCTTAGACCTGCTTGCAGGCTTCCCCTGGGCATCTGGTTGGCTGCTGTGGCCACAGGATGCTGAGATGGATGGACCACTTCTCATGTTCTTATTTCCCCCCACTTCCGGAGTCATTTTCACTTCCCTGAATTTCGCCCACCCAAAATCTTCAAGGCACTGCAGAAGGAAGGCAAAAAAACCAAAACCAGGCTTCATGAAAAGTATTACTCTTCTCTGCTCTTGGCCACTTGCTCCCGGTCTTTAATGTTGAACTTTTGTAAGTAAGTGCAAAAACGATCTCAGATCTTTTGGTTGAAATATCCCCAGTTCGCAGTGACATGCTTCAGTTGCAAAGATATACCTCTTTATGAGCTTGTTCTCTATTTCTACTTTTTAATTTATATTCAGCCTCCAGCTTTCCAATGATGGATTCCATCACATGCTTCTCTGTTCCCTTCCATGTCTAAAGCTTCCCACACTCATCTGTTCTTTGTCCAAGATAAATGTTCGGAATCTTTCCATTCAGTCAACTATTCTCTCCCCATATTTCAGCTTCACCCAATTCCTTTTCAGCTGGCATTAAATTCAGCTTTGTTTACATAAGAAAGCTCCATCATATTTTATCCCTCACCCCTCCCAATTCATTTTATCTCTTAGAAGCTTTCCATTTTTGGTCAAGCACATTTTCTTTTGGCTTTTTTTAATTCCATTTTTCTTTTCCATTTAAGCCAGACACCATTTTTTAAAATAAAATAAAATAAATGGATCATTTGGTTCAGTTTACTCTTTTTCCCCCTTAGGTGTGCATTCATACAGCACAGCTGTAAATTACATCCATGCTGAAAACTGTAGCACCAGAAAGGCTTCATTCTCATGCTCTTTTTGGGGTTTATGCACAGAATCAGACACCTGAGAACAATTAAGCACAAACCATATAGTTTTGAACAGTGCGCATTTCTTTAAACTGATACTGCCCCCTCCTCTCCCTCTAAATGATGTTTCATGGTGCCCAACAACATCCTGATTTTCTCAAGCCACATGACACCAGAAGAACCTGCTTTTGCTGAGTCAAACCATTGGTCCATATAGCTCAGTATTGTCTACACTGGTACTATGCTCCTGTTCAGGATGCCACCAGACAGCCATGTCATCTTCAAGGAAACACCACCCCATTCTTTTTCTTCCATTTCCCCTCACCCCACTCTAACAATCAGCTAGCATTCCATGGCAATGGAAATCCTCATTGAGCTATTTTTGGTCCTTTCCCATTCGATTTCCTCCCTCTAAAGATTACTTCTGCAAGCTTGCCAATACTTGACCATAGATGGTGCCATTTTGACTACATACAATCCTTCACATGTCTTCTTAGAAGTAAGCCCTACTGAGTATAACAGGGCTTACTGTGTATAGGATTGCACACTTGGGCGACTGAATTGAATGGTAGTATATAGAAGAGGGGTGGAGAACTTGTGGCATTCCAGATATTGCTTCCAGTGTGGTGTAGTGGTTGAGAGCGGTAGACTCGTAATCTGGGGAACCAGGTTCGCGTCTCTGCTCCTCCACATGCAGCTGCTGGGTGACCTTGGGTTAGTCACACTTCTCTGAAGTCTCTCAGCCCCACTCACCTCACAGAGTGTTTGTTGTGGGGGAGGAAGGGAAAGGAGAATGTTAGCCACTTTGAGACTCCTTAGGGTAGTGATAAAGTGGGATATCAAATCCAAACTACTACTACTACTACTACTACTACTACTATTCGTCTTCTTCTTTTTCTTTTTCTTCTTCTTCTTCTTCTTCCATCTTTCCTCACCATTGTCCATGGTGTCTGAGGATAATGGGGGATGAGGCTGGTCATAGATTCCCCACCTCTGGACCACACCATCTTGAGTCAGTTTCCACTTTGCAGGGCCGTAAGACAGTGTCCTCCTAACTCTTTCACTTTAGCAATCTTTCACTGGAGGGGGTACTGCTGAGCCAAACTAGCTTCTCAATTGCCTGGGCACATTGCTGAGATCTAGAAAAAGCATCCCATCCTCTTGCTGGTCCTTCCCCATTAGCATATATAAATGCACAAGCAGAAGACAAGTGCTCATCCCTTTGCATTCTTATCTAATTTATTCTTGAGTTTCACCAGCTAATGTGTGAGACACTAATAATAGAATAAATGCACAAATGATGTAGGTGGTTCTTTCAGTTCAGGACTGTGGTGGTTAATTCTTTCAATTTATAAAGTATTTAAAGTCTCAGTTATACAGAGCACTGGTAGAAGTGTGTAGGCAGAAAGCAGTTATCTCTGCACCTCTCAATCTCCCAAATTAAATCTATTCTTGCTGCATGGCTAATCACTTTCAGGGCATCTCATCACCCATCTCTTTATTACCAACTGCATTTTGGGTTCAGAAATAGATATGTATATTTCAATGGAGTCCTAGATTGATCTGATTTTATTATCTCAACTCACATGAGTATCAGAGGTTAACCTAGTATAACTCCAAGGGATGTGATGGATCATCTATCAGAGATTGTTTAGAAAGTAATTCACATGGATTTTTATCTAGGGCTGCAGGAAGCCAGTTGAATTAAACATCCAAAGTGATATTTCTGAAATATTAAACCTTCTCCCACTCACTAATTATAGAGCAGCGCACTGTATAGACGCTATCAGCTGGAGATCTAGGAGTGATTCAGTAATGCTGATAGGTGCATGACCATTAAGATATTTGTTTCAAATAAGGAGAAATACTAATAATTAATCAGCGGTGACAAAGGAGGAATAATGTCATTTCCTTTTCTGTGTGCTGTTATGATGACTTGTCATCCTTTATTTTATGTTGGTGCATGGAAATATTGAAAACACATTGCAGAAAATGTGTCTTGACTATTACTGACAATTGATTGCATCCAAGTTAGAGTAGAACCATTGGAATCAAGACGTTTAAGTTAGTCAAGCCCATTGATTTTAGTGCACATACTCTATGATTTAATTGGATGTAACCCCAAATAAACTGATATTTCTGACAGTGTATCTTTCTACATATTTAATTGCAATATAGCAATAATGATCAGCAGCTATACATTACCTCTACAAATCACTTCAAACCATTTCACTAGATTATTTTTTTTGTAGGGATATTTGTACCATTTAAATGAATGAAAAGTTTGTTATTTGATTTCAATAGAAAGAATAAGTTCTTCATGTTTGTAAAAACCTATGAACCCTCAACACCAATATATTAAAATGAACTGAGAGATCATTTCTCATCACACGTTAAAGAAAAATCTGTACCCTCTTGTTCCCCTGGAACATTTCCCTTTTCTTTGAGACACAAGGTGCTTCTATAATAATAATAATATTGTTATATAATAATAATAATATTATATGGAGGTAAGATCAATTAGAAAGATGAGATTGTGGAAAATAAAGTACTTTGGAAGGGACAAAATGACGGAGCTTTTGTTGCTGTTTTGGATGGACTATTTAACCTGGGGTAGCTAGTGGGGCACTCTCTTAGATGTGGTCCGAGTACAACTCCCATCCGCCCAAGACAATGCAATGTGGCCACTGGTCAGGAATTATGGGAGTAATAGTCCAACAGTGTTGGAGAGTCAGAGGTTAGTCATCTCAAGCCCACCAAGCCTAATCTCCAGCTCCTCTCCGAAAGTGAGGGCTGGCTGAGGGGAAACTACAGCTGCTTCACCACACTCATGTCATTGCTTTCACCTTCAGAAACATCAGGTGAACAGGCAGCAACAGCAAGGATGAGGAAGAGCAAGCCTAGGAAGCTTCAAATATTGTCCATGGGCCCCCTGCCCAACAATGCTGAATCCAGGTGCTGGTCCTGAAGCCAAGTGTGTGTGTGGGGGGGGGGGATAATCTTGTGATGGTAGCTCAGCTCTTTGTCAGAGCTGATTTGCTGTGATAGGACCACTGTTTCTGTTCTGTGGCATGGGTCATGTGACTCATCTACACATTGGCCAGGCCACCAATTCGAACAGGTCCATAATCAACTATGTGTCGACTACAGCACAGAATAGCTAGCCTACAGATTTGCCGCAAAGGAAAGAGGGGGCTTTGCCCTGCCAGACTTAAGGTTGTATTATGAAGCCGCAGCTTTCTGCTGGCTAAAAGACTGGCTACTTCTCGAAGACACTGATGTGTTGGATCTGGAAGGGTTTAATAATAATTTTGGTTGGCATGCATACTTATGGTATGACAAAGTTAAGATCAATAAGGCCTTTAAGAACCATATTGTCAGAAAAGCAGTGTTTAATGTCTGGACAAAATATAAAGACTTATTGGAAAATAAAACCCCAAGGTGGCTTTCACCTCTGGAAGCTAAGGCCCGAAAAAGACCCAATATGGAAGCCAATTGGCCAAAATATTGGGAAATATTAGAAAAAGATGGAAATAACTGGAAATTGCAGAGTATGGAAAAAATGAAGGATAAAGTGCGAGACTGGTTACATTACGCTCAGATTAAAGAAGTTTTTAAAAATGACAAAAAGCTAGGGTTCCAGGTGGAGAAATCGAAGCTGGAAAGTGAACTGTTAGAACCTAAGACTAAGGTACTTTCAAGAATGTATAACTTGCTGTTGAAATGGAGCACACAAGACGAAATGGTTAAATCGGCTATGATAAAGTGGGCACAGGACATTGGGCATAACATTATGTTTGAGGAATGGGAAAGGTTGTGGACCACTGGGCTAAACTTTACTGCATGTAATGCTTTGAAAGAAAATATAATGAAAATGATATACAGATGGTACATGACCCCAGTTAAGCTTGCCAAAATATACCACTCGTCTGACAATAAATGTTGGAAATGTAAAGAAAATGAAGGAACATTCTTTCACCTCTGGTGGACTTGCCCTAAAGTGAAGGCCTTCTGGGAAATGATATATAATGAACTGAAAAAGGTATTTAAGTATACTTTCACTAAGAAACCAGAGGCCTTCCTTCTGGGTATTGTCGGCCAGAAGGTGTCAAAGAAGGACAGAACTTTCTTTATGTATGCAACAACGGCAGCAAGGATACTCATCGCAAAGAACTGGAAAACTCAAGATCTACCCACGCTGGAAGAATGGCAGATGCAGCTGATGGACTATATGCAGCTGGCGGAAATGACTGGCAGAATTCGAGACCTGGGAGAAGAAAGGATTGAAGAAGACTGGAAGAAATTTAAGATTTATTTACAAAATTATTGTAATTTGATGGAATGCTAAGAAGGATGCTTGATTATAAACAATTGGCCATCACTAAATTAGATGAGCATTATTAGACTATATTGTAATGATTGGTTATAAGATTACAAATAAGATGGTAATTTGCTTGAAAAATTTTATGAACAATGTATGTGCGAGCGGATGACGCGAGGAAGTCCAAAGATGTTATGAAATTTCGTAAAGACACAAACAATGCTGTTTTTCATTTTTGTATCTCTTTTATTAAAAAAACCTAATAAAAATTTTGAAAAAAAAAAAAAAAATAGCCTACAGATTTGCATCTGTGTAGCCTCCTTTTTTCCTGCGACCAACCCCCTCTCCTATTCCCAACTTCTAATTTGCAAAAGTAGATGATAATGAATGGATCTAACATGGCAAAAGTTGCCTAAAGCAGTACAGTATCTCCTCCTTCACAGTCTGTATTACTACTATTTTATTTCGAGCTCCTGGCTTTTCACCCTTTGATATTTTAATAATCGTTATACCCTTTGATCTTTCTGTCTTTCTTTGCAGTGTCTTGAAATGCCAGCTAATTATTCATTATAGGGTCACATAATTCATCTGTAGAATATACCTTTTGGTCCTGTCTGTATTTTAAAGTAAAGTTACCTGCATCACCTTAAGTTACGGCCATGTTCATTTCTGCAAAGTGATGCAATCTGTACAGACATGCCAATTCTCGTGGCAAAAATGGAGTGCTCTCCTGTCCATAGAAGAGAATGGGGGGGGGGGAGCTCCTGCACTTATAGAACTCCTTTTGCACATCTGATTTCATAGAATATTAGAGTTGGAACGGAGCCAAGGGTCATCTAATCCAACCCTCTGCAATCTCAGCTATAGCGTCCAAGACAGATTGCCATCCAACCTTTGCTTCAAAACCTCCAAGGAAAGAGAGTCCACCACCTCTCATGGGAGACTGTTCTACTGCCGAACAGCTCTTACTGTCTAAGTTTTTTTTGAATGTTTAGTCAGAATCTATTTTCTTGCAACTTGAAGTCATTGGTTCGAGTCCTACCCTCCATGTGACAGCCCTTAAGATATTTGAAGATGGCTATCATATCTCCTCTCGGTATCCTCTTTTCCAGGCTAAACATACCCAGCTCCTGCAAGTGCTTGTCTTAAGGCTTAGTTTACAGATGATGGTTAGTATTTAAAAAAATACCTAGATATCTGGCACAATCTGTACACTGATGTGAGCTGATAGAACAAATTCTAGTGTAAAAAAATAATACACAAGACAATCAAGTCATTCCAGGTTTAGAAAATATATCAGTGCTGTAAATATATTTTTTTTAAAAAAATCCACATTTTACAGCTGTGTTATAAAACCAAAGAAATACAACTCCTACCTTGGCAATATCTTCACCCTTGCAAAAATAACAATTCCCACACCATATTGGCAGGAATGTTATTATGAAATCCATGCATTAGTATAAACTCTAAAGACTGGTCTTCTGCTTTCTGGCATATTTGTAAAGACAATAAAGTTCTACCACATTCCAGCAAAAGTGCCTTTATGTTTTATTCCTCTGGCCCATCATAATGTTTGTGTTAGCTTTTCTGTACAGTCTTCTATACCAATATTTTAAAGTTTCCCCTTTAAGGATGTTCCAGACGTTGGCAATGACCATATACACTGCCACCAGAAAAAAAAAATCCAATTAAAGGTTTGTCAGTGCTGTAAATAATTCTGAGAACCTAATCTTGCATATGGGAGTGTAAACCCGAAACATTAAATGATGTATTAAAACTCAGTCACTTCCCATCTATCAAAACCCAGGTACTGAATCTCAGCTTTAAAATTTGAAATGATGGATTTATTTGCAAATCCCAGTGACAGGACAGCATCCGCTGTTGCACATGGGGGCAGCAGGCTAGCATAGAGTGTGCAGGCCTGGCCACATGGTGCATTCAGCTCTTCCTTCCGAAACTTCATTGCTCCCCAACATCTGCTGCCAGAGGCAGCTGCTTCATTCTCCCTGATGGCATGGCAAGCCCATTTAGGCAGAGAGTTGACACCCCTTTGTCCCAAGACCCATCACAAATAAGATCCTTAGCATGTAAATGCCCAAAAGGAGTTTCAGCCTTAGCAGCACCCATGAGCACCCATTTACTACAATCGCTCACTGAGATTGGCATGAGCTGGCATGCCACTATAACTAGATGTAACTGAGCAATTGGAAAGCAATATTCTTAAGGAAATCAGCCCTGAGTGCTCACTGGAAGGACAGATCGTGAAGATGAGGCTCCAGTACTTTGGCCACCTAATGAGAAGAGAAGACTCCCTGGAAAAGACCCTGATGTTGGGAAAGATTGAGGGCACAAGGAGAAGGGGACGACAGAGGACGAGATGGTTGGACAGTGTTCTCAAAGCTACAAACATGAGTCTGACCAAACTGCCGGAGGCAGTGGAAGACAGGAGTGCCTGCTGTGCTCTGGTCCATGGGGTCACGAAGAGTCGGACATGACTAAATGACTAAACAACAACAAAAGCAATAGTGAGGACTAAAAGTCAATACAACACCGGTCTTGAAAGACCTACATTGGCTCCCAGTATGTTTCCGAGCACAATTCAAAGTGTTGGTGCTGACCTTTAAAGCCCTAAACAGCCTCGGTCCAGTATATCTGAAGGAGTGTCTCCAACTCCATCATTCTACCCAGACACTGAGGTCCAGCGCCGAGGGCCTTCTGATGGTTCCCTCGCTGTGAGAAGCCAAGTTACAGGGAACCAGGCAGAGGGCCTTTTCGGTAGTAGCATCCACCCTGTGGAACGCTCTCCCACCAGATGTCAAAGAGAACAACAGCCACCAGACTTTTAGAAGACATCTGAAGGCAGCCCTGTTTAGGGAAGCTTTTAATGTTTGATGCATTGCTGTAATTTAATATTTTGTTGGAAGCCACCCAGAGTGGCTGGGGAAACCCAGCTAGATGGGCGGGGTATAAATAATAAATTGTTGTTGTTGTTGTTGTTGTTGTTTATTACAAGATGACTATTTTATCTGCCACATGCAGAATGAAGGTTATGTGGTTCAGCTTTTGACAACCTCAGGCAGCTGGTGGGATCTCAGCCCCACCAGCTCTGATGCTGGACCTCATGCTAGGCTTTGAGAAGGCATGAAACTTTATTTTAAGTCGCCTACAGTGACCCAGACTACTAATTTCGCATCACTCCAGAGTATTGTCAGGCACCCTGGAGTTTTGTAGGAGACGTAAAATGGAGGTTCAGCTTCCCATAGCTGTGCGATGTGCAGAAAACGTCTCTCCAGTTTGAGGTCCTATTATTGAGGCTGCAAATTCTTTTAGGGGGGGTGCATTTTGGTGGTTTTCTCAGGGTTAGGAGAAAGTCTATGAACTTTCGGGGAGGGGGCTTACTGGGAATGCATTTGGCTGACTTGACTTTTGAAATAAGTGCAGCTAGTTCCATTTAGCACTGCAGAAGAATGGATCTTTTTAATGAGAAATGGCATCCTTTCATCCCATGCACAGCAGAACATCAAATACAGTGGTACCCACCTGAAACTTTGGAATAACATTTTCCTATAGGATTTGGAAATTAGGGGTGTGTGGAGGGAAAATGTTTTATTGTTGTTTAGTCGTTTAGTTGTGTCCGACTCTTCATGACCCCATGGACCAGAGCATGCCAGGCACTCCTGTCTTCCACTGCCTCCTGCAGTTTGGTCAAACTCATGCTGGTAGCTTTGAGAACACTGTCCAACCATCTCGTCCTCTGTCGTCCCCTTCTCCTTGTGCCCTCCATCTTTCCCAACATCAGGGTCTTTTCCAGGGAGTAGTCTCTTCTCATTAGGTGGCCAAAGTACTGGAGCCTCATCTTCACGATCTGTCCTTCCAGTGAGCACTCAGGGCTGATTTCCTTAAGAATGGAGAGGTCTGATCTTCTTGCAGTCCATGGGACTCTCAAGAGTCTCCTCCAGCACCATAATTCAAAAGCAAATGTTTTATAAGATGGCTATATTCTCATGTTCCTTTTGAAAAACCAATGAAAACCATTTATGTAGTTATTGATTTAAATGAAGATGAACAATAAAGCAAGCAAAGCATTTCCATCTCACCCCTCAACCCACTTATCCCTAGTGGTGACCACTAAGTATGGAAGGATCCCTCCATTTTGGTTCTCTGCTTCTCATTTCTCCAATCTTAAATTCAGTTCTTCAAATTCATGCAGCAATTCACAGTTTAAAAAAATCTTCATAAAAAAATCATTTGAGTTTTAGTACACATTTCTCATAATAAACACGTTTTTGAGTAATGTACACATTTTTGTAAGATTGTATACTATCGCCCCCAATATATTCATTTTATGCACACTTCCCTGATATATGCAAATTTCAAAACATTGTTTGGTGGGCGAACCGCATAACAAAATTCAGATAAGTGCAAATTTCAAAGGATTGTGGCATTTCACTTCTCAAATTCTTTCAAGAAGTGCTACTTTGATAGAGTCACCTTTAAATGCAAACTGAATCAAATTACTCACCTGTCTCTTGCAACCACTATAGGAAAGGTTTCACTAAATGCCCTTTACTGATGGTGTGTGCAAACCTTTTCAGCCTTTAAACTTTCTGAAAACACAAAAAAATTGAGAACACACACATGCATCAAATTAGGAGAAACTGCTGGGGAAAAAAATGTTCCAATTAGGCAGAATTGCATACAAAAATCTATATGCATAGTAGACAAAACAGGCACTAAAATGCTGATGAGTTGTTATGAGGACTTTCAAAAACTGCAAACTGATGCAGAAATGTGGTGAAGTGAACTTAAGACTGGGGAAAATGAGAAACCGAGAGAAACCAGAATTGACAGATTTGCCCATCCCCAGTGGATGCACAAAAGGCTTTGTGAAGAGCTGAAAATCAAAGAGAGCATGTATAAGAAATTGAAGTAAGGACAGGTAACAAAGGATGGCTGCAGACTAGTATCCCAGGCATGTTGAGATGTGTCAGGAAAGCTAAAGCTCAGAATGAACTGAGCTTGGCAAGGTATGTTAAGAACACAAAGAGAGATAGATAAAGCACTTTTTCGGGTATGCTCAAAGGAAGAGGAAGGTACAAGTGCTAAGTAATGGGTGACAAAGAGAAGGTGGAACTGCTCAACTCCTCCATATTCTAAAAAGAGAGCTGTGTGCAACCTTGGACATGCAATTTAACTAGAGAGGACTCAGGATTGCAGTTCAAAACTGATGCCTAGCTACCTTAAATGAGCTCAGAACTGCCAGGGCAGATGAATGGGCATCCCAAGGCACAAAAGGTGCTTGCTGAGTTGCTCACACGATGTGCTATCATTTTTGATAAATCATGGAGAATGGGTGGGCTGTCCCAGGCCTGGAGGCATGCAAATGCTAACTATGGATTGTATTCAGCTCAGTCCTACTCAGAGTAGACCCATTGAAATCAATAGTCAGGGTTCATTAATATCAGTCAGTCTACTCTGAGTAGGACTGAGTTGAATACTGATATTAATGAACTGTGTTTATTAACTTCAATGGGTCTATTCTGAATAGGACTAGCATGGAATACTTGCAATCTTCAAAACATGAGAAACTAGAAGATCCAGGAAACTACAGAAATGTCAATCTGATAGCACAGAAGATAGGAGAACAGATTATAAAGGAATCAGTTGCTAAACACCTGCTTAACAGTGCAATGATTAGTAGAAGTCACCATGGATTCGTTAAAAATGAATTATTCCAGTCCAATTATTCCACTCTCTCTTTTTAATTGGGGTTACTAGTTTAGTAGATTGTGAGAATGCCAGTGGATAGAATTCATTTTTATTTCAGCAAGGCATTTAACAAGATACTCTGTGATATTTTGGTTAGCAACCTGGTTACATTTTTTTATTAAAGAACCAGACTTATTGAAGGTATTTAGAAGGCGGAATACAACATCATGTTAATCTGGTTATTCCATCAACTCAGACATTTCTGCTTGCATGATCTCTCCTCCCCCCAAAAAATAATGTCGGGAAATGGGAGGGGTTTGCGATTTGCTTGGAGGATTCCCCATTTACTGTTTTGGGGGTTCTACGTACCCCAGAGAATCTTTGTGGGGCATGTAGGGGGACAGGAGTGGGAAAGCTGCTCTGCTGGCTCACACTGCTGCAACTATTTAGTTAAATCTGGCCCAGATTTATACCAAATTTATACAGACTTCCTGGCAAGGAATATGACCTTATGCAGTTGAATCAGCTGCATAGTGTTTCATTACCAACTTCTACAGAATCATTAAGGGGCACTGGTTGTGATAGCACTCCCTTATAGAGCAAAGAAACAAATCCACTGGTTGGGATGACAGCCAAAACACATTAGAGGAACACCATACTTTTTCAGTGTGCAGCACATGTCTGGAATAGCTCAGCTGGTAGAGGATGAGATTCTGGATCTCAGGGCCATAGGTTCGAGGCTCACATTGGACAAGGGATCCCTGCACAGCAGGGTGTTGTACTAGATGACTCTTCCAACTCTACAGTGCTGTGGTTCATGCTTGCACTCTTGTCACCATGATTCAGACCACCATTGGTGAATTTGAACACTGATTTGGAGGAAGACTGCCCAGCTGCACCAGCAGCAGCACCAGATCCATGACTAAGGACAAAAGCTGAGACCACTGAGCCATGACCCCACCCCACCCAGGGGCTACAACTGGATTGCACCTAAGAGCCAATATTCTTGCATCCATGGCCTTACATATCAGTACTGCTCACCCCACAAGCAGCATGTCTGGCAAAAGATGTCTGAGTGTCCTTTGAAGGTTCTCCAGTCTCTAGAAGATGATACGACTTGGGAGAGGTGGATAAACACAAGAAATTCATAAGGCTGTGATAGCCAATGTTCTGCCCTCCAGATGTTAGATTCCAACTCTCATCAGCTCCAACAAGTGTGGCTCAGTGATCAGGGATGGTGCAAGTTGTAGTCCAACAACATCTGGAGGGCACCATGTTGGCAACACCTGACACAATTAGCATCCACGCCTTCTCTGAACACATTGCTTTTAAAGTGGGATCTGTCCAGGGTCCTGGATTCTGTGAATACTAATGCCTTCTGCTTCTCAGGTTCCAGGTGGCAACATGCCCCTTGCTGGATCTGTTTCCACCATTTCCCATTGTTGGCTCATCCTTTTCCATTGTTGGACTCTCACATTAGACTTTTAGACAGCACAAGGATCTGCTGTGGTGATCTCCAAGATGGCGCTCCACTGAAAATTCCTAGATTGTGGAGTACAAGGGTAAAATATCACAGACCTTTTGCACAACGTAATGCGTGTGGGAGAGTTTTTATATTGACCCCGCCTACCCCCTGCATCCTAAAATGGTGCAGTCTAGCAATGGAGCACCTCTCACATATATGTAGCTTTTGACAGTATGGTTAGTCCTATTTGCGGTTTAATAAATAAAACAGTAAGTGCAGCAAGTGTTTGCTCTTTAAATTGGAGTGTGGTTGCAATTCCAGCTCTGAAAGACCCATAAGAGCATTTTGAGATGAGCTGCCTTTTAGCTTCTCTTCCCCTCAAATATTTCAACGGGTGTGCTTTTCTCTGTCCTCCAGGCCAGACACCGTATCTTTTGGCAAGAGTTAAAAAAGCTTGCTTTCTTGTCCTAGCAGAGACAGTTTTTTATTAATTTAGTCCCTTGTTCATGTTCATGGGGAACCAGGGCAGCTCACTTATTCTGGTAACATTTCCACCCCACAAAGCCCCAAACTTCCATGCATGAGTCATTATTATGTATGCCCCCAGCACTAGCATACACGTTATTTCATTGCTCGGTCTCTCTCCCCCCCCCCCCCCCGGGCTGCTGCTGCCAATATCCCTGTCTTTCACTTTGGTGGGCTTGTTTTCTTGCCTCTCCCCCCACACACTGTTAATCAGCGGTTACATTACCTTAAGATATTGGCAGCACTCCTTAGAGTCCCTTTGCTCCATTTATACTTATCAAACAGAAAAGAAAAGAAAAAGCCGGCAAGGCAATTTTCCATAGCCGTTGCCAATACGTGGGTTTCGAACAACAGGATTTCAGCTGCATTCTATCTCATTTCAAAGAGGGTTTTCTCCCCTCTCTTTCTTTCTCTTCAGCATTCCCTGTTGTTCAAGCCTTTAGGCTGAGAAGCACTGCTCAGTTGCTCTTTGATTTCCAAGACCTTACCCCTGACCTCACTGGCGCCACCAGCAATTCCTGTAACAGGATTCACAGTTGTATTGGAAATGCTACGGCCATTTCCCTCTCAAGTGTCTCTAACTTCCCCTTTGTGTTATCCTTCTCCTCCTCTTCTTACCTAAACAGCCTCAATTCCAATCCTGTGTCCTAAGAACCTGATTCAAGGGAGTGGAAAAAAGCCTCGCAATTGACTCCGCTCCAAACTTCTCTTGTCAGCAAAACCATCTTTTGACCTTCAGCACTGCTTCAACGGCTGTGCAGATGGGGCCCCATTTTGACTGGCAAGCAGCAATTATGAAATGTATTTATGACAAGGAGAAACAGGCAGGATATGTCATCAAGCGGGACATGTCACACATGCCTAAGAACAGCTTTGCCCGATGACCTACTCTCTGTGCACACACTGCGAGAGCTTTGCACTGCAATGGCATTTCTGGTTTGATTTCAAGCATACGAGGCATAAAATGGCTACCTCTGCCAGTGGGAAATATATATTTATTTATTTAGGCTCTTTGCATAGATACCTTCAGCAAAATGCCTTGTACCCACTGTTTTCCGTATGATGATATAAGGATAAGCTGTAAAAAGGTCTTTTGTGTATTTCTTGTTTTGTTTTGTCTCCTGCCCAAGGACAAGCAAATCAAAAGAACTAAGAAGGGAGAGGGGTTTCCATGCCCATGAAAGTGCTCATTAAATTGGAAGGTCCCAGAGAGATGAATCCCAGCAAATCAAAAAGCTTGTGAAAAAATAGACACAGAGAGAGTTCCCTGCCCCAAGGAGCTCCCTGCCCCAAGGAGCTTACAATGTTGATAGCAGAGGAAACAGCAGAGAGCAAAGTTGGAGGTGGGAGGGGGTGAGGAAATGTTAACAAATAGAAAGAGAAGGGACACTGCGAGAAAAAATCAGGAAGACTATTTGAAATCATAGCGACTCTGTCCTAGGTGTGGACTGAAATGGCTCCCTTTTTTCACTGTTCCATTTGAAGGTGGCAAGTTGGTGGCAGCTCTTTAAATACCTTCTGGAGACTGTGATTCAAACCCCTAAAGCATTGTGGAGAGAGGGACGTGCCAGTGACTTGTTGGTAGCAGTAGCGGAGCTTTGAATGCTGCCCCCATCCTTTATTTCCAGAGGTCCATCCTCCCCCTTTTTGTATCATGCCTGTTAAACTGTATGCTGTTGTGTTTTGCCACAGCAAAAGTGCACTTCTCAATTGTCTCTCGAGGCAGACGGATGCCAGTGACAACAACTGCCACCCTGAGTGCAAAATGGTGATATAGAAATGCTGGAAGTAAACAAAATAAGACCAATCCTGTGGTTTTCAAACTCTGGGCTGTTGCTTTTTAAATGCAAGTTTAAGCTTCTCAAATTCTACAATGGTGATATATGAACATGCCCTATTGGGAGTAGCTATATTTATGAGTGGTAAACCCAGTATAATGTTTATAGCTTCAATTGAGCTAAAATCTCCCAGAAGACATTTTTTTACAAGCAAATTTCTAAGATATTTCTTTTGCTTCTTCCCTGAGGCAGATAAAGAAGGCAATTTTGCACAATTTTCTCTGAATATTCTCTGCAATTTTTTGTGGTGCCCAACACACACACAGAGAGAGAGAGAGAGAGAGAGAGAGAGAGAGAGAGAGAGAGAGAGAGAGAGAGTTGCTAGGCCTGGGACATGGAGAAAGGAGGCCAAGATGCCAACACAGCTTTTTGGGGAAGATAAATTCATTGTACTACTGCCACTGCTAACAACATGTGCCAGTCCTGGAAAAAAACTTTTGGGGAAATTTGCTGAACACCGAACACCCACTCTCCCAGGTTCTCTGCCTACAAATAGATGGATAATTTTAAGAAGCCACTAGTGCATAGCTCTGGCTGTAACCAGACTCCCCTACCATTAAAAACAAATCATGAGAAACTAGATGCCATAGCCAACTTTGGTCATACTCAGAGTAGACCCATCCATGACTCAGCTGGCTGTTACCTTAGCATTCTGCAGAAAGAAAGTTGTCTAATCTAATGCTCTTCTTGAGTGTTTTTCTCCATGAAACTTTGTGGAAATATTTGTCTTGCCTAACTTAGGGAGAATTATGTGTTTGCCATTAGTTGCCTTAAGGACACGGTTCATATGTATAATAGATTGTCCTTGTTCGACATTACTTCAGAGTACTCTTTTAACTGCTAATTGGTTCCATTTATTTTTCAGGCAGATTCTTATAATCAGAGATGATGGATCCCCCCATTAGGGCTATATCATTAATATACTCTCCAAGAAAAGATTAATGGTTACATGCAGGTGTCATAAACACAACACTGACAAGACACTTCTTGATGCCATCAGCTTTCCACAGTAAGGATATGCTAAAGCCATTGAACTGTGAAGCAATAGGTTTTGGAGATCAATCCTCCTGGTTATGCCAGGGCTGCTTATAAAAGGGCTGCCTTCCTTTAAAAAATAAATATAAAATAAAATCTATTTTTATGTAGACCATGAAACCAAAGAGTTCTCCGTTTTCTTTTTCCTTTTTAAAAAAGCAAACATTTTTTTTTTAAAAAAAGCTTTTATTTTCAATGCAAAATCGTAACAAAAATTACAAACATTGAATCCAAAATAGTACTATACAGACAAAAATCCCCGGCACATAAAAAACAAAACAAAACAAACAAACAAACAAAAGAAAAAAAAACAGAAAAAGAAAAAAAAGGGGGGCAAAGGAAACAAGACTAAACAAAAACGAAAAAACACACATCTACAAAGCAAAACCATATCATAACATACATAAACATAAATTGACTTCCTTCCTTTGTTCTAAGACCTCCAAAGATATTTACTCTTACTGTATTGTTGTGTCTAATTAGATTACTTCCATCTTTATGCTTTTTTACATCATTTTTCTTGTTCTTTAACCCTGTAAAGCATCATTCATTACATACCAATATACTGACTCCAGAACAATGTTTTTTCATATACTCTTTAGCACAACCCCATTCTTTTAATAGTTTCTGGTCCGATTGTCCCCTTATGTAAGCTGTAAGTCTTGCCAGATTTATGTATTCACAAAATTTAATTTGCCAATCTTTCACTGATGGAATTTTTCTGCTTTTCCAGTTTTTAGCTATAAGCATCCTGGCAGCTGTTGTTGCATAAAGGAATATTTTCCTTTGATTTTCGGGGATATCATTTGTAATTAAACCTAAAAGGAATGCCTCCGGTTTTTTACTAAAAGATATTTTAAACATCCTTTTGAGTTCTTCATAGATTTCATTCCAGAATTATTTAATGGGTCGGCATTCCCACCACATGTGGAACATTGTTCCTATTTCTTTTTTACATCTCCAACAGGTATTCGATTTTAATTTGTAAATTTTTGCCAATTTTACTGGAGTTAAGTACCATTGGTACACCATTTTCATAAAATTTTCTCTTATTGTATAACATGCCGTGAATTTGATGTCATATTTCCATAATTTCTCCCATTGATCCAGCCGAATTACATATCCTATATCACATGCCCATTTGATCATAACTTCTTTTATTTCTTCATCCTTTAATTCCCATTCCAATAATAAATTATACATTCTGGATATATATTTTTTTGAGTTTTGTAATAATACTTTTTGTAATTTTGATTCTTCTTTTTCAAATCCTATTAGTTTATCCTGGTTAAATATTTGTGCAATTTGGTGATATTGAAGCCATGTGGTACAGTATTGGGTCACCTCGTCATATGGTCTTAGTTTTAATTGGCCCTGTTCTTCCTTTAGGAGCTGCTGGTAAGTTGCCATTCTTCCTGTAGTATTTTTCTTTTTAACTGATATTACTTCTAGCGGTGAGACCCACCATGGAGTTTTTGGTTCTAACAGCCTTCTATGTCTCACCCAGACCTTGTATAATGCATTTCTAATTACATGGCTTAGAAATTCTTTATGGACTGCCACTTTGTTATAAATTAGATAGGCATGCCAACCATATCTGTTGTTCCATCCCTCCAAATCCCTCCAAATCCAAAATGTCGCTGTTATCCAATTTGATCCAATCCTTGATCCAAGTAAAGCATGCTGCATCGTAATATAGTCTCAGGTCTGGGAGTCCAAAACCTCCCCACTCTTTTATGTCAGTTAGTAATTTATATTTGATCCGTGGCTTTTTGCCTTGCCATATAAATTTTGTTAAGTCCATTTTCCATTTCTTAAAACAATCATCTTTACCTATTATGGGAATCATTTGAAAAAGGAACAGAAGTTTTGGTAAGATATTCATTTTAATAGCTGAAATTCTACCCCAGAGTGTTAATTTCAGTCTTGTCCAAGTTTCCATTTCTCTTTTTGTTTCTTCCCAATTTTTTTTATAATTATCTTCAAACAAATTTATATTTTTCATTGTTATTTGTATGCGCTCAACGCCGGGTCAGGGAAAGCGCTCTGCTGCAGTAAGAGCGCTCCCAATCACGGCTACGGGATAAAAAGACGGGGAAGCGAGGGCGACGCAAACCCTGAAGAGGTCTGAGAGGAGGTCCCAGACTGAAGAAAACAGATCCAAGCAGCGCATAAAGGGGTTTTCTGCCGTCCCAGCACAAAAAGTGGAGGGAGGTGGAAGAACTTCAGCGCAGAAAAGATCGCACACCCGACCGTGAGACGCCCCTGAGACCCGAATGAGAAAGCACCAGGCTGCTCCAAACTAAAACTGTAAAATCAAGAGTACTCCTGAAGGAACTAGGTAATTATGCTGGCTTAAATTAAAACAAAGGAGTACGGACTAACTTAATATTACAAAGGACAGTAAAGCTAATGGAGAGAGGAGCTTCAGCGTTCTGAGATTTATCAAGTTGTGGAAAATAAGCCTTGTAAAGAGGCAGAAAATATAAACAGAGACATACTGAGTACCTGCTTCTACAGGGGGACGCTCCGTTGAGAGACAAGGAGCTGAAATAGCAAGCAGCAGCAGCGGCGACAACAAAGCAGCGGCCATTAAGAAGGAGATCAGCATAAACAAAGGGGTGAGTGAAAAAGGAAAAGGAGGGGGAGAAACGTGGAGGACTCAGTGCAAAAAGAGAAGGAATAGAAAAGACTTGGAGACCAGGCAGCGGTGGGAAGATAAAGATTAAGATAAAGAAGTGAAAGGGAAGAAGAAAAGATATATAAAGGGAGAGAAAGAAGGAGGAAAAGACTGGAATAGGGAAGAAAGCAGCTGGCGAAAATGGCGCTGGGAGGGGAAGAATGAGTCATCGCCCTCAGAAGGGAAAAAGCCGGAAGAAGAATAGTGGAGGAAACAGTCACTGCAACAAAGAGAGGCTAGAGAAGCAAAACAAGAAGGACCACCTCACAAGTAAATTCGAAAATTGCGCCACCTAGTGGCGGAAAATAAAATTACTCCCATAATTTAAAAAACGCTGCTAAGACACAGGCTTGAAGTACAACCACAAAGAAAACTAGCTGTACAAGAAAGGACATTTGAAATACCAAGTTCAGCTTCTAGAAAATAAGTTTTTATGACGGATGTTAAGTACTGCGAAGGTTTTTTTTTTTGTTTTTGTTTTTTTCTTCTCTCTGATCATTGCCAAAGTAATTAAAAATACTTAAATATTTTTTTACTAAAACTTGAATTTATTTATTTTTTACTTTTCTTTTTTTTAAAAAAAATTTAAATATTTGAGATGAACTGAGAACAACATAGGGCAAATCCACCGGAATCTTAACTGACTCTCAATCCCATCAGGTAAAAGGACCAAATTATAGACTATAAACAGAGCATTTTCAAAGTTTAGGAATATATACATTCTTGGTTTGAAATAAAGATATCTAGATCAGAACCAAAAGGAAGAATGACAAATATGGGCTCTAGAAAATACCAAACCACACTGACATCTGGGTCAGGTCTACAAGTGAGAAGACAATCAACAGCTGAAACAGACCCCAATGCTGACATAAAAGACCTTATAATGGGGATGGAAAAGAGCCTGAATGATAAGTTGGACATACTAACTGGCAACATCCAACAAAACTCAAAGCTAATAATAGACCTAACAACACAAATAAGTGACCTCTCACTTAAAAATAAAGAACTGGATAAATCTGTACAAGAACTTAAGAGTAAATCTACCAAACAAGAGGAAATGACAAAGAAACTGCAAATGGAAAATAAGGACATTAAAAAATCACAAGACTCAACGAAGGAAGAAATAAACGACCTAAAGAGAGCCCATGAAGAGCTGCTAGATGATATATCATTGATGGAGATGCGTCAGAAGGAGACGGTCCTTCGTTTCCAAGGTGTCCCACAAACTCATGATGAACAAATTCAAGAGAAACTATCACAGGAGATCGCAAACTGGTTGGGAGTAGAGGTAGAAGAGATGCTATTGGATATTGATAAAATTTTCAGGATCAAATCAGAAAGATCGGACACTTATAAAGGGCCAGGAGATTGCTTAATTTTTTTCAACTCAAGACTTTTAAAGGACAAAATATTACATCAAAAAGGACAAGTGAAGTTAGTAATAGACAATAGGCCTATCAAAATATTCAAGGAAATTCCAAAAAGAATTCTGAAGAAAAGGCAGAACTATAAGACGGTAACAGAAGCACTCAGGAAGAATTCGATTAGATTCCGGTGGGAATTTCCTGAGGGTATCACTTTCACATATAAGGACAGAAGAAAAACTCTTAGATCAGTAGATGAGCTGGGAAAATTCTGGAGGAAGTACAAAAAAGAATTAACTGGAGAGCCAACATTGGAGCGAGAGGAAACAACGCAGACATCACAAGAAACATAGAGAGATAAGCGCATATTAAGGAGGGGGGGGGAGATTGGTGAAGCAGATTATCAAAATTCTAAAATTTCTGAATTTTTTCTTTTTTTTTCTTTTTCTTTTTCTACCTACTCAACGAAACTACTGTAGATAACAAATAAAAATTAATGAATTTAAAAATTATATCTTGGAATGTTAACGGTCTAAATGATAAAAGGAAGAGAAATAAAATAGAACATGTACTGAGGAAAGGACAATGGGATATTATATGCTTGCAGGAGACCCATGTGACTAGAAACCATAGAAGGGTTTTAGAAAATAAGAGATTGGGTCAAGAATTTATATCCTCAGATGTAAAAAAGAAAAGGGGAATTGTGATCTATGTGAACCCCAAACTAGACGCAAAAAAAATCTTTAAGGATGATGAGGGTAGAATACTAGGGGTAAAAATAACAAAAGGTAAAGAGCATTTAATTATAGTAGGAGTTTACGCACCGAATGGTAACCAAACAGAATTTTTCAGAAAAGTAGAAGCTAATTTACTGGAATTTATAGAAGAGGAAACTATTTTGATGGGAGACCTAAATGGTGTCACATCAATAGAATTAGACAGGACAGAGAGAGAAAGAAAATCTAAAAAAGGCAGACTCCCAGACACCTTCTTTCAGATGGTAGAAAACTTAAATTTGATTGATACATGGAGATATAAAAATCCAGGAGAAAGACAGTATACACATTTTTCGGAAGTTAAAAAATCAGCGGGCAGAATTGACAGCATATGGGTATCAAACAATTTAACAACTAAAATTAAAAAAGCAGAAATACAGACCAAAATTATTACAGATCATAACCCAGTCACATTAGAATTAAAGGAATACAAGAAAATTAATAAAAGATGGAGACTTAATGAAAGATTATTAAATGACGAAAAGATTGTAAAAAAAGCGCAAGAACTATTGAAAGAATTTTTTGAATTAAATAAAGAACAGGATACAGACCTCAGGATAATATGGGATGCAAGTAAAGCTTTCATAAGAGGCTTTTACATACAACAAAGCGCAATAAGGAAAAGAAACAGAGAGCAAAAACTGGAACAAATAAGGAAGGAAATAGGAATAAACGAAAAATTATTAGCAAAACAACCAAAAAATGAATCAATAAACCAAAAATTAAAAATATTACAAACTCAGGCTTCAGCAATATTAAATAGTGAAATTGAGGATAACATTAAATGGATGAAACAAAGGTCGTTCGAATTTGCAAATAAACCCGGAAAGATGCTAGCCTGGCAACTGAAAAAAAGACAAAAGGAAAAATTGATTGATAAAATAGTGGAAGAGGGGAGAACTTTAGACAACCCTGAGGAAATTAAAAAGTGTTTTACAAAATATTATAATAAGTTATATAAAGCAGGAAACGAGACAGAGGTTGAAATAAAAGAGTATTTATGTGGAAAGGATATACCTAAAATTAAGAAAGAAAAGATCCAAGAGCTAAACTCCCCAATAACCACGACAGAGCTTCATCAAGCGATAATTAAGATGAAACTGGGAAAATCCCCAGGACCAGATGGTCTCACCGCAATACACTACAAAAAATTAGAGGAACCATTATTATCACCTATGAAGACACTCTTAAACAGAATATTAGAAGACGGGAAGATTCCCACCACCTGGAAACAGGCGCACATAGTAGTAATCCCAAAACAAGGACGAAACAAAGAGTTTATAACCAATTATAGACCAATATCATTACTAAACAATGATTACAAGATCTATGCACAAATATTGGCAACAAGATTAAAGACAGTTTTGCAGGATTGTATAAATAAAGAGCAGGCAGGGTTCTTGCCGGGCAGGAAAATGAGTGACAATATAAGAACAGTGATTGATATGATCGAGTATTTAGACATGAAACCAAGTAAGAAGGTAGCCTTTGTTTTTGTGGACGCGGAAAAGGCGTTTGACAAAGTATCATGGAAATTTCTAAAAATATTACTAGACCAGATGGACATGGGAGACCAAATCACAAGAGGGTTAAAAGCAATTTATGAACAACAAGAAGCAAATATAATAATAAATAACGACACAACTGATTATTTTAAAATACAGAAGGGCACCAGGCAAGGGTGCCCACTTTCACCTTTGCTATTCATTTTGGTTTTGGAAATATTAAATCAAGAAATCAGATTGGATCAAGAAATAAATGGAATATCCCTAGGAGAGAAAATATATAAAATAAGGGCATTTGCGGATGATTTAGTTTTAATGGTGGAAAATCCAAAGGAAAGCATAGCAAAGGCTCTAGAAAAAATGGAAAACTTTGGATGGGTATCAGGTTTTGCTTTGAATAAAGAAAAAACGAAACTAATGGTAAAAAATATGGGAGATCAAGAGAAAAAGGAACTGGTAGAAAAATTTGGATTACAAATTGTAAAAAAAAGCAAACATTTTAATGCAAAGTTCAGAGCATTTTCTTCATTAAAGTTTGGGGATAAAATAAGGTGGCCAGTACTTCTCAAAAGTTTTTGTTTAAACTAAAACAATCTTTGGATTTAGAATGTGTGATATAGAAGCTTATTTTGTTACTGGGTATAGTTTGTTTTTAAAGAACCACAGCAATCTTCCAAGGCGTTTCCAGGTGCTTTCTGTGGACTTTAAGATGGTGCTGGGAAAAAGCCAACCCTCTCTGGCTGCAACAAGGTCCCAAAGTTCTCAGTAGGACCTATCTTTCTCTCTTCCTTCAAATCTCCTTCAAAGCCAGTATTTTAACTGCAATCTGCTGGAGAGTTTCTCCTGCAAGTTCCAAAGATCTCAGAAGCCTCTTCTGTGGAATAGCATAGCTATTGAGATAGGAAAGTGCACTGTATGCACTTTCCAGAAACAGTTGAAGATATTTCTGTTCTGACAGGCTATCCCAGTTGTGTAACTGGGACTTTATCAAGTGTCTATTTGTTAGGGTTTTCATTTTGTTTTAAATGCATTTGCTGTTGTTTTTAAACTGTTTTTAAATATCTTATGTGTAGATCACCTTGAGATAGTGGTTTAGAAGGCAAATAATAAATTAACTGTAATCATTCTTACTATTATATCCTTATTAATAACCATCCCAATATGCTAGTAGTGGTAGGAGCAGCAGCAGCAGTAAAACAATAGCTCTTCCAAAATTAAGCACGGCTTCAAATAAAGTCCTTTAAAAACATCAAGTAGCATAACATTGGAACTGAAAATGTTCTGTTAGAGACTAGCAGTCCTGCTCAGATGTCTGTAATTTCCAGGGTTCACCAAGGGTTATTTGGTAAACCAGCTGCATTAGTTTGGAGTAAATATATGCAGGATTCCACTGTTAGTCTGTAAATCTCTAGTGCACATGTGCTCTGAATCATTTCCTTTCAACTTTTGGCACCAAAGTAATGTTGATTTCTTTGTTTGCTCATCAGGTTCAGTTCCCAGCATCTCCAACTTAAGAGTCCCCGCAGAGCTCTGCCTAGATCATGGGCTTGAGACCACAAATTGCCGCTGTCATCTAGAGGAGGCAATAACGGAAAGATGGACTTGTGACTTCATGCAGTATAAAGCAGTTTTGTATGTACATACAAAGTACAATTTGGCTCCAAGGTACTCTTCACTTGAGATGGTAAGTCTGAAGATGTTCTGCATGGAAAACATGGAGTCTGGGCTGTGCCAGCGCTGTGCCCCACCTTTGGCCTTGCCCATTAAAGCAGAGCTGAAATGCCTCCCCCAGAATTTTCTACGTCACTCATGGCTGTCCAAATTGGTGGCATCTGGGCAATTAGCAGAAGAGTGTAAAAAGTGGGTGCGTTGATGACATTCTTCCCCTCCAGTAATGCCCCATTTTGAGCAATATAGCACCATTCTGAAAACGGATGGGTTCTGCTAACTGGTGGAAGAAGAACCAATGCTGCAAAACCATCAGCAGTAGCAAGTCAGCAGTAGCAAGCCAACAGTATGCCAGCAGGGGCAGTTTCAGCCCCTTTTCTCCCCATGCCCTCCAATGCCCTCCTAACAAACAGGAGCTGAAAGAATTCTCAGCCCTAGTATTGACTAATCTTTTGCATTCTAGCTTTTTGCATTACTGTGTACCAGCTACTAAGGTTGGCAGTGGCTCTCCAGCATCTCACATGCACATCTTTCCCAGCTCTGATGCACAATAACTTTTGAATTAGAGATGCTGGTGGCCAAACAAGAGTCTTTCTGCATGCAAAACAGGTGCTCTATCACTGAGTATTGGTGTGCCTCAGCTTTCCCCAACCTAGTGCCTTACAGACACTGTCTCCCATCATCATTTCACCATTGATTATGCTGGGTGGGGTTGATATGTTTTAGTTCAAAGCGTATGGTGAAGGCACCAGCTTGGTCTCATGGAGGAAGGTAATAACACAGTAATATTCAAAACCAAATAACAGTTAATTGCACCTTTATTCAAAATTCAATTACACTTAAATTAAATTAAATTAATTCAACAAAATGGATTAAGCTGACCCAAGGACACCAGCTTTTCAGAATCTGATAGACATTAGCATCTCCAGTGCTTCCTGCTGCTCCTTCACCTCTTAGCACCTCACTAGGTAATTTTATTGCAGGTTGCACTTGTTTCCAGTCTGCATCCAATCCCTTCCCCTTATCCTCATCAGGACCATTGACCTGCTTCTTGAGCATTCTGCCAGCTATTCAGCCTCACTTGCTTTCAATCTTGCTGATACTTCTCCCCTTGTTTCCAGACATAATCCTGCCACCTTTTTCTTAGGCAGCAGCAGCAGAGAGAAGCACTACCTCTGCTTATGCTCCATTTTCTCTAACGCGAAGAATTGGGTTAGGGCAGCAGTTGCCTTGTGCCAAGCTCTGATTGCCACCTCCATTGATGCTGATTGACAGATCACACATTGTTCATAAGAGGTTGTCTATAGCAGGATGGAAAGAGTAACACATTTGGAAAGATGTGTCAGTTTGGATTCATACACCCTAATATTACTGAGACACCCAAAACAGATGCTGGAAAGTTTGCTAGCTCCCTTTTCTTTTCTGGCTTATTTTATGTGTTGGCATGTCAAGATCCATTAGGGATACTTTTCTTCTCTTCAGCAGACAGATGGTAAGTGGAGAGAAATGGGATTTGTGGATTGTTCTTTGGTTGTTCCCCAAGGGGTAGCAGTACTTAAGTATTCGTGACTTGGTGCAGCCCCTAAGGCTAAGTGACTGAGATGCTCCACTGTGCCTGGGAGGTGATCACATTCAGATTTGGGAAGCTGGAGGTGACAATGGTTTCCTCCTTAGCTCTCTCGATTCCTGGTTATGGCTGGGTCTAGCCAGCTTTCTTAACCTTTACTTATAGTTTAATAGAGAACTTGTGGCCCTTCAGAAGTTGTTGAGCACCAGTTCCCATCAGCCCCAGCTAACATGCCCAATGGTCAGAAATGATGAAGGCGGTTGTCCAGCAACATCTGGCAGTCCACAGATTCCCTCCTCTTGATTTATAGGTGTAAAGCTCCCCACAAGTTGGTGCCCTCCAGATGTTTTAGACTGCACCCCCACTGTCCTTGATCATTAGACATGCTGCCTGGGGCTGCTGGACCCTGGACTACAGCAACATTTTGAAGGAACCAGCTTGGGGAAGGCTGATCTAAGGCAAAGGGTCCCTGATAAAGGCAACACCCACTACACTGAGGCTGTTTCCCCACTGCTTGCTTGCTCAACCACCTTGCCTTAAATTTTGCATTTTTTCCCCAATGGATGTGTGCATGAAAGTTATAAGGAGCTGGGCTTGTGAGATCCTGCATATAAAACACTGAGCTATGACTCCTCTTATGGAGTGTGCATACCCTTTACTATGTGCATCAGAAGATGCTCATCCACCACGGTCCCCCCTTGGTTGCTGATAATGGGGAAGACCAGCAGAAGCGAGTTCTGTGTGCATGCAAACCCCTTTGCCCACAAGCAATTACAGGACAGGTGGGCAGCCTGTGGCCGTCCAGATGCTTGGAGGAAAGGGCTATAGCTCAGCGGTAGAGCATCTGCCTTGCATGCAGAAGGTCCCAGGTTCAATCCCCAGAAACTCCGAGTAGGGTTGGGAGACACTCCCAGTCTGAAACTCTGGAGAATAATTGTCAGATAGATGGACCACTGGCTCTAACTCTATATGCATCACAACTCCATTGACCACGCTTGGCTGAGGTAGATGAGTTCAACAGCATCTGGAAGACCACATGTTCGCCATTCCTGGATTAAAGCATCAAGGCGAATAGCACATCTCACACTGCAATACATTATTTTATAACCAGGGGCAGAAGCCACCCTAGTTAAGCACTTGTAAGTCCCATCGATTTCAAAGGGAGCGTTAAGCAGGCTCTTAAATCTCTCTCATAGAAATCAATGGGACTTAAAAGCAGTTAAATCTGCCCCCATGTTCATGACCTAAATCAATAAGCAATAGTAATTGCAGAGGAAAGCGAACCAAACAGAAGAAATCTGGCTTCAAATCTGGCTTTTGAATGTTACATATATTTCAAGAGCTGGAGGAGAAAGAAGGGAGCAAGAGCATGTTTTTTTTTAGTTGCGGCCATCAGCAAACTGCAGCTTTTCAGATTTCATAGCTCAGCACGTACTGATGAATATGTGCCAGATCTGTGCAGCAAACAGAACCTAATGTGCTGCTCATGCAGTGGAGTGTGACATGACAAACTACCTGAAGCACTGGAAGACATGTACATGCCTGAGATAGAAATTCCTGTATATAGCAAGCAAATCACACCCCTAAGTCATAGCCTGTGTAACTCACAGAAAACACTGCTGAGCAGTGTATCTGTATAATATCAACTACGGATGGTACAATAATAAAGAAATAGAGGAGTTGCATGTACATCTGGTGTTGCCTGACGCAGTCTTTTGACCCATCGAGTCAAGCAGAAATGCAGCAATCTTCTTCCCAATGCTGCTGACCTGAGATCCTGCTTTTGTGTTGTTCTGTTAAGTATTTTTCAAAGACAGAGATACAAAGTGTTGGATCTGAAACTTTAAGCAGGCAAAAAGAATAAGCTCTGCCACCAAGATGCTGGCAATGAATGTACTCTTTGCTACGTAATTGCAATTCCCAACTAAGGGTGGTATTCGACTCAGTTTTCAACACCACTCTAGTAACAATAAAAACCAACATGTGGTGAGTTAATTCTGTGCAGAGCAAAGCAGTAGTTCTATTGAGTCCCAAACCAATTGCCAACCAGTTTCATTGGGTGAAGTTCTAGTGTCTTGACAGAAGGGGGGGATGATTTAAACATCAAAAACCCACAATCCAGCATGTCAATACCCATTGCATATGAGATAGTTCAGTGTGATCCCACATCTCTGCACGAAGAGGGACTGCCCCATGCATTTCAGGGCTCCATTGATGCACTGAAAGGTGTGCAGCCCTCTCCATCATTGAAGAGAAACCCTTTGTGAGATTACTTAATGCTTTCGCTTTGATATAAATGTTTCATTTTAGGTTCGGCATGCCTTCAGAACCCCTGAACTGCCTATAATTCATTGAGGTGTTTGAATGAGTCCTTCATTCCTTCAAGGAAAAGTCCAGGGCTCTTCCTATCACCCATATTTATCATGTGTCATAGCTGTCTGCCCCTTTTTAGTAAAGAACCCCTCACAATTCTGCTCTTCTATTCAGGGAATTGACTTCACACTCCTAATTATCAGGTTTGCAATTCCGCCCCACTTGTAGTCAGTTCTTTCTTGAGTGTTGGTTAGTGGAGCCAGTATGCTACAGAGTCCTACTCTGTTTAATGTTCAAAGTCAGTTGCTCTCAGATGCATATTGAGCCTTGCTTTGCCTTTCCTGGCTGCTGTCTCCTCTTCTATGCTAGAGGGAGAGGACAGGCCATGTGTATACCTCAGCCGGTGCCTTTTCACACCCTTGCTCTGTACCTGCATCAAAACCTTTGCTTCAGGATCTGTGCCTGCATGAGACCCCAAAACCAAAGTATTCTGGGCATCTTATGTTCTGTTTAAGGTATCCCTAACAAAGAATTTTAATTAGCTGATGGATACAATCAAAGGTAATGTTACTGTTTAAATTTCATTGCACTTGGCAATGTTCCCTGTTGCAAAATACAATAATATTTCATTCATGACATTCTGAAAAGCACTGGATGGAAAGCGGTCCCTATGCTTTGCCAGGATTTATTTTATGTCGGGTGACTTCTGATTCTGCTGACTATATATTAAGGGGTGTTGACAGATAAATACTGATGTTTTTACTTTCCTGGAGATTACAGAGTGGTGTGCTATGAGGTCTCCTCTGCCTGGCGAGGCAGATTAGGCAAACCACTATTCCTTTTTTAGTGGATTTTTATGTGGGTTTTCCAGCACTATCATCTTACTTGTGCTATCCTTCAATTACTGTCAGCTCTGGTTAAAAATACAGAGACACAGAATATAATATTGAGCTTCTCCTATCAGGAACTACAATTTCAGTTGAACTTGATATTGAAGGTTGGTGTGCATGAAACAGTGACTGCACAGATACCACTTTAAAGGGCTACTTCTGGCAGTTATTGCTAAGTCATTGTCCTGGCTCCCACCCAGTGAAGAACTTGCTCAGATTGCGGTTTCTACTGAAATACGATTGGTGAAATACATGGGCAAAATGCAGTCCAAAGGCACAGCAGGTACTACACATGGCTACACAAACAGAGATGTTGATCCAACAATGAACCACGCCCTGCAATCCTGTTATAAGGGAAAGGGATGGGCACAATTAGCAACTCCAGAGATGGAGTTTTGGGGGCAACAGGCAAAATAGATTAGCCAGAACCAGAATAGCTCTGGAGACAGAGACATAAGGACCTTCCACAGGATCATCTTCTTCAGGCTCTCCTGACCCAGGTAGAAACCTCTCCAGCCCATTGGATCTCTCATTGGGATCATTGGTTGACCATTCCTCTTCTCTGTCTTGGCCAGCCAGCCTTGTGGGGACCATGGCTGTCATGTAGAACAAGGACAGGTAACATGCTGCCTTCCAGATATTGCTGGAATGGGGGCTGGTGCTTCCATGAAGCAAAAAGAATCACATGGCACACTTTGTGTTATGTAGTTGCAGGGCTTTTTTCAGCTGGTACTCACCGGAACTCAGTTCTGACACCTCTCAGGTGGGCGCCATTGCCATTATAAGAGAACAGGGAAACAAGGGAGAACAAGGGGGGGTTTTGGCACCTCTTTTTCTAGGAGAACAGCACTGTGTCCCACCTTCTATATATAATTTCAAGGCAGCCTAAAATATTACATTCACATGAGCTGAGAGCCAGTGTGGTGTAGTGGTTAAGAGCAGTGGACTCGTAATCTAGTGAACTGGGTTCACTTCCCCGCTCCTCTGCATGCAGCTGCTGGGTGACCTTGGGCCAGTCACACTTCTCTGAAGTCTCTCAGCCCCACTCACCTCACAGAGTGTTTGTTGTGGGGAAGGAAGGGAAAGGAGATTATTAGCTGATTTGAGACTCCTTAGGGTAGTGATAAAGCGGGATATCAAATCCAAACTCTTCTTCTTCTTCTGAGAACTTCAACACTTTGGTTCCATTCAATGGGGCACAAGTGATTTATTCCATGTTATTCCAGTGCAACTTAGGGGCCAAGTCACACGATTTTTACAGTGCATGGTAGCTACAAGACATCGCTGTGCGCTCTCATGACCATGAGTCAAGATTAAGCTTTTGACACAAGACAGCAAATGCTCCAAAAACAAGCTCCCATGACACTGTGCAAAGAATATTAATTCTGCAGAAGGTGGCATTTGCGTACAATTGCTGGGCAGAGGGCAGGAAATGGTCCTCCACTGGCATTTCAAGAGATTTGCCTGTAGTTTCCCCCAGTGGCTGTTTCTCTAGGCCCTTAAGCACACTCAATTTTCTCCTTGGGACAATGCCTGGTGTACACCTGAGACTCCAGAGTTCTGTGATGAATTCTCAGCATCTGAGCAATTAAAACCCCAAACTCCAAATGGAAATGGAACATCCAAAGAATGGGAATAGGATATTACCACAGCTTGGTACAGATCATGCTGCTTAGGGCGACTCTTTCCCAACAGAAGCCTCAGGTTGGCTATTTTTATGATGTTGCCAAAGGGATTTATGAGTGTTTTGTTACCAGGCAGGAGGCACAAGGATATATCATGTAATGGCATTTGAATGTGAAACCTTCCATTTCACATTGTGCTATCTGGGACAGACAATCTGGACTAGAACTGGAACAAATATTTTGTCAGTGGTGGAGCCAGCTGACAAAAATAGCCTATAAAACCCAGAATGGAATGCAAAATTCGTGTGGAATTTTGACAAGGAAATGGAGGAGAGTGAACGTTTAAAATGAACACACAGAAACATACTGATTTTCAAATTCTGCTGGGTTGATGATGCTAACTTGAGGTCAGCTTGTGAACTATTGAAACAGAGTTTGCCCAGCAAAGTACACTGCCTCTCCCTCTCTTGTTACTCACTGAGATACTTCAGAATCTGCTGTGATATAATTAAACAAAGGAGAGCAGGTGCAACACTCATACCAAACAGCCATCTTTATTTTAGCTCCTACAAGACCGCCCCCCACCCAAAAAAAATTGTTGTTAGATGTCATGAAATGCCCCACACTCCATGCTTGGTCTGAGGAGGAAGAGGACACTGGGGAAGGTTCCAGCAGGAGCTGGGGAATGAGACCTGAGCAAGGAGATAAGCTACCAACAGAATCTGAACAGGATGGAGGAGAACCCCCAGTGCCATTTTCCTGCTGCCACTGATACCACGATTGCACCAGAGGGCAAGAAGGGAGGAGCAACGGCAGTTGCCTCAGCGATGCAATGGTCAATACAAAGTCACTGACAGCTGAGTGCAGGTGGGGAAAGTCTATTACGGCTGTGCACCAATGGGCAGGCAAGCGGCAGGCAAGCGTCGTGTGACTCCCACACCTGTAACAGGTGTAGTGGTTAAGAGCAGTAGACTCGTAATCTGGTGAACCGGGTTTGCTTCCCTGCTCCTCCACATGCAGCTGCTGGGTGAACTTGGGCTAATCACACTTCTCTGAAGTCTCTCAGCCCCACTCACCTCACAGAGTGTTTGTTATGGGGGAGGAAGGGAAAGGAGATTGTTAGCCGCTTTGAGACTCCTTTGGGTAGTGATAAAGCGGGATATCAAATCCAAACTCCTCCTCCTCCTCCTCCTCTACTTATGGTGTGAGGAGGCACCCTTATCGACACAATGCCTTTGGGTGGACATTTGGCAGAGGAGTTGCATGAGGACCGAGGATTGATGGTGGGCAACAGAGCCTTGCTGGAGGAAGGCAGCACGGTTGTGTCAGAGGGGGATGTGGAGCCGTGTTGGAGGGAGGAGTGGCAGAGCCAAGAAGAGGGAAGACAATGGCTGTAAGCTGCCAAGTTGGACCAGAGGGTGTGAGTTTTGAACTCTGAATAGTGGACTGCTATTTGTGGGGGCGCTCTCCCCGGACCCTGGTGCCAAACGCTGACCCATGACATTACTGATATATTTTTAAAACTGAAGTTGCTATTTAAAAAATTGACAGCTCCTGTGGGCCTAGAGTAGCTGTAAGAGTGCTAGGCCCTCACAGTCTTGTGGCTTACAGTCTTGGGATACTGTTTTTGCAAAGTGCTCTTCTGTGTGACTATTCTGGAAATATTACTTTGTGCATAAACCAGCCAAGCATTTGGGAGATTCCTTGATTTCAGAGCTTACACCTCTCTTGATGAAATCAATATGACTCTGGGCACACTCCAGCTAAGCATTGTAAAGATTCCTTGAAGTGTAAAGAAATGCATGTATTAGCTGGGAGACTTGCTTTAAAATGTATCTCTTCAAAGAAATAACATACAAAAATGTATTACATATGTGGATTTTTTTTGAAATGTTATATTAGACAAAATTGTTTACAAAAATGTGGATATTAAGAGAAACGTGTACTAAAATGCTGGTGAATTTTTCTCCTTTTTTTAAAAAAAAGGAAACTGATGCAGAAATCTGGTGAACTGAACTTAGCACTGGAAAATCAGTAACCTAGAGAAACCAAATGCACACAAATGAAAGCCATTTCATGAAGCAGATCTGTTTTTGTTTTGTTTTGTTTTCAAAAACCCAACAACACTAGCACCTCAGACTTGGCACCCACAATCTTCAATTTTAAAATCTAAAACTTGGATTCTGAGAGGCAAATATTAGCATGCAAATTCAAACAGTCAGAATCCGAGACCTTTTCTCCACAAATTCATTTAAGCTGTAATTGGAAAGCCTCTTGGACATCATCCAGTAACTCTAAACTCTAATAGATGTGGGATCAGACCTTGAAAACATTCTTCATAAAACCACTAGCTCCTAGCATTTAATATTTAAAAACCCACAAGTTTTCTACCCTCCAAGACCTCATTACTTTAACCCAGTATTTTGAACTTGTAATGCTAATTGCCTAGTTTGTTAAGAGTTCTTAACTATGTGGAACAGTACTGGATTTATTAAATCATTGTCCTGCAGTTAATCCCTTCTTCATGAAAGTGTAATACAATTGCTTTATCCATACACACCAAGCAATTAGGATATATATATTTTTAATTTAAAAAACCAAGGTTCATTGGCAATGTCATTGCAGGTTCAGGTGAAACACAAAAAAAGCATTTATTTGATAAATATTAAATCCCGAAAGCCTTTTGTCTCGTCCTGATTTATATTCAACGGCTTTGTATTGCGAAAGGAAATTTACATCAAGGCACATGTGATCCTCGTAGTTTGCAAAGCTGGAGCATTTTGATTTCCTATAATCTTCAGTGGAGGCCAATACAATGGGATTCCTAGTCATACATATACTAATTATCACTCCGTAACACTCTAGGTGAATTTTGACATACGCTTTCTAATAATGTAATTAAAAATGTATAAAGGGATTAAAAATGAATTAAACAGAGATCAGGAAAAAGCTCAGAAAGCTGGAATAAATTATATAGCTTGATTGAAGTCCAAGCTCTTCAAATCAGTACATTAATAAGCAGAATTTTTGAGGTTACTTACACTTCAGTGTCCAATAGCCTATCAAAGGGTGCAGAGGGAGGGATAAATCTTTCCAGGTCATAAAAAGCAGAGAAGGGCAAATTCACCTCAGATTGATTTGGATTCAACTTAATTTTTATGAGCTTTCTTGTTCTAAATTCCTCTCCTTTCCACAACTTCCCTCCTGTCTTGTAAACTTGGTATAATATTGGTGCACATGTACTGATAGTTACATGGCAGCTATTGGATTTCTCCACATCTCTACATCAGTTAAATTTTTATTAAGGTCTTCATGACGATTCATCAGCATTTTAGCACAAATTCCTCCCTTTTTGCATTCAATTTTGTCTAATATTCATCAGCATTTTAGCACAAATTCCTCCCTTTTTGCATTCAATTTTGTCTAATTTGTGCTAAAATGCAGATGAAGACCTTAAAAAAATAATTAAATACGTATATACGTATTTTTGCTGACTCTACACACCTTTTTAATTTATTTTTCTACTGTAGTAATGGCAAGAGGCTGCTTCTTTTAAGTGTTTGAATGAGTAGAAAATGTCTTTGTAATTTACTTATTTTTAAATCACTGTATGAGGCTAAACACACCCCTTTTTATAACTGTGGTGCAGTTAGTTTATTCTTGCATTGAATATTGTCCCCAGTGGTCAACCAATACGTATTAGAGAGGGAGAGAGTTGTGTTGAAGATATTGGAGATGGAATGCACAATACATTTCCTTAAAATTGGTCCTTTCACATATTCATTCTGATTTATTGCTTTCTGGCAGGTATGTATGCTCCATCAATTGAAGAATGTAAAGTGTTGACTAGGAACAGGATTTCGAGATGTTTCTCCCGTTCAGAAATGCACACTCTTGTGTCTGATCTCTGCCAGCAAAACAATGAAACATCTGTTTACCTGGGAGCATTTCATGTGAAAATATTTAGATTGTGCCACCTGAGTCCATTGCATTGGCAGATGCAGGTTTCTACATGAGACTGAAGGATGGGAAATGGCATGAGAAATCCAACAGTTTTGTTCTCCTGATATCATCACGGCAGGCTGCTTGATGTAGGAAAGGTGACTCCCCCCCCCCCCGTCCTGTGCTTTTAGGGGATGCATGCTGGCAGAAATTCAATAACAGTAAAATGCTGGTGGCGCTGTGGTCTAAACCACTGAACCTCTTGGGCTTGCTGATCAAAAGGTTGGTGGTTCGAATCCCTGCGATGGGGTGAGCTCCTGTTGCTCGGTCCCAGCTCCTGCCAACCCAGCAGTTTGAATGCACCCCAAAAAGTGCAAGTAGATTAATAGGTACCGCTCTGGGGGGGAAGGTAAACGGTGTTTCTGTGTGCTGCTCTGGTGTTGGTGTTCCATTGTGCCAGAAGCAGCTTAGTCATGCTGGCCACATGACCCGGAAAAGTGTCTGCAGAGCAGACAAACACCAACTCCCTCAGCCTGTAAAGCGAGATGAGCACCGCAACCCCAGAGTCGTTTGTGACTGGACTTAACTGTTAGGGGTCCCTTTACCCTTTACCTTTAAAGCTACTTAGCAATTATGGAATGTTTGGGAGGAAATAAGACGGTAAATAGCAAATAACAAACAAAATATTGATGTATGTAATTTTTATTTCTCAATTACATTTCATGATAGTATAGTTGTGAATGTTTTTTGTAACATAAAATCAATCAATAAAAAATATTTTTTTAAAAAATAAGAATGAAACTACTTAGCATTACATTATACAAGTGGGGCCCGCAACAAAATAGTGTGATTCTTGTCATGGCTCCTTGTAGCCAGCCACATCTCTTTTTTCAGTATACTCCATGACGTCCACTCTGCTTTTGCAATTCCCTTCCCAAAAGTTAAGGGACGCAGGTGGCGCTGTGGGTTAAAGCCTCAGTGCCTAGGACTTGCCGATCGAAAGGTCGGCGGTTCGAATCCCTGCGGCGGGGTGCGCTCCCGCTGCTCGGTCCCAGCGCCTGCCAACCTAGCAGTTCGAAAGCACCTCCGGGTGTAAGTAGATAAATAGGGACCGCTTACCAGCGGGAAGGTAAACGGCGTTTCCGTGTGCGGCTCTGGCTCGCCAGAGCAGCGATGTCACGCTGGCCACATGACCCGGAATGTTTCCGGACAGCGCTGGCCCCTGGCCTCTTAAGTGAGATGGGCGCACAACCCCAGAGTCTGTCAAGACTGGCCCGTACGGGCAGGGGTACCTCCCAAAAGTTAGTCTGCATTGCATGACCAATGAGTTGTTGGGCTGTTTTGGAGTTCTCTTCCCACTGTCCCCCCCCTCCCCTGCTTAGGGTTTCTCTGAGCTTGCTGATATCTCCTTCTTGTGGATGAGTGGTGCCATCTTGGCTACATAAGGATTACACTCCAGGAATGGCTGGCAGGGAGGAGTAGAGTCACTGCTGCTCACCAGGACAGTGAATGGGAGGGGTGAGGCAACTAGGAGGTTGGTAGTGTGGGGTGTCCCACACAGGAGGCAATTTGGCCCCCCTGCAGATGCTCTCTCTCACACACAAAATCTCACCATTCTACCTGCTCTTCCCTTCTCCCTCCCAGTAAGCAAAGGCTTTATTGCTGCTGGGAGGCTGTGAACAGCCTTCCCCACCATTTGGACTATGTTAGTTTTTGAAATACAGGACCATCCCTAGACTTTTGCCTCCCTGGAGTGGAGCAATAGATGGCATCCCACCTACAGTTGACATACATCCAGAATTTCCTGGATATATCCGGGTTTTGGCCATTGGAAACAGTGTCCGGGACGTATGGCAACCCATGTCGGAAGTGCAGATTTTGGCCAGGGGGCAGGGAGGGAAAGAATTATGTTCTGGTTTTTTTGGGGGGGGGGTGAGCTCAACAACCTCTTTGTCCTGATTTTCACTTTTTGAAATATGGCAAACCTAATCCCACCCCCAAATAAAAGTGCAAAATAGAAGTTATTTTGGCACTGTGACAGAACATCACACATTTCTTCTTCCTTGGCAACAGGGGCGGACCTTGCTAATATGCCATCCTGTGCAGAGCAGGAGGCAGGAAGACTGTAGGAGCCTGTCAGAGCTCTCCCACCCACTTTGTGAAGCCAGGCAAGAGCTTGCTGGGCTTTGAGAAGACACCTTCCTCGACTGTGCACCCTTTGCAGATTTAGGGCACCACTCGCACTGCCCTAAATCCACCTCTTTTGGCAGTCAGTGTCAATGCAACAACAATAGGTTTAATGACTAACCATTTCCTGCCCTTTTGTAACACCTAAAATAAGTTTACTCACTATGCCTAGTCATAAAGCCTACCCAAGAAAACATGTTACTTTAGTACTAATCCTTAGAACTGGTTTGTAGTGACAATTAAAGCAATTAAGTAAAAATGGTCTCCTGTCTTTTGCAAGGCTATGTGACAGAGTTCCTTTATTTGCTTGTTGCCTTGGTTTTGGTCTGCTGACCTGGTGAATGTTGCCTTTCTTTTTACTGTCCCCTTGCTTACTCCTTCATTCAACATTTCTCATGCACTGACCATCAATGTATATTTTGTCTTGAATGGAAAACATCAACCTTCCCTTTACTACACAGTTACTTTTCAGGACATGGGTGTTAAGACTTGTTAGATATGCACTGCGATCATTGCACTGAGCTATTCCAAAACTGTTGACTGGAGAAAGGAATTGAGAGTAGGGTATACGGTGTCATTCATAAAAGATAGTACTTGAACATATGTGTTCTGCTTCATTTTTGAAGGGTTCCTGCTTACTAGTTTACAGTGTCATGACTGAGGACATCAAAGAATATAAGGATGGCCTTCCTTATTTCTGCATCCTTTATTGGCAATAGTCTGGGGAGGAGGGGGAAGTATGGGGAGGAGGGGGAACTGGTTGTTTTTCTGCAGGCGGCACCACAAACAATGATGTAAAACAGAGGCTGGGGGAGCCAAATTTTAGCATTGCACAAAGCACCAGTGAAATTTGAGAGCCAAAGTCCATCACTGGAAGTATTAGGTTTTTGGCAGCCATTGCATTGCTGAATCTGACTGGTGTTTTCTTTATACTGCTGTTACTACAGGATGGGGCAATGGCTGTGATTGGCTGGGGACTGCAAGATTACTAGAAAGCATTGGGAGTGGTTGCCATTGTTGCTGCATTTAGCATTACTGTTGTTGTGTTGCTGGCCTGCCGCTAGGTATAGATAGGATCTTGCCATGGACGTGTGCCAGCAACGACAGCCATATTGGTGGTTCTGTCTAACCAGTCTTCACATGGATTACTTAATTGTAGCGTCCAATATTCTCCTGCCACAGAAGTAGCCGAGTTAGAAAAATGAGCCTGTTGGTCACTATTCATGTATTATTGATCAAAGCTCTTCCTAGAAAAAAAAATAAACACAAGCACAATTCAATAAAGCTAACTATCTATCTATGCCCAGGAAAGACAAATGGGTAATCAGCAGGGAGACCAAATTGCATAAACATTTAAGTAATAAAACACAGCAGGACATGTCGTTGTTACGGTAGACACCCTGAGGTGTCTTAATGTGATTATAATGTGGCTTTCTTAAACAAAACAATTATAACCATCCTGGGTAATCCATAGCACTGATGCTAATATACAGGGTTAACTGTAAATCTAAACAATTAAAGTTTTCTACAGATTGTGTCCTTCTAATAATAAATCTTTATTTTGGGGGGGGGGAGAGAAATGCACTTCTTTAGTTATATAGATGGTTGCTCATTTTTCCATGCTTTACATTTGCTCAAATGTACAGCCACCCCAGAAAAATGGTATTTCTTATTCTGCTAATCATGTATGATGTATTCAGCACTTTCTTCTTTGCAAAACGCCTTCCTGTTCCTAGTTCCCTCATCATCAGAAAGCAAGCTGCAAGTGAAGCTGGATTCTTGCATGGCCAAGATGGTGGGAGAATTTCAAGGGAAGCAAAAGAGTTTCAAGATGATGATTTATTATTAATTTTCCCAAGACTTTTCCTCATACCTCCAGCAATGGAATATTACCAGTTACAATCAGGTTAGGAAGAGAGTTTAAGCAATATTTATTTATTTACCTCATACTATATTTACAAACCTCACCTATCTGTCAATGCACTCAAGACTTTTCACAGTTTAAAATGATGGCTTGCAGCTTACTAGACTCAATATGAAAGGGGGAAAGGGATAGGTAGGCAAATGAAGAGGACCATATGCAGAATCAGGTACCAGGACTACTGCACAGGAAAGTGTGCAAAGAGGAGCCAAAGGTTGGTTTGACCCAGGAAGATTTAAAGGGATTCACTATCTCACCTTCATCTGGCACTCGCTGGGTGTATGGCTTGGTTTACTTGGCTGAGGTATAGCTGGTGGGGTGGTGGTGCAATATGTCATGGACTACAACTCCCATCAGCCCCAGCCATCATGGTCAATAGCCAGGGATGATTAAAGTTGTGGTCCAAAACATGTAGAGGACGCCACATTGGCTAACCCTGGTCTAGTTTGTCTCCAGTTTATCTTCCATTCTGGTTTAATATTGTCATCTCCACTGACTTGAATGTTTTTCTTGCATTCAGAGTAGAACTTTCTTGGGCTCCAGGATCACTGCAGATGGTGACAGCAGCCACGAAATTAGAAGACGCCTGCTTCTTGGGAGAAAAGCAATGACAAACCTAGACAGCATCTTAAAAAGCAGAGACATCACCTTGCCAACAAAGGTCTGTATAGTTAAAGATATGGTTTTCCCAGTAGTGATGCATGGAAGTGAGAGCTGGACCATCAAGAAGGCTGATCGCCGAAGAATTGATGCTTTTGAATTATGGTGCTGCTGGAGGAGACTCTTGAGAGTCCCATGGACTGCGAGAAGATCAAACCTATCCATTCTGAAGGAAATCAGCCCTGAGTGCTCACTGGAAGGACAGATCCTGAAGCTGAGGCTCCAATACTTTGGCCACCTCATGAGAAGAGAAGACTCCCTGGAAAAGACCCTGATGTTGGGAAAGATGGAGGGCACAAGGAGAAGGGGACGACAGAGGATGAAATGGTTGGACAGTGTTCTCGAAGCTACCAGCATGAGTTTGACCAAACTGCGGGAGGCAGTGGAAGACAGAAGTGCCTGGCGTGCTCTGGTCCATGGGGTCATGAAGAGTCGGACACAACTAAACGACTAAACATCAACAACAAAGAGTAGAAGGAGAATGCAAAATCTTAAAAAATCTTAAAATAATTAAGTTTAATTATGAATTAATTTCATTATTAATTAATTTACAGTCCTCAATTATAATTAAGTATTTTTTATTTAATAAAGATAAACACGGTCCCATGCATAATTGGGGTCTCTGGCCTCATTTTACATCTAAGCAAATGATTAATCATTGTGTTAGTTCTTTTAAAGTTAAAAATGATTTTTTAAAAAACTATGGAGAGAAGCAAGGTGACATTATACGGAAAGAGCTGATTTATCATGAGTGGGCTACCTGATAAGTATCTCAGAAGCAATAAGAATGGTTTCCAAGAGCAGAGGAAAGAAATATCTTAATTGTTTCCCTTATCTAAGTATTGCTGAGTGAGTTCAATATAGTCCCCATCTTTTAAAACCACCTATGCTGGATGAGCTCTTCAGAAAGACCATTTAAATTATCAGAGATTTTGCTCCCTGTGGCCCTTGAACTAATGCTTTGCATGTGCTCAAAGCACAGATAGAGCTCTACACATTGGTAGTGCACAAAGTTAGTCAGCACACGTGCATCCCTTTGTATAAATGGAGATGTCTCCTCCAATGGCATGAACAGGGAAGTCCTTTTGTGAAAAGGATCTCCAGTACCCACAAGGAATCACTGGATCAGATCAAAGATGTAGGTCACAAAGATGGATCCTGCTTGTGAACATGGTTTCTGTGTTAAGAAGTCTTCTGGAAGGAGGCAAAGTATAATTCAATGTGCAGAAGAATTACAAAAATCTTTGGAACATGGTGGACCAGCTTCTGAAAGCTACAGGAGAAGAGACACAACACAACCCTCAGTTTGCAACTGGGACATTTGGCTGCAAGGTAGGGTCAGTTTATACCACCAGACATTTTAGGCTGTGAACATGAGGCAGCACACTCAAATATTTCTCAATATTTCTACACAAAAAAAACAGCATGTCAGAAAGATGGCAGGATAACAAACCTGCTGCCTGAAATGGTGCAGTCCTGGCGTGCTCTGGTCCAGGGGGTCATGAAGAGTCGGACACGACTAAACGACTAAACAACAACAACATGTGCAAATGATTGTGCAGTGCTCCAATGTCGCCTTAAGTTGTGTTTTCTGTGAGGTCCCATAAAAAAATGATTGTATGTTTTAATCTTTGAAAAGAAACAAGTCTTCTCTTTTAGTTTCCATTCCATTTCAATGTTCTTATAGTCATGGTGGTAATGGACAATGGACCTCCTGACAAAATTCAGAATTAGGGGAACTGCTTTAGACCCCATGATGCAATGTCTTAATTTCTTTGCCACAGGACCTGCACATTCAGTTGTTAACCAGAATTGGTGCTATAGTTTCATAGCATCTGTGGCCTCTTAGCAAAGATGCTGTTAGGAATTGACCCAGGTGTGAATGAGCCCAAGGTCTTTTGTGTCTTCTGTCCCTTCCAAATGTTGAACAAGCATAACAGTTAAAATGGCTAAAATAATACAATCAGAAGGTCCAGAGAATGCTTATCTAAACAGGTAAGTCTTCAGGAGCCAGTGGAATGCCCATACTGATGGAACCTCTTCTATTTAAGCAGGGAAGGTATTCCACAACACTGGGACCACCAGTGAAAAAGCCTGCTTCCATGTTACTACAAACCAATCTTCAGGCTCTGCTTATACAGCTGGCCACACTCCAAAGAACAGTGTAGGTGAGAACCCAGTTACCTACCATTTTAATTTATTCCAGAAGCATTCACTGTTGGAGGAATTGGACATGGAGGAAAGAGTTAATTTCCTTCATGAGCACAAATCACTCCATATATGAGATAAGCCCACAAGTGTAGGGTCAGCCAAGCCAGTTGCTATGGCAGTGCCCCAATGCTGTCTACATAGCTGATTAAGGCCCATCAGCTCATTTGTGCCAAGGTCTTGGTCTGTGTGTCAGTGTCAGTCTTGAGAAGTGAGTCAGAGTCTGTATTACATCTTGAGTTCCTGGAACAACAGAAATACTTTGTACTGGTATATATCTGTATCTGTATCTGTAGCTGCAAAGCCAACAAGCTGTATGTACTGCATATATCTGTATCCAGCACTGTGTTACAGAAGCCTTATCTTCCGCAGCAGTATACTACTTTGGACCTTAAGCTGCCTCTGTGTAGTGACTGGAACTGGGGACAGCTTCCATGAAGTGTGTATCTCACCTCAGATTCCCAACATCTGCTTATGCAAGTTTCGTGAAAATTTGAGTCACTGGCCTGAGTCCTTTAGTACAGTGGTACTTCGGGTTAAGAACTTAATTCGTTCTGGAGGTCCATTCTTAACCTGAATCTGTTCTTAACCCGAGGTACCACTTTAGCTAATGGGGCCTCCTGCCACCACCGCCGCGCCACTGCACATTTTTTGTTCTCATCCTGAAGCAAAGTTCTTAACCCGAGGTACTATTTCTGGATTAGCGGAGTCTGTAACCTGAAGCGTCTGTAACATGAAGCATCTATAACCCAAGGTACCCAATTCCTGTACCTAGGAATTCTTCCACCCCTTGCCAGGCCACAACCTTCTCAGATGATTTTGCTTGACAGTAATGTTGAGCTGTAATAATGCCTCTTGTGCAACACGAGGGATAAGCATGTATTTGAGGATGGAGAATGAATTTGCAAGGCTGGAATGTAACCTTCTGATCATATCCACAGCTCTCTCCAACCCCTAAAGTAAACCCTTCACCACATACATTTGCAATCTTCAGATAATGATGCACTTTTGCCCTTTGCCCTTTGATTTCCTCAAAAGTTCCCTCAATAGAAAGTATACAAATATAACTAGAACAGCATAAAAACCTCAGTCTGGAGGGTTACTTTAAAACATTTTTAAAAAATAACAACCAAGTATAATTATCAATTTGTCCACTAGAATCTTTAATCAAACTTAATTATATTTGGATAAATAATTTTTTTTGTCTCCTCTGAAGACCTTGAAATGAGATGCTTAAGGGCAATCAATAATTTAAGCCATACAAAGAATTTTCACTCTTCACTTTCTTTGGAACAAGGAGGATATTAATTATGTGGGGCGTTGTTTGTTTCTCCCCCCCCCCACTCCCCCGCAAGTGAGTCTAACGTCTGTTAGAAGTGATGGGTTTGTTGCATTCCAGAACAGCTTTAAAATGTAGCTCAGGGATGTGTTTTGCTTGACAGTTGTGTGGCACAGAAGAAAGGAATCGCATTTCTGATTTCCTTGGATCAAAGGAGGTGAGAACTAAATGTAGCAATGTTCCTTGTAAATTGGATTGCTATGGCTTGTTTTCTTTATGCAAATATTGGGAAAGGAACAAAATTAACTGAAACGAAATGCCTGAGTTGCAAAGCTGTCTTCCTGGAAACTGAAGATGGGAGATATAAAGGTGGATAAAAGTCCACACCTTCTGAGGTGATACTTATGCACAGAAATAAAAACAGACAAACCACATTTCAAAGCCATATAATAGACACATGAGCTTTCATTTGGGGTATTATTATACTTTTGTGAGGCTCTAACACGGGGGTAAGCCAACATGGTGACTTGCAGATGTTTGGGACTACAGCTCAGGAAATGGTTTGGGAGTCCAAAACATCTGGAGTTGACTATCTTGGCCACATCTGCTCTTCCATGAGATGTAGCCCAATCCTACCCATGTTTATGTGGAAGTAACTTTCACCAATTTAAACAGATCTTGCTTCCATGTAATTATGTCAGAGGATTCCCTCTTTTATTTATAATTACTGTTGTGACCCGTGCCAAGATCACTTGTGATGGGCGGTAGGGGCAGAATATAAAGTCAGTACTGTAAGTAATGAGTGACCCTATTGCACCCTTCCTGCTGACTTTAGAAAAGGAAGTAACCCAACATGTTGTTGTTGTTTAGTCATTTAGTCATGTCCGACTCTTCGTGACTCCATGGACCAGAGCACGCCAGGCACTCCTTTCTTCCACTGCCTCCCACAGTTTGGTTAAACTCATGCTGGTAGCTTTGAGAACACTGTCCAACCATCTTGTCCACTGTCGTCACCTTCTCCTTGTGCCCTCCATCTTTCCCAACATCAGGGTCCTTTCCAGGGAGTCTTCTCTTCTCATGAGGTGGCCAAAGTATTGGAGCCTCAGCTTCAGGATCTGTCCTTCCAGTGAGCACTCAGGGCTGATTTCCTTCAGAATGGATAGGTTTGATCTTCTTGCAGTCCATGGGACTCTCAAGAGTCTCCTCCAACACCATAATTCAAAGGCATCAATTCTTCGGCGATCAGCCTTCTTTCTGGTCCAGCTCTCACTTCCATACATCACTACATTCTGGCCCCCAAACAGTCATCCCCAACACCCATAAGTCTCATCCTATATAGCCAGTGGCCAGGAATTATGGGTGTTGTAGTCTGGTAACGCCTGGAGGGCCACAGGCTCCCCACCCCTCCTTTACAAGCTTGGAGAACCCTGCACTCTAATATAGATAGAGAACATGCAGGTTGCATTTGGAAACCGAGTAGCCACTCTGAATCTCAGCCTCCCTCTACAACAATGGTAATCAAAACTCGATTCCATTTCCAAAATAAAAACTGGGGTGTGTGCAATAATGCATGGAGTTACAGTGGTGGGCAAAGAAATCTGTGCATCTGTCTTTCTATCCACCCATCAGCTCTATTTCTTCTTTACTGTACATCTGCTGCCAGTGACAAAGTCACATAAAAATCCCCATCCACTGCCAAGTGTTTCAGGAAGGGTGGTCAGCACATCTGAAGCACATTTACCATCTGCTCGCTCTTTGTGTACTGAAGAGCCACCAGAGTAAGTGATCCAGAAATTTACTACCCAGTACTTGAAGTTAAGACTATCTAACACTTTCTGGGTAAACTTTATGCGTGCCAGATAAAGGCAACGAGCAATGAATGGAGTGAACAACAAAATACTTAGGTCCCTGGACTTGGTCACAAATGTCCTGCTGGTGCATGCTGTTTTGCATTTCATTTTTCAGTCCTCCTTTCATTACTGGATATTTTGGTGTATGGAAACTGTGAGCATCCGCTGTCCAAATGCTGTTATTGTTTGAGGTTCATCTCGAAAACACTACGAGCATAACTATGCACAACAGTACATGAGTAGCATGCAGCACTATCACATTTTTAAAAAATAATATATCAAGAAGGTGGGGCTTTTCATCCAGAGGGGCCACAATCCCTTCTCCATAACCTTCTGAGAGCCACATGCCAGTGGCAGATGGGGACAGAGGCAAAAGTGTGCAGAGCAAATAATTCACATGTTACCTTTCTACAGTTAGGCTACTTTCCACATGAACACACATGCGCACATGCCCCTCTGTATCCTGCAAGCAAGAGGCATTATCTTCAAAGTCACAATGAAGCCATACAAAAAGGCTCAGTGTGCAAAGCAGTGTGAGTGACAGGTGTGGCCTGAGTAAAGGGTGTCTGGCTTGGGGAGAGTTCAAAGGGCCAGACAGAGAGAAGTCGAGTTTCCCACATTTGGGGAAAGCACACCTGGAGAGCAATGGATGAACCTCCAGTAGGAAAACCTATTGCAATTATTAATATTGGTTTTATTAATATTGGAAGCAATAGGACAAATAAAACCATACTCTTCTTGGAATAAAAATTGTCCAGTCCAAAAATATGGTTCAAAAGTTTTACTAACAGAACTTGTTCCAAAACAGACATTCAAAACAGCAAGGTTACATCCAAATAGTTGCATAATATCATGTGCTTGTCCAAGCACATGTATAGCATCTTAGAAATGTGAACTAACTTTATCCAGAACTGAAATCAAAGCTCTGTCTCTCCCACAGCCTTCATTACAGCCTGAGGTTTTGTTCCTGGAGACAATCATTGGCACATCCTTTCTTCTCTGGCTGCTTCAGACAGAAGAAAAACTAACTCACATAAAATGGAGATTTGCAACTAAATGCCTTTTTCATGTGATCTAAGTTAAACACCATGTGAGATACATTCTTAATGAATTATCCGCTCTTAGGCACTCTGCTGCTCGTACTTGGCATCAATGGAATTTTCCAACGTCAAACTTTTAGCAATACACATGCAAAGTTTTTTCCCCATTTCCATGTATAATTAAACTTAACAAAAGTTAAGTCTAATTATACTTAACAAAACCGCTTTCATGATCAAGATATCTCCCCTGCCAGGTAAGATCCAATGGAGGCATGACTTTGGGACAGAGGTCCAGGAGGACCTCCGACTGCGACAGTTTAGCCACAATCTGAAGTAAGTGAAACAATACACATTACCATTTAAATCAGGGAGCAATAAGACCAGTAAATCCAGAGACTAATGTTACCTAACTGCATTGGGGGTGCGCCCAGTGCCTCTGATGTGCCTTCCGTTATTTAATTTATTGGTTGCTCACAGCAGTTCCCTGAAGTTATACTGACACACAGTTTGAGAATGATTGTTTGCGGGTTGGAAAGATTGACTTGTTCCTCTTCTAAAGTCAACAAGAAGGGTGCGATCAGGTCATTTTAGGACACTTGCTCCAGAAAAGGAGATGTTTTGAATATCTTTTAGCTAGGCTACAAGCCCCCTACAGCATCATTTATTATCTGATGCCTGAACATAACAGTGCTAGCATTAGGTTAATAATGCACAAATGGTTCTACTAGAAAGCAGCACAGCATTCTTGTCTCGAGAGAGAAAGGTGGGAGTCTGTCACTTCTTTGCAGAAGGAAATGCAAAAGAACACCTCCTCTGAAAAGGTTTATCTCTCCCCCCCACCCATTTGTCATCACAAAGCTAATTTAAATTGATTTAACCCTCCTCCATGCTTTAGTTAAGATTAACAAAGTAGCAACATGTGACGATGCCCATTTCATTATTTCAAATCTCTATTTGCTTATGCCCAACTAGAAAAAAGGGGGGAACACAATTAAACACATAAATTTGCATTTGCTTGGTGGAGGGGGTGGCGGACACGCTATCAGACTTCGTTTTTGCTTTAGGGTAATATATGAAAGGGTAAATAATTGAGAGAAATGTTTCAGAAGGCTTAGCCTGTTTTGCAGTGATCAAAGGCAAATAGGCTCCAGTTCAGCAAGGAAACTAAAAATGCTATATGTGCTTCCTCCCTTCCCCCCGCCTCCTTCCTTCTCCAAGTTGTATCTAGTTTAAAATCCATTACCTAACACTGTGTGCCCTAAGGTTCGAAACAGGGAGAGGGGGAATCCAAAAGTGGAGACCATATTTCAGATGGAACTTAAGATTTCCAGTTTAACAGATGCCCCGCTTCTTATAATGCTGCAAGTCATCCCAATCTCCAAATGGTAAGAGACTCCAGGACTCAGTTTCCTTGGAAGGAAAATTGGTGGTCCCTTCTTAACCTGAAACTGTTCTTAACCTGGAGCAGCAGTTTAGCTAATGGGGCCTCCTGCTGCCGCCATGCTGTCGGAGCACAATTTCTGTTCTTATCCTGAAGCAAAGTTCTTAACACGAGGTACTATTTTTGGGTTAGCGGAGTCTGTAACCTGAAGCGTATGTAACCTGAGGTACCACTGTATTTTATATGTGATGTTAGCCGACCTGAGCCTGGTCTTGGCCGGGGAGGGCGGGGTATAAATAAAAATTTCCTTCCTTCCTTCCTTCCTTCCTTCCTTCCTTCCTTCCTTCCTTCCTTCCTTCTATCCATCTTGGAATCATAGAATTGTAGAGTTGGAAAGAACCAAAGGGCAATCTAGTCCAACCAGAATCACAGCTAGAGGAATCACACCTAGAGAATCTCTGACCGTCAACCTCTGTTTCAAAACAAACTTCCAATGATGCTGAGTTCAGCGCATTCCATCATCTTTTGATGCCTGAGCAATATTCATGCATTTCTCTGTGCAGAGTGAAAGTGTGGAAGAGAAACATGCATGTTTCAGCCAAACATGCCAAGTTCTGGGGCAGGCCCAGGGGTCACAAGCTTGTTCCCACATCCATGTGTTCATTCTACCTGGATAGCAGCAAGGAAACAGCCCTCGTGGATTGTCACATATGGATTTCTGTTATCTTCAAGGCAAAAAAAAAAAGTACTTTGAATAATATTTTTCTAAGATTAATGAGGATTAAAATATCAGCAACACTGTACTCCAAGTGACAACTAACGAATCGTAAAGTAGAATGATGCTCTGTTTGGGCATTTTTCACTGTGACAGTGGTTATTTTAAAAGAAAAAGAAAGGAATGCTACAACTGTGGCGTATGATTTCTCTCTCTTTCTCTCATGCCTAAAATAGTCCCACATACTATATAATATTTTAAGCCAGCTAATTGAAATGGAATATTCAGTAGATTCATGATGGCAAGGATCCCAATTCTGCCAAAATGTCATTTAAAATCTTGAATCTTACTTGGAAATCTTGACAGGTGTCAATTATAGATTATTTTTAATTTATCACTTAGAGCATAGAACACAGATAGCCATGTAGGACTTTTCCACTGTGCATATGCACAGTTGCTGATGACTTTTTTTTCCTATTTCAGTATTTATACTTAATTTTAACAGTTTTTATCTTTTGCATCTCTTTTGCAATCTCATTGCACACTGTTCAGAAACCACAAGTGGTTGCCCTGTGTCCTCCCCAAATATTCTCCAAAGAGTTGGGGGAACCCCTAGAACAGATTTGGGGGTGGACGGGTGTGAAAGAGAGAGAGGAGGAGGAGAGTGGGAATGTGTGGAATGAGTTAGTTGCATAAACACCTATAGGGCATGGCTCAGCCCCATTCATCTATCTATCTATCTATCTATCTATCTATCTATCTATCTATCTATCTATCATCTATCTATCTATCATCTATCATCTATATCTATCTATCTATCTATCTATCTATCTATCTATATCATCTATCTATTTTAGTAAATTTGTATACAGCTCTCCATCCACAGATCTCAGGGCAGTTCACAATAAACAAAATGCAAAATAAAAACACATATTAAGAACAAAACAAACCCATAACCACCACCCCCAGGGACATTTATAATGGCATAAATGGTTAATCAGCCCAAGGCCTGGTTAAAAAGGAACGTTTTTGCATGGTGCCTAAAGATGTATAATGAAGGCATCAGGTGAGCTGGGAAGAGCATTCTGCAAAGGGGAAGCCACTGCAGAAAAGGCCTGTTCTCGTGTTGCCACTCTCTGGACCTCTCATGGAGGAGACACACGAAGAAGAGCCTCAGACTTCTATGCTAAGGCATAGAGCTGGGTTGATGTTGTTTTGTTTTTCTGTTGCATAACCCTCCCACCTCTCTGCAACAGAAGAAAACTGAAGATAGCAACCTTGTTAAAAAAATCTGTGCCGTAAGCTCAGACTTTTATGTAAAGTAGGTTGTTGCCACACGCATAACGACATTCCCATATTTCAGTTGTATTAAATTTGGATGTATTAAATGTTTGTTTATTATTCATTCATTTTTATTCATTGCATTTATAACTCACCTTTCCTCCAGGTAACATGCATAGTTCTCCCTCTCCCTATTTTATCCTCCAAACAACCCTGCGGTAGGTTAGACTGAAAGACTGGCCCAACGTTACCCAGTGAGCTTCATGGCTGAGTGGGGATTTGAACCGTAACCTCCCAGGTCCTAATCCAGCACTCTAACCACTGCACCACACTGCCTTGTAGTTCTTAGCTACAGCAATGCCAATAGACGTAGACTGTAATCCACTGACTCATTGACTTTAGCAAATGCTTAACATTCTCAATGAGATCCATGGGACTCAAAAGGCTTTACTGCCAGGACCATGCCATTAGGATTTTCCCAGTAGTTTTGTAGAGTCTGCAGCTATTCATAGTCATGTGGCTTCACGAATACAACTGATCTGGAAGATAGGATTGGGAAAACAAGGCCCAGAGGTCTCTATTTAAGAAAATATCCCTGTGCATTTCAGAAGTGTGTTTCTGCATGGCTGTGCAGTGACATTTTCAGAAGATGCAATTGCTTTCCATGAATGGGAACACTCAGTAATGAGAACAATATTGTTTTACACTTATTATGTTTTATGAGTTTAAAACCTCGTGCTTTGTGCACATAAACCGGTTAGCAGATGTACTGCATGCAAAACAAGCTCCGGAAATTAGCAGTGCTGCTGTCTACAATTATATATTCAATTTATTGGTCACTTTTGGGCTGAGCAGAAGCTGGGATTCTTATTAAAGCTACAGCTATTACTGATAACAGACCCTCTAAGTGTCCCTATTTTCCAGGGATGTCCCTGATTCAGAGAAGCCGTTCCAGTTTCTGATTTGATCTTGGAAGGTCCTACTTTTCCTTAGTAAAGGTAAAGGGACCCCTGACCATTAGGTCTAGTCGTGACCGACTCTGGGGTTGCGGTGCTCATTTCGCTTTATTGGCCAAGGGAGCTGGCATACAGCTTCCAGGTCATGTGGCCAGCATGACTAAGCTGCTTCTGGCGAACCAGAGCAGCACATGGAAAAACCGTTTACCTTCCCGCCGGAGTGGTACCTATTTATCTACTTGTACTTTGACGTACTTTCGAACTGCTAGGTTGGCAGGAGCCGGGACCGAGCAACGGGAGCTCATCCCGTTGTGGGGATTCAAACCGCCGACCTTCTGATCAGCAAGTCCTAGGCTCTGTGGTTTAACCCACAGCGCCACCTGCATCCCATACACTTTTCCTTAGGATGTCCCTATTTTCATTGGAGAAATGTTGGAGAGCATGGAGTTATCCAACCCCCGAGCCATCTGAAGGCAATTCTGTATAGGGAAGTTTTTTTAATGTTTAATGTTTTATTATGTTTTTAATATATGTTGGAAGCTGCCTAGTGTGGCTAGGGCAACCCAGTAAGATTTGTGGGGTATAAATAGTAAAATTATCATTATGGAATGGAATGTCCCTATTTTTGTCGGAGAAATTTTGGAGGTTATGTGATAACTTTAAAAAAAACAAAAACATATCAGCGTGTATGTGGGCAGTTGTTCCTGAACTTCCCACAAATTCACCACTGTGTACGGGGGAGAAATTCAGTTCTGTTCACATTAGAATGCAAGTATACCTAATTCTCACCTTTTCTGGAGCACTATGTGAACTGAAAGGCATCTATCTCAAAATCCCGAAATTTAGGATGCAGCGCCACATCCAATTTCAAATGGCTCTCAGCCACTTACATTCCTTCCTAGTTAGTCCAGCCACTTACATTCCTTCCTAGTCAGCCCAGGGATGGAACTGCCTGTCAGATTCCTCCCCCTTTGTCTCAGTGTAGAACTCATTGCAGAACGCAGCAACGGAGAGGGGAGGGACTAAACTAGGGCAAGTTGACTTCACTGTTATTGGTTATGGCGCCACCTGCTGTTCAGCTCCCTAACTTCTGTCCCACCAGTCCCATCGGGCACTACTTTTCCCAACAGTAATTTGATGATGATGATGCTAATAATAATAATAATAATAATAATAATAATAATAATAATAATTTATTTATACCCCACCCATCTGGCTGGATTCCCCCAGCCACCCTGGTTGGATCTCAATCGAATATTAAAAACACAATACAGCATTAAACATTAAAAACTTCCCTAAACACGGCTGCCTTCAGATGTCTTTTAAAAGTAGTATAGTTGCTAATTTCCTTGACACCTGATGGGAGGGCGTTCTACAAGGCAGGTGCCACTACCGAGAAGGCCCTCTGCCTGGTTCCCTGTAACCTCACTTCTCGCAGTGAGGGAACCACCAGAAGGACCTCAGAGCTGGACCTCAGTGTCCACAATGGGGGTGGAGACGCTCCTTCAGGTATACAGGACCGGGCCATTTAGGGCTTTAAAGATCAGCACCAACACTTCCAATTGTGCTCAGAAACGTACTGGAAGCCAATGCAGGTCTCTCAAGACCGGTGTTATATGGTCCCGGCGGCCACTCCCAGTCACCAGTCTAGCTTCCTCTGGATTAATTACAGTTTCCAAGTCACCTTCAAAGGTAGCCCCATGTAGAGCGCATTTCAGTAGTCCAAGCGGGAGATAACTAGAGCATGCAACACTCTGGAGATACAGTCTGCGGGCAGGTAGGGTCTCAGCCTGCCTACCAGATTAGGGAAGAGAACAGCACATGCTTGCCATACATGTAACCTTAGCATTTCCAGTTAATATATATTGTTACAGGCCACCCTAATCTCTGCCAAGTGGTAGCAAGATCCCTGGAATAACTATTATCCCCAGGTTCCCCAGTGAAGAGGGTATTATGGTTAATCCAGTTTAAGTTTAGAGGGGAGGTGTGTCCTATGAAATGCACCTTGCTGAGATACAGAATGTAAGTATCCACTGCTAAGCATCCAAGCTGGAGTTGAGCTGTCAAAACTACAATTTCCAGCTGGCAGAAAGGGATAAAAATAGCAGGAGAAGGAGAAGCAGGAGAGGAGGAGGAGGAGGAGGAGGAGGAGGAGGAGGAGGAGGAGGAGGAGGAGGGAAGGTTACATTGATTCATATAGGCAGCAGTGAAATAATGGCAACAAATTGAGGAAGCATGTTAATGTTTTAATTGGGAAATGGGACAGATTTTGGCTGAGTGATTGGGCATTTTGCTGTGTTCTCTTCCCATGCATGTTAATAGCCCCTCCTCCCATTCAAGGATCAGTTCTTCCCGTAGCACTAGCAGTCAGCTTGTGTAAAACATCAGCGAGCTGTTGATTTCCAATGTAGAGCCAAGTGGAAATGGAGATATTCTTGGGAGTTGTGGAGCAGCTGCAAGCTGCACCAAGGCCGATATACTGGAATCTTGAAGCTACAATTTAACGTTGGCTGCCATCCCACCCCACTTCATTAAGATCAGGGGGGTTGAGGTTTAGTTTAGTGTTTGTTTTTGTTTGCTTTGGACGTGGATAGGACCAGGATTGTACCCTTTGGATTGTTGACGTCACGTTTGGTGACAATGCCAAGCTTCGGAGGAAGGAAATAAACAGCCATGATGCCAAGGTTAAGCAGGTCACAACTTTATTAAAGGAACATAGTGTGCTATTTTATTATTTTATGTTTCATTTATTTTATTAAAAAAGATTTCTAATTCACTTTTTTTTTTAAAAAAACACAAATCTCTAGGTGGTCTATATTCTGTACAATACAGAAACAATACAAATTAAAATAAAAAAATACAACCTAACACTAATAAAACAACAGCATAAAAACATACAAAAGCAAATAAAACAAGGAGTTGGGGATTCGTACACATAAAATTCATATCCATGCCAACAGACCAGTACGGAGGGGGTGGTTATACACAGAGATGGACAAATTAGCCTATTTTCAATCTGCATCCATGTCCCATGTGCTCATTTGTGAGTCCACTCCATTCTGTTTCTTCACTAATGGTTTTTTAAAGAACGAAATCCCCTGGAAATTCTCATTTAAGTATTTAAATATGCATTTCATCTCATATTTTATCACAAAATACATCTCTAGACTATCTTTTAAGTCCTGCAGGGCCCTAGTCTCTTGTGATGGAGCGTTCCACCAGATTGGGGCCACAGCCGAAAAAGCAGTCCCAATCTGACCTGGGATGATCCAGTGCCAACCCAACCAAGATTGGGGGCTCAAACCAAATTGGCATCCTTGCACAGTGCTTAACTTGAGTTTTAACATGCAGTCAGGAGGAGGCAGAAGGTGACCCAAACCAGGCCACCCGCATCTCGTTCTTCCCTCCCTCTCACCACTGACAGAACTTTCTCCTTTCTGTTAGAGCTAGACTGTTCCAGTGGGATGCGATCTCATCATGGGGCAATCCAGGACTGCAACAAGTGAATCCCAAATCAGCCTGGTTTTGGTCAGGAGCTGTGATTTGGACAGGGTGGTTATGCAGTCCCAGTATATACCGTACTGTATTTTTCTGTGTATAAGACTAGGTTTTCCCCCTTAAAAAGAATGTCCAAAATTTGAGGGTATCTTATACAGGATAGATCTCCCCCCATTTTCTTAAATCAGAGTATCCCCAAATAGGAGGCTTCTTAATACATAGGGGCATCTTATAGACGGAAAAATACGGCAATTCCAATTTTCTGAAGCGCTGTTATTCAAAAACTCCTGCCTGTTCCTTCCTATATAAGCAGCTATCCAGTTCATTT